>NC_132793.1:128815166-129427000 GCF_048418805.1 Vulpes vulpes
AGCAGGTTCCACGCAGGAGCCCAATGTGGGACTCAATCCCAGGTCTCCAGGATCTTGCCCTGGACTGAAGGCAGGGGCTAACCCACTGAGCCACCCAGGGATCCCTAAAGCGGTGAATGTTTCAATTTAGTTTCAAAAGGATACATTATAAATGTCATTAGGAAGTTTAATATGAATAACTAGAACAGGAACCTAATAACATTCAATTCAAAGTATGTGCATTAAAGAACAAATAAAGAGATGTATCTGGGCACACTTTATTTATTTATTTATTTATTTATTTATTTATTTATAAACATGTTTTATGTCTCTTCTTTTTTAAAAAAAATATTTATTTATTCATGAGAGACACAGAGAGAGAGAGAGAGAAAGAGAGAGAGAGGCAGAGATGGAAGCAGAGGGAGAAGCAGGCTCCATGCAGGGAGCCCGACTTGGGACTGGATCCCGTGTCTCCAAGATCATGCCCTGGGCCTACCAGGTAAACCACTGAGCCACCCAGGCTGCCCTGAGTCAAACTTTAAATACTAGCAGGCAGTAAAGAGAATCTGGTGGAACTAGGCCAGAGGATGTAATACATGAAGAAAGCACCAGAACCGGAAATATTTATTGTCCCATCTTGTCTTGTTTGCTTGATCTCTGTCTGTATGTTTCTTTCTCTCTCTCTGTCTCTCTGTCTCTCTCTCTCTCTCAAACACACACACACACACACAGAATTCCAAGAGATGACATGCTCTGTAATGTTCAAAGAATATGATGATATACATCTATTAGTCACCAAAATAGGTATATGATTTGAGAGACCAAACAGCTTAACATTTCTGGATATTTGTATATTAATTCTTCCATCCATCCATCCATCCATCCATCCATGTCTTCTATAAACATAATTTGGCATTTGCACAAGCCACATTGTGCAGGTATGAAAAAAATCAAACGTGAAAAGTAAAAATGTAACATATATGACCACTTAGACTACCTATGAATAAAACAAGCATACTTCACTTACTGTGCTTTGTTTCATAGTGCCTCAAAGAAACTTTTTCTGTTTTTTCTTTTCTTTATTTATTTTTATAATTCCAAGGTTAGTGGCAACCCTGGATGAAGCAAATGTATTGGCACCATTTTTCAAACTAGTTTTTCTCTTTTGTCTCTGTGTAATGCTTTGGCAATTTCTCAATATTTTGAATTTTCATTATAATTCTAATTGCTACAGTAATCTGTGATCGGTGATCTTTGTTGTTACTTTTCTAACTCTCTTAGGGAGGCATGAATTAAGCCCATACAAGATGGAGAATGTAATAAATGTATGCATTCTGACTGCCCTAATGATTTAAGTATCATTCCTCTCCATCTCCTTGAAACCTCCTATTCCCTGACATAGAAAAATATTGAAATTAGGTCAGTTAATAACCTTGTAATAGTCTCTAATTGTTCAAGCAAAAGGAAGAGGCATACATCTCTTTAAATCGAAAGCTACAAATGATTAAGTTTAGTGAGGAAGGCATGTTCAAAGCTGAGACTGGCACAAGAAGCCTAGGTTTTGGCCTGTCAGCCAAGTTGTGAATGGAAAGAAAAAGTTCTTGAAGGACTAAGGTAATTCGTGAAAGTGGATACCCTAAACAACAAATTTACAATGTAGATGAAACAGCTTCATATTAGAAGAATATGCCACTTAGGACTTTCATAGCTAGAAAAAAGGTCATTGTCTATCTTCAACAAGGGAAAGGATGACTCTGTTGGTAAGACTAATGCAGCTGATGACTTGAAGTTGAACCTAACGTTCATTTGCTATTGTGAAATCAAACAAAAAACAAAACCCCCCCAAAACAACAAAAAACTAGAGCCCTTAATAATGTTAAATCTACTGTGTCGTGCTTTATAAATGGAACAAAGCCTATATGACGGCACATTATTTATAACATCGTTTACTGAATATATTAAGCCCAATCTTGAGATTTACAGCTCAAAATAAAGATCTCTTTCACAATATGAGTGTTCATTGACAATGTATCTGTTCATTCAAGAACACTGATGGAGATATACAATGAGATTCATGTTGTTTTCATGCCTGCCAACACAACATACAAAAGGTAAAGGAGTCATTTTGACTTTCAAGTCATATTATTTTAGAAATACATTTCTCAAGGCTATCACTGCCACAAATAGTGCTTTCTCGGAAGGATCTGGGCAAAGTCAATTGATAACCTTCTGGAAAGGATTCACCATTCTGTATGCCATTAAAAATATTTGAGGGACACCAGAGTGGTTCAGTTGGTTAAGTGTCTGGTGCTTGGTTTTGGCTCAGGTCATTATTTCAGGGTCCTGTGATGAAGCCCCAAATCTGACTCTGGGCTCAGCTTGGAGTCTGCTTGTCATCCTTCCTCTGCTCCTCTTCCTGAGCTCTCACTCTCTCTAAAAATAATAAATAAAAAAGTCTTTAAAAAGATATTTGAAATTCATGGGAGGAGGTCAAGTATCAACATTAAGAAGAGTTTGAAAAAGTTGTGTACAACCTTCAAGGATGACTTTGATGGATTCAAGACTTCAGGGGAGGAAGTAACTACAGATGTGGTAGAAATAGCAAGAGAACTAAAATTAGAAGTGGAGGCTGAAGATGTGACTGGATTGCTGCTATTTCCTGGTAAACTTGAATAAATGAGGAATTGCTTCTTATGGATAACCAAAGAAAATAATTTTTGAGATGGAATCTATTTCCTGTGAAGTTGCTCTGAAGACTGTTAAAATGAAAGCAAAGAACATATATTTCATAAACTTAGTTGATAAAGCCATGGAAGGGTTTGAGAGAAATGACTCCAATTTTTAAATAAATTCTATAGTGGATAAAATGCTCTCAACAGTACCTCAGGCTATAGAGAAACAATTCATAAAAGTGAAAATCAATTAATATTGCAAACTTCATTTTCAGAAATTATTTCCAGATCTTATTTTCAGAAATTACTGTCAAAACCCCAACCTTCAGCAACCACCACCCTGGTAAGTCACCAGCCATCAACACTGAGGCAAGACCTTTCACCAGCAAAAATATTACGACCTGCTGAAAGCTCAGGTAATGTTAGATTTTTTAAAGGACATTTTTAATTAAAGGTATGTACATTATCTTTTAGACATAATGCTATTGCATATACTATATTATAAAGTACAAACTTTTATATGAAGCAGGTAACCAAAATATTGATTGAATGCCTTTATTGTTACATTCCCTTTATTGTGGTGTTCTAGAACCACATCAAGAATTTCCAAATTATCTAATACCATAACTGAAATATATACAGAAGTATGGAACTAGCTTAAGTGACTTTGGAGAATAGAATTTTGGTTGGATACCGAAGGCTAGGTACAAAAATAACTATACACAAATACTAAATTTGCTACTAAACTTACTAAAGTTACTAAGTTTGTTTCTCAAAGGGCTTTATCTTATTAATTCTGAAACTACTTTTAGTGTAGCTCATGTTTCATAAGTAAATACATTGTAGATAATGAGAACAAGGTTATTCACTTTCTTAGAATATACTCTGTGGTGGTTGATTGGAACTCAACATATATGAATTCATGGTACACATAAATATTAGATGTAGGGATCCCTGGGTGGCACAGTGGTTTAGCGCCTGCCTTTGGCCCAGGGAGCGATCCTGGAGACCCGGGATCGAATCCCACGTCAGGCTCCCGGTGCATGGAGCCTGCTTCTCCCTCTGCCTGTGTCTCTGCCTCTCTCTCTCTCTCTCACTGTGTGCCTATCATAAATAAATAAAATAAAATTAAAAAAAAAATCCCACGTCGGGCTCCCGATGCATGGAGCCTGCTTCTCCCTCTGCCTATGTCTCTGCCTCTCTCTCTCTCTGTGTGACTATCATAAATAAATAAAAATTAAAAAAATATTAGATGTAAATCTATCCATCCTCCCAACATGTTCAATTCCAGGGCTGCAGCATAGAAAATATAAGTTGAATCTGGGGCATCATGTGGTGCTAGAAAGGAAAGAAGTGCTCCTAAGATGATGGACTCATGCCAAAAGATTATAGGAGCCACACTGAAATAGTTTCCAAAGGCTAAAGCTGGGATACTCTGAAGAATAAATAATAATAGTTTTAGGTTAGAAACCATAAAATAAAATATCCATGTGTACTTCATGATATAAACTGATAATTGAGCATAAAGGAGAAAGAGATGGCTCTTCTTTTTTTATTTTTTAAATACTTTATTTATTTTTTAGAGAGAGATAGTGGGAGCAGGAGCAAAGAAAGAAGGAGAAGGAGATTCCCAGCTGAGCAGAGAGCCTGATGTGGAGCTCAATCCCAGGACCGTGGAATCATGACCTGAGCTGAAGGTAGACATTTAGCTGACCGAGCCACCTAAGCACCCCAGAATATCCATGTGTACTTCACGATATAAAGTGATAATTGAACACATATATAAACAGGGGAGAAGGAATGGCTCTTCTTTTAGAGAATCATCTTACATTAACTATATTACATTAGCAGAAGCTGAGTGAATGACACTTGTAACTTCTATGCTAATTTCAGAACTTATGTGTATGTTTAAAATTATTTTAAAAATAAGAAGTTAAATAAATTTGACACTTTGGCTTCCTCTTAACTGAAGCTCTTGTGTCTTTTGAGATCTACATACTACTTTGCATATCCCTCCTTCCCTCACATACACATATTTAAAATATACACATCTAGAGACTCATGCCACCAGTGGTGTACTAGACAAGTATTGAGGAAGCTGTTTGAACTACCCCATCATATATTTAATTTAATTATAGAGACGAAGATGGGAGGGATAGGAACATGGTCTGGAAGCAAACTTCCCTGAGACTAATCACAAATGGGAGGAACTCCACAAGCTGGAGAAATAGAGGATCAAATCCTAGCACTGGCACTGGGGACCTGCACTGGGAAGATGAGTAACTGTAACATCTGGCCTTAAAAACCCATGCGGTTGCCTACGGAGCTTCTAAAAATCAGTGCAGCTTAACTCAGAGTACTTTAAAAATCAGTGGGCTTAACTCCCAGAGAGCTGGAAGGAAACAGAAAACTGAATAACTTCCTTTAAAGAGCCAGTATAATAAATAAATTGCCCTGAGACACAGCACAGAAGTAGTTTGAAAAGTGCCTGAGGTAGATGTGAAGGAGATTTATTTACTAATCTTAGAACATGTGCTGCAGGGGCAGGGAGCTTCAGGAGACTTCTCCAAGAACAAAAGTGCTGGCAGGTACCATTTCTCTTATCTTTTCCCAGCCTAGATAGACAGACATTGTCCGATCCAACACTAACAGTCTCCATCTATCTTACTAGAACTGCATGTGTTCCCCTGCAGACCTGCCCCTTCCAACCCACCCAACTCAGAAGGTGTCTTCCAAATCAGCTTGCCCTGACATGCCCTGAAAGGAGACCCAGCAGGAATTGGCAATACTCCACAATGCCTATTGCCTTGGGGAGAGTGGAGATAACACTATATACCAGTGAACCTGCAATTGCCGTAGCTGACTCTGTTGGCTGTGCAGAGAGAAAGCTCTGCTATTTGGTGCACCCACAACTGTGTCTATCAATATTGCCCACCTGCAAGTTTGTTGACAGGACTCTCAATGGCACAGGGACCAAATCTTGCCCAGTGCACACACAGCAGGCAAAGCAGGTCATTGGCAGCTGGCTGGGCTGAAAGTAAACATGGCACAGGCACAATAGCAAGGCATATGCACCCACATTGGAGTCACTTCTGGAACACCTGGATCAGGTGGCAGCAGCGGGGTAGGGAGAGCAGTAATGGATTGCACTCCATGGCACCATAAGGTCTCTTCTTTGCAAAGCCACTACTTTCAAGACCAGGAGACATAATTGACCTCCCTCAGATAGAGAAACAGAGTTACACAATAAGTTACACAAATGAAGAATACGTCCCAAAAGAAAGAACAAGACAAAATCACAGCAACAGAGCTCAATGAAAATGAGATAAGCACTATGCCTGCTAAAGAATTCAAAGTAATACACAGAAAGATACCTACTGGACTTGAGAAAAGAGTGATAAACTCAATGAAAACTTCAACAAAGAAATAGAAAACATAAAAAGGAACCAGAGATGAAGAATTCAATAACTGAAATAATAATAATAATATACTAGAGGGAATCAACAGAGGATTATAGGATACAGAACAGATTAGATCCTGTTCTGGAAAACAGGATAAACAACCAAGCTGAAGAGAAAAAAAAAAAAAAGAATAAGAATTAGGATAAGAATAGCTTAACAGAACTTGGTGACATCATTAAGTGTAATAACATTTACAATATAAGGATTCCAGAAGGGGAAGAGAGACAGAATGAGGCAGAGCATTTATTTAAATAAATATTAGCTTAAAATTTCCCTATCTGTGAAAGGAAACAGCTATTCATATCCAGAAAGCACAGAAAGCTCCTAATAATATTAACCAAGGAAATCCACACCAAGACACATAATAATCAAAATGAAAAAAAGTAATGATAGAGAATTTTAAAAGCAACAAGGAAAAAGTTACATCAGAGGAAAAACCCAGAGGGCTATCGGCTGATTTTTCAGCAGAAATTTTACAGGCCAGATGGGAGTGTCATGGTATATTCAAAGTGCTAAAAGAAAAAAAAAATGCAACCAAAAAATTTCTACATGTCAATGTTATTCAGAATAGAAGAAGAGATAAAGAGTTTCCCAGACAAAAGTTAAAGGAGTTCATTGCCACTAAACCAACATTACAAGAAATGTTAGAGGGAATTCTTTAAGTGGAAAGAAAAGATCAGAACTGGAAAAAATTATAAAAGGAAAGAATTTCACAGTTTTACCTATAGTAAAGGTAGTAGTTTAATCACTTACAAATTCAGGATAGAGCTTAAAACACAAAAGTAGTAAAAATCAATTATATCTACAAAAATCAGTTAATGGATACACAAAATTAAGAAAATGTAAAATATGATAACTTGGCCAAGTCAAGGACCAAATGGCTTCACAAGTGAGTTTTACTGAACATTTAAACGAATTAAACCTATTTTTTAAACTATTTTCAAAAACAGAAGAGGATGGAAAACTTTCAAATCTTGGGCAGCCTGGGTGGCTCAGTGGTTTAGTGCTACCTTCAGCCCAGGGCCTGATCCTGGGGACCTGGGATTGAGTCCCTCGTTGGGCTCCCTGGGTGGAGCCTGCTTCTCCCTCTGCCTGTGTCTCTGCCTCTCTATCTCTCATGAATAAATAAATAAATAAATAAATAAACAAACAAATAAATAAATAAATAAAATCTTAAAAAAAAGAAAACTTTCAAATCCATCTTACAAGGCCACCATTACTCTGATACCAAAACCAGATAAAGACATTACAAAACAGAAATACTACAAACCAATATCTCTAATGAACTTAGATACAAAAATATTTAATAAAATATTTGCAAATTACATCCAAGAATACATTGAAGAAAAATCATTTACTATGATAAAGTAGGATTTATTTCAGAGATACAGGAGTGATTAAACATTTGCAAATCAACTCATGTAGTATGAACATCTCAGCAGTTGTAGAATAAAGATTTGACAAAGTACCACATCTATTTATGATAAAAACGTTCAAAAAAGTAATTCTAGACAGAACATACTTCAAACATAATAAAGGTCACATGTGAAAAATCCACAGCTAACAACATAATAGTGAAAAATTAAAAGCTTTTCTTCTAAGACCAGGAGCAAGGCAAGACAAGGATCTCCATTTTCACCAATTTTATTCATCATAGTACTAGAAGTCCTAGCTGCAGCAGTTAGACAAGAAAAAACAAAAAAACCCAAACTAATAAGGGAGAAATAAAATTGTTACTAATTGCTGATATCATGATACAATATGTAGAAATCCCTAAAGACACCATCAAAAACAATCAGAACTGATAAAAAATATTCAGTGAAAGCTGTAGGATATAAAATTAATGTACAGAAATCTGTCACATTTCTATGTAGCAGAAAGATGAGAAAATAATCCCACTTAAAATTGCAACAAAAAGAATAAAATACCCAGGAATAAATTCAGTCAAGGAAGTAGAAAACAGCTACTGTAAAAAATATAAAACACTGGTATAAGAAATTAAAGGCAATAAGATAATTGGAAAGATAGTCTGTGCTCAAGGACTGAAATAATTATCATTGTTGAAATGTCCACAGAACACAACACCATCTACTAATTCAATGCAATTCTTAACAAAATACCAACAGCAATTTTCACAGAACTAGAACAAATGATACTAAAAATTTTATGTAAGTACAAAAAGCTCTGAAAAGCCAAAACAATCTTGGGAAAGAACAAAGCAGGAGGTCATCATAATCTCATATTGCAAGATATACTATAAAGCTATAGTAAATCAAAACAGTATGGTGTTGGCACAAAAACAAAACAAACAAAACAACAAAAAATACATAGATAAATGAAACACAATAGTGAGCTCAGAAATAAACCCACCCTTATATAGCTAATTAATCCATGATAAGACAAAATTATACAGTGGAGAAAAGACAGTCTCTTCAACAAATGGTGCAGGAACACTGGACAGCTACATGCAAAAGAATGAAACTGAACCATTTTCTCACATTATACACAAAAATAAATTCCAGAGGATTAAACACTTAGGTGTGAGACCTGAAACTATAAAATTACTTGAAGAAATCATAGTCTGTAATCTCTTGGACATCAGCCTCAACAACATTTTGCTATGTATGTTTTCTCAAGCAAAGGAAACAAAAGAAAAAAAAAACAAAACAATGGGAACCTACCAAAACAAAACAAAGCAAAGCAACAAAATAAATAACTTTTGCACAGTAAAGGGAACCTTCAACAAAATAAAAGGGCAACCTACTAAATAAAACAAAAGTTTTGCAAGTGATATATCCAATAAGGGGTTAATATATAAAATATAGAAATAACTAATACAACCCAATATCAATAAAATCTAATTAAAAGTAGGCAAAGGATCTAAACGGACATTTTTCAAAGAAGACATAAACATGGATAACAGATTCAAGAAAAAAAATGTTCGACATCAGTAATCATTAGGGAAATGCATATCAAAGCCACAGTGAGATGGCATCTAACTCCTGTGAGAATGGTTAGAATCAAAAGGACAAGAAATAAGTGTTGTTGAGCATCTGGAGAAGAACTCCTCTGCACTATTAGGGAGAATGTAAACTGGTGTAGCCACTGGGATATATAGTATGGAGCTTCCTCAAAAAGTAAATGATGTTCAAAAAGTAAAAATAGAAACACCATATGATCTAGTAATTCCACTACTAGGCTTTTACCTGAAGAAAGTGAGAACACTAATTGGAAAATATATATGTACATTTATGTTTATTGCAGCATTTTGTACCATAGCCAAGATATGCAAGCAATATAAATGTCCAACAATAGGTGAATGGATAAAGAAGATGTGGGGTGTGTGTGTGTGTATAATATACTTATATATGTAAATAAAATAAACATATATAAATAAAATAAACATATATATATATTATTAGCCAGAAAGAGAATGAATTCTTGCCACTTGCAACAACATAAATGGGCCTATAGAGTGTTGTGTTAAGTAAAATAAGTCAGATAGAGAAAGACAAATACCATATGATTTCTCTCATATGTGATATCTGAAAAACAAAACAAGGAAACAAGCAAAGAATAGACTCTTAAATTCAGAAAACAAACAGATGGCTCTAAAGGGTTGATGGGGCATGTGAAATACATAAAGAGAATTATAATTACAAGCTTCCATTTATGTCATAAACAAGTCATAGCAATGAAAGTTACAGTGTAGGGAATATTCGATAATATTGTAATGATTGTGTGGCAACAGGCGGTCACTAAATTTATTGTGGTGAGCATTGAGTAGTGTATATTGGGAAATATTTCAGGGATGTAAGATGTTTCAACAACTGCAAACTAGTCAACATGATACACTATATTAACAAAATAAAGGATATAAATCAATATATTACCTTAATGATGAATAAAATATTTGACAATATTCAATATCTATTTATGATAAAAACTCTCAACAAACTGGGTATATAGAAAATGTACCTCAATATAATAAAGGCCATATAGGAAAAGCCCACAACTAACACCATAGTCAATGATGAAAAGCCAAAAGCTTTTCCTCTGAGATCAGGAACAAGACAAGGATGTTACCTCTTGCCATTCTTATTCGACATAGTATCAGAAGTCTTTGCAATAGCAATTAGGCAAGAAATGGAAATAAAATATATCCAAATTGGAAAGGAAGAGGTAAAACTGTCACTATTTGCAGGTGACGTGATATTATATATAGAAAACCCTAAAGACTCCATCTAAAAAACTTTTAAAATAAATCA
Organism: Vulpes vulpes; assembly: GCF_048418805.1. Taxonomy (NCBI): domain Eukaryota; kingdom Metazoa; phylum Chordata; class Mammalia; order Carnivora; family Canidae; genus Vulpes; species Vulpes vulpes. The sequence goes on from NC_132793.1 coordinate 128,825,547, forward strand.
ATCAATAAAAAACTTTTAAAAGTAATAAACAGATTCAGTAATGTTGAAGGATACAAAATCAATATGCAAATATGTTGCATACACAAATAACAAAATATCTGAAAAGAAAATACACAATCCTACTTAAATTGTGTCAAAAAATACCTAGAAATAAATTTGATCAAGAAGCAAAAGGCCTGTATAATGAAATATATAAAACATTAAGAAATTGAAGATTTAGGTAAATGGAAAAAAAATAATATGTTTAAAATATCCAATAACTTAAAGCAATCTATAGATTCAGTAAGATCCCTATCAAAATTCCAATGTATTTTCCATAGTAATAGAACAATCCTAAAATTTGTATAGAACCACAAAAGACCCCTAATATTCAAAGTGATCTTGAGAAAGAACAAAGCTGGGGTCATCATGCTCCCTGATTTTAAACTGTACTACAAAGCTATAGTAATTATTGGCACAAAGACATAGAGAAATAAAACACATTAGAAGCCAGAAATAAACCTACTCATAATTGGTGAATTAACTTATAAAAAAAGAACCAAGAATATATAATTGGGAAAGGACAATATCTTCAATAAATAGTGCTGGATAAACTGGACAGTCACATGAAAAATAAGGAAACCGTACTGCTATCTTAACACCATAAACAAAAATTAACTTGAAATGGATTAAAGACTTGAACATAAGACCTGAAACCATAAAACTCCTACAAGAAAACATAGGAAGTCTTGGGGATCATTTTTTTAAATCTGACACAAAAAGTAAATGCAACAAAAGCAAAAACGAATAAGTGGGAGTCCATCAAAATAATAATCAGCTTCTCTACAGCAAAGAAAATTATCAATAAAATGGAAAGGAAGCCTACTGAATGGGAGAAAATACTTACAAATTATGTATTTGGTAAGGGAGTTTAATATCCAAAATACATAAAGAACTCATACAGGGCAGCCCTGGCCCAGTGGTTTAGCACCACCTTCAGCCCAGGGCCTGATCCTGGAGACCCAGGGTCAAGTTCCATATCGGGCTCCCTGCATGGAGCCTGCTTCTCCCTCTGCCTGTGTCTCTGCCTCTTTCTCTCTGTGTGTCTTTCATGAATAAATAAATAAGATCTTAAAAAAAAAGAACTCATACAATTCAGTAGCAAAGATTTTTTTTGATTAAAAAGTGGTTATAATATTTAAGTAGACATTTTTCCAAAGAAAATATACAGGTGTCCAATGAGTATGTGAAAAGATGCTCAGCACCATTAATAATTTTAAGAACTACAAGTCAAAACCACAATAAGATATCACTTCTCACCTATTATAATGGCTATTATAAAAAAGAAAAGAAATAATGTGTTTGTGATGTTGTGGACAGAAAGGAATCCTCTTGCACTGTTGGTGGGATTGTAGATTGATACAGCTACTATGGAAAACATTATGGAGTTTCCTCAAAAAATTAAAGATATAACGACACATAAGATTCAGCTATTCCACTTCTAAATATTTATCTGAAGAAAATAAAAACACTAAGTTGAAGAGATATATGAACCCCCATTGTTCATTGCAGGATTGTTTATAATAGCCAACTTATGGGTACAACCTAAATCTCCACTGATGGATGAATAATAACCACTGTGATATATGTCATACACATACACACACACACACACACAGAGGAATATTATTTGGTCATAAAAATACAATGACATCTTGCCAGTTATGGTAACGTAGATGACCCTAAAAGTATTATGTTACATAAAATAAGTCAAGTAGACAAAGACAATACTATATAATTTCTTTAAAAGTATTATTTAAAAATAAAAACAAAGGCAGCCCAGGTGGCTCAGCGTTTCGCGCCTGCCTTCAGCCCAGGGCATGATCCTGGAGACCTGGGATCAGGTCCCACGTCGGGCTCCCTGCATGGAGCCTGCTTCTCCCTCTGCCTGTGTCTCTGCCTCTCTCCCTCTGTCTCTCATGAATAAATAAATAAATAAATATAAAAAACAAAAATAAAAACAAGAACAAAAGTGTACTAAGCTCATAAATACAGAGTACAGATTGGTGGTTGCTAGAGGCAGGTGGTAGTTGTGGAGGTGGTGGGATAAATAGGTGAAGGGAGTCAAAAGGTAAAAATATAATAACAATTTTTTTTTTTAAAAAAAGAAAAGGAATACTTCCTGGTCAGCAAAATATAGACATTTATATACATATATACGTATATTTCTAATTTGGGGAACTGTTCAGAACAAAGAAGAGATATATAAGATCTTCATAAGACCTATACTTAAGCTTTCATATTTTATTTATTCTGGACTACAGATTTCTCAGCTGGAAGAATTACTAAGGTTTAACGAGATTAAGATTTACCCAACTATGGTTAACCGTGACCTTAATGAACTACTTAGATTATTGATGATTTGGCTAATAAACTTGAAAACAAGTTCAAATTTATGGGCTTGGTTCTTGGACTAATTAATGGTTTGCCTAACATTGTAAAATCCCTTGGTTGTATCAAAACTTTTAGTACAGAATAGAAGAAATAGTAAAATTATCAGTATATTATTATTTTTGTGAAATACTAACTGGTTCCTTAAATCACAAATACTGTATCTGGTTTGTTATTAGTAACTATAATTAAAATCTTGAATTTACGGAGTCCTTCCTATGCACTAGGTCAACATCTTGATATACATTATCTTTAATCTTTACATCTTTAGAGATATGATTCAAAATCAGGTCTGTACTTCAAACTATCCTGATATTTTCTGTTAATATGTAAGTCCTGAGTAAAGTGGAGAAATAAAGATGCATCTAGATGAGAGTTAATGTATATCAATCTCCTCTATGTAGTCAATTCAAATTAAGAGCAATTAACAAGGACTTCTTAGGCAAGAAATCAATTTATAGAAATGGACAGAATAGGGATTGATTGCAACACTATTCGTACACAATTGTCCCTAACCAATTCTTCTCACCAATCACCCTATATACACGTTCTCAGGCAGTGTCAGAGGAAGAAGTTGACTTTCTTTCTTTCTTTTCTTTCTTTCTTTCTTTCTTTCTTTCTTTCTTTCTTTCTTTCTTTCTTTCTTCTTTCTTTCTTTCTTTCTTTCTTTCTTTCTTTCTTTCTTTCAGCAGCTTAGCATGGCAGCTTCTTATAAAGGAACAACTAGTCCCTTGATTATTTTATATCTATCAATCTATCATCTATCATCTCCTTGATTCAGAAAAACTAAGTTGCCTCTGATAGCATGTTCATTTGAACAAAACTGTTACTAAATATCATCTTAGAATTTTTTTCCCTTCTTCTTTAATCAGAAATGCATCTTGCAGTTGCATAGTCTGTTATACCTAAAGTTGACACATCAGAAGTGAATCAGCTGCTTCCATATTGGTACAGCAAAAATATAGCAAAACTAAAAACTAACATATTTGTTGTAGTTAACAGTTGTTGCCTGGAATAAGGCTCCTTCTGTATATAAAGATATGTAAGGCTACTTCTATATATAAAAATATTTAAAATCTTGATCTCATTCTTTATTTTCTAAGGCCACATCAACATGAATGTTACCATAATGAAAATTCATTTCTACCCTTTTGTAACATACTAGGGGGAATAATAAAATTTTTCTAATCTGTAACTTTCCAAATGGAAAACAAATAGTATTCCATTATTGGAGGATGCATAAAAAGTTTTCCTACTTATCTCTACACATTATCCATGTTTCAATTTAAGTTCAACAATATATTGTATTAAGTTTTCTAAATTTTATTTCCAACATATATGTCTCCAAACATGGCCATGTACACACAATTTGTTTTTGAATTGAACTAGGTAGTAGAGGAGTGTGTGGATATTTGTATACCAAGATTCTTCAGATAAATATAAAGGACAATAGTTTATTTTTTTCAAAATACCAAATGTTGAGAGCTTGGGAAATGTGCTATTTTTCAATTGATTTGCTGAATTTCTTTTTTTTTTAAAGGTTTTATTTATTCATTCATGAGAGAGAGACACAGGCAAAAGGAGAAGCCGGGTCCATGCAGGAAGCACGACGCAGGACTTGATTCCAGGACTCCAGGATCATGCCCTGAGCCAAAGGCAGGCTCTAAACCACTGAGCTACCCAGGTGTCCTGATTAGCTGAATTTCATATTTACCTAAATGTGTTAGATTTATTATTTGCCTTGTGGAAGATACTATTTCTGCTTTATCAAGCATGATGGTCACACAAAAAATCTTATTTTTTTTAATTTAACTTTAGATACAGACCTACAGGTTTGTTTTATATGATTATGCACTTTATGTACTCCTATACAAAAGGAGCCCAGATAAAAGGGTTTCTGGGAGGTGAAAGAATTTCTAGCTAAGCTTGGTGGCCTAATATGAGGACTGTTCTCACAAAGTATGTGCAGTATTATTTCTAATTCATACAAAGTTACCTGTGAATTCAGCCTTTTAAAATAGTAACTTATCGTTTTATATTTTATTAATTTTGATTTTTTTCAAAATTTGCTTTTTCAGTCATTTTTAGATTTTATTTATTTATTCATGAGAGACACAGAGAGAGGAAGAGACATAGGCAGAGGGAGAAGCAGGCTCCCTGTGGGGAGCCTGATGCAGGCCTCCATCCCAGGACCCTGGGATCACAACCTGAGCCAAAGGCAGAGGCTCAACTACTGAGTCACCCAGGTGCCCCATCAGCCTTGATTATTTTAATGAATGAGACTACATTATACTTAGTCATCCAGACTAAAACCTGGAATCATGTTTAACACCACTCTGATGATGCCCCTTATCCTACCAACAAATATTTTTTAAAAAATTTTAGAAAACTAAAAATCTTGAATTCGACCTTAATTACCCTACTGTTATACTCCTAGTTCATGCCATCATCCTTTCTGCCTGCAATATCCCAATAACTTTATGAAAGCTCCTTTCAAGCAACTCTTCTTGTTTCAGTTCTTACCCTCACCCAGGTTTCCATCACAGAGGAGAGAGGGAAAGGGGCAGAGAAAGATTGCATAATGAAGTGGATTATCATTTTGATTTTGGGATCCAGCAATGTCAGAAGCCGCCTCTGTTCTTGACTTCCTAACTGTATAAAACCAATAAATCTCCCATTTACCTACTATTGTGGCATGGGGCTTATTTTTGTTTAAATGCTTTGGTCATTTGCAACTGAGATGTGTAAGATGTGATGTTGTGTAATGGAAGGAAGAGCAACGGATTAAGAGTAAAAAACATTTGGAAACTAGTTCCAGCTCTGATATTTATTATTCATGTGATCATTGGCAAGTCACTTACCCATTCTGAATGTGAATTTCCTTATCTTATGGGAGAAACACATCTTACCTTTATACTGCACGGTATTTTTTGTGAAATCAAATGCAATAAAATTCGTTGAAATATGATATTGAGCTCTGTCAAAGCCCAAAGCCTGTGTGTTTTCCACTTTGCTGTAGACTGTGTATAGAGACTTATCTGTGTGTAAGGCATGTAATAATGTGCCTATAGAGTGTCACATCCATACTCTCTACGTAAAAACTCCCTTCCAGTATTCAAAAGTACCATACTATGTAGATAATCTTCATATAAACAAAATCAACCTGAATCATTAACCCCCAAAAACCTATTTCCTGTTTTTGGGAAGTTCCCTAATGTTCAGTGTGGAAAGTTGCAGGAAAAGCTAGATTCATCAGTTACAATTCTCTGTATTTGTTCACAATGCATTTATGTTTTGGGGCCTTTCATGATCATGGTGCATCCAGTTTACTAAGTTGTTGAGTGTGCCATCAGGCAGAGCAGAGAAGGTCAGGATTTCCCAGGGCATGAAAAAAATAATGAAACTAATGAATTACACAGCAGTTAGCCTGCACATATTTTACATTAAATCAATTGTATTATTTGGTTAGTTCAGTTACACAACTGGCCAATTTATTGCATTAATCAGTTATATTTGATGGCCCTAATTGATTAGGGTGCTTGCTCAAATGGCCAAACTGATTATCCACTGCAGTGTTTAAAGAACTATTTTTTCCTCAACTTTCAGACATTTACAAATATACCTGAAATTATAAAACTTTTTCTTTTCATGAAGAATTTGTGTATAGCCTAGCCAGTGGAAAAGTCCATAATGCCCTGTTGGTAATGCACTTCATAATGAACTGTTCCATGCACTTGAGAGAACCAATTTATGGTATTGGATGGATTTGGGTAATGTAACAAATTAATTTGTCAATTTTATAAATGAAATCTGAACTCTAAAGCTTCTCTCATAGACTTTTTTTTTCACAAATGCAATAACTCAAGGACAAATACAAGCATTTTAGATAGAATGATAAATTCCAAAATGTTGTTGCCACTGATATCATTTCCTAACATCTAAACAATCCTAGCCCCAAAGATATTAAAAAAGTGAAGCCACGGTTCTCAATAAAAGTAAATATCCTATGGATAATTTGCTATTGCAAACATTCTATCTTTGAACAGCCAATTTCTTCATTTTTGTGCTTTCTTAAACTCACCTGGAAAATTATGATTTTAGATATTTTTATTTTTAAGAGAGAAAAAATCAACAAACACACACAACTTTCCATATATGTTTTAAGGCTTAATAAGATACATGTAAGCAATTCTCTCAAAGGACTGTAGCCAGCCATATGTGAGTTAAACAAGCATGGTGGAGACAGAAGCATCTTTCATAGTATTTATTGATAGTTTTTGGTATCATATTAATTAAATTATCTGTTCTTCTTTGTGAAATGACTTATTTCCTCCAATATTTCTCTGCATATTTAATAGGCTTCAACTTAATATTTTCCTTCCATAATCTAAGAGTCCACTTAAAATTTTCCCTTCATTCCTTCCTAGATTGATAGCCAGAAGAGAGGCCTAGTATCTTAGACCCAGAGAAACTAGAGATCTTGTAGGTCACCTCTGATTTTAATTGTAGTGTAACTGAGATCCCAAAGGGATCTAATGAAGTGCTCGTCAAGAGTTAATGGTTACAAAGCCACAAGAATTCAGTATTTCCCCTGCTCTTTCCATTAAATAAAATAATTTTAAGATATGCTGTTTAAAATATTTTTGGGGATATAATTAAGCTAAATATTCTTTGGGTAAGGGAAGATCAGGTTTATACTTCAATGCAGTTTTAGTCTCTGAGCTAGGAGGCAAAGTAATTAAATTGAATAAAAAGACTGAAAGAATATATAACTTCTCTTCTTTCATAAACTCTTTCTCTTGTCGCCAGGTCTGGAAATATAAGGTTTAGTACTTTCTTTCTTTCTTTCTTTCTTTCTTTCTTTCTTTCTTTCTTTCTTTCTTTCTTCTTTCTCTTTTCTTTCTTTTCTTTCTTTCTTTCTTTCTTTCTTTCTTTCTTCTTTCTTTCTTTCTTTCTTTCTTCTTCTTTCTTTCTTTCTTCTTTCTTTCTTTCTTTCTTTTCTTCTTTCTTTCTTTCTTTCTTTCTTTCTTTCTTTCTTTCTTTTCTTTCTTTCTTTCTCTCTTTCTTCTTTCTTTCTTTCTTTCTTTCTTTCTTTCTTTCTTTCTTCTTTCTCTTTCTTTCTTCTTTCTTCTAGATCTAATATCTTCCGTATATGCAAGTGGATATGTGCTAACTGAATTTTGTCACTAACTGATAATAAAAGTAAGGCTATCCCTTTGTTCACAAAATAGTTTTTCAACTCAACTATCAGTCATGAAAATAAATTCAGTAAATACATACCACATTGGTGGAGGAGGGTAGAATAATAAAGCATCTGTTTATTAAAAGAACAATCTCTTAAGTATGAAATTAGAGTCCCTTTCATGTTTGATGGAAAGTTATATTTATCTATTCATGTAAACATTGGAAGACATCTATGAGTTATAATTGGGTACATTTTGTATCAAATCAAGTTTGGGGTATGGATAACACACTATTTTCCCAAACACCAACAGAATTAATTCCATACAGAAAATTAAATTTTTTTTTATTGATTTCTCCAACAGTTAGAATTGTACTAAATATTATGAGCAGAATAGGATTTAATTCAAACAAGTATTAGGAGATTAGGCTCTGAGCTGCACCTCAGAATATTACACATTTAACTGATTAACTAAGGGAAATGTGATGTCTGACACAATCAGAAAAGTGGAAAATCAGGAGGCTGCCAATGAACCACTGAGTTTGACATATTGGCCTGATGAATCAGAAAATGGCTGCAACTTCAAAACTATACCTGAATACCAGTGAAGCTGGAATTGGGATTCTGAAACAAAGTTACAAAACAAAATCATATTCTTCTGACTTGTTTGCCATAAGAAAATAGTAACAGGCTGGCCAAAATCAGCAGAAATATAGCTTCCTACCAATTTTCCCCCTCAAAATGCTCTTACAAATGCATCTAATTGATGGAAACTAATTTGCATCCAGTACATGCAAGGAAATCTAAAGAAATAAAATCTTTACCTCTCTGCTCTTATAGTTGAGAAAAACACCCTAGAAGGTGGTAGGAAAAGATCCTGATAATTTATATTCAGCACAGTTTCTTGTAAAGTACTTTAATGTCTCTGTAGCCCTGAAGTCTGGTTCTGAATTCTTTGTCTAATCACTAATGTCCTACTTAGTTGCTTATATTTTTTTAAAAACCAGATCTACTCCTTATATACAACCAGCCACTGTTCCAATAGGAATGGATATCTATTAGAGTGATACATGATTTTAAGTGTTCCTGCATTCTACTTTCAAATTCTATCATCTATCTATCTATCTATCTATCTAAATAAATAAATCTTTTTGCCCAAGATTTCCCATACCTCAGCCTGCTTAATTTTTGGAAAATGAATAAAAACATCTGGCTTTCCCATCTTAGCCAGTTGTTTTGAATTAAAACCTAATGTCTTTAAGGTTGCAGGTCAATGTATATTTGAATTTAAAGCAAAAGTTCAAAATTACAGATTTCCTTCCATATGTAAATTTTCCCTCCCCGAAACTTGATGCTAGAATTTACATTAGTTTGCTAGTAATGCCATAACAGAATACCAGAAGCTGAGTGGGTGGTTTAAACAATGGAATTATATTTTCATATAATTCTGGAGGCCAAAAGTCTAAAATCAAAGAGAGGGAGACGTAGATCCCCCACTGAGCAAGGAGGCCTATGTGGAGTTGGATTCCAGGACACTGAGATCATGACCTGAGTTGAAGGCAGACACTTAACCAAGTGAACCACACAGGTACCCCAACATTTTTAAGCTAAGGATAAATATTTAATCATGTTGCTACAATGGATTTCTTTGTCCCAATTTCTTTAGCTGAAAATTAGTTGCTGAAAATTAGTTGTATGAATACTAGAAAATGAATTGGCTTAAAATGCATCATTAGGGGGAAAAAGTGACATTGGTTTACTATCGTGTCCACTTCCTAACAAAACGTTCTATTCAAAAGTAAGTTGTAAATTATCAATTGTAAGAAAGAAAAATGGAAAAACACATGGGGATTAAAAAACATGCTATAAGCAATCAGTGGTCCAAGAAATAAATCAAAGAGAAGAAAAAACACATGGAGACTAAAAGAAAATAAAAACAAAACATCCCCAAATCTTTGGGGTAGAGCAAGAATAATCTAAGGGGACAATCTGCAGCAATACAGGTCTGTTTCATGAAACAAGAAAAATCTCAATCAATTTATACCTAGAGAACTAAAAAAAAAAAAAAAAGAAATAAAGTCAAAGTTATAGAAGGGTGGAAATATAAAAATATAAATAAATGAAATGGAAACTAAAAGAGCAAAAGAAAAGATCAATGAAATCAAGAGTTGGTTCTTTGGAAAGATAAATACAATAGATAGACTTTTAGCCCAATTCATTAAGAAAAAAGAGGACCCAAGTAAACTCAGAAATTAAAGAAGTAGCAACCAACATTACTGAAATATGAAGGTTTATAAGAGGATACTACAAAACATGCCAACATTAGACAACCTAGAAAAAATGATAAATTCATAAAAATATACAATATTCCTAAACTCAATCAGAAAGAAATAGAAAATCTGAACAGACTAATTACTATGGAATTGAACTGATAATCAAAAAACTCCCAAAAATAAAAGTTTAAGACCAATATATTCACAAGTAGATGATATCAAACATTTAAAGAAGATTTAATGTCTCTTTTCCTGAAACTATTCCAAAAAATAGAAGAGGAAGAACAGCTTCTCAATATATTCTATGAGGCCAGCATTATTACCCTGATAGCAAAACCAAAGACACTTCCAAAAAAGAAAACTACAAGCCACTAGCCCTGATGCACATAGATGCAAAAACCCTCAACAAAATAATCAAACCATAGTCAAGATTACATTAAAAGGACTATTCACAATGATACAGTGGGATTTATTCCACGACTGCAAAAATAGTTCAATACCCACATATAAATTTGAAACACATTTACAAAATGAAATAAAAAATCATGATCATCTCAATAGATGCAGAAAAAGCATTTGACAAAATTCAATATCCACCAGTAATAAAAACTATCAACAAAGACATTTTACAGGTAGCATGCCTCAACATAATAAAGGCATTTATGATAAATCCCAGCCATCATCATTCTCAGTGGGGGAAAGCAGAACTTTTCTTCTAACATCAAGAATAAGACAAAACTGTCTGCTTTCACTACTTTTATTCAACAAAGTCCCAACTACAGTAATCAGACAATAAAAAGAAATAAAGGCATCCAAAGGAGTATAGAAGAAGCAAAACTGTCACAATTTAAAGATAACATGATACTATTAAAAGAAAACCCTAAAGCCTCCACCAAAAAAAAAAAAAAAACCTGTTAGAATAAATGAATTCAATACAGAATACAAAATTAAAACACAGAAATCTGTTGGGTTTTTATACACCAATATTAAAGTAGCAGAAAGAGAAATTAAGAAAAGAATTCCATTTTGAATTGCATTAAAAAGTAAAAAAAAAAAAAAACAAAAAACAAACAAAAAAAACCCTTGGAATAAACTTAACCAAAGAGATGAAAGATCTGTGCTCTGAAAACTATAAGATACTGACAAAAGAAATTAAATGTGACAAACAAATGAAAAGAAATTGAGTGCTCAAGTATTGGAAATATTGAATCCTATGAAATGAATTCTCTATTACAATTCCAATGGCAATTTCAACAGCACTAGAATGAATAATATTAAAATTTGTATGGAATCACTAAGACTTTGAATAGCCATAGCAATATTATTTTTTATTTTTATTTTATTTTTTAAAAGATTTTATTTATTCATTCATGAGAGACAGAGGCAAAGGGAAAAGCAGGCTCACTGCTTATCGATTCCAGGACCCCAAGATGACAACCTGACCCAAAGGCAGCTGCTTAACCAACTGAACCACCCAGGTGCCCCCGAATAGCTAAAGTAATTTTGAGAAAGAATAAAGCTGGAGGTATCACAATCTCATCCTTCAAGAATCACTACAAAGCTATAGTCATCAAAACAGTATGGTACTGGCACAAGAATGAACAGCTAGATCAATGGAACTAAATAGAAAGACCAGAAATACACCCAGGCTTATCTGATCAATTAATCTAAGAAAAAGGAGGCAAGGATGTACAATGAGAAAAGATAGTCTTTTCAATTAATAGTGCTCCATACAAAAAACTGAAACTGAACCACTTTCTTACACCTCACACAAAAATAAACTTAAAATGAAATAAAGACCTAAATATGAGACCCGAAACCATAAAATTCCTAAAAGAAAATATAGGCAGCAATCTCTTGGACCTCAGTCTTAAGAACATTTTTCTATGCAGGTCCTTCAGGCAGGAAAACAAAATTAAAAAAATAAACTATAGGTACTACACCAAAATAGAAAGCTTTTGTTCAGTGAAGGAAACCATCAACAAAATCAAAAGGTAACCCACCGAACAGAAGAAGATATTTGTATTATGATCTGATAAGAAATTAATATCCAAAATATATAAAGAACTTATATGACTCAATACACACACGTCCACACACCAATTAGTTAAAAAAATGGGTAGAAAACTTGAGTAGATAGTTTTCCAAAGAAGGCGTCCAGATGGCCAAAGACACATAAAAATGATGCTGAAAATCACTAACCATCAAGAAAATGAAAATCAAAATTACAATGTAATATTACCTCACACCAGTCAGAATGGCTGGCTATCAGAAAGACAAATATGTGTTGGCAATGATGTGGAGAAAAGGGAAGCTTCATGTACTGTTGATGGGAATGTAAACTGGAACGAACATTGTTGAAAACAGTATGGATGCTTCTAAAAAAATTAAAATAAAAATGCCATATGATCCACTACTGGGTATTTACTTAAGAAAACCAAAGCAAAAGTTCAAAAAGATATTTGCACCCTTATGAATATTAAAACATTTTTTGACAGTAGCCGATATATGGAAGCAACCTAAGCATCCATCAATATATGAATGGAGAAAGATGCGCTATTAGTCATAAGAAAGAAAGAGTTCTTGCTGGGCAGCTCAGGTGGCTCAGCGGTTTAGCGCCTCCTTCAGTCCAGGGCATGACCCTGGGTCCTGGGATTGAGTCCCATGTCAGGCTCTCTGCATGGAGCCTGCTTCTCCCTCTGCCTGTGTTTCTGCTTCTCTCTCTCTGTCTCTCATGGATAAATAAATAAAATCTTAAAAAAAAAAAAAAAAAGAGTTCTTGCCATTTGTGACTAGACGGATGGACCTAGAGGGAATTATGCTAAGTGAAATAATTCAGAGAGAAAAAGACAGGTAATATATTATTTCACTTATATGTGGAATCTATAAAAACAAATGACCAAAAACAAAAAAAAAAACAAAAAAAAAAAACAAATGACCAAACAACAACCACAATAAAAAGCTGAAACATACCCAGAAATACACGGAACAAACTGGTGGCTGCCAGAGGGGAGGACACTGGGGTGATAGGCAAAATGAGTGAAGAGGATTAGGAGGTACAGCATGGTAGTTCTGGAATAAGTAAGTCATGAGGGTGAAAAGTACAACATAGGGAATATAGTCAAGGTTATTTTAATATAATTATATGGTGACAGATGGTATCTACATTTATGGTGAGCATAGCATAAGAGAGTTGCTGAATTACTATGGTATACACCTGGAACTAATGTAATATTTTATGTAACTGTATTTCAATTTTTTTAAATGTAAGTTGTATAGATCTCTGCCTTGTTACAGCCTTTGTTGATGCACTAGGAATTAGTAACATACAGGGCGGTAATTCAGAATAGTAAAATGACTTTTCAAAATTATCTAAGTTACCTCTTGTTCATATTAGTAAAATATATGTTGAATTGCTACATAACTACTAAGGATGTTATTACTTGCTCCTTATGACTGAATCCACTTGGGTTCTGACCTTTCCTTTCTTGTTCCCATCTGCCTACAACACTTCTGTTTAACAAGCTCACTTGCCAAACTATATTATTAATGTTTTATAAATGTAAACCTCATCTTCAGATTATTTATTTAGGGGTAGTTCTCAAAAAACACTTCTGTGCATTTACATTTAGTGAACTATATACAAGATATTCACAAAAGACACTGCAAGATCATAATTTTACCTACTCCCCCCACAAAATAATAAAAATATTAGCACTATCATTTTTCAAAAAGAAGCACATTTTCAGACAATTTACATGTGCGGTGACTACATTATAAGAAAAGAAAAAACATAATTTTGTGAACTACTGATTCTAAAATCAGCTAAATATTTTCCTATTGAACTTACTTGTTCTTGACACTTTCCCTGTAGCCCATCTGATTGCAATCTGTACTTCAGACAATAAAATGTTAAAACATTAAGAGTAGGTCAGTTACATTAAGCTTTGGTGATATAGTCTTGTTTTTTTTAAAAGAAGGTTGAACAAAAATAAAATAGGGCAATGGAGAGACTAATTCCAGTAGATTGATTTGAAGAATTTAATAATACAAAGTGTTGGATACTAAAGATTTTTATAAGATTCTGCTGTCAGGAGGTTGGTTAAAGTTTTAAATAAAGCTTTTCCTATAACAACAGATATTTGCTTGAAACTTTGATATTTGTGCACAATCATGTCAGATTATGTTTTAAAATGGCTTTTCATTTAGGATATATAATAGTGTGACCTAATAATCCTAACGTGGTATGGGTCCTATTTTGGAAAATGATTAGTTAAGAGGAATGAAGCCATTTTTAACTGAAGCCTATTTCTAACATAATTATAAATCATTGTTTCAAGAGAAATAAACCGGAGGTGATGAGAATGGACACCTATAATAAAAAGACAGAATTTCCATTTTTTGGGTGACAATTTCATTAAAATCTTATTCCAATGAAGGAATGGTTTCTGACATATTTGCCAATTAACAACTTATCCTGAGAGGTAAAAATAAACTTTCTAAGCTTTGGTTCTTGATAGTCTTTGAAGCTCTGAATCTTATTCACTGCCATTTTGACAGTATTGCTCCATGAACCAATTTCTTGAAAGCTTGTTGAGGAAAAGTTGGAAAAAGAGGCAGTGAGCTTCTCAGTACAAGCAGTATTCAAGCGGAGACCTAATTAGTAGGGTATTGTAACTAAAAGACGATGGAGACTTCTAATCATGAGATTCTTTTTTATATGTCTGATAGAATTTATTAATTCTGTTATTTACTTGCACGTGACATTAATTTTCCTTTTATTAGTCCTGCACATAATAATTTTAAACTGCCTGCACATAATGCATACTCCATTGTTCTCATTGTATAAAAAGATATATTGGTAACATTTAAAAAATATTTTTGAAATTCCAATGTTATCAGTATTAATATTTCAAGGAATATAAATGGTTCTGAAAGGCAAATCAAAATAGTAGTTGAAACTTGTATTGCATGTTAATTTAGTGGAAAGAAATTACATACTCGCAAAATAACAAAGGAAAAAATTCAATAAAATTCTATGGCAGACCTTAAACTCATTTTTATACAATTTTTCCCTACAAACTCACCACTTTAAATTAAACACCCACACTCATCAAAAACACTAGAAGGTTGATGACAAATCGGGTGAATAAGCAACATAAATAATTATAAATCTAGAATGACAGACTGAGGAGGAAAGACTAAAATTAAATACATATATGAAATGGTGATAAAAAGGTGGAAATCAGAAAAGTTTGATTATGAATAAATAAATATGCTAATTTTGAATAAAGAGAAAAGGCTTTATTTGAATAATCTAAACTTACAAAAGGTACCAAGCATTTAGAACTGTGAATATGTCATGAAGTTGATTAAATATTGTTTACCATGAATACTAGTCCTTGATTACTCATGTCCCCCATTTAACTCTGTTCATATTATACACAGAATGAAGATATTAATTTTAATCATATAAAAAAGAATCAAAATTTGTAAACACATTATATAGAATAGCATGGAATTACTTTCTAAAATATAAATAAGGTATTGAAATATATATTTTACTAAGTTGGAATAAACTTCAATATTTGTTTTATTAAATTTTAATTGCCCATAAGTGAGACATGTGATGTTTAAATTATTAAAATATTAAACTTTTCTGGTTATTTTTAAAGATTGATGGATTGATTTGAAAGAGAGAGACTGGGTGAGAGAGAGAGAAAAGGAAGCTCCCCACTCAGCAGAGAGTCTGATGTGGGGCTCATTCTCAGGACCCTGAGAGAATGACCTGACACAAAGGCAGACTCTTAACCACCTGAGCCACACACATACCCCTTATACTTCCTGTTAATAAGATATTTGATAGCTGATAGAAAAAATAAATATTAAAAATTATTATTAAAAGAATAACCTACCCCAAAACAATGAATATACAAACAAGCTCTAGAAAGAAAAGAACTAAATATGTAAAATAAACATCTAGAGAGTATGATATATATATAGAAAAATAAATAAAGTTAATATAAAGTGAATACTAGGTCCAAATGTTTGTAATTCTCAGAGGAAAATTTAAAAAGTAGTGGAAGATAGCATATTCTTAGAGATATAATTCAATACAATTTTTTAAAAAATTAAAAAAAAAGTTTGAACTTCAGTTTTGAGGGACACAACAGTATGACTGTGAAAATATCCCTGAATGGTCCACATACACATCTCTAATCTAGGACATGTTTTGAGACATTTCTCATTGAGTTTTTTTTTTTAAATCTCCTATATGAGAGCACACTTAGGGTATATCTATATACCCAAAGATTACTTTGAGGGACAGATTACTAGTTTATATCTATGTGGTGTACTAGTTAAGATTAATTTAGAGCTAGGTTGCCTGAATTCTAATGCTAATTCTACTAACTACTACTTATGTAACCTTAGGCAATATGTCACTTTTCAAGCCTCAGTTTTCTCATTTTGAAGTTGTGGAAAATAATAATAATTTATGGCATCCCATAATGTTTGTTAAATGTATGTTTGTTAAAAAACTAAATTTATGTAAAATATGTACTGTGGATACAAAAAATGAGATGATATAGAACAGCTTTGAAAATTAGTCTAGGGAAAGTTAAACTAGACATACTCTTCCTATTAAGAATAATAAGTGAAACAGTTCGGTTAAAATAAATTCCAACTGAGCTAAATACTTTTCTGGAAACAAATAGATAATGCTACTTCTGATTTAAAATGTCTAATTTCTTCGATTATTACTAGCAGGATCTTTCAAAAGTAACTTCATTGTTCCGAGTATGCATTCTTATTTGTAAAATATCAAAAATAAAAATTAAATTAAATTAAAATCCTAACTTTAGCTTATATATTAAGAGTTAAAAACATGTCACCAAATTTTGCCATAATTATACAGAATTTTATATTTAGTATCAATATTGGAATTGTGTGATTCAAAGTATTTTAGTCACAAGCATATGATTCTTTTAAACAAGCTATTAATCACTTAAAATGATGTGGATTTATAGGGCTCCCAGAAGCAAATGAGAAAGATAGGAGCAGAAATCTTATTTGAAGAAGCAATCAATAAAAATTTCCTAACTTGGTGAACAAAACTGACATTGGGATACAGGAAACCAATAGACTGCCAAATAAAATAGACTCAAAAAGACCCACACCAAGATATACTCTAAATAAAATGCCAAAAGTTAATATTAAGGAGAGATTACTAAAAACAGTAAGAGACAAAACATTTTATGTACAAGGAAACCTCCATAGAACTATCAGCAATTTTTTAGCAGGAATTTTTCAGGCCAGAAGGTCTGTACAATATAATTAAAGTGCTGAAAGAAAAACAAGAACAAAAACAAAAACCTTCAACAAAGAATACTCTACTTAGCAAGGTTATAATTCAGAATTGAAGGAGGTTAAAAGTTTTCCCATTAAACAAAAGATAAAGGTATCCATTGCCAATAAACCCCTCTTCCAAGAAATTTTAAAGATGTCTTTTAGCAGAAAAGAAGGAATATTACTTTATAACAAGAACACATATAAAAGAACAAATTTCACTGGATTACTAAATATATAGTAAAGGTAGTGGATTATTAATTACTTATATAACTAGTATAAAGGTCAAATGACAAAAGTAGTAAAAATAACTATGATTACAATTAGCAGATATACAAGATAAAAAAGATATAAAATGTGATATTAAAAAACATACATGATGGAAAGTAAAAATGTTCAGCTTTAAATTGAGGTCATACTTAAGTTGTTATCAACACAAAATACACTATTATAGATATAAGTTGTTACATCTGTGCCTCATTGTACCTACAAACAAAAAAAAATCTATTTTAAATATGCAAAAGAGAAAGGGAATGAAATATAAGCATACCACTAAGGAAAGTCATCAAGCCACAAAAGAAGAAAGGAAGAGAAAAAGGAATGGAGAGAAACTACACAAATAGCCAGGAAAGGGTTTTTAAAATGGCAGTAAGCACAAACTATCATTAATTACCTTAAATGTAAATGGACTAAATTAATCAAAAGACAGAGTGCAATGGACTTATAAGAAATAAAATAAACAATAAACAAAAGTCCGAGACCCATTTATTTGCTGCCTATAGGAGACAGATTTTATCTAAAATAAGAACACACATACTGTAAATAAAAGAGATATAAAAAGATATTGCATGCAAATAAAAACCTAAAGAAAGCTGAAATAGCTATACTTAGACAAAATATATTTTAAAACAGAGAGTATAATAAACGAAAATAAAGGTATTACATAATGACAAAATGATCAAACCAACAAGAGAATTTAATATTTGTAAATTTTATGCACCCAACATAGGAATACCTAAATATGCGAGAAAACATTAGCAGACCCAAAGGAGAAATAGCAATATACTAATAGGGCATTTAGGATATGATACCCCATGTACGTCAGTGCATAGCTCATTCAGACAGAAAATCAACAAGAAAACATTGGCATTAAATGACATGTTAGGACAGCCACCACTGGGTGAATTCACATGATTCAGAACCTGACTTGCTTTCAGCTCAGGTCACAATCTTAGGTTGGTGAGATTGAGCCCAGTGTCAGGCTCCAGGCTCAACAAAGAGTCTGCTGGAGATTCTTTCCTCCTCCCTCCCTGCTTCTCCCCACCACTGCTTCTCCCCACCACTCCCTCCCTCCCTCCCCCTCTGCTCTCTCTCTAAAATTAATTAATTAATTAAATAATTAAGTCTTTTTTGAAAAACGACATGGTAAAGCAGATGGACTCAATGGATATTTACAGAATATCCCATCTAATACAACAGAATACACATTATTCTCAAGTACATATAAAACATTTCCCAACATAGTCTTATATGTTAGGCCACAGAGCAAGTTTCATACAGTTAAGAGGAATGAAATCATATCAAGTATCTTTTCCCACCACAAAGGTATGAAACTAGCAACTAATTATATGAATACAACTGGAAAATTTACAAACATGTAGAGATTAAACAGCATGCTACTGAACAACCAATGGGTCAAAGAAGAAATTAAAATAAAAAATACCTTGAGGGAAGTGAAAATAAAAGTGTAACGTATCAGAATTTATGGGATACAGCAATAGGAGCTCTAAGATGGAAGATTATAGTGACAAATGCTTATATCAAGAAACATAAAAAGGTCCAAAAACAACACCTCAAGGGACTAGAAAAGGAGCAAATGAAGCTTAATATTATAGAAGGAAGTAACTTAACAAAGATTAGAAAAATAATAAGTGATACAGAGGCTTAAAAGATAACAGACAAGATCGATTAAATGAAGAGAAATGATAGATGAAAGAGATAAAACTTTAACTGGACTCACCAAGAAAGAGAGTGAGAGAGAGAAGTCGCATAACATTTAAAAAATGAATAAATGAATGAGATGTTACAACTGATACCACAGAGAGGGAGAAAAAAAGTGATACAACAGAAATAGGATCATAAGAGACAACTGTGAACAATTTTATGCCAACAAACTGAACAACCATGAGAAATAGACAAATTCCTAGAAATATACAACCTACAAAGACTGACTCATGAGAAAATAGAAAATGTGAACAGATTAATTACTAGCAAGAAATAAAACTGGCATTATTTGCAGATGACATATTATAGAAAATTCTAAAGACTCCACCAAAAATCTGTTAGAAATCCTAACTAAATTCAATAATGTTGTGAGATACAAAAGCAACACACAAAAATCTGTTTTCTTTTTTATATTAACAAACTATCAAAAAGAGGAAAAAAGAAGACAATCTCATTAACAATAGCATTGAATAGAATAAAATACCTAAGGAATAAATTTAATCAAGGAAGTGAAAGATCTCTATATTGGTATCTACAAAACACTAATGAAAGAAATTGAAGAAGGCACAAGTAAATGGAGAGAATTTCTGTGTTAGTGGATTAGAACAATTAAATTCATTAAAATGCCATACTACCCAAAGCAGTCTACAGATTCAATGCATTCTCTATCTATATTCCAATGATATTTTTCACAGAAATACAACAAACAAACCTAAAATATTTACAGAACCACAACACACCCTGAAAAGCCAAAGCAATACTGTGAGAAAAAGAACAAAGCTGAAGGCATTATGCTCCCCTTTTTCAAAATATATTACAAAGCTATACTAATTAAAATGGTATGACACTGGTATTTAAGCAGACACATGGAACTTAAGAGATTGTGCAAAAAAACCATGTATGGTCAATTTATGACAAAGAAGGCAATAACATACGCTGGGGAAAGGATAGTCTCTTTTCAATAAATGGTGCTGGGAAAATTGGACAGCCACATGCAAAACAATGAAACTAGATTACTATCTTATACTTTAACAAAGATAAATTTAAAATGGATTAAAGACTTAAATGTAAGACCTGAAACTAGAAAACTCCTTGGAGAAAACAAAGTGGTCAGCTTCTTGAAACAGGTCTTGATGATTACTTTAAAAAAATCTAACACTAAGAGCAAAACCAAAAAAGAAAAAAATAAACACATGGAACTATATCAAATTAATAAATTTTTGCACAGCAAAGAGAACATTCAACAGAATGGAAAGACAACCTACCAAATGGGAGAAAGTACTTGCAAATTATATATCTAATAAGAGCTTTATATCCAAAATATATATATATAAAGCTCATACAACTCAATAGCAAAAATAAAATAATAAAATAAATAAAATTAAAACTCAATACAGAATAGGAGATTTGAATAGATATTTTTCCAAAGAAGAGATACAGATACCAAACAGATACATGAAAAGATACTCAAAATCATAAATCATCAGGAAACTGTAAATCAAAATCACAGTGAGATATCATGTCACACATGTTAAAATGACTATTATCAAAAAGGCAAGAATAACAAGTGTTAGTGAGGATACGGAGGAAGAGGAATCCTTGTTTGACGCTGGTGGAAATGTAAATTTTATGTGAAGCCACTCTGAAAAAGAAAGTATGGAGGTTCTTCAAAAAATTCAAAATAGAAATACTACATGATCTAGCAATTCTACTCCTGAGTATTTATCCAAAGAAAACAAAAATACTCTTTCAAAAAAGTATGGGGACCCTCATGGTCAATGCAGCATTATTTATAATAGCCAAGATATGGGAACAATGTAAGTGTCCATTGATGAATGAATGGATTAAAAAACCATTATTATTTGGTAACCTAAATATAGATCCACATAAATAGCCACAATAGAAAATTATTCAGCTATAAAATAAATGAAATCTTGCCATTTATGAAAATATGAATAGACCTTGAGGACATCATTACGTTAAGTGAAATAAGGCAGAAGAAGGCAGATACAGTATGATCGTTCCTATATGTGGAATCTAAAAACAAGCCAGCTCATAGATACAGAGAACAATTTAGTGATTGCAGAAGGTGAGGGATAAGGAGTGGGAGACATGGGTAAATTGTTTTTGTGGAGGTTTTTTTTTTTTTAGTTTAAGGAAAAATATAAAATAAAATCATGCACAAATAAATAGAATGCAAATCTAAAGACCAATTTCTATTTTACTCTCTATGTTAAGTTGGGCTAGGATAATTTGAGGTTATTTTTTGAATATGTGCATTAATAAAATCAATTAAATCCATTACCATCTTTTAAAAAAATCACAAAATAGAAAAGCACCATAAACATTTAGAAAGTTTTGAATAGATAATTCAGCTAATTTCTGCTGCAACTTACTTTCATTTTAACCTCGTCAATCACAAACTAAACCATAAACCTTAACCTGGGCTGCTTATATTAAGTACACTAAACCTATCTTAAAGCATGAGAAATCTGCTATAAATTTTGAAATTGAAGTTGCATTATTTTATAAGCCATCTGTCAAAAATGAGTTAATGAATAATTTCTCTCCACCTTCATCTCTTTTTTGTGAGAATAGATTTCAGTTGGCTATGTATTTAATATATTTAATAAAATAATTAAAAGCATATCTATGGATCTATGCATTTTAAAAATAAATTAAGTCATAATGTATTCAATATCTCCATATAAAAAAACTCCTCTTGATTGGCACCATAGAAGCTACAGATACACAGGGCACATAAAAACTTTGACCTCAAAAATTTATTGCTTACTGTAATGGGCTAAATCGTGGCCCCCAAATTTCATAAGTTGACAGCTTACCCACACGAAGAATATGAATGTATTTGGAGATAATGGAGATAGGGTCTTTCAAAAGATTGGCGTCTTTCAAAAATTAAGTCAATGAAATTATTAAAATGGGCCTTAGTCCAATATGATGGTGCCCTTAAAACAACAACAAAAACCCCAGGTGATTAGGATACAGACATTTACAGAGGGGAGACCATGTGACACACACCTATAAGTCAAGGAAAGGGGCCTCAGAAGCAACCAACCTTTGCAAAACCTTGATTTCAGATATCTAGCCTCCAAAACTCTGAAATTAATTTTTTTCTTATTTCAGCCATCCAGTTAGTAGCATTTTTTTGTGGCAGCCTTAGTGTCTTAATCCATTTGGGTTGCTGTAACAAAAATATTATAGACTAAGTGGTTTATAAACAATAGAATTTATCTTTTTTTAAAGTTCTGGAGTATGAGAAGGCCAAGATCAAGGCACCTCACATGGTAGAAAGCTGTGAGTTCTTCGGCACCTCTTTTATAAGGGCACTAATCCCATTCATGAGTGCTTCACCTTCATGACTAATTACCTACCAAAAGCCTCACCTCTAAATAGCAACACATTAGGGATTAAATTTCAATGTCTGAATATTGAAGGGCCAATAAATATTCAGTATGTCGCACCTAACAAATTACCATTCCTACTTGAGGGGCAAGTGTCATGTTGGAACCATTTTCTTATCTTCTAAGATTTAAGGTTTCCTCTAAACTCTCCTCTAAGGTTGAAGAAAAGGTCTTTTTCCTCCTTTCTTCTTTTGTACTCTTCTTTTTTAATGAGAGATTACCCTCTTATTCATGTTTCATTATTTATGGTATTTCTTCCCCTTTTTGAATTTGTGTATACATACTACAATGGAAAGGTACTCAAAGCAATTTTCTGAGTAGTGGCTTCATTTCATCTTTTGGATGACATGGATTCTGTTGATAATAATATTATTCCTTGTTTTTGTTGTTATCTAATAGAATCGAGATAACTCTATCAATTTCTTCACCATTTTTTAACAAATGACTGTCTCATTTATCCCTTCATGCAAGTGTATTGCCTGGCTTGCATGACTACTTAGCTAGCACCCATGACTAAATTTGAAGGTTAAGTTATAATATCTTTTTTTATTTTTAAAATTTTATTTAAAGTAGACTATCAGTTAAATGATTGGAAAATCAATAATGAAAAATAGTGTTTTAGAGTTTTCTTCCAGGTACAGTGGTGTTTGCACTGTGGGAGGGGACATGGCATCCCTGCATGGCTAGGGTCAGTTCAAGAGGTCATCTTAGACCATCTGGGTCAAGAAACCTCTGTGCCCCCGGCCTGGCCCCTAGTGTGCTCAGGGAGGACCATCAGCCCACTCCTCAGCCTTGGCTCCTGGCAGCCCAACTCTGCTTGGGCTCCTCTGAGGAGGCACTATTCCCTATCCTGCCCATCATAAATATGTACAAAATAGCATCTTTTATACTAATAAATTACTAATAGCAACACACCAAATGGGGGCTTATATTATTATTCCTACTAAAATAATAACAACAAAACTTTCCTTCCAAATTGTTCAACAAATGCTGTTGTGTAAGGATTTATATTTGCACAAAGCCTTAATTATAAGAAGCCAAAGTATGTATTTATTCAGTCATACCCAACTCTGGCAATCTACCAAAGACCTAGCAAAAATAGGTCAAAATTAGTTTAAGAAATATTTACAGGTTTCATGTTTGCTTTTCTTTGCAAAACATAAAAGCGAAACACAACACAAACAGGTGTCCATTCTTATTAAGGCAGTCTTGGTAGATCAAATAAATCAAATAGCATTTGAACAGGAACAGTATTTAGGTTTGATTTGCCTTAATTGGACATTTATATTGATCAAGTTGAATGTCTAATGGCTCTATTTTATAGGTTGAGAGGATAAATTTAATGACTCACTCTCAAGAGAGGATTTTATTAAATACAATTAACAAGAAAGAAAACCACATTTATTTTATTAGAAAGAGTATCATTTAGTTTAATCTACTTAATGATATCCAAGAATAGTTGGTGAGTTATCTTATGTATTGTCATAATATAAAGGAATATCAACACAGATTTTTAAAAGAAAGGAAAGCCTCCACAAGAGTACTTAAGTATTTGTAGTTAGGGAGAATAATTTGTATATTCATAAGATGAGTAGGAGTTTTTCCTTCTTCTTGTAGTAAAATTTTCCAAGTATTTATATCTTTTGACTAATAAATGCTATTTCCTATTTATACAACATGTCTATGCTCTGCATTGTCAGAAACATTTATTGGATCCTTTCTGTGTATAGGAAATCCATGTTATTGGTTCAATTTCTCTTTCCAAGTTGATATCTTGACTTCACCATTAACTTCCTTGAAATGCAAGGACAGTGAAATTAGAGCAGACACACATTTAAAAACTACATAATGGATATGATAAAGCCTTTTATAAAACATTCTGGGTAAAGTACTAACTATATTCAGTTATTCATTCATTATATTTACTCTTATTCAGATCTTTAAATACTGTATTATAACTTATGTGAGCTACTTTTTTCATTTTTCAGTAATCACATTTTCCTGAGAAGCTTTCTTATAGCTACACAGTGTATTCAAAGCAATCTATTCACATATTAATATAGAACTTAACACATTACATCATATTTCATACCATAAAGTAGATTTATTCTTAATTATCACTTTTATTTTTCATTCCACCCTGCAAGCATTTATTGTATAATGTTAAGTAGTCTGTTGGGAAGTTCTTGAAGAGAGAAAAAAATATTTAAATATATTTGTCTCAAGGATAAAGAAGATGTGGTTTATGTATACAATGGAATATTACTCAGCAATTAGAAACGACAAATACCCACCATTTGCTTCAACGTGGATGGAACTGGAGGGCATTATGCTGAGTGAAATGAGTCAATCCGAGAAGGACAAACATTATATGTTCTCATTCATTTGGGGAATATAAATAATAGTGAAAGGGAATAGAAGGGAAGGGAGAATAAATGGGTAGGAAATATCAGAAAGGGAGACAGAACATAAAGACTCCTAACTCTGGGAAACGAACTAGGGGTGGTGGAAGGGGAGGAGGGCAGGGGGTGGTGGTGAATGGGTGATGGGCACTGAGGGGAGCACTTGACAGGGTGAGCACTGGGTGTTATTCTGTATGTTAGCAAATTGAACACCAATAAAAAATCAATTTATTATTAAAAATAGTTCAAAAAATAAATATATTTGTCTCCCTAATACTTGTAAAAAATTGTAATAATATGTTTAAATGAATAGCTTGGAGAGATGGATGAATGGATTAATAAAATTCCATTCTCTAGTATATTTTTGCATGGATATGGAGTTTTCCATTCTCTAGTATATTTTTGCATGGATATGGAGTTTTTAAAAAGTCACTAAATAAGAGTATGTTTTTGTTTAACAAAATATTCGAGGTTATAACAAAATGTTCGAGGTTATAAAGTAGTAATGACAAGAGAGTTCACAATTAAAACATAAAACAATCACAAATATTATTTTTAACCTCCCCTAAAATGTAATGGTGGACTTCTCTGTAATTTCCTTACAGTCATGGAGGTATTATTTAATTTGTAATAATTACTATAAACTAATTGATTTGTCTTTATCATTTTTCCCAATTTCTACACATTTTATTGGCAATTTACTTCAGTTATAATGAAATTACCCAACTGTATTATGTCTTTATTACATTGCAAATAAGAGATCAAAACAAAGGATGCTAGAATAAAAAATCAAAAGGGAGCAAAATATGAACTACAAAAAAATATTATTTACTTTAATAAATGTGCTTGGCAAAACATTGTTGACATGTAATTTAAAAAGAATTTTTTTGACATTCATTAAAGAAAGAAAGTCTCAAAGTTCAGTTGTGTACAGTTGTCAAGAGAAGGGTAAAACAAAAAAAAAATTGAAGTTAAAAATGACAAAATAGTTCCTAACTGAAATAATACTTCGACTTTAAAACAATTATACATAAGCATCTAGTAAAGTCTCTAGTCTTCATTAACTTCTCCCATGCCTTATGTTGGCATTAATTAGACCTTGTATTCAATATCTCTGGAATAATAACTCATCTTTTGCCACTGGTTTCAAATATTACAATTAATTTTTTTGTAAATGACTTCCAAATATTTCATTTTCTAATATATTTGTGCTGGGCCATAGGTCAACCAATATTCTAACTGCCTATTAAATTTCTAGTTGACCAGATTCTTCACATCCAATAATTCTTCACGTATTTGCTATCTTCTAAAATTTTCCCACAATATTTTCTATTTTGATAAGTAGTCCTACTTGCCATACAAACACCTAAATTAGATTTACCAAAAGTTATGCAATGATTTTGCAGACAGGCATTAGGAAAATATTCAGAAATTAAATCCATTAGTTCTATCTCTAGCCCAACCCTTCTTCCAGTAAGTTAATTGTGCAGATATAAATTCTATTTCCCCCCTCCTACCTCTCAAAATTGTTGATAGAGTTTGGGAACATACTAAAAGCACACAGAATGTGTTGCCTAGAAACACAATAAATTATCTTACTTGTTTTTAGGTACTAAGTATTTTTGTGCTTTAGAGGAAATTGTACCCCTCCTTAGCTGCCAGTGCAATGAATCAAGGTCAGTAGAGACAACAAGATGATTTCATTCTCCATCTCAGTAGATTTGAAATGAGAATGTACCAGAGTTTTGGTTATGTGTTGAATTCTGATGGGAATTTTAAGGGAAACAAATTGTTTCACTTAAAAATAAAATGATCTGCATTGTAGAAGACTGTGAGGACAAAGAAACCATTATAAAAAATTTGAGGGGTACATATGTATTTAATTCAGTAACTAAAGGAAATACTTATGAGAAGGGACCCCCTTCTCATAGTAGATTAACCTGCTTTTTAGAGTAAGGCACACAGAAATGGAATGGTGGAGAAAGAAAGATAAACCAAGGCAATAATAAACATGATAAGTACAATTTAGATATTTGAAAAGATCAACTTCAAAAATGTGTGTGAAGGGAGATGACAATATCCTGGTACTATCTCCATTTTTTAAAGCTGATGACAATGACACTTAATGTTTTTAAGTGACATTAACAAGGTGACACAAATAGTAAGATATAAAGCTGAAACTTGGAACTAAATATCCATTCCACCATGCTGGTGTTCTTTATACTCAACAAAAAACATAATGTACAGACTGAATAGGGAAAAAGGTAAGAGAAAGCAAGCTGATTTGACAGTTGTTTTAGCAAGCCACTTGATAGAATTATGTCAAATCGAGGGCCTTGATTATAGTACTGGGAGTAAGGCTAGAATGTGAAGAGTGACTTTTTGAAATATGTTAATTCTGATAAGGCAAGAGTTAAGACTGCAAATACATGGGGGTATGGTTTAACTGGACAAGTCCAAATGGAAAAGAAGGTGGTACAGTCAAGAAAAATGGTTTAATGAGAGCAAAGACAATGGTAATGAATTAAATTTTAATGCTTCTTGTCATAAATGTAATAGGCACATTTTGAAAAAAAAAAAAAGATGCATTTTAAGAATGAATGAAAAATTTAAGTCTCCATTTTGGGCCCATTTGTCCATTTACAAGCAGACGTGCCAAGAATAGTGCTTGGTAAAGACCATATCTCCCATAAATATACATTGCATAAAGGACTTGCATTATTGGTGGTATTGTAACAGTGATTAAGTGGCACAGCAAAGACTTAAGTATCTGCACTCACAGGGTCATTTTCTTGGTAAATATAATCTATGACAGTGACATAAATAATCCTGGGAGTAATAAGCAGTGATTTTCCAAGCCTCACATATTTTGTATAGGAAGAATTTTCCATGTGGATTATATATATATATATATATATATATATATATATATATATATATATCACATATTTCTAAATCCTTTTGTAAAAAATGATTTGGTCAATCTAAAATAATGTGTGACTTTAATTATAATCAAATTTATAGGAAACATTTAAAAAACATTTTTGAATCTTTAATTGGTTTTGGATTACCCCTACGTTTAGTAGTTAATCATTATTTATAATGGTAAACCTGAGCTTTCACTCAGGAATCTGACAATGAAAAAGTGAGGGATGAATGACTAGAGAGAAAAACACTGGAAAGCTGACTGCTTCTCTTAGAAACCCTTCCCAGTGACCCTGCATCATGGGAATTTGGCCTTTCTTGTACCTCTGAGGTGGCCTGACTCTGCCAGTTGTTCTACTCAGATGCCATATTTCCAGAAAATACTCTCAGAAACTACTTTTATTAGAGCTCAATCTAATGTAACTTCAGAAAATGTGAATAGAAATTCGTGAGAGGAAGAATGCAAATGCTCTGAACCTAAATGCATTAAGACTTCAAATTCAGCATTTCTTTAAGATCTTTACAAACATTAGCATCTATAAGTAATCCTCCCAGTTTCTCCTTAATTCATATTTCATTATCCTTGATTTATAAGCATAAAGCTAAAATATCAAGAAAATGTATAGCATGCATTTTCAGACAAATCGTTTTTAAGCACTACTTTTAGAATGTTATTCTCCTCTTTGGGAGCCTTCATATTTTTCCCCAAATCGTTTCTAAATCCTTCTATTTCTGCCTCCATAATCTAGCTTCTAACTACCTAATCTATAGATCCTACTAGTACCCAGGACATATCTTTAAATCTAAGAAGTCAGATCTCTTGATTGCTCCCTGTACATAATAACATTTCTTCTCTTTGTAACAGCTTTTATTGTAAGTGCAATCTTTATCATACATTCATATTCTGGTGTCAATCTCCTCCAGTCTATCTCTTATGCTGTTGTACAGTGAATTTCCTATATAAGGGATTTTGATCTTAGCATTCCCCTCTTGAAATCTTTCATGTTTTGGATAAGTATGCTTGGTAAGGAGAAAGGTAGCATTTTCAATTATCTCAGCATATCAGTTATTGATTATATGATCAGTAATATTCTTGGTGTTTCACAAATACTTTGTTTTATTTTCACAATAATCCTATGAAGTGTGTTTCATTGTTATTGTTTTACAAAAGAGGACAAGTTTACTTTGTGTCTGATGTGGGAATCAGACCGTTTTTTTTTTATTTTTTTGACAATATAGAATGTCAGGTATTGTGCTTTGAATTCACTGACTAGATGGTCATGACACTTTAAAATGAGTAGTGTGTCTTCCTTACCCTAAGAGGGTCCTTAGCATGTTTACACAGCTCACTAAACATATTAGTATACTGATGGTCCAGTTACTTAAACATCAACATTTATTTACACAGATAATTGGACCAATTGTATTGAAAACAGCTGCCTATAAGGCCCCAAATAACAAACTTTCTTTGTGATAGATATATAAGTTTTCTAAGACTCCCCTAATAAAGAACCATGGACTGGGTGGCTTATGCAACAGAAATATATTTGTCAGAATTCTGGGAGCTAGAGTCTCAGATCAAAGTGTCTGTAGTTCTGAGACCTCTCTCCTTGGCTTGTAAATGGCTGTCTCCTCCCTATGCCTTTACATGGTCTGTATACGTCTGTGTCCTAATTTCCTCTCTTATAAGGACACCATTCAGATTGGATGAGGACTTGCCCTAATGACCTCATTTTAATTTAATTACCCCTTTAATGACTCTATATCCAAATACTGTCACATTCTGAGGTCCCTGGTGTTAAGACTTCAACAGAGGAATTTCAGGTAACTCACTTTGGTCCATACCAACAATGTAGTAGCTAAATATAGAGGTAACTATATCCCAAGGAGTGAATTATACAATTCTAAGGAGAGAACATGGTTAAATGTTCACTTCAAAGTAGTTGTTAATATAGCCATTCTATGAAGTGGAGATATGCCAGCGAAGATAAATTCAGAGAGAAAACTGACATAGGAAGAGTTAAATTTGTGCCAGAATATTTTTTTTCAGTTTTCTACAGAAACACAGTCCCATCTGGCAGAAGACCAAACAAGAAGGAGAAAACTTAGGATGTTATTTTGCTTTTGTTCATTTATCCATCTGTCTACATGAACTCTATGACATTGTTTTCCAAATGGAAGCCTACTAATGCCAGAAACATGGTACTTGGCCTGAAATTATCAATGCTTAGCCAGTTTCAGTTTAAGAAAAGATAATAGTATTGAAAATTTCATTTCTTAAATATGGCTAAACTTGCCAAAAAGTAAAATTTTCAGTAACATGACTCAGTATATGCTTTTTAGCCTTTGAATCTGTATTCTATTGTGCTTCATATAAATACAGAAAAATCCTTCCTTTGTTTTTGTTCATTCATATATTTCTAGTCTTAGTCAAGATATTATAAAATATGGCTTTTCATATCAGTTTACTACATAAAATATACTAAAGATTTTTCAGCCATGTCCTACTTATTGTTTTAACTTTTTTCAAAATAAACTCATATAAAAGGAACAAATGTAACTTATTAACAAAAATTAAGCATTTTGCTTGACTTTTTTGAGTAATAATTAAAATGTCACATTCTTACTACATTTATTGTATTATCTTACAGACAATTGATATTTCTATTTGGCTTCTTTTGTATCTTTTCAAATATCTCCAAGCATAATGTTTACTGTTAGTAAGTATAGTTGCATGATTTATTGAAGCAACAATGTCTAGTCATCAAGTATTTTATCAGTCGACTAATCTATCGTCTATCTACCTACCATCTGTTATCTATTTACCTGCAGATATGCATTTTTTCTAAAAGTAAATATAAAATGTATTTTCCATTATTTTTGTTATTTAATTATATACCTATATTATTCCTTCCTCACATACCTAAGGCATGTTTTAAAATATCTACATTATTTAACAATTTTATGAAGTACAAATTATGCCACCATCCATAAAGTAGACAAAAATTATTTATATCCATCTATATACATATAATTTTATATAATTGAAATCACCCTGTGTGCATGCTTCCCCCCCATTAGTATTGTTCCCGTGTACTAATAAACAATTGGACTGAAGACTACTGGTATAACATGACCAGAATCTAATATCATTATTTTTCTCTATCAATCTCAACTTTAAACAGGTTAAAATCCCAAACTCTCTAAAATCATAATAAAATATTTGAGCCTTGAACAATGCAGAGGTTAGGAATGCCCACCACCTGTACAGTTGAAAATCTGCATATAACTTTGGACTCCCCAAAATTTAACTACTAATACCCTACTATAGACTGGAAACCTTACCAATAACAAGCCAGTTAACATACACTGTGTATTTGTATTATATGCTATATTTTTATAATAAAGTAAACTAAAGAAAATAACATGTTATTAAGAAAACTATAAGAGGGATGCCTGGGTGGCTCAGTGGTTGAGCATCTGCCTTTGGCTCAGGGCGTGATCCCATGGTCCTGGGATAGAGTCCCACATTGGGCTCCCTGCGTGGAGCCTGCTTCTCCCTCTGCCTGTGTCTCTGCCTCTCTCTGGTGTCTCTCACAAATAAATAAATAAAATATTTTAAAAAATTATAAGAAAGAGAAAATACATGTATAGTACTGTGCTATAGTCACTGAAAAAAAAACTGTAAGTAGGCATGAACAGTTCAAACCTCTCTGTTCAAGAGACAAAGGTACTTATAAAATTGTGGGTAACTCCTAATAAAGTTGAAAGCTTCGTAAATATTTAGTAATAATTTTATAAAAATATGAATTTATTAAGATCACAATGTATTTTTACCATATGTCCTTTTATAATTTGGTATTAAATTTTATTTTAAAATGATTGTTCATTTGGGAGGGGTGTACCTGGGTGGTTCAGTCAGTTAAGCATCTGACTTGGTTTTGGCTCAGGTTATGATCTCAGGGTCCTGGAATTGAGCTCTGTTTTGGGCTCCAAGCTTAGTGAGGAGTCTGCTTGAGGATTTCTCTCACTCTTTCCGCCCTTCTGCTGCTCTTACTTGCTCATGCTCATTCTCTCTCTCTCTCTCTCTCTCAAATAAATAAATCCTTGAATTTTCTTTTTATTTAGGTAACAGAACTAATTAAAAAAATTAAGAAATATTTGTAAAGATATTCCAGGTAAATGGAGACAAAATGAGGGATCGCAATATTTATATCAGACAAAATAGACTTTAAAACAGACTGTAATAAGAGAGAAAGAAGGGCATTGCAAAATGACACAAGAATCAATCCAAGAGGAAGATATAACACTTATAAATATTTATGCACCAAAATAAGAACACCTAAATATATGAAGCAAATATTAACAGAAACAAAGGGAGAAATTTATAGTAATGCAAAAATCATAGGGGACTTAAACACTCCACTGACATCAATGGATAGATCATCCAGAACAAAAATCAATAAGGAAATATTGGCTTTGAACAACACACTAGACCAGATGAGCTTACAAGTTACATACAGAATACCCCATCCAAAACCAGAAGAATACACATTCTTCTCAAGTGCACATGGAACATTCTTCAGGATAGATCACACATTAGGCCACAAACCAATTCTTAATAAATTTAAAAATATTAGAATCATATGAAGCATCTTTTCTGACCATAAAGGTATAAAACTAGAAATCAACTATAAGAAAACTGAAAAAGAAAACACAAACACGTGAAGACTAAATATCCTGATACTAAACGATGAATGAGGCAACAAAGATCAACAAGAAAGAAAAAGAAATACCTTGAGATAACTTAAACTAAAAGCATAGCACTATAAAATCCATGGAACACAGCAAAAGCAGTTCTAAGAAGGAAATTTATGGCAATATGAGTCTACCTCAAGAAACAAAAAATAATCTCAAATAATAATCTAAGTTTACAGCTAAAGAAATTTGAAAAAGAATAAAGCAAGCCCAAAGTAAGGATGGTTCATATCTATAAATCAATCAACATAATACACCACATTAAAAAATGAAGGATAAAAACCATATGATCACCTTAATAGTAAGAAGAAAACATTAGACAAAATTCAAATCTATTCACAAAATAAACTCTCAACAAAGTGAGTATAGAGGGAACATACTTAAATATAATAAAGACCATATATAATAAACTCAAACCTAACACCATAATCAATGATGAAAAGTTGAAAGCTTCTCATTTAAGATCATGAACAAGACAACATAGTGTTGGATATTCTAGCTGCAGAAATTAGACAAGAAAAAGAAAGAGCATCCAAATTGCAAAGAAAGAAGTAAAATTATTTGCAAATGACATGTTACTATATTTAAAACACTCTAAGGCCTCCATCCCAAAACTGTCAGAAAAAAATGACCCTTAAGACATTGATGAAAAAAAATTGGAGGCAACACAGATAAGTCCATGTGCTTACGGGCTAGAGGAACTAATATTGTCAAAATGTCCACAGGACCCAAAGCAATCTACTTAAAAAAAAAAAAGGCAGGGTTTCAGGCATCTTTATTCATGGCAGATATTTCTGGTTAGGGCAGCTTGCTTCTGAAATCTCTCTGTTACTTAAGGAAGACAACTCCTACCTAAATCTTTAAACCAAGTGGCCATGTCATTACCTTGTGCCACATACTAGGCTTGAAAGCCTCTTGCAGGCAGGCCTCACCTGCTGGGCTGGACCCAGCAGCTCTGGGGCCCCTGGGTCTGAGCCTGACAGCCCAATCTACTGGCCAGCCAGAGGAATTTCTGCAGCAGGGCAGTTTACGGTGCTGAATCCACTTATCTCAGAACAAACTCACTCCTTTGAGTTACCCATGTAATTTATAAATAGGACAAATGATTCAATGTTATCCCAATCGAAAAACATCAATGGTATTTTTCACTGAACTAGAAAGAATAATACTAAAAGTGTGTGGAACCACAAATGACTACAAATAGCCAAAGCAATCTTAGGAAAAAAGCACAAAACTGAAGGTATTGTGCTACTAGTCTTCAAAGATACTACAAAGCTAGAGTCATCAAAACAATATGGTACCGGCAAAAAAACAAGACACATAGGTCAAAGGAACAGGATAGAGAGCCCACAAAACTACCCTTCTATGATCAATTACAACAAAAGAGACAAAAATATACAATGGGGAAAAATAGTCTCTTCATTAAATGGTCTTTGGAACTGGATGGCTACCTGCAAAAGAATAAAACTAAATCACTTTTTCACATAATACACAAAAATAAACTCAAAATGAATTAAAGACCTAAATCTGAGACCTGAAGCCATAAAACTCCTGGAATAAAATATAGGCTGTAATTTCTTGGACATTGTCCACTGCAACATTTTTCTAGCTATGCCTTCTTAGGTAAGAGCAACAAAGAGAAACAAAGGAGACTACATCAAATTAAAAACCTTTTGCATGGCAAAGGAAACTATCAACAAAATAAAAACACAACCCACTGAATGAGAGAAGATATTTGGAAATAACATATTCTATAAGGGGTTAAATCCAAAATATATTTAAGACATCATAAAATGCAATATAAAAATCACATTAGTAATGGGAAGAAGACTTAAATAGGCAATTTTCCAAAGAAGATGTCAAGATGGCCAACAGGCACATAAAGAGATGCCCAACATCACTAACTATCAGAAATGTAAGTTAAAACCACAATGAGTTATCACTTCACACGTCAAAACAGCTATTATGAAAAAGTCAAGGAATGAGAAGTTGGCAAGGGTAGGCAAAAAAATAGAACCCTTGTGCATTGTTAGTGGAAATGTAAATTGGTGTAGCTACTACAGGTAACAGTAAGGAGGTTCTTAAAAAATTAAAAATAGATAAGATTCAGCAATTCTGCATTTAGGTATTAATCCAATGAAAACAGAAACACTAATTCAAAAAAACATTCAGACCTCTATATTTATTATAGCATTAATTATGATAGCTTAAGATATGGAAGCAACCTGTGAACATCGATAGAAACGTGGATAAATTGTGATATAACACACACACACACACACACACACTCAAATAGTACTCAGTCATGTAAAAGAATAAAATCTTGCCATTTGCAACAACAAGGATGGACTAGAGGATATTATGCTAAGTAAAATAGGTCAGACAAAGACAAATACCATATGACTTCACTTATATGTAGGATCTAATAAAACAAATGAACAAGGAAAACAAAACAGACTCATAGATACAGAAAACAAATTGACAGAAACCAGAGGGGAATAGGAGTGCATGAAATATGTGAAGGGAACTAACAGGTACAATCTTCCAGTTACAAAATAAATAAAGCATGGGAATGTAACGTACAGTTTAGGAAATATAGTCAATGATGTTTAACAATTTTGTGTCATGACAGATGTGTCATGACTTATTGTGGTGACCTTTTCATAATGTATATAAATATCATATCACTATGTTGTACACCCAAAACGAATACAATACCATATTTTAATTGTTCAATTAAAAGATTCAGAAATGTTTGGATATTTTGATTCAGTTGAGACTGAAAACATTCACTTTTTTTTGGAAGAAATTATTTTCTGTAATAGGTCTTTCATCTAACACCAAAAACATGGTATGTTCTTCCATTTTATTGAAATGTTTAATCCTAAATTTGAATTTATACTTTTCTGACACATTATTTAATATCTTTTCAATATTATTTCAGTGGAATTATATTTTTAGTTTTTAGTTTTCTAAGTGTTTTAATATTATATTTTCTAATGAGCTATTTCTAGAATATAATTAAAATATAGATCCTTACATATTTCATTGTGTCCTTTTATTTGACACTTATGTTGGACATTTTAGGTTCCTAACTAAGCATCACCTTTTATTTCTCCTTGCTCAAGGCCTTGAGAGTTTATTTCATATATTGATCATCCATCCACTAGATGGTGCACATCCATGAGCATACACACACACACACACACACACACACACACACACACAAATTCATGTGTTTTGAGGAATCATCACTCTGATTACAGCTCCTAGGATGTCCCCTTATTGACGTAGTAAACTTTTCATTCTCCTTAAAACAATCAGTTCATGAATGTACACCAAATAAGTGGTGAATTCTAGTATTTTTTGTTCCTTTGTGCATAATACAGAGTACAGAGGTCACTTGGACATGTTGTAGTTATTTTGTCGCTATAAAGAGATTCAGCTTCTAGATGAAGTTGATATGGGTGACAAACTAGCGAGGGGAAGAAATCATCATAGTGCCTCTGAATGAAAATCAATCTTTAAATATAGTTTACTCTAGATTTTCAGATGCTACTGTTGGTTTTAAAGTTTAGTTTTTGTGTTATCTGACACTAAAAGCTTTCTAATGAAATTTAAAAAAATAATTAAATCTAACCTTGCTTACATTTTTTTTTTTAATTTGGTTTCTTGGGTTTCCTTTATTAAGATTTATTTATTTATTTATTTTACAGAGAGGGTTCATGGGGCAGGGAGGGGCAGAGACAGTGGGAAAGAGAATTCTCAAGCCAATGCCCCTCTGAGTGCTGAGCCCAATGCAGGGCTTGATCCAAGGATCCTGAGATCATGACCTAGGCTGAAATCAAGAGCAGGAGGCTTAACTGACTAACTGAGCCACCCAGTTGCCCCAGTTTCTTGGGTTTTCTAAGAATAAAATTATATATATATACATATATATATATATGTATATATATATACACACACACACATATATTCACATATACACATATACACACATATTCAATATATTCATGTGTATGCCACTATTATTGTTTCCCTTAATTTCAAATAGTTATGTCTCAAATATTTTGAACAAATTAGATCCTAAAATAGAGAGGGCAGAAATTAGTCCTTATTGGTTTTTTTTCTTAATTTTTAAGACAAATTCTCAAAGAATGATTATGAAGTTTAGTAAATGGTTATTAGTATAAAGCAAATATTTGTAAGAGTAAAGTGGTTCTTTGCTTTAGCTTTGAAATTTTATATCATTTTATTTTTTTAGAAACGAATATGGCGTTTTGTTTAATCCTTCTGGGCGTCAGTTGAGATTACATATATAGGTATATATGAGTGACTGATGTATATGCAATATAAATAGCTTCCAACCCTTTTATCCATCATGTCATGGAATAAAACAAAATCAAATGATTATGGCCAAGAATTTTCTTAAAACTTGCTATTATTTTATTTAGTGGCTTTGCATTTATATAAATGAGACTGGACGGTAGTTTATATTTCTAGCTATCAGTGTCATTTTTAGGTTTGTTTTTAAAATGCATTTATTTGTAATGTATTATGCAAACCAAAAAATATAATACATGCCTGCATATATTACTGTACAAATCAGTAATATACACAGAGCTTAAAATAACCAGCTAAAGACTACAAAATTACCAATAACAGGGAATCTCTACATGTGCACATTTCCTGTCATACATTGTTCTCAACTTGCAAAGAAAATTATTTCCCTGAATGTTGTACTTATCATTCTTTTATAATTTGTATTTAGTTTTAGCTTTTATTTTTCTGACAATATCTTTGTATACAGATTATTTAGTTTTGCAGAATTTTGTAATAATAATGTTTCCTGGTATGAAACCTTCTGTAAATCCTTTTTAATGAAAAATATGTTTCTGAGGTGCCTAGGTGGCTCAGTTGGTTATGTGTCAGACTCTTGGTTTTGGCTCAGACCATGATCTCAGGGTCGTGAAATGGAGTCCCATGTGGGGCTCTGTATTCAGTGTGGAGTCTACTTGTCCCTCTCCCTCCCCCTCTGCCCTCCCCATGAGTGCACACATGCTTTCTCTCTCAATCTCTCTCTCTCTCTCTCTATTAAGTAAATAAATAAATAATAAAATCTTTTAAAAAAGAAAAATGTGTCTGAGCTTGATATAAATGCATATATTCATTTACTTTCACCGTGCAATTTATTCTAAAAATGTTATATTTTCTCTTTTATATTTAAATAAGCTCATATAGAAATGATATTTATACATGGTAGATGGTAAGGAGGATCCAATTTCTTTTTGTTGTTTAATATGAATAACCAATTGTTCTCACATCACCTCTTGAAAAATGTCTTCTTTATCCAAATAATAGTAATAATGCCACTCCATCGTATAAGGAGTTTTTATTCCCCCTTTGTTCCCTTTTGCACATAAGCCTATTTCTAGCCTCTATCTTCTATTTGGTTAGCCAATTTGCCTGTCTCTGTTGCCAATTTTTTACTGGTTCAATTTTTGTAAATATATTTTTAAAAAGTCTGATGTATGATGTTGGTCTCAGGTATATCTTCTAGTGATAACACAATTTAATTTACATGAATGGGTAAAACAAAATAAATGAATTTGGTTTTGAGTTTACAGTAAGCAAAGAAGTTAGTATAATTATTATTATATTATTAAAAATTATAGTACCTAGTCTTTAATGAGTGTGGATTTTCCTGATATAGTGAATTTTCTAGATGAAGGACTTTAATGCTACTCTATCTAAAACCTCAGCAATTTTGAGTATCTATCTCTTAACAGACATTATTTACATGTTTTTAAATGAAGTAGATATAAAAAATCCCCAGCTATACAATAACCTAATGATGATTCCACTCAGCCCGGGCCACAGGGGTTTTCAATATTCTCTCCTTTAGTTAAGCTTCTAAGAGGAGGATAGGAATGGGTGACTAAAGTTCTTTCCAAGGTTCTATAAACAGATGCTGATAAAATGACTCCTACCAGAAATTACAAATAATACTGAAAGCATTCTGAATGACAAAGACTCCTAATTCTTTTCTTTCCTTTTAAAGTGAATATTCTTTAACACTTCTGAAGAAAATTTAGCTTAGATATTTTTATGTAATGCCTTTGAATTCTGAACAAAAGAAAACATAATTTGCATCAAGGCTTAGTAGAAATCATATTAGAATATTAGTGTGCTTCATTTCATCAGCATCTGGGATAGTCAGTGATCAGCTGGATTGACTTGATTCACATACAAAACTGTGCATAGTTCTTTTTCTTTTCTTTATTGTGCATATTGCCTCTAGAAATTTTAGAGTTATAAAAGCCATGTTCAGGTGACTTCAGATTAAAACAAAGTACTTTGGGCGCTCAGGATTTAAGGCTCAGTAACCATATATTTATGTGCAAAATTACAAAGTGATATTTGTCAAATAGACATCTTAATGTCCTCACTAACAGCTGTATATACCTACTCTTTTGTATATTATATAGCATTTAATATTTTTGAGCTAAGGGCTGCAATGAAAACACAAATCTATTTACATAATAGCCTCCCACACACACACCAAAAAAAGGGAAAAACATTAACCCATTTAACATGTCTATGCATAAGAAAGTCCTGCATTCCCATCACAGACACTAATTGGTCGGAAATATACACAAACAGTTTTTTAAAAAAAGTTATAATTCTTGTTCTCAAGGAGATTAAAAGCTGATTGAATGGAGATTTAGTTACTTGTTACCAATAGGATTTGGAATATTTGGTTGATAATGAGCAATAATATTCATTAGTATATCAATGGAAATTAAGAGGCTTTCCAATGGAAATGGAAATTTTCTACCAAGTGATTTGCCCCAGTTTATTTCAATTGAGATTAAAGGTGATAGATTCCAGTCCAAGGCAGCAATGTAGGACGATCCTGAAGTGACCTCTTCCATGGATACACCAAATCTACACCTATTTATAGAACAGTTTTCCCCAAAGAACTGAGGGCTGACTGAACAGCTTCTGCACAACAAAAGATAGCTTACAAGAACAGCAAAAGAGAGACATGGTAACAAAGAAAATCCCCATTGCATGACATTGCAAACTGCAGGGGTAGAGAGTACAGACAGGCCATGAGGCACAGATAAAAAGCCATACCTTTAAAGGGCAACTAGAATGTAAAGGCACCAGTGTAAGAACCCTGACAAATGGCAGAGGAGCTACTGGAACTCTCTCCAGATCTGAGAGGCTGGTGAGCATCACAGTTTAGATTCTCTTTTCACTGTGATAGCTCAGACAGGAGCACCATCTGGGCACCATAGCCAGCTGGCTATCTCAGTAAGCCCAGGCCCCTAGTACATACCAGCCCCAGATGCCCTGGGTCACCATATAAAAGTCATGGTTATAAAGTAACTAGCCCTAGAACCTTGCCAATGAGAAAAGAGCTTCCAGAACTCCCTCCAACTTGGAGGGCCTGGTAAGTGCCATAGTTTACACACCCCCTTTACCTTGATAGTAGGGACAGAAGCCATATTCTGGATGCTCTACCCAGGCTATGGCCTCAATGAGCCAGAAGTCCCCAGTCCACACCACGAAAGTCACCAAACAAGGTGACCTCAATGTGGTACATATCAGGACACCCCTTGTTAGTGCTCATTATATTCCCAGCCATTACACCAAGATGACACAAGGGCAAAGCACCCTGAAACACTCTAGGCCCACACTATTTCAGCTCTAGATGGCTTACTAAGGCACTCCTGGCACAGATCTCACTAGAACCCCCTGGCTCACACACACAAAACCATTCTTTCAAGTGTAGAAGTAGCTGTCCTGCCAAATTCACAGAAATAAACACAGAAAGTCAAGCAAAATGAAGAGGAAGAGAAAAATGCTTTGAATGAAAGAACAAGACAAAAGCCCAGAGAAAGAATCTAATTAAATGGACATAGCAATATGTCTCATAAAAAGTTTAAAGTAATGATTGTAAAGACACTTACCAGACTGGAGAAAACTATGGAAGAAATTCAGTAAGAATTTCAACAAAGATAAAATTTCTTAAAGAACCAATCAGAATTGAAGAACATAGTAACTGAAATGAAACATCCACTAGAAGGGTATGTGGATGGCTAGTGGTTGAGAAGTTGCCTTTGGCTCAGGTCATGATCCTGGGGTCCTGGTATTGAGTCCTGCATCAGGCTCCCCACAGGGAGTCTGCTTCTCTCTTTGCCTATGTCTCCTTCTTTCTGTGTCTCTGATGAAAAAGTAAATAATATCTTATTTTAAAAAAGAAAAGAAAAATATACTAGAGGTAATCAATAGTATATTAGTGGATGTAGAACACATCAAAATTTGGAAGAAAATAATGGAAAGCATTCAAGCTGAACAGCAAAAAAGGAAAAGAAATGAAGATAGGTTAAGAGGTCTCTTCATCAAAATAAAGCAAATAAATATTCACATTAAAGGAATCTCAAAACGGGGCACCTGGGTGGCTCAGGTGGTTGAGCATCCAACTCTTGATTTCAGTTCAGGTCATGATCTCAGGGTTGTAGGATTGAGCCCGATGTCAGGCTCCATGCTCAGTGTGGAGTATGCTTGAGATTCTCTCTATCTGTTCCTCTCCACCTTTCTCTCTCTCTCTCTCTCTCTCTCTCTTTTTCTCTCAAATAAATAAATATTGGGGATCCCTGGGTGGCTCAGCAGTTTCGCGCCTGCCTTTGGCCCAGGGTGCGATCCTGGAGTCCCAGGATCAAGTCCCACACTGGGCTCCTGGCATGGAGCCTGCTTCTCCCTCTGCCTGTCTCTCTCTCTCTCTCTCTCTCTCTCTCTCTCTGTCTATCATAAAACAAGAAAATAAATAAATAAATCTCTAAATAAATAAATAAATAAATAAATAAATAAATCTTTAAAAAATAAAAAATAAGGGGGTCTCAGAAGGAGAAGAAAAGAGAAGGGGCAGAATTTTTTTTTAAGACATAATAGCTGAAAACTTTCCTAAACAGGGGATGGAAACACGAGAAGCTGAGAGAATTCTAATGAGATGGACCCAAAGAAGTCTACACCAAGACATATAATAATTAAAATTTCAAAGATAAAAAACAAAGAGAGAATTTTTTAAAGTAGTGAAAGAAAACCAAAAGGTTATATATAAGGGAAACTCCATAAGGCTTTCAGATTATTTTTCAGTAGGAACTGCAGTCCAGAAGGGTGTGGCATGATATATTATAAATGCTGAAAGGAAAAAAAAATCTATAAGCAAGAATAATCTACCCAGTATGATTGTGATTCAGAATCAAAGGAGAGCAAAAGAGATTGTAAACAAACAAAAGTTAAAGAAGTTCATCACCACTAATGTTAAAAAGACTTTTGTAAGGTAGGGGGGCCATAATTAGAAGTAAAAAAATTACAAGTAAAAGGTTGCAAAACATGACAACATATAAATAAAATGGAGAGGGTGTGAAAAAGCTGGGGTTGCAATACTTATATCAGAGAAAATAGATTTTAAAACAAAGATTATAATAAGAGACAAAGAAGGGCATCCAATAATGATAAAGGGATCAATACAATAAGAGTATATAAGAATTATAAATAACTAGACACCAAACACAGGAGCAACTAAACGCATAAGGCAATTATTAATAGACATAAAGGGAGAAATTAA
Source organism: Vulpes vulpes (assembly GCF_048418805.1). Taxonomy (NCBI): domain Eukaryota; kingdom Metazoa; phylum Chordata; class Mammalia; order Carnivora; family Canidae; genus Vulpes; species Vulpes vulpes. The sequence goes on from NC_132793.1 coordinate 128,867,930, forward strand.
CAGTAATACAATAGCAGGGGGACTTTAACATTCCACTTACCTCAATGAGTAGATTATCTAGGCAGAAAATCAATAAAGAAACAATGTCTTTAAACAATAAATTAAAACAAATGGACTTGACATATTTATAGAATATCCCATCCAAAAACAACAGAAACACATTTTTTCAAGTACACATGTAACATTCTCCAGGACAAATCACATATTAGGTCACAAATAGTCTCAATAAATTCAAAAAGATTGAAATCATAACATGAACCTTTCCCAAACATAATGATATGAAACTAAAAATAGCCACAAGTTAAAACAACAACAACAAAACAAAACTGGAAAATACAAACATGCATGTCTAAATAAATAACATATCACTAAACAACCAATGGATCAATGAACAAATCGAAGAGAAAATTTTAAAAAATACATGGAGACATATAAAAATGAAACACAACGGTAAAAATTCTTTGGGACAAATCAAAAGCAGTCCTATGATGAAATTTTATAGAAATACAGAGCTACCTCAAGAAACAAAAACAATCTCAAATTAAAAAAAAAAAATCTAACCTTAATCTAAATGGAAAAAAAATTAGAATTATAGAAGGAAGGAAATAATAAAGATCGGAGTGGAAATAGAGACAGACAGAAAGACATCAATGAAACCAAGAGCTGTTTCTTTGAAAAGATAAAGAAATCTATAAAAATTTATCCAGACTCATCAAAGAATAAAGAGAACTCAAATGTGTAAAACCATAAATGAAATAGAAGTAACAACAAACACCACAGAAATATAAATTATGAGATCACTATGAGAAATCACATGTCACCATCTGAACAACATAGAAGAAATTAATAAATTCCTAGAAGCAAAAAATCTTCCAATCAGGAAGAAATAAAATATTTGAACAGATCAATTGCTAGTAGCCATCAACAAAATGAAAAGGCAACCTACTGAATGAGAGAATATATTTGCAAATGATATATCTGATAAGGTACTAATATCCAAAATCAATAACTTATGCAAACAATCCAAAATGTGTACAGAACTTATACAACTCAACATTTAAAAAATACCCAAAAACAAAAATAAAATAAAATAAAATAAATAAAATAAAATAATAAAATAAAATAAAATAAAATAAATAAAATAAAATAAAATAACAATACCCCAAAACAAATAGATAAAAAAATGGGCATAGGACCAGAATAGCTTTTTTCCAAAGAAGACATAGATGGCCAACAGACACACAAGATGCTCAACATCACTAATCATCAGAGAAATGCAAACCAAAACCACAATGAGGTATCATCTTATACCCATCAGATTGACTAGAATCCAAAACACAAGAAAAAGCAAGTTTTGGTGAAGATGTGGAGAAGGAATCCTCACATACTGTTGGTGGCAACATCAGCTTCCACTATGGAAAACAGTAAAGAGGTTCCTCAAAAAATCGAAAATAGAAATACCATATGATCCAGCAATTCCATTGCTGGATATTTACCTAAGGAAAATGAAACACTAACTGGAAAAGATATATACACCCTTATGTCCATTGTAGCATTATTTACAATAGTCAAGTTATTCAAGTGTCCATCAATAGATAAAAGAATAAAGAAGTGGCATATATATATACAATGAAATATTACTCAGCCATAAAAAAGAATGAAATCTTACCATCTGTGACAATACGGATGAACCTAGAGGGTATTGTGCTAAGTAGAATAAATTAGATAAAGACAAATACCATATGGTTTCACTTATATATGATTCTAAAACAACAAATGAATAAACAAGCAGAAACAGACCCATAAATCCAAAAAAATAAACGATTGACTGCTAGAGGGAAGACAAGTGGGAGGTAAAGGCTTCCAGTTATGGAATGAATAAGTCATAGGGATAAAAGGTAAAACCTAGTGAATATAGTCAATAATACTGCAGTAGAGTTTCATGTGACAGATGGTTGCCACACTTGTGATGAGAACAGCATAATGTACAGACTTGTGGAACTACCGCGTGGCACACCTGAAACTAACATAACATTTTGTGCCAACTATACTTTAGTAAGATAAAAATAATAATAAAGGGATAGAGATAGATATTTAAGATGGAAAAACAGAAAGCTATTGGTGGAAAGCCTTTAATGCACGATCATCTACATACGTCAAGTGCTGGCCTTTGGGGACAGGGTTAGCTACGTGACACATGAATAAAACCTAAGGAGTGTGACTCTACAGCAGTAGTAAATTCCAGGCAAGGAGAATAACAAGCTTAAAGACTAACAGCAACCATGGCATATTCCAGGAATAATAGGAGGGTAGCATGGGCGGGGGTTAAGGTAGTATGAGTCAAGGTCTGAGAGAAGGCAAGGAGGAGAGGGAACCCTACAGGGCCTGAAAGGCTTTGTAAGACTGCTTGTAAAACCTAGTTTCTACTCCAAGTCATTGGTCATGTTTTATCTAATATGTATAATATTTTGAACATGTAAACACTAAGTTGCAATCATCATAAAAGCAATCACTCCAGACTACTGAATTTATTAATGAGATACACTTTAAAAATGGATTCAGGTCTCCAAAGACATTCCAGAGGAGGTCATTACAACTGCTTAAGAGAATAAAATAGTACATGTGGGGAGTGAACAGTGTGGTCTAAAGGTGTATCCCTGAAGGAAGACTCAGAAAATGGACATAAGTAGCTTAACTAGAAAAGCCATAAAAAATCCAACAATGCTTGCTGACAAATTTTTCCTTCAAAATTAATGCTTGTATTTCTCCATAGAAGGTTCCACAATGTCTTTACTAAAAAATCATGTCACTAGCTATATTTGGTGAGCTGGCCATATGCTACCAACTGATGATCTAGACTCTGGAAATTTTTTTGTGTGTGTATATGACTATTTTCAATGTTGAAAATTCTTTTTCACACATTTACCATGAAGTGAGATTCATAATGTTCAAAATACCTTCTAGGCAATAAGTCTGCATCTGCTAACATGTCTCAGTATTTCCTTTATTTAACAAAACTGTTAACCTTCTTAACAGAATGATATAAAAATGAAAACAGTTATCTTGTAAACATTCTTTGACTTATAACTATAAACTCTATGACTTAAATTTAAAATGATTTATATTAAATATTGTTTAATTATATAAAAGACCCCCACACACACACGCAATAGTGCCTGGTATGTTATGATTAACAAAAGCAAATATTCTCATTTTTAATATTAAAATTATCAGTGAGGTGGAGCTTACCCATAGGGAGTTTAGAGTCTCAAAATTGGATTTGAGATATCAGCATAAAATGCTACATTTGGATGATCTATACTGCTCCACACAATCATTTCATCTACCTGTTAATCTATCATCTGACATATCTCACTAAGAAATAGGTTTATGTTACAAATTGGCTATAACAATGTAAATTATTTTTTTCTTCTAATTGTCAAATTCTTGGTTCTTTCTGGATTTTTTATTTTATTTTGGGGGCAGTCATAAACTATCAACCATGCCAAAGCTTTATTTTTTGACCCTGTGTATAATTATAGTTTCAGCATAGTAAAATGTTTAACCTCAATAGACTATTTCCATTTTATGATTGTTATGCATCAGAATGGGTATCAGAGTTTTGGTGCCCCAACCTTTTGTCATATGTTTTTAAATGTTTTTTTTTTTCTTACTGTGAATAATTAAATGTATATTATTTGGCCAGAGAAATGACAAGCTTTAAGCAATGTTTTTGTTCTGTGCATTATAATCAATTATGTTTTTATGTGAAAAGGAGAGCTTTTATGTAATTCCTAATTATCAGATTAAGATTTGGTAGCATTTTACTTTGACTTAAAGAAGTAAATGTCATTTTAAATGTGCTACTGAAAATTAAAAGATCTCCAAATAGACTTAGTTTATAAAACTATAATAAATGAAATCTTAACTACATGTGAAACTCCGTTATTATAGCTTTTATAAATGAAAAGTTAAATATAAATTAAAGAGTTAGAAAATGCATTATGTTATATTTCAATGAATGTGGTATACCACAGTATGTATTTCTGAGCTCTCAGGGCTGTGGGTTTGTAATAGTTCATGGCACTGCCAATAATGAGTCTGCAGGGAGCTTTGTTATAAATGTCCCAGTTCTTTGATTTGCTCTATTCCCAATGCATGCTGGGATGCCTAACTGTGTGAAATCAAGCCATGGATTATCCATTTACTGCCACTTTATCCCAGGGGAAATAAACTTGAAAACAAATAGGCTGTGCTCTTGTAATAAATTCAGAGCAAAATATGTTTGTATTCTACTGAAAAAAATGACGTCAAATTTATTTAGAATTTGAAAACACTTTTTTGCTAAAATGTCATAACTATTTATTGGCTGGATTGTGCAAATACTAAAAATACCCATAGCATATATTTTTTTACTGCAGCAAATTCTATTATAGAGAATTTGTATGTGTATTTTTCTTTGTATATACTCATTTTAATAAATAAGGATCAATCTTCTTGGAAAACTTTTACATTAAATAGTAATTATTAATGTATCATGAGTTGATTAAATTATAAGAAAGCTTAACTCACATGAGCTTATCAACTTCTATATAGGAAATATTGAAAAACCTGTTCCTCTGCAATTTTACAATCTGAATTACCACTGCTTTGGGTGTTTAGTGTGATGTTTATTTTCTTATGGTAAATATTGTTGCTGTTACATATAACTGAATGACCATGTCAGAATGTTATCTTTTAATTATGTAAGTAAATAGAGTAATTTTCAGAAATACTAGTTGTTTTATTTTTAAGTACCATATTAAAATATTGCACCTGCTGTACTTCTACTAGTTTAGGAGTATAGACCTTAGAATATACTTTTCTTCACTAAAAAAGTGACCATTTTACCTGATATGTATTTAAACAATTGCCAGCTCAACTTTCCAAATAAAGTCTTATAAAAATATGAATTGACTTATTCTAAAGATAATTATAAAGCAAATTTCTACAGTGATTTCTTAGGAAATTATATCTTTTTTTAAAAATTAATTAATTAATTAATTAATTAATTTGTGAGTGTCACAGAGAGAGAGAGGCAGAGACACAGGCAGAGGGAGAAGCAGGCCCCCTGCACCGGGAGCCCGATGTGGGATTGGATTGTGCCCTAGGCCAAAGGCAGGCGCTAAACCGCTGCGCCACCCAGGGATCCCAGGAAATTATATCTTAAAGAGCTTGAATACAGATGAAATTTTCTTATGACAAAAGCAGTCTTTGGATTGCAGAGTAAACTGAGGTGCAAAAGTTCTTGTCAATTCATGATAAAGTAGAAAGCTCAGAAAAACCTTTCTTATCACAGAACCTTCAAGTATTTAAAAATTATACTGTGATACTTAGCTCATACAGATAAAACATTAAAAATAAATGAGGAAATAAGTACTTACTTTTAAAAAGTTAGTTAAAACGTAGTACATTTCAACCTTATCTAATTTTCCCTGAATCAGAAATATTAATACACTGCAATGCTAAGCTGTATTTATTTTACCTCAGGTTAATTATCAGGCATTAATTTCTGTATGCCCAGGAACATGGAAGGAATTGCTTTGCAATTGAGGCCAATGCTCCAAAGCAAAACAAACAAACAAAAAAAAACCCAAAAAAACAACAACAACAACAACAAAAAAAAACAAAGAGAGAGAGAGAGACAGACAGACAGACAGGGAGCTCATTAGTACCTTCTGTGTCCTAAGAAGAATCACCACAGGCCTTACAAAGAGAGCACAGATACATTATCTTTTTTCCTCTTGCCCTATCTCCATTTTCACCCTTTTTGAAGCACAGAAGGGAAACTCTAGGAGAAACATCAGAGTATAGCGTCTTCAGACCAGAATGAATGTGCTTTTCCTGTTTCTGGTTTGGTTTGGTTTCTGTACTCCTTACTCCTGCTAAGGGATTGTTTACAATAATCACCTGCAAAGAGTGATGATGCTTATAAGAATGACAACCAGTATCATATCACGTGGCCTGATGGAACATTTGCTAGGGCCAGAACACTAATAATGGATCAACCCTCCACTTCATTTGCTCAGGGCATGGGAACAGAACTTGAGTGAGTTGACAGGCTGAAGGAGGGTGAGAGAAGAGCAGCCTGTCCCTAATCAAAGTTTTGTCACATATTCTAATTGTTAAACTATTCAACTCACAATAAATAACCTAATGTTCAATTCCATTAATCCCCATTTTTTATACATCTGCAGATCCTCAATGATCTCTCACCCTTCTGAGCAATTACCCACTCCTCTTCAAAAATCACTTTCAGGTATTTTTATTTTCCTTTTGGAAGACCATCTTGACCCTACAATACAGGGTCCTCTCTGTCATATGTGTATCAAATCCATTGTCTTAGAAAGAGAAATAAAGTGAGGTGTGAGGTGAACATTTAAAGGTGATCTTGCAAAATCCATCTGTGAAAATTTAATTGTGACAGAGCTCAGCTTTTGGCTAGTGATCAGTCTCCACATTTTTTGCTACATGAAGATATTCAGACTTGTGACTTTTTAAAAAAATGTTGAATTGGTATGTTAATGTGTAGGGCTAAGAGTTAGATGTTAGTACCAAGATTCTACAGTTTAATTTCCAGATTACTTTTACAGACTTCTGAATATTGCACTCAAAAACCCACATTGTTCTACAGATTTCAAGCTGGTCTGAGGCCAAATATAATATATAGAAATTCTGTAAATATCACAAATTCTATATACTTAATAATAATTGATCAATAACTCAGAAATCTCCCTCGGATACAAATTAAGATAGTAATGTCCATAAAGATTCTTATTGGCAACCTTTCTCAGATAAAACTAAAAATAGTATTATTAAGTATTTTTACATGTATATTAGTAAATTCATTATCACATTTTTATGTGATGATATACCGAAGTGCAAATATCTGGAACGTAGTTCAGTGAATACTGACTGGGAAATCAAAAACGATATTCAATATTTTGTTTTCCATTACCAGTGGATATTAGCCTAACCTCAATCGGTAATAATGGTGAACTGAACGCAGAATAACTTTTAGACACTTTTGTATTTTGAGGTTGAGTTCATATGATAAGTTACTTGTACACACCACAAAATTAATGAAGTCTCCTGGTCAGAGTTTGCTAATCGAAAACACTGAGCATTTATAATGACTGAATACTAACAGCTAGTGTGCTAAGCATTTTTCTATTATTATCATCCCTACTAATTTCCCACCTCTAAGCAAAATTTGAAGTAATGGTCTATATTTATATAGAGAGTATGAATTTCAGCACCAATCATATATATTTTTCTTTGTATACTAAGAGATCAAAAAGTTTATAAAAATTGCAATACAAATCTTTCTCGAAACATTCTTTGAATGAACTCATCCTAACTCCTCATAAACTGTATTCAAATCACAAAAAGAATTAGATAGAAACCACGTTACAGAATCATTTGGAAAGTATCACATTTTTTCATGAAAAAGCTTCCTGACATATGTTTTATGGTACATTGGTGCCTGAGAGGATAGGAATTCCCCATCCTCACATAGACACACATGTGCTTTTATGGACAAATTAGTGAAAATATAAGTATAGATCCTATCTTGGAGCTTTATAAACAACTTCATCATGTTAAAACTGTAAGAAATTCTTCACTGAAAAATCAGTTTAAATTTTAGTAACGAGATTTTAAAAAAGAGAGCTTTTTACTTTTTCATTAAAGATACTAAAAGGAGTAGCATTGTAGAACATACATGTTTAGAGGTTTGCTCATGAGTATTACTTCTAGAAATATTTATTCTTGTAATATTGTTTAAAAGATAAAATTTAGCTGTATTTTTTCTTGAATTACTTGAAAATATTATTTTGAATACAGTTCCTGCTGAAATGTTATTTACTGAAAATAACGTATTTATAATTTTGTTTTACGGTAATTTCTAAAGTGCCTGCTGTAGTATGACAATACCACCTGTGCTACTTATGAAGTCTGTCATATTTCAGGGTTTATGACTTTGGTATAGGTTTGTAGCTCAAAAGCAAAATTTTCATAATGGCAAATCCTTGACTTTATAATGCCTCTGCTTGGGGGTTAATCATTTTTAGACATTTTTGTTTTAAAGATTATATATATACATATATATACATATATATATATATATTTAAAAAGGAGTTACCACTTTAAAGCAATGTAGGCCATTCTTATTCCTATTCATCCTACAAGATCCTATATGAGAGACAGAACCTAAAGAAATATGTTGAAGGACATACTAAATATAAGTTAGAGTAGGGGAAAATGCATCAAATTCTCTAAAATAATCTTTGACATTATTTCTGATTGCCTTTTTTTGGTGTTTTTAGACTAGGTTTCGGTTCCTTCTAAATATACTTGCAAATGCATATTTCCTTTATATAAATAAACATTAAATACCTCTGGAAAATGTAGATTCATTTCTGGGTTTTCTATTCTGTTCCACTAATCTAAGTGTGTTTTTGTGCCAGTACCATACTGTCCTTATGACTACAGCTTTGTAATATAGCTTGAAATCTGGAATTGTGATGCCTCCAGCCTTAATTTTGTTTTTTAGGATTGTTTTGGCTATTCAGGACCTTTTGTGGTTCCATACAAATTTTCGGATGTTTTTCCTAGCTCTGTAAAAAATACTAGTGGTATTTTGATAGGGATTCCATTAATAGATCTATAGATTGATTTGGATAGTATAGACATTTTAACAATGTTTATTCTTCCAATCCATGATCATGCAGTGCTTTTCTATTTCTTTGTATCATGTTCAATTTCTTTTCATGAGTGTTCTGTAACTTTCATAGTACATATCTTTTACTTCTTTGGTTAGGCTTATTCCTAGGTATCTTATTGTTTTGGTGCAACTGTAAGTGGGATTAGTTTCTTGACTTTTTTTTTCTGCTGCTTCCTTAATGGTGTATAGAAATGCAACAGGTGTTTGTATATTAATTTTATATCCTGCAAATTTGCTGAATTTATGTGTTAATTCTAGCAGGTTTTTGGTGGAGTCTTCAGGTTTTCTAAAGATAGCATGTTCTCTGCAAATAGTGAGAGTTTGACTTCTTTGCCTATTTGGATGCCTTTTATTAATTTTTGCTGTCTGATTGCTGAGGCTAAGACTTCCAGTACTGTTAAAATAGTAATGGTGAGAGTGGCCATCCTTATCTTGTTCCTGACCCTAGGGGAAAGGCTCTCAGTTTTCCCCATTGAAGATGATACTAGCTGTGGGTCTTTCATATATGGCCTTTGTTATGTTGAGGTAGGTTCCTTCTACTCCTACTTTGTTGAGAGTTTTAATCATGAATGGATGCTATATTTTGTCAAGTCTCTTTTTTCTGCATCCATTGAGAGGATCATACAATTCTTATCCTTTCTTTTATTAATGTGATGTATCACATTGATTTGCAAATATTGAACTACCCCATAGCCCAGGAATGAACCCCATTTGATTGTAGTAAATAATTCTTTCAATGTACTGTTGGATTCAATTTGCTAGTATCTGTTGGGAATTTTTGCCCTCATATTCATCAGGGATTTTGGCCTATAATTCTCCTTTTTAGTGGGGCTTTTGTCTGGTTTTGAATCCATCTACTTTGAAACCATTTATATGAACTCAAAGAATTAATTTTGGAGAATATTGGTTAAAAATATAGCTAGATGGATACTGTCTATCTTCAAATATGTAATTATCCAATACACATTTATTTTGTTCCTTAAGTTTCAGTAATCTCAACACCCAAAGTGAACTCACAACTCCAAGATCAAGAGTCACATATTCTTCTGACCAAGCCAGCCACGACAATATGGCCATGAAAAAAAAAAGTACAAGATGGATGTTCTTAGAGTTCAAAATTTTTGATTCCATGAATTGAAATAAATGTACATTTTTATCCAAACCAGTTAATTTTAAGTAATCAGTATATATTCCTTCATACCCCTTTCCTATTAGTTTATGTCTATTTACTTTATCATTTTTATATCATATTCCTCTTTGAATTTCCTAATTATAAAGTAATCTATTAAATCAGGTAAATCTTCTTGCCAAATATGAGTTCTGTTACAGATGAACATATTTTCTCTAAGTTAAAATATATACAAGAAGCATTTCCTAACATGACCTCTATTTCCAGGAGTCTCATTTTATGCACATTGGGTAAAGCCTTATTCAAACTCATATCGTGAATTTTATTATAACTTCAAATTCTCTCATTTTGATTATCAATTATAACAGATGAATGCTTACAAAAACTCAAAAGAAACTAGATTTATCCATTAAAAATACTATATATATGTATATATATATACATACATACACGATCCTTTTAAAATAGTAATGTTTAAAAAAAAATAAAATAAAATAGTAATGTTTTACAAAGTAGCTATGAATACTGAATACAGAGCCATTGTTACTAGGTGAAATACAATTTAGTTCCTGACAGCCTCTCAGCACACCAGATTTTTTTTTTTTTTTTAAGAGAGGGAGAGTGAGTGCACATAAGCAGGAGGTGAGGGGAGGAGCTGACAGAGAGAGAGAGAGAGAGAGAGAGAGAGAGAGAATCTTAAGCTTGGTGGAGTCCTTTTGGGAGCTTGATCTAGACCCTGAGATGAGGACCTGAGTTGAAATAGTCAATGTTTTTTTTAAAAAAAAAAAAGTCAATGTTTAATCTACTGAGCCACTCAGGCACCCCTCACCACAACATTTTCATCAACTAATGAAACATTAGCTTATTAAATGTGTATTTCTGTTAAAGACACCTCATTTAATACATGTTTCTTGCAACCAGTTAATTTATGCTAAGTAATATAGGTTAATTAATTTAGTGAATAGGGAAATCTATAAATATGGAACAGCAAATAATGAGAATCAGCTATATTTTTAAGATCTTTTTTGAAATAGGGATGCTGGGTGGCTCAATGATTGAGTGTCTGCCTTTGGTTCAGGTTGTAATCCCAGGGTCCTGGGATCAAGTCCTGCATCAGGCTCCCCACAGGAAGCCTGCTTCTCCCTCTGCCTATGTCCCTGCCTCTCTTTGTGTCTCTCATGAAAAAATAAAATATTTTTTTAAAGATAGTTTTTGAAATAGATACAACCAACATAAATCAGGGACAAACATAATACTGTAGAAAACATTGAAGAGGACTCTAATTTACAGTTTCTGGACCTAAATTTCCTTAGAATGGTCTGAAGCATGCATAATATAGTAGAGAAAGGAAAAAAAAATCAAAAACAGTAGCATTGCATGAGACATTACTATTTTCTGGCTTATGTACAAGGTAGGAAACCAAGACACACAATATAAGAAAAACAATATAGGAAAAAAAGAAAACAATATAGCTGTCATATCTAAGTCTAGATGCCCTTTGATAGAAAGGAAAAAAAGAAAACAATAGAGGTGTCATATCTAAGTCTAGATGCCCTTTGACAGAGATGAACATCTATAGAAATTATAACAAAAGAGGACTTAAACTCATATTCTTAAACAGTAAGCAAGACTATGTGGTTAAAAACTAATTGTCCATTATGGGCATCATAGGTTATGATTCTTACTTAATCATGTCTTTCCTAATTCTAAAGTCATCATCTTATAGCAATGTTTATTAATAGCTGGAATTTGATATCCTGCCTGCCTCAAGCTCAAAGTTCAACTTCTAATGAGACTATGTTATGTTATAGACTTAAAAGGAGTATGTGAGAACTTAACTAAGTTGAATAATTGTCACAATGCATCTTTAGTAATTATAAAGTAACAGTGTCAATGTTACTTTTAAAAATTCAAATTCCTGTTGTTATTTTTTTAAAGATTTTATTTATTTATTCATGAGAGAGAGACAGAGACAGAGACAGAGACAGAGACATAGAGAGAGAAACAGGCTCCCTGCAGGGAGCCCAAAGTAGGACTCAATCCCAGGACCCCAGGATCACAACCTGAGCCAAAGAAAGATGCTCAACCACTGAGCCACTCAGGTGCCCCCTCCCCCTTGCTAGTTATAACCATAAGATAATTGGTCACTGAATATATAACAATTTAAAAATCATAATAAAGTGGACTCACCTGGGTGGCTCAGTCACTTAAGCCTCTGCCTTTGGACCCCCAGGTCCTGGGATCGAGTGTCTGCTTTTCCCTCTCCCTCTGCCCCTCCTCCCCGCTTGTATGTATGAGTGCAAGTACACACTCTCTCTCAAATAATAAAATATTTTTAAAAATCATAATAAAGAGGATTTTTAAGAATGAAACTTTAAAATGATTTTATTTTTATTAATTTATTTTTAAAGATTATTTATTTATTCATGAGAAACAGAAAGAGAGGAGAGATACAGGCAGGAGAAGCAGGCTCCCTGCAGGGAGCCTGATGCAAAACCTGATACCAAGACCCCGAGATCACAACCTGAGCCAAAAGCAGACACTCAACCACTGAGACACCAAGTGCCCTAGAAACTTTAAAATGATTTTTAAAAGTCTAATAAAAGCAATTCATTTTCTAGAAAATGAATAGTCTTAATTTTATTCCCTAATAATAACATAATTTAACAAGGAAAATTATCAAGCATTTTATATTGCATAGATACCATGAGAAAATAATTATCATAAATACCAAAGAATCCTTTAGGGCACTCATGAAAAGTTGTAAGTATGAAGCCTATGCTCCCATTATTTGTAGCCACCTCCATTATTTCCTCTGTTTGGAAGGCTGTTATTCCTACTGCTTAACTTGGTAATTCTTTCTGTATAATGAGCTGTTAATTATTTTTTAAAGATATCCTGGCATTTCCATCTAACAAAATAAAGTCAAAAGTGAGTAGACACCCAAAATTTTTCTTTCCTGGTCACTGATTTCTGAAAATGTACATGCTGTTGATTCTATGTCTATGGTACCATAAACCACTGAACATAATTTATTAACGTCTCATTTCACCTTTATTGTGAAGTTTACTTGGTCTTTATCCTGTTTTCCCATGCCAGATTTTACCTCTTTATTCTAGAAAGTCCCATTATGTTTTGTATTTATTTGATTACATCTTTTTTTCTCTCTCTCTAAAATATATATTATGGAGCATGAGGTAAATCTCATGCTTCCCCTCCCAATTTGTAATATTTATAATGTCACTCAATACATAGTATTAAAATTATGAAGACAGGCAATCTACAAAAATTAAGAACTTGCCTCTAATTTTTTATAAATTATAAATTAATGTCTAGAAAAGGATAAGATAATTTTAAATAGATAGTCTATTCTTTTCTTATTTTTGTCTACATTTTATGTTAATGTTTATTTTGTCCATTGCTTCCAAGAACCTCTACCTCTAAATATAGGCTATAATGCAAATAGCTAGGTTGTTTCCTCTTGATTGTTCAGTGACTATAAGGACTCAATCAAGTGGAGAGTAGGATAATCATACAATCAATCTGGGTAAGAAAAGGGAGCACAGAGAGCAACCACACAATGGTTCTTTCTTCAAGTCATGCAAAATAGCTTTGAAATAAATCTGGAATTTGCTAATTATGGTTAAATCTTCTTTTTAATTTAAGCTGTATGACTTAGCAGCCAGAGTTCATTTTCAACCCTAGAGCTAAAAAAGTTCCATTGTTATATATTTTAAAGAGAACTTTACAGGCTTAAAGTTAAAAATCATGATTGATGTAGTTTTGGCAAGTTTTCATGTCTAATTCTTCCAGGAGTTAACTCCATTATAATAATTCTCATTAGAATAGTTATGAAAACTGAAATACATTCTCTACAGTTCACAAGGTGGTACATTTGCAATCCTTGTCAAAATATTATTTTTAAGTATTGTTGTGAATAATTAATTTAACTTTAACAAGTAATGTTCATGAAATATGCATTTATAAATAGCAGACCTGTTTCTATTATTTCCAATGCAGCAATTCATAATGTAATTGAGTGAAGGTAAAATGATAATGCCTAATCTCATTTTCTTGCCAACGTCCCAAAGCCCTTTGTCTATTCCATTTTATACTCAGAACATGAAGTAAAATAAAAAGAAATTTCTTCTTGCAATTACAGAGAAAAAATGATGGGGAAAGAAAATAAATAATTTTAAAGCATTATGTTTACAGAACTGAGTGTTTACGCAACGGGGAACATTTTAGTCACTGTAGTGCTTACAGCCCTTCATGTCTGTATCACTCATCCATAAAGAAGTTTTGACCCCAGTTAAACCTTTGAGTCCTAAATCATCCTCCAGAGCACCACACTATAGTGTCTATTCTTTTTCATGAGATCTTTCTCATATATTCTGCATTTATGATTGACACATATCTTTCAGGACTCAATGCGACTAACAATCTCTCCTCTGTACATGTGAGGCAGTGTTTAATCATGCTTTCTGTCTGCTATCAGGACCATGCCTGTTGAGCTGGACTGGGCCTGCTCTTCAAAGTACTCACAACCTGAGGAACTAACTGCTAATTCCTTATTTAAAAACTGATAAGTAATATGTATAAACATGTACAAAGGAACTGAGGAGGGACATATTACAAGTGGGTGCCTCACCAACAAAGGTTGGAACAAAGTTATTCAAGAGGAGACACTTAAAGAATGTAATAAATTCGCAAAAAAAAAAAAAAAAGGCAGAAGGAAGATTGCCACTTTTTTTTTTGGAGGGATGAAGTAAAAGGAACCAACATTTTAAAAAGAATATGGAGTCAGTTACTAGTTTGGGGCCTACACATTTCCAAGTCTTTATAGTTGTTAGTCTGAGAAAGAACATTTTACTAACACCAAGCAAGTATAAGGGTAATGCTCACACTTTCTTCAGGAAAGAGTAGGTCAGAATAGATAACTTCAATATGCATTACATAAATATATATGTATATATGTATTCATATATACATTATAAAATAAGGTAACATAAGGCAAGTTTTTAAAAATATATTGCAGTACTAAAAAAAAGCAAAGCAAATCTAACCACCAAAAAGAAGTTTATAAAAAAAAACAACTTATAACACAGAAGTATACTATACTACCTGGAGTCTTAAGTAATTGTCAGTGGGGGAGATGGTGAGTATAAAGAAATGGGAAGCTATTAAAAGAAAACATAAGAAAATTAAAGGCCAAGAAAAAAATCAAGACAGTAAGATTAAAATGGATTAGGATAAGCATAGATTTTAAGATAACTAAATGGAAGCAGAAACAATCCTTTAGAATACTGAATCAATGACATGGCATATAAATATAAAAAGATAATCTGGAATTAGGAAGAAAAGAGCAAACAAATAAAATAAGGGCGAAGTATGCAAGTTCATAAAAAGAATTAAAATGAAATAACCATGCAAAATGCATGGTTAAATAAATTCAAAATAAAAAGTAGGAACAGCAAAATACTAACATAGAATATTAATAACAATATTGAAATGAAAATAAAAATTAAAAAAACAAGTGCTAATTATTAAAAATTTAAAAATAGGGCAACTCAAGGAACTCTTGTTACAGAAAGAAACAGAAGAAACAACTGATCCCCAATCAATAAATATTATATTAATATAAAAAGGAATACAATGATGTTAAATTAGATTTTTAAAAAGAGATTGTATTGACTAATTTAGTGAAAAAATAGTTTAACACTCTGATGGTATTTTTTCTGATAAATTATACATGAATGAATACAATTTAATAGCCATGGGGGGAAAAATGCAGATTATCAGTATTCCTCAAGTCCTTAGAGTCAGATAATCTTAATGATTCTGTTCAACTCTTTAAGGAAACTAAAAATCTCTAGCTTATGAACTATTTCAGGTTATTGAAAAAGGAGATAACACTATGGAATTCATTTTATAGAGTAAAATATTGTTATCAAGACAAGATACGTACAGAAAAAAACTTTCCATGAGCAATCTTATTAAAGATACAAAATATTTAATAAAGACACATAATATTTAAGTATAATTTAAATCATTTATCAAAATCAAAGAATCTTCTCCCTTGCTCAAATGTAAAGTAATTACAAAAATAAAAAAGCAAAACTGAGAATAGTTTCAATTGATAACAAAAATGTACTTTAATATATATTTGTTTTTTTAAAATATAAGAAAATTAGAAATTTGGGGACAATTTCTTTATTATCAAAAATACTATTATATTAAATAATTGAATATTTTATTTTAGTGGTGAAATACTAGTGCAATTATCACAAAATAATAAAAGTTCAAAGATGTTATTATATGTTATCATGTTATTATCATAATTATTATATAGAAAGTCTAATCATTGCAGATATATTAAATACAAGGATGAATTCTCATTCATATAAAAAAGAAAATATACTGGGAAGCCTGGATGGCTCAGTAGTTAAGAGTCTGCCTTTAGCTCAGGGCGTGATCCTGGAGTCCCGGGATCGAGTCCCACATCGGGCTCCCTGCAGGGACCTGCTTCTCCCTCTGCCTGTGTCTTGTCTCTCTCTCTCTCTCTCTCTCTCTCTCTGTCCCTGTTCTCTCACGAATAAATAAGTGAAATCTTAAAAAAAAAAAAAAGAAAGAAAGAAAATATAGGGACTGATGACCATATCGTCATTTGTATAGAAAAATCTCAGAAAACATTACTTAGCACTTTATGGAGTTTAATAAAGTGCCTGGAAGATGATACTATATTCTTTCCTATAGCTTTATCTATAATCAATTATAAGATATGGAAAAGAACAATTTAAACTTTTAACATAGGATACATAGAATGAACACTTTAAAATATGGACTTTAAAAGAAGAAAAAAAGAACACTACATCTCTTAAAAATAATCATGAAATAATCCTGAATTGAAAAAAAAGGTTACCAAGTGCAATTTTTCCCAAATTAAAATGTATTTATTTTTTGTTTATTTTCATGATGTGGATATTTGAATAGTTTCTTTCCCTCTTCCCCAGACTCTTCCTTCTTCTCCTTTTTAGCTTTATAAAATTATTATTAAAGTCAACTACAGGCATTGATAATTAGAATCCAAAGAAAATGTAAAAAAATGATGGGGCACTTGGATGGCTCAGTGGTTGGTCATCTGCCTTTGGCTCAGATTGGGATCCCAGGGTCCTGGGATCAAGTCCCACATCAGGCTTCCAGTCTGCTTTTCCCTCTGCCTATGTCTCTGCCTCTCTCTCTGTGTCTCTCATGAATAAATAAATAAATTTTTTTAAAAATGTAAAAAATGATAAAAAAAGAAAAAAATAATGCATATTAGACTTGCCTTTCAGGAATACAAAATAGATTATAAAGCTACAACTAATATAAAGTGAAATATATTCCTGAAAAGAACAACAAAAAGTATTGGAAAACCTAGAATGAGACATATAAATATGTAAGGAATAAATACTTAATGTGAAGATGGCATTTTTAAAGTAATTAGAAGTAGGCCTTGTAATTTAGGTTTGTCTCCAATGCTTATGTATTCTTGCATTTGTCCCTCCAGGTTGATTAAGTTATTTTAATGTAAATTCCAGCATCACCACTTACTAAATGTAAACCTGAGTAAGTTACTGTAATTTCCTAAGCTACAATATTCATCTTTAAAAGGTAATTGAGGGCAGCCCAGTTGGCTCAGCGGTTTATCGCCACCCTCAGCCCCGGGCGTGATTCTGGAGACCTGGGATCGAGTCCCACATCGGGTTCTCTGCTTGGGGCCTGCTTCTCCCTCTGCCTGTGTCTCTGCCTCTCTCTGTGTGTGTGTCTCTCATGAATAAATAAAATCTTTAAAAAAATAAATAAAATAAAAAGGTAATTGAATGTAATTACTTGCAAGTTAAATGACTGACAAGCTCTCAATAAATTACACTTAAGAAATTAAGTAAAACAAAAGTGGGAGAAGAATGGCATTAGTTTTCATTTCTATTACTGTCGCTTCAGATTGTTTATGAATATTTGGTCAGGCCTTCATTATGTTCCATATCAAAATCAAGTCAATGTCTTCAATATTTGAAGAATAATGTTTAGATTCCAAGACTATGTGGCTGTTTTAGTTTTGTTGTTGCTTAAACAACACATAGGAGTCAAGATAATAAAATTAGATAGCCAACACATTATATACACATACATAAAGGTGATAAGCTATGAGTAATATTATCTCATTCATGAGATTAGGCAATTGCAGTTTTATTTTGATTTGTTCAAAGTGAAAATTTTTCTTGAGCCTTTTTTGGGGGGGATATATTGAGTTGGATACATTCATAGCTAATTGGAGAATGTACCCAATTTTTTATTTATTATAGAGTATTGTCAACTGTAAAGGAATATCTCATAAATTCTTGAGGCAATTTAATGTAGTGAACAACATGGAATGTATGACTTTCAGCAAGTTAATTTCCAAAATCCATTAGCATTAGTAAAATGAGGAGGAGTAAAATAGCACCTACTTCATATTATTGCTAAGAAAATGAAGAACAATAGAACATAAGAAAAATCTAATAAATAGTCTACTATTTTCTGTATAATGATTAGTGTAGTTGTTGTATGTTATATTGCCATCATCAATGTAAATTTTAACATGTTTACCCATTAACTAGGATAAAGCCATGTACTCATATGTTCAGTTGATTTTCATTGAAGAAAACAAAGTAATCCAAAGCTGAAAAGAATATCTCTCAAATAAGTAGTGCTGGAATACTGGATATTCATTATGAAAGTAAATGAACCTCAACTCATACTTCACATCAGACACACACACATGTACACACAAAACTGAGTTTTGAGGATGTGTTATGAGGATGTGGAACAACCGATCTCTCAAATTGTTTTGGAGAAAGTAAAATCCTATAACCACTTTAAAATAAGTTCTAGCACTTCCTAACAAAATTACACATTCACTTACCTTTACCTCAAGAATTCCACTTCTAAATATATTCTCAAGAGAAACGAAAACATGCTCATGCAAGACCTAATACATGGAAAATTTTAGAAACCCTATTCATAATAGCAAAACCTGGAAACAGTCTAGGTTTCCATTAGTAGAACAAGAGGTAAATAAATAAATAAGTATATATAAACAAAAAAAGAAAAAATTATGGTTTATTCAGATAACAAACTATTAGTCCTAAAGAGGAACAAACCACTCACCAACACAACATAGTTGAATCCTGAAATAAATGAAATGAAAATGAATGAGTCAAAAATAATTACATAATTGTAAGTTTCCATTTATATGATTTCTCAGAAAAGCTAAGTGATACCAGGAAAAAAATGAGATTGGGTTGCATTGTTAGGACACACTACAGGTTTGATTGGAAACAAGCATTAGAAAATTTTAGGCTCCTATTGGGAGCCTGATGTGGGACTTGATCCCAGGAGCAATACTAGAGTATATCTTGAGAAGGATTTGAGTTACATAGATAGATGCACACATCAAAACTCAGCAAATGGACGGGAGCTTGGGAAAATGATGGAATAAGAAACCCTGAGCTTACCCTATCATTCCTTTACAACTAGACCTCACTCATATCCCAGTAATAAACTAGAGAGTGATCCAAAGAATAGCAAAGAAAATCCACAACCACATGTAGAGAAAAAGCCACATCAGAGAGGTTAAGGAGAGCAGAAATTGGTGGTAGAGAGCTGTTTGCAGGAGAAAAGGAGCTGCAATGTAGAGAGGGGAAACATCAGGGATCCCACATGGGAGAAGAGATCCCCATAATACCCGGCCTTGAAAATCAGGAAGGGTGCTAAACTCTGGGAGTTTGTATAACCAGCAGGACATGGAACCTGGAACTTTAAAAGTCAGCTGACGAATGATAGCTGAGTTCATGCCCTTAAAGAGCCCTGCAGAGGCAAGACGGAAGAGTTTGGGCAACACCTGTGGCAAATGGGAGGGAGCTCTATTTATACTGATTTTGGAGCCTGTTTGAGGACTTCTCAGGGAACAAGGGAGCTAGCAGGCACTGTCTTCCTCTTCACCCTCCAGCATAAACACAGAGCCACCTATGGGAGGCAGAAATGAACAGACATTTGCTGCCTAATTTACTAGCAGTGCTCCCAGCTGAGTTCTCCTGAGGACTCAGCCACTCCAAGCCTGCTGCCCTTGGCATGACATTCAGTGCAAATTTTGCTACTGTGTCAGGTGGTCCACCCAGCCACCACCTCCATGTGCTGCCCCCATGGCCACCATACTTCTGAGATTGAACCTAGGACTAGTGGCTCACTACAAATTTTGTTACCACCACTGTCCTGCTGCCGATCCCTCCTGGGATCATGCCCCCTCAAAGCCAGCCTGCCCGGATCTCACTAGCATCAGAGAGAGCAAGCACAACCCATGTAACCCATGTAGACATCTGGACTGAAGGAAAAAAGGAAAAGCAACTTGGATACAATAGCAGCACTTAAGCAACATACATAGGAGACTTCCCTACCATGCCAGGTTTTGGTGAACAGGGGACTATGCACTCTAGGGTACCACAGGACTTCTTTATAAAGCCACTACTTTCGAGAGCAGAATATGTAGCTGAATTCCTAATCCAAAGAAATAGACACAGAGGAGAGGCAATCAAAATGAGAAGACAAGAAATGTTAAGGGAGACTCTGAGTGGAAAACAAACCATGAGTAAGAAAAATAGGAAGAACAAAAGTAAAAATATATATATAATATAATTAAGTATACCTGTAAAAATCAGTCAAGAGAAACACAAAATAAAACAATGTAAAATAGGATATCAAATAACTGAAATGTGGGGGGAGGGAAGTAAAAAATGAGTTCAAACTTAAGTGACCATCAGCTTAATATAGGCTGCTATATGCAGAAGATGCTCTATTTAAACCAAATGGTAAACATGAATAAAAAAACAGCAACAGAGATGAAAAAATAAAGAGTAAGGAATCCAAGTATATCACTAAAGAAAAAAAGCAAGCCATGAAACAAACCAAGAGAAGAAAGGATCAGAGAAAAACTACAGAAACAACCACAAAACAAGTAACAAAATGACAATAAATACATATTAATCAACAATTACTTTGAATATAAATAGACCAAATGCCCCAATCAAAAGATATGGGGAAAGAGAGTGGGTTACAAAACAAAACAAAACAAAAACAAAAACTCTAAAACTAACAAAGAAAAAACCACAAGACTTATCTACATGCTGCCTACAAGAGACTCATTTCATACCTAAAGACATGTACAGATTCGAAGTGAGTGCAAATGGATTTCAAAATAAAGGCAGAATAGCAATATTTAACAACTGACAAAATAGACCTTAAAATAAAAACTATAACAAGATGCAAGGAAGGACATTGTATCATAATAAAGGGAATAATCCAACAAGAAGATCTAACAATTATAAGTATTTATGCTAATTTAGTTGGTAAAGAATGGGATATTTGATCTTAGGGTTGTGAGTTTGATCCTTACATTGGGTATAGAAATTACTTAAAAATAAAATCTTAAAACAAACAACTTCCAAACAAACAATGCTCCATGACCAGATGGCTTCACAGGTAAATTCTCCCAAACATTTAATGAATTAATACTTATTCTATTCAAACTAATCCAAAAAGTAGAAATGGAAAGAATTTCCAAATTCATTGTATGAGAGTCATATCATTCCCATATTGAAACCATATAAAGACACTTAAAAAGAGAGAGAGAGAGAGAGAGAGAGAGAACTATAGGCTAATCTCTGATAAAACAGAGATGAAAATTCTCAACAAAATATTATCCAACTAAATTCAACATTAAAAAAATCATTCAATGTAAATAAATAGGATTTATTCCTGGGATACAAAGTTGTTTCAATACTTGCAAATCAATCACATCAATGAGAGAAATGATAAAAATATGATTATTTCAATAGACGCAGAAAAAGTATTCATCAAAGAATATCCATTCACGAAAAAACCCTCAACAAAGTAAGCCTAGAAGGAACAAACCTCAACATAATAAAGGCCATATATGCAAAACCCACAGCTAATATCATCCTCAAAGGGGAAAAACAGAGCTTTCCCTTTAGAGTCAGGAACAAGACAAAGCTAAGGAGTGTGATAATAGTAATATTAATCTTTGCCATGACAATGTATTATTAATATTAAATTAGGTAAAGAGTAAACCAACTTAAAAAAATTCCAATGTACACACACATTTAACATAAGTAAATTTTATATATTAAAAAAACCCTAAAGACTTAACTCTAGTGATGTATGTGTTGAAGTTTTGAAGAAAACTGAATTTATGTCTGTAATTTTGAATGTATCAAAAACTGAAATAGACTGAGACATAGATAAAAAGATAACTAAATTGATTGATATGTGATAAAACCAGTAAATTTAACTGTTAGTGTTAGAACCTAGGTGTTGAGTATGGGTGTTCACCGCAAAGTTCTTTCAAATTTGCTGTATATTTGAATATTTTGATAATAATACTTTGGAAAAATTAAACACCTATCTATACTGACACCATGATTCTATTCCTATTTACCTAAGAGAAATGAAAACATGTGTTCACAAGGGTGTTGTACAAGTAATAATATTATTCAAGAACTGACAAAAGCCCAGGTTCCAATAAACAGGTGAATGCATAAACAAATTGTGTTATTTTTACAAAATGGAAACAAACTACTCATATATGTAGCAACATGAATGAATCTCAACAATGTTATGTTGGTTGAAAAAAACTAGCATAAATTAGTATATATTGAGTGGTTCCATTTATATAAAGCTTTAGAACACTCAAAACTAACTTTTAGTGGCATAAGTCAATGAAGTAGTTGTCTAAGGGGTGAGGGATCGTTGCCTGGTGATCGAATCTTTCTATATATTGAATGGGTATCAACGTTTATGAAAACTGATTTTACTGTATACCTAAGGTCTATGCATTTAAGCATATGTAAATTATATATAGATAAAAAATGAAAAGAAGGAATGGGTGTGTGTATGCATGTATAACTTGGAATTTAGAAGGTTTATACATGTAAATGAAGACTCTGACATACATATGAAGACCAGTTTAAGACCATGTTTCTCAAACTATAAGATCCATATAAGTCACCTGTTAGTCTAATTCATATTTCTGAGAATTTTTTATTTTTTGCATTTTAACCAAATTCCTATGTCATGACAATAATACCCACAGACTTTACTTTGAATATAGCGAGGGTTACAAATGGGGATATTTAACCCAAATAAAAGACCTACTAAGGCAAAAATCTTGTCTTCATATATTTAAAGCAATCTCATTTAAAAGAAGGCTATACTTTTTTCTCCCTTATATACATAAAATAAGATCAATGATTAACAATTTACAGGGAGGCAAATATGTAATCCATGTAAATATATAATTTCAAACAATTAGATATGTTTAACAATGTAACTTATCTAAAAATAGGAGGCTATTCATGACTAGAATTGATCAAGCAATTCTTACCAACTCTTCAGAATATAGCAGAGAGGGTTTATACATGTGTGTGTATGTGTTTAAATTTGCAGCAAGACTGCATTAAATTGCCTCTAAATTTCTATCCCATTTATGATTCTGCAATGTGAGGAAGATACAGCCATTGCAAAACAAATGCTATAGCCAACCTATAAGTTGTAAACGTTTTGAATCGGAGATAAGAGTATATAAAAGAGATGAGTTGAGCTTGTTTAGTCAAGTAGGCAGACTCTTTAGAAAATTTCATTAAATTTATATTTAAGACTTAATTTAACCACCAAAAATGCCTTCTTGAAATAATGTTGTCAGCCTTCATTAAATATTTGGATATCATACAACAATAAAATTATCTTTAATAAAAAAACTAATCTTATTAGAATTTTTACTCTAGTTGGTCATTATTCCTATTCTTTGAATTTATGCAGAATGTTAAATTGTATTAATATAATGAAACATTCACAAACTTGCTCAAGATGCTAGCAGGAAAACTTACTCTCTTCCCTTTCCTGGAAAAAGACAAATTGTGCTACAACCAAAATAGCCTCATTTTGTTCCCCTTGTCATGCTGGAAGTAGGAAGATGTCATTCAAAAGAGTTAAGTATTCAGAAGATGTGCAAAATTACACAATTGGAACATTAGGACACATCATTAAACTACCCAAGTTACTTACCTGTCATCAATTGGTATTATCCATAGATTTCCAAATTTCAATTTTATGTAACTGTCCATGTTAACTATTCCTTTTCAAATCTCACCAAACACCAGTGGAAACAATATTGTATTTGCAGAGATTAATTTTGAAATTTTCAAATAAATGATAATAAAATAGTTTAATGTATATACTCTCAAGAGTAAAGAAATCTGTAATGTTTATTGAACACATTTAACTTAAATATATACTTTTCTATGATAAACATGATAGAATATAAAAACTGCATGAAGTGAATGTTCTAATTTGTACAGTCAAAAAATAAATTGTTCTTTTTCAATTTAATTCCTTAATATTGACAAAGCACTATAATTCCAAGGAAGGAAAATAAGAAGATTCCTTTGTTGTTGTTTAAAGAAACCTTGAGATTTTTTTCTTTTATTATAATATTTGGTCATCATTTATTTACGGTTTTATAACTGATACTTTCTGTTTGCCTGCTTTCCTAAGGACATCGATGTCCTTAGGACTCTCCTAGTCTAGGCCACAAGTCACTTCAGCTTAGAAATGAAGCCAGGGGTGCCTGGATGGCTCAGTCTGTTAAATGTCTGTCTGTGGCTCAGCTCATGATCCCATGATCCCATGATCCCATGATCTGGCCCTGCTTGGGCTTCCTCTTCAGTGGGGAGTCTGCTTCTCCTTCCTCCTCTACCTGTTGTTCCCTTTGCTTGTGCTTTCTTTCTGTTAAATAAGTAAATAAAATCTTTTAAAAAAAATAAAGATAAAAAACGTGGAGCCAAAAAAAGGGAGCTGAATTTTGGGTGCTACACTAAATCACATTTTTATTGAATTTGATTTTCATCCTGACTGCTTATATCTTAACAAAAAAACTGATAAATTTTACATCTCAGTGTCTATAAAAGTATAAGTAAAAGCAATGTGAGCAATAGATATCAAATAGTACAAATTATATGCCTTCACAAAGTAAAAAGAAAAAAATGTGGTTTCCTCGGGATTTTTCCCACAGTCAAATGTGAAAACTCATAATCAAAATTGGTAAAGGTCTTGTCATGCTTCTGTCTATACACATTATAAAAACAAAACCAAACAAAAATAATACCACAAAAATCCTTAACCTTTATCATCTATATTTCATATCATGTTTCAGAAATGTATTAGAGAAAATCAGACTAATGTCTGACTTTGTTTTTTTTTTTTTTTTTTTTTTTTTTTTTTTTTTTACATTAAAGGAAAGGTGCTAAACTCAGTTATGTTCACTTAGAAGGAACATTTTGGAATCACTATGGTATTTACTTAAATATATGGCTAAACAAAATGGAAGATGCAATGAAATGTGTCTATGATGTAAAAATACATGTGTGTCAACATGTTATAAATCCTCAAAAAACACAAAAGTGAAAAGAACAAATTTGCTTATTTGGTAATGCTAATATTGTCAACAAGAGTTCCATTTATAAAGAGTACAACTAAAATTAATTTGATATGACTTTTCAGGTATAGAGTTTTATTAATAGACTAAGAGTAGTAGACTACATATTTTAAATTACCTAGGAGGAAATCACTTTAGTTAAGTATGTACTGCAATTAACTTATTAATAGTTATGTATAGTTTCAAATAAAATTCCTCAATATATCAAACATCTGCCTTTGACAATAGCATTTTTTTGTCATATTTGTGGACCAATAATTTGAGTGATTTTTTAATGGTATTTGAAAAACTTTTTCATAGGATATCACTTATTAAGAATAGAGTATAAAAGTGAAGAAAATTCATGATTTGTTTGTCAGGCAATATATATTCTGAGCAAGGCATGATCATTACTGGGAAAATTAAGCAAAATTTCTTTGATAAAGAATTGAAGGGCAAACTAAGTATTACATTGGTAGAAGTCTGAAACCAAGACAATCTTCAGGATTTCAGGAACTAGGGCTGAGTAGGTATCCATCGTTAGCATTTCTTTCCACTTATGATTCATTTTTATCGACCTTCTTTATTTGCCCAAAATGCCTTTTTCCTTAATACTAAAATCATGGTTATCTTTTTTTCTATGTTTAGCATTCTAGTTTAGAAATATTAGATGAGGTCTCTGCTTTGCCTGGATTGAGCTACATACTAAAAGCTGTACTTGCTGGAGAAATAAAAGATTGGGACAGAAGTCTACTTTTCAATATATTTTGATAACCAGAGAAGAGGGTCATGCAAGTATAGTTCCGATTTAGACAACATTGGGAGCAAGTTATAAGGAAACAGAAAGATGACAAGGAAAAAATAAAAATGATATTCTCAGGGGGTGCCTGGGTGGCTCAGTCCTTTGAGCATCTGATACTTGATTTGCACTGAGGTCATGATCTCAGCGTTCTGGGATGGAGCTCCACATTGGGCTCCGTCCTCAGCAGGGAATCTGTTTCTCCCCCTGCCCCTCCTCCTGCTCATGTGCTCTCCCTCTCTTTCTAATAAAATCTTAAAAAAAACTATATTCTCAGAAAATAAGAGGGCATTTTGAAAGCAAAAATTGCAATTTAAACAGTTTTGAAGAAAATCTAATATGTGCTAAAACTGACTTTTGTACTCAAAAGGAAAACTTCAAAATATAGTTGAGGCTATACTAGGAAATAGCAAGAGGTAAAATAAACTGCAGATAAGCAGCACATTTTGATAGGTATTCTAAATACCTCAAGAATTTAGAAAAGTAAAGAACACAGCGTGTCCACACCTAATGGATTATACTTCACCAGGAGAGTGGTATTCAAGTTATGTAATATCTGCTTATTATTATTTTTAAATCAAGGGATTTGTGCTTGTATGTGTGAAATGTAAGTAATAAGAGGCAAAAATAAATGGGAAAAATATAAATAAGGACATTAAAGCAAATTATTAACAAAAAATAATAATTCAAATATCATCTGTAAATAAAGTAACAATATATACATTGATTCTTCATTGTCACTGGTACCCTTTAATTGTATTCTTTTTTTTTTCTTTAATTGTATTCTAATTGATACCCTTTAATCACATTTTCAAACATTTTCATCTTTCAACAAAATTTTAAGAAAAAAGTTTTATGCACACACTAGAAAATAATACATCTTAAAAAAGTCAAAGTTAATATTTTAATCTCAAGACTATATGGGTCCTTTTTGTTCTTTTTGCTCCATTTTGCTGTGAATCTACAACCTCTTAAAAAAAAAAACTCACTTCCTCTGTCTCCAAGCCACTTTCTAATCCAAGGATAACTATAGAGATAATATTATTTCTAATATCACCAAAATCTTTATGTAGTTGGATGTACATAGTTTCTATGGACATGCATATGATGATTTTATGATTGTAACATGCATGTTCTCCACTTTGCATTTTCCTTTCTCAAATACAGTCTTTTTTGGCGGTGCCTGAGTGGCTCCGTTAGGTATCTGATGGAATCTTGATTTATAGATGGGTTGTGATCTCAGGGTCATGAGATCAAGCCTCATAAATGTATACACACACACACACACACACACATATACATATAATCATTCTTTTGAAACTGGCACTTGTATTAGCTTCTTTGCTTTTAGCAATTGTATAGCATACCATTTATCAAATGTACCGTGTTATGATAATTTCCTTTATTTCTATTTTATAAATCTCCTATGTATAAACTGCTTCCAGTTTTTTTTGTTACATATTTATACAGGCATAATAAACATCTAGAATTAGAATTACTGAATATATTGTAAACTTTGTTTGAGTATCATGCAATATATACTAGTTGTTTCACTAATACATATTTTCACCGAGAGTTAATGAATGTTCCCCTATATCTGAATTGAAGACTCTGTGGTGCAGTAAACCTCAAAAATTTAGATCACTTTGGAGGAAGTTTGATTGAAATAAATGAAAATCCAAAAGGGATGTTGTGAAAACTGTACTAGGTACTCTCTGCTCTCCACAGTGTATCTTGAATTACAGTTCTAGGAGTCATCTTTATGTAAATTTAGTAACACATTTCAGTTGAGAAAAAGAAACAAAGTAACCAAGATGATAAAACAGGCACTTTCCAAAGGTAAACAGATGAAAAATACTGAATGAATTCTGAAGGGGCATGTTAGGTCCTGGATTCTAGTTACAGCTTTATCACCAGTTGACCTTGTGACTTTAAGTGAGTCATTTAAACATCTCTGGACCTCAATTTCATGATATACAAAGTAAAGATCAAGGTATATTGTTGAATATACCTTCCACAGCTGACTTTATTTTTTTTTTTCAATACAGCTGACTTTATATTAAAATTTTATAGAGCTAATATCCCAGCTACTTTGTTCATAAAATTACTTTGTCTAATGGGAAAAAAATAGTCTTTGTCATTACACAATCAATACATTAAAATTTCTCTCTCTTTTTTTTTAAATTAACTTTTATTGGTGTTCAATTTACCAACATACAGAAAAACACCCAGTGCTCATCCCGTCAAGTGTCCATCTCAGTGCCCGTCACCCATTCCCCTCCAACACCCGCCCTCCTCCCCTTCCACCACACCTAGTTCGTTTCCCCGAGTTAGGAGTCTTTATGTTCTGTCTCCCTTCCTGATATTTCCCAACATTTCTTTTCCCTTCCTTTATATTCCCTTTCACTATTGTTCATATTCCCCAAATAAATGAGAACATACACTGTTTGTCCTTCTCCAATTGACTTACTTCACTCAGCATATACCCTCCAGTTCCATCCACGTTGAAGCAAATGGTGGGTATTTGTCGTTTCTAATTGCTGAGTAATATTCCATTGTCTACATAAACCACATCTTCTTTATCCATTCATCTTTCGATGGACACCGAGGCTCCTTCCACAGTTTGGCTATTGTGGCCATTGCTGATAGAAACATCGGGGTGCAGGTGTCCCGACGTTTCATTGCATCTGAATCTTTGGGGTAAATCCCCAACAGTGCAATTGCTGGGTCGTAGGGCAGGTCTATTTTTAACTCTTTGAGGAATCTCCACCCAGTTTTCCAGAGTGGCTGCACCAGTTCACATTCCCACCAACAGTGTAAGAGGGTTCCCTTTTCTCCGCATCCTCTCCAACATTTGTGGTTTCCTGCCTTGTTAATTTTCCCCATTCTCACTGGTGTGAGGTGGTATCTCATTGTGGTTTTGATTTGTATTTCCCTGATGGCAAGTGATGCAGAGCATTTTCTCATGTGCATGTTGGCCATGTCCATGTCTTCCTCTGTGAGATTTCTCTTCATGTCTTTTGCCCATTTCATGATTGGATTGTTTGTTTCTTTGGTGTTGAGTTTAATAAGTTCTTTATGGATTTTGGAAATTAGCCCTTTATCTGATATGTCATTTGCAAATATCTTCTCCCATTCTGTAGGTTGCTAGAACTCATACAGCAATTTGGTAGCGTGGCAGGATACAAAATCAATGCCCAGAAATCAATGGCATTTCTATACACTAACAATGAGACTGAAGAAAGAGAAATTAAGGAGTCAATCCCATTTACAATTGCACCCAAAAGCATAAGATACCTAGGAATAAACCTAACCAAAGAGGTAAAAGATCTATACCCTAAAAACTATAGAACACTTCTGAAAGAAATTGAGGAAGACACAAAGAGATGGAAAAATATTCCATACTCATGGATTGGCAGAATTAATATTGTAAAAATGTCAATGTTACCCAGGGCAATTTACACGTTTAATGCAATCCCTATCAAAATACCATGGACTTTCTTCAGAGAGTTAGAACAAATTATTTTAAGATTTGTGTGGAATCAGAAAAGACCCCGAATAGCCAGGGGAATTTTAAAAAAGAAAACCATAGCTGGGGGCATCACAATGCCAGATTTCAGGTTGTACTACAAAGCTGTGGTCATCAAGACAGTGTGGTACTGGCACAAAAACAGACGCATGGATCAATGGAACAGAACAGAGAACCCAGAAGTGGACCCTGAAATGTGCGGTCATCTAATATTCGATAAAGGAGGAAAGACTATGCATTGGAAGAAAGACAGTCTCTTCAATAAATGGTGCTGGGAAAATTGGACATCCACATGCAGAAGAATGAAACTGGACCACTCTCTTGCACCATACACAAAGATAAACTCAAAATGGATGAGAGATCTAAATGTGAGACAAGATTCCATCAAAATCCTAGAGGAGAACACAGGCAACACCCTTTTTGAACTTGGCCACAGTAACTTCTTGCAAGATACATCCACAAAGGCAAAAGAAACAAAAGCAAAAATGAACTATTGGGACTTCATCAAGATAAGAAGCTTTTGCACATTAAAATTTCTCTCATTGAGATTTCTGACTCTCCAAATTTAGAAATAAAGTAGAAAAGGTAAAGATATTTGATTAGTTGAAGTACATTTTCTCTAGCATAGCAACAGTTCTCAAGAAAAAAGCTTCCAGTAAAAGCAATTGATTGTGAGATAGCACAAAGTTCTTTGAATATTTGAATTAAAAATTAGGGGATCCCTGGGTGGCACAGCGGTTTGGCGCCTGCCTTTGGCCCAGGGCGCGATCCTGGAGACTCGGGATCGAATCCCACATCAGGCTCCGGGTGCATGGAGCCTGCTTCTCCCTGTGCCTGTGTCTCTGCCTCTCTCTCTCTCACTGTGTGCCTATCATAAATAAATAAAATAAAAATTTAAAAAAATAAATAAAAAAAATTAAAAAGATTTTAAAAAAATAAAAAAAATAAAAATTAGGAAAGCAATACAATAAATATATATAATTTATGAATTAAATAGTATTTTAAAGTTAGAAGTATTGGCTTTTACTAATGGTATTTGGTGATGTTTTTTAGCAATTGGACATAGTTGACACTGAAGTCTTTTCTATTTCTAAAAATGAATAAGTATTAATCTCTAAGTCAGGTAAACAATGTCTGGGGCATCAACCTAGTGTTCAGGCCACATGCTATTCAATCCTATTGAATTTTTAAAACCTCTTGAAATTTAAATTGGTAGACTTGGATCAAGTTTGAAAATAATACCAGCAGACGGCTCCGTTAGAAAGTGAGAAAGAAATCTCTGCATATAGATTAAGCCATAATTAATATTAAAATATTTAGAAATAGTGAGGTTATTTGGATAACACATTTAACTATAGTCATAATATCAATTTCCTTAAAAAATACAATGCAAAAAGGATTTCTAAAACATCATCTATATAAAAGACATACTGACTTTTTTTAAATCTTTATGTCTAGACATAAAGTCACAAATTCTATATTGATGTAATCTTAATCATTGAGGTTTTACTTAATTTACTTGACTCTAGGATTCATATTTGGGATATGATTTCTGCTTATATATTTTTGCTTTCTGAATGAATCAGTCATATAAAATACACCCTGTGTATTTTACACCATTGTGCCTAGATTAAAAAAAAATCCTACTATATAAACTTTTGTTAGTTTCCTTTATATCCATTGGATATAAATAATAGATTTTATACCAGGTAATTTCATTGTCATTCCCCCCCTATTACTACAATTATATTACTGAAACAATAGACAGCATCTTCTCAATTTTTAAATTTATCTTCAGGAAATTATATCATAAGATGGGCATATTTGACCTTAATAGTATAAAAGTGAAAATAGAAAGTTTTCAGAAAGTTTAAAATGTCTGCATGCTATCTAAATAAACAATGAGCTTGACTGTGGTAATACTTTCCGCTAATTATTAGTTTTATCATTTTGAGTAGATTAATAGCAATGCACCTTTGTAATTAAATTCACTAAAGTTTCAAAGCTTTATTTAACTTACAATACCTAAACTATACTGAAATCACACTAAAACTCTAGATTAACTTGGTCTGTCATCGAATACAGGTCGTTGGTAGACAGAAAATCAAACTGAACTATTAAGCTATTATTCAGACTTAACCACATATTTATTTGATTATAACATACATATATGAGGGGGAAACATATTTCATGATAATTTTCACAAGTAGTTGAAAATATCAAAGTCTTGGAGCTATTTATCATTTTGTAAAATTAATATATGAGCATCTATCACATGTAAAATGCAATAGAATCAGTGATAAATGGTATCAAGAAAAGTTACAGTATGAGCCTTCATAACTTAAAACAAATGAAATAATTGAGCATGAAAGACAGAAGGGAGACTTTAGGAGAATGAAACAACAAACAGGTCCATTTAAAAAATGTTTTTGATACAAAAAGGAAAATGATATTTGTATAACATTTAATATGGAATAATGGGTAAAATTGGAAACTTCTATGTATGACATAGTGAAAGAAATCTACAATTACGCTTAATTAAATAAATCAGTAAATAAAAAAATTAAAAAACAGATATCAGAAGATTCTAATGCTTACTCTCCCTCCTGGATCATTATTCCTGGGTAAACAAACTGACATAATGTGAGCAGCCTTATGGAGGATTCCATGTGGTGAGGAACTGGAGTCTCTAGCCAACAGCCTATGATGAACAAGGTCTGACAACGACTATGTGAGTGAAATTGAATGTGAGTCCTTTAGCACCAAATCTTGAGGTGACTGAAGATCTAGTTGACAGCTTGATGGTAAGTTCATGAGGGACCTGAGTCAAAGTATGCAAGTAAACTCCTGGACTCCTGACCCACAGGAACTATGAGATGATAAATATTGCTTCAAGCAGCTATGTTTTGGGATAATTTGTTACACAGCAATTGATAATTCATACAGTACCCAAACTCCACCAATAGGAAATAAATAAATATATGTATATATATATTTAGCAATTGGGCTAAATTGCATATATATATATGCAATAAAAAAGAATGAAGCACAGCTACACAAAATAATATGGGGGCTTCCCACAGATCTAGTAATGAACAAAAGAAGCCAAGCCAAAAGAACACATATTATAGCATTATTTTCATGCCATGTTTAAACATATTAAACAAAACCAATATATATAGACAGAAGTCAAACTAATGGATACCTTGTGGAGTACTGAGTGGAAAGGGGCAAAAAGAATCCTTTAGGATCTTTTATAAGTTAGGATCCTAAATCCACATTTAGGGAACTGTGGATGTGTTATACCTTAATCTTTTAGGTATTTACATTATATACATAAATAAAAATTGAGATTTATACATAGGTTTGTATACTTTAGTATATGTGCATTCTATCTCAATAAAAATAAATTTTAAAATGAGCACAGGAAATAAGGTGTGTTTTGAAAATACTATGTTTTCAAGATTTGCTCATGTTGATTTGAAGTAAAACTTGTCTAATCTGTCGTGGAATATATGGATATAGGGATTTTAAGGCTCTGAATGATATGAGATCGTGTTATAGCTTTATGATTGTAAGTTTTATGTGTCAACTTTACTGGGCTAGGGATAGTCGCTGGTAAGACATATTTCTGACTGTATCTGAGAGGATGTTTGTGAGAGAGATTAACATTTGAATTGGTAGACTAAGTGAAGATTTCCAATCTCCAATGTGGGTGAGAATCATTCAATCCACTGAGGACTTGAGTAGAACAAAAAGTGGTGGAAGGGTGAATTGATTGGTGCTTGAGCTTGATCATTGATCATCTCTGGTCTTTGTACATCAGTACTTTTGTTCCCAGGCTTTCAGACTTGGATTAGGACTTCTACATTGGCTCCTCTGGTTCTTAGGCCTTTGGGTCTGAACTGATATTAAACCAGACTTCCTTGGATCTCTAGCTTGCAGATGGCAGGTTGTGGGATTTCTCTGCCTTTATAATTGTGTAAGCCAATTCTTCATATAAGTTTCTTTCCATAGGTTTATATAAATTGTATTGATTCTGTTTCTCTAGACAACCTTAAGATGATAAGCTTTTAGAGTCATAAATATATGGATGTACTTAGAACCATCACAGTAAATTTGATGGCTCATATAGAATATAGAGAGTGATCATGGAACGGAGCATAGATCATAGAATTCTGAAGAAAAGCAACATAAAAGGGCCAGGAAAGGGAAAATTAGTTTGCATTGAGGCCAAGGAGCACCAAAGTAGAATTAAGAGAATACTAGGTCATAAAAACTAAAGTATCTTGGTTGTTTTTCAATAAGAAGGGAGAGGTCAACTGCATCATATATTAATGGATGGCAGGTTAGGTAAGGATTGAATACTGTCTATTTAGATTATCGAAAAAGATTATTTCTAACCATGAAGAAAGTGGTTTCCTAAAAGAACGGTGAACTAAGGTCATCTCCATAAGATCTTGTGCAGAAAGGATTTTCAATTCAGGATATAAAATAGAAACACATTTAAGTAAGTTTCTGGTTGTCATAAAATCTTTTCTCTAATTATATATTACAGTCCATCTGAACACACAAGAACCTGTCATACTTAGATCAGTAAAATAAAGATGAATTCAGGCAAACAACCTGTTATTGTCAAAATGGTGCCAAATACCACTTTAGATTGAATGTAATACTTTCAACTAGTTATATTGGTGTCATACGGCTATAGTTATGAAGTTTGCAACTCAGGAGTTTAGGGGCTTCACAAACTTTAAAAATCCTGAAAATGTACTGTCAACTCCTCTCCACTCGATGAGAACTAGTCTCTCATATTTCCAGGTGGAATACAGGAAACTCAGTTAAATTGTATTTGCTATTACTCACGCATCTCTCCTATTACAAGATATTTGCTTCTCTCATTCAAAAGAATGAGGAAAAACTGTTTTGGAAAAACATTCCTCATTTCATAGCTGTAGAACATTGCTTTCATAGGTGTGAAGTTAGATTTACCATTTCTCAAAAACCATTAGTCCTTTGCAATTTCAAGTAACTCAGGAAGATTATTCACCCCAAATACCGGCTCAGTCCTACTTACCTGAGGCACAAATAAGGTTTATGTAGGGAATGGAGTGACAGAGGACATATGCTGTTATGGGTCACAACCAGTTGGAAAAGAATCTCTGAGGAAAAAGTATATTATCTTAGAAACGCTCTAGCTTAGTATACAATTACAAAACTGTGGATTATGGGTTTGAGTATAGCTGTGAAGACTCTTATTCTAGTTAACTTATAATAAGGTTTGAAAAACTCACTAGTGCTCTAAACTTTCTTCATATACAATTCAAAATTAAATTTGGGAGAAAAGTTTGTTTGATAACTAAATCCAATAAGAAACTATTTGAATCTGGTTACAGTGTAAATGGACTATCTGTCCTCTCCCCGTAAAATAATTAACCTACTTAATATTGCCTATACCTACATGTTATATTTAATTTCTCATTTGCCTTACTTATAGTTTATTTATTGTATTTATTCATACATCTCCATCATTTACAAAAGGAAAACGTTGAAAATAATGAAAAAGTTTTGAAGTCCTAATAATATATACTACCAGTAAATAGATTATTTTGCTGTCAGTCATGTTTTTATACCTTTGTTTATGCAGATAGGTAACTTTTTTTAAAAAAGCTTTTATTTATTTATTATTTAACAGAAGAGAGAGAGAGCAAGCACAAGCAGAGGGAGCAGCAGGGGGAACAGCAGAAGGAGAGGGAGAAGCAGACTCTGTGCTTAGCAAGGAGCCTATCTCAGGGCTTGATCCCGGGAACCTAGGATCATGACCTGAACCAAATACAGACATTTAACTAACTGAGCCACCCAGACACCCCAATTACTAACTTTTAATATTGAATATTTGTCAATTATTTTTCTTGTTTAGAATCATGTTTAACATCATAAACTTGGACAATTATATCAAGAAAAGAAATGGTAGGTATGTGAAGAAAATACTGACAGCTTATCTGAAATTATGAATATATTGTCATAGTGGAGAGAGATATTAATCAACTAATGACAATCTAAAATTGAATATATGAGAAGTATTTTGAAGATTCAAAGATTTAACAATTTAGGATATCAGGGAAAGCTTCCATGAGAAAAACATGTCTGTACTGAGTTATGATTAATTAAATGACATTATCTAGGTGAAGAGGAGAGGAATGTAGATAGAATCTAAAGATATTTATGTCATAAATTCTACAAAATTGAATGAATGGTTATGTGAATGTGAGAGAGAGGTATAGGGTATGCATGATCTGGAGTTGTATTGCTTATGTTACTTAGAAGAATGCTGGATGTCATTTGTTGTAACAGGTTATCCTGGGAGAGGTAACCTATGGGTGTTGAAGGGCATGATGTCCAGGAGGTGAGGTTTATTTGTTGGCTTTGATGAGTGTTTCAACATCAATGACATGTCAAGGACTAATTAGATATATGAGCATATATTTCAGAGGAGATATCTGAGATGAATATATAAACTTGAAAGTCACCTGCATATAAATAGAAATATAAATAGAAACTGAGGGCTTTAATGTAGATGAGGTCAAATATGGAAGGGATACAGAGTATGATGAAAAGGGGATCTCAATCTGTGTTTGAAGAACTGAAATATTCAAATGGATTAAAGGATGAGCATGCAAATGAGATGTATACTGAGCAAGCAGAGAAAAAATGTGGTCTTTCAGAAAAGGGTGGTATCAATGAAGTCAAAGAAGCAGTGTTTTAAGGAAATGATTGGGTACTATCAAATGTTTGATGCATGGCTGAATAGTAAAGAGAAGGATTGGAAAATAATTCTTCAGTATAACAATATGGACGTTATTGGTGGCCTCCCCAAATACTGCATTTGTAGAATAATTGGGAAAAATTGAAGTCAGAGTAGTGTGGTAGCCATGAAGATGCATTTCACGGATCTGCTTTCACAGAAGCACATTTGACTGGCAGTTCCAGGTGTTGTCCTTTTAGATGCACCACCGTGTTTACAGTGGGCCATGCTTGCTAGGGGATGCTCCCCTCCAGTAACTGAGCACCTCAGAGTAAAACCTGTTTGTGTAGGACTCCTTCAATAAGTAACTTTCATTCAAGAACTGCCCACTGGTTTTGCCTCACCTTTTTTGGAACTATTTTGCATTCTAACACCCTTCTTATCAAATCCACTTTTCTTCCCTCTGTTCTTCCTGAGTTGGTGGGTCTACATCACAGTATTAAGACTAAGGCAGTTAGCATTGGGAATGATCTGAGAAAATAGGTGGTAAGATAGGACTGGCTCATCTCCCTCAGGGAGGTGAGATCAGCACAGTCCTGAGTGGTAGGTGGGGCACAGATAGATACCGAAGGAAGGTGGTGCCCAATTAGTAAAAGAGAGCTGGGTGGGCTACTTACTGCTAAGTTGTGTTCCTGGCCTGCCAGCCTTGAGAAAATATCTTAGTACTATTTATGCTGATGTGTTTGTATATATGTTGGAAATGAGAAGTTACAACAAAATGCCCTCTGAGAAGGTGACATGGCATTCAGAACAAATGGAAGATGAGCTTTACTAACAATTGTTCTGAACTCTTCTCTATACCATCAAATATTTTTCTAAGATAAAAATTTGTCTTCAGGGGCAGCCCGGGTGGCTCAGCAGTTTAGTGCCACCTTGATCCTGGAGATGTGGGATCGAGTCCCACATCAGGCTCCCTGCATGGAGCCTGCTTCTACCTCTGCCTGTGTCTTTGCCTCTTTCTCTCTCTCTCTCTCTCTCTCAACCCCTGTGTCTCTCATGAATAAATAAATAAAATCTGTAAAAAAAAAAAAAAGAGAGAGAGAGAAATTTGTCTTCAGGAGAAAACATGATCCAAAGGCATGATTAAGAGCATCATTGGATCACTAGTTGATTCTAAAACATTGATCTAATCTTAGAATGCTGTATTTAGTAGGAAATATCTTTACTATTATTTTTTCTTGGGTTGTGACTGAGATCTCTAGTGTGAAGAGAATAGTATTAAGTGAGTAGGGGTATTATATGCCTACAAAGCTTGAAGTTCAGAAGGAATATTTAACCAAAGTGATAGGTACTACCTTATCAGAAATAAATGACATCATCACTGTTGCCAAGGCAGAGGGAACATAGATCTAGGATACATATTATCTAGAAGATGCCATTTAATTCAAATAGTAAGTCTGAATTCAGGTGGAATCATAGTTTGTTTAGCCTTTACAAAAACACAATTAAATCAAGTGGAACAGAACATTCAGAGAACTTAGGAACATTTGCATGGAACAAAATTAGATTTAGCAATTTTTTAAAAGTTGATGGTATAGATAAAATGTAAGATATTTCCAAATTTACAAAAATGCATTTATATGAAAATATAAAATTTGCTTATATTTGGATATACAAACATGTATTCACAATGTGTATTATATATTCTTAACCTTTGATACTCTTTGAAGGGTTAAGTATACAATGGCAAAAGCCAGAGATATATCATTCTAATGAAGATTAAGAACTGAAATAAAATGGGCAAATCTACTTATCATGAGAGAAATAAATCTCTCATGAGGAAAAATATCAATTAACACAACATTCGCTAAAACACGTAATATATATGAACATGCATAAAGATTTCAAACTATGCCAAAAATTAATCATAAAATCTAAATGTGAGTAGGTTCTAATAACATAATCAATAGGCTATCTCACTTCACTATATAAGCAAAATGGGCAAAATGACTCAGTAATGATTATTATACAAAATATATATCTATATTTTTCATTTTAGTGAACTCTATGCATAATATATAAAGTTACAATGAAGGATTGAACCTGGAGCATATTCACACTTAAAGGATGCACATTCGATACTTTTCTCAGAAGATAGGACATTAACTTATTTTCTTTCAAACTTTGGTCACATTATATGTCTAGTTTAATAAGTACAAGAAACTTAAGCTTGGGCAACCCCGGGTGGCTTAGTGGTTTCACACCACCTTCTGCCCAGGGCGTGGTCCTGGAGTCCTGGGATTGAGTCCCACGTCAGGCCCCCTGCATGGAGCCTGCTTCTCCTTCCGCCTGTGTCTCTGCCTCTTTCTCTCTGTGTCTCTCATGAATGAATAAAGTCTTTTTTTTAAAGAAACTTATGCTTTATTATATTTAAAGAAGAGCTACATTCCAAACCAGAGTACTGTTTGTGTTTTGTGTTCTTATGTCCCCTGTTAAAAAACTTGGTCAATTTTCCCTTTCCATATATGAAGCCCAGTATAAGATTTATGATTTTCCAGAATTTGTCTCCTGTATACATCTTTTTTTCAGTCATATCTTTCACTGGACAGCTCTATGAATTCTATTCCATAGATGTACACTATCCAAATAGATTAGTAACTATTCTTATACGGCTATTAAAATTAAATTTAAATTCATTGAAATGAAATAAAATTAAAATTTCAGTTCCTCAGAAACACTAGTCATTTTTTAAGTGTTTGATGGCACATGTGTCTAGACTCTTCCATATTGTATAATTCAGACATAGAGGGCTTCCAAAATCACAGAAAATTATATTTCACAAGGCTGTTATAGACCTTCAGTCATTCATTTATTTATTCAACCATTAACTACTAATTTACTAAACACTTGCAATGTATCAGGCACTGTCTTTAGTTTCAAAGATATAGTAATCAATACTGTGGATATAGTGCCTACTTTCAGCAGGCTTATGTTCTTGCAATTGAGACAGACATAAAATATTGATCAACAAAACTATATGATAATGTATAAAGTATTAACCTATACTAGAGGATTAATGTAGACTAGTGCAAGAGAGTAGTAATAAGGAAAAGCTTTCCTGAAGAAATAATGTTTCCTGAAAAATAAGTATGAGTTATCCAGGTAGAAAAAAATGAGAGAGCACCACTGTGGAGCACATCAGGCTAGAAGAGGAGTCGACTTTGCGCATGGAAGTTTGCATGTGTGAAAGCTGTAATGCAGGGAATGGGCGACACCAAACAAGCTGAGGTGGGTGATATCCAGACCTGATACAAAGATGTTTCAGTGAAGGCCCCTTAAAGGTGCAAAACAATTGACTTGTTTATTTAACTGTGGAGAGTGAGAAATTTCTTAATTGTAATAACATGACCTTTGTGTGCTGATATGTAACTCCCCCAACCTCCACCCACCCCACCCCACCTCCAACTCCAGCATGATGCATGGTAAAGAATGAGCCTGTGTCTTTGTTCTCTTGTGCTTCATCAGCTCCATGTGCCACATAGACGGCTGGGGCCTTTGCTCTTCAGATGTGCCTCTGAGAAGTAAGAGGAACACTGAAAAGATAGATACATTCATTTTGGCGTGTATCCCTGATTTTGTGTGTATCTTTATTCTCTGTCTTTGCTGGTTGGGTCAGCTGGGCTCAGACAGGAAAAAAGAAATCACACCAGTTATTTTAACAGAGAGAATGTAATATAGAGAATTGATTGAACAAGTATTGCACAGAGCTGTCCACTATAGCTGCTGCTGAAATCAAATATGGTATTTGAAGTAGAGCCATGAAAGTGCCTTATACGTGCAGCTTGTGAAGCCAGGACTTTCATGGGCTATACTGCTTTGTCTCCATGTGTAGAGGTAACAGTTATTTAAAACAAACAGGGTTATCATGTTTAAATGAAGTCTCACTTGTCCAACCATCTTCATTGCTAAGTGGTGCCAGCCTAGAAGATAGTGAACTCATTTTCCAGGTGTTGAAGCTTTATAAATTGGCTTGTGATTTTAGCCAATTTGGTAGATTTCTGCTTTGATTGCTTTTCAATCAAAAAGCAATTCTGGCCTTTACTGACACCAATAGGAACAAGTAGACCTAAGTGGTTTATGATGGATCCAGGAGGATGTGGTTAACAGTGCCATTTTCTGTGGTAGAGAAAACAGACACATGTTTGCTGGAAACACAATAAACTTAGTTTCAACAAGTTGAGCTTAAAAAAACTAACAGTGTTTTGTAGAAATTCTGTGTGAAGATGCCTAGAAGGTGATTTGGGTTTACTGATAAGAATGGGGCTCAAAGGAAAATCTGTCCTGGATACACAGGTCATGCTATCAGGGTGACTGAGATATCATGGGAAAAATGAAGAGTTTTCCCAAATATAGAACACTGTTTCTCTGGAACTCTAAAATTTAGAAGACAGGACAGGAAAATAGCTCATTCAGGAATTAAGGAAAAAATTAGAAAGGTAAGGCACCTGGAGAAAGTTGTGTCATGGAAATCAAGATGATTCAAGAAACAAATACAGAGAAAATTACTCTTAATATCAAATGCTGCACTGGTAAAACACGTTCCGAGAAGAATCCACTAAATTAACAAGGAGACGATTGATACTTTGAGCAGTGGAGGATGAAACGAGATTTCACTGGTTTAAGAATGAATGTCAAATGAAGAAGTAAAGCCAATGAGATGAGATCATCCTTTCTTACAACTGCTGTTTAAACTATTGCAATAGTCTGAATGTTAATAGAAGAGAGAACGAGCTGAACAGGGGGAGGAGGGCAAGGGTATAGAGGGCAAGCATCAGCAATGTGTACAACTTCCAATATTAGGAATATTAATCCTCAACTTAGAGTATTTTTGAAAAGTGTACTCTTTGTACCAGAAACTATCTTCATAATAACAGTAAATTTGGCATTAACTTCTAAATGGGATTCCTGATAAATTTTTGGAACTTTCTTTTCTCTCACCACAATGTATATTAATTAAGTGGTTTGTTTTAGAAGACAAAGCCTTTGAACCCCAAAATGTAGGCAGACATTTAAAAAGGTTTCTCAGAAATGTCATTTTCATGTTCTAGTGAAATGCTATTAAGTCAGATTTAGGTATTATGACATACAGTGTGTTGTGAGTTTCTTTGAGCATGGCTTCAAACATCTGAAGACTGAAAGGCTCTGACTGCCCTGCTGACCCTCGTTTCAAACTCATACACACTCTACTTTAGGGCAGATCATAAGAGATTAATTTGTGGTTAGTTTCTGTGAACACAATCAGGTCCTTATGTGCCCAGGTAAAATTTTGTTCTCTCTCTTTTACTAAAATAATTGAGTAATGACCTTGACTTCTGGTTTCAGGTTTCACATATAAAAAGAGCTTGGATGTTGTCATTCTGTCCTAACAACAAACAAAAAGCTAAACAGACTGAAAAACCAACAACTCTTCTAGGACTTGTAAGAGAGGAGAAAATACAAGTCAAACTGCTATGTTTAAGTGGAAGGGACCAACTGGTAAACAAGTCATCGGGACCTACCAGAGCAGGGATCTCAACCAGAAACCTTTGAAGGGGAGGGGTCTGGGGTAGGAAAACCAGTACTGTAATTGATAAATTGCTAGAAGCTCAATTCTGATAACTCTGAATGTTAAAAAACTCCAGGGGTACACCAGTTGCAGAGGACTCCCACACTTTTGTGAGGGCTACCTTCAGGAGCTCAACCAGGAGACTAGCAGAGTGAAATTCCTCAGGCTTCCTTCAGGAGGAGGGGAAAAAAAATCATTTTGAAAGAGGCCAGAGCACTCTGCTCTTCAGAAGGCTGGTCCCTGGGAAAACTAGTTAAATAAAACTTAACCTGCTGGGGGATTGTCAGATCCTAACTGACCTGGGGGAAGAGAAATACCCAACACCTGACAGCTGTGGTCATTCTGTTCCACCTAAGAGGGGAGGAAAAAACCCTGAGAAACACTTTTGAAATTTACACTGCAGAAATACAGGCTCACTAAAAGATTCAGACATAATCATAGGCCCATAGAATACTTCCCCAACACCACACCTCACTGCCACATTACTAAAGGCTTATTTACAGCGATTCCTTTTACATTATGTCCTCAAACTACAATTTGACCTCAAACTACAATTTTTTCTTGTCTCATTGGAAACACATAGTAGGGTGTTTAATGATTTTGTTGGTGGAACATACAGAAAATAAAATCTGCTCATTTTCTCACACATTTATTTATTTTTTATTTTTTGTGAAATGTAAATTGTTCCTTTGGCCCAATCCCATAAGTAACATGCTCACCTACTAACAGTTTACCAATAGAGAACATGTGGGCTTCCCTAATGAAATAAAAATTAGCACATGATAGGCACTTACGCCTACAAAGCAGAGTTTTGCAATGGTTTCCTGGCATGTTACCCTGACAAGATGGCAAATGAGGTGTGGGACACAGAAGAAGTGTGTGAAAAGGACATAGTAAAATATGAGGGACAAAAGACCTTTGCTTATAAGAAATCTTGAAAGGGTTATATAAGGATGTAGGAATTAATGGATGACAAATGTGACAACCTCTGTGGTAAGTAACAAGATATATTACATTAAAATATCCAAATTATGTAAATTGCTTTGACTTTATATCTTTCAGAAACCATAAATCAAAGTTTAATTGAATATAAATGAAAAACATTAAATGATGTCATATTGCTAAAGTAATATTTTCAAAGTATAAGACTGTAAGAATTGCTTTTGTTTTCCAATTTCAGATAATTTTAAAAAGAGTCAATGTAATATATGTGCTTCATTCAATCCAAATCAGAATTCATCAAGTATGTATGATAAATGTGTTGCTCCACATAAAAAGCAAAATAATAAAAATAAATTAAGCCATTATACATAAGAATTTTAGGTAATTTCTTTTAATTGCTGTGCAACATCAATTATGTGAGGCACTGAAGGCTTTTAACCTAATTCTCAAACCTCTCAATGGCCTATACCTTTTTTTGATCTATGGACTCTAAGAAAATAACATTATAAAAAAGTGTTTTCCCCTGAATACTTATAACGTTCCCCATGAACGCTCACTTGTGGTAGATAAAAATTTGTTTTATAAATACAATTAAGAAGATAGTTTTTAAAAGATCTGGTATTCACATGTAATGTGAGATCACATTTATCACATTATTTATCACAGTTTTTTTTTTCAAAAATACTTCTTGGTATTCTAATTGTTTTTAATAAATGTCAACACAATTTTTATTTTCAAATAAATGTATAATTATTTTCAACAAGAATACAGGGAAATATCCATGTTTCCTCATTGTTGGTATTTTGAATTCAACTATTTTCCTCTGCCAATAGTCGCGTGCTTAGGCAGTGCTGATTCTTGCAGTCAGTGGCTATCGGCATGTGAAGATCATTTTGATGTCTGTACTTTAAAAAGGTAAATATGGGATGGTCTTACCATGGCATACTGGGTTTCTTGTAAAATAACCAGTTGCAAAACAAAAAGATTATCACATGCATAAAAAGTAATTCCAAAGTCAGCCAGCTTGGTGATTTTCTTTGTATGCCATATTCACTTCATTTTTTTTTCACTTCATTTTTTT
This sequence comes from Vulpes vulpes, assembly GCF_048418805.1. NCBI lineage: Eukaryota > Metazoa > Chordata > Mammalia > Carnivora > Canidae > Vulpes > Vulpes vulpes. The sequence continues at coordinate 128,912,089 of NC_132793.1, forward strand.
AATATTTAAATATTAAATATCAAACGTCCTTATTACATGTGTTGGGAAATCCAGTATCTCCCAATAACTTCGCTTTGGTCAAGAGGCTTAAATTGCTCTATATGATCAATATTCTGACTCCACTGAATCTTTCTATTCCTGCACAAAAGGTATACTGAATACGTCACTGCCTTTACAGTCCCCTAAAATAACACACTTTAAGAAGTTTTGAGTTAATGAGACTGGAGTTCTCTCCCAGCATATAGCTCATTATGGGAATCACTTTCTAGTAGAATATGCTGGTTTTGGGTATGGATTATTCTGCATAAGAGTCAGGCTGTATGGAATTCTGGCTCCACTAAATCTGATGTCTGTGGCCATGTGTGTCTCAGTGGACTTATCTGAAGATCATGAGACTTCTGAGTTAATTAATATCTGCAAGTTTTATTGCTAACTTCCTTTCTGTTCCGTTTGCTGGCACATTGCTCCTGCCCCCACACCTACCGACCTCAGAATCTTAAAAGTTTCTGCCGTTTTATCACATAGAGAAACGTTTTCTTCTTGATTTTTCTCCATAGCCCCTTTTGGCCGTGACTTCAGGGTTGTTTTTGCATCTCTAAGGGGTATCAAGATATTGCCCTAAACCAAGGTTTGGCAAGCTTTTTCAGTAAAGGGTAAGACGATAGGTATTTTAGGCTCTGCTGGCCTTAAGGTATCTGTCGCAACTGCTCAGTTCTGCTCTTCTAGCTCAAAAATAGCCGTAGAAAACAGATACACAAATGGGCAGACTGTTCCAATAAAATTACAAAAACAGGTAGATTTGGCTGAGAAGCCATAGTTTGGCCACCCCTATAATGAAACCTGAGTGTGTCGCAGTACAAATACCCATAGACTAGAGTTTTCTGATCTCCGCATTAAAGAAAGGCCGATTGATGTTTTGAGATAATTTTAATATTAAGAATTATTTTACAAATGGAACTTTATGTTCCATAAATGTCATATGCCATAAACAGTAAAACAATAAAATGAGCAGCATCTGAATTATCCAGTAGAGCATGACAGTACAGTTAAATTTCTCTCTATTGCTCTTTTAATTGCACGACTTCTTTTTTTCAGGTTCCCCCACTTCCCCTTCTTACGCCTTTCTGAAAAGAATTACTAGTTATATACATTATTTTCTTGGTTTTCCTTATCGGTAGATATTTTTTGTGATATTTATGTTGCATAAAATTGAGGTGAACACTGAATTAGCAAATAGAGAACCATTGTTCTTAGGCAAAATATGGAGACACACACACACACACACACACACACACACACCTCACATAGATTATTGTCTTTAACCATAAAAACAACTCACCTTGATAAATTTGGTTTTATTTTACTAAAGAGGAAACAAAGTTCAGAAGTGTTACATGACTCGCCGGAGGCTGCTTCCTAATGCCAGAGTTGGGGTTCAGTCCCTGCCCAATTGGCTTCAGAGTGAGACTTTCTTGAACTACAAAGCACTGTCCTCTTCACCTTCTGGCCATCTCTGTGAGAGTGGAAACAGGAGGCCAGAACCTCGCCTTGTTAGACCTAAACTGGAAACATGTGCTTAGGGACTCAAATTTTTCACTGTGCTGAGCATATCTGCAAATGATCATAAAGTGTCCTGACTACTGATTTTATGATTACAAATAAATTATAGCAAATAGGTAAATTACAAATACAGAATTTTAAACAGTGTTGACTGAGTTTTGCAAAATAAATATGCCTATTCTTTTTATTTTTATGTAATTGGTACCATATCAAATGCTTGCTGATTCATTCAGTTATTTATTACAATGTTACTGTCAGGCCACACATATTTCTGAGATTGTTACATTTGATTTGGCTGACTGTGGCTCATTCATTTATACTTTTGTAATTAATTCTGATGTTTAGATATATAATTTCTTGTCCAGTCTTCTATCACATAGAATGTTCCTCACAGGAACATTTTGGCTGTTAGGAGTTTCTTGCTATTACAAATAATACTGGTATGAATATTCTGATTCATGACTATTAAAAAAAAACTCTCCATGGGATATATTATCTTTATTTTTAATTATTTGATTTCTATCTCTTTAATAATTTTATAGAAGGATAGCATTACTAGCTTTTCTAAATGATTCAGTAGTGATTATTATACCAAGTAGGTATCCAAACTTTTCATTAATAGTTTTCTAATCCTAATCCAAACTAGCATACAGAGGATAAAACTAATTTAGCTATAATCTCTTAGATTTTAAAACCTAGTCTGATGCATTTCCAATGCATTGTTTAAATACTTTGCATTTATGATCATAAGTGTGAGCTGGCATATAACTTTGCTTTTATTACCATTTTATGGTCTGCTGTTAATAAAATGCCTCTTAAAATTAGATGGTGTTTTCAATTTTTCTAAACTTTTTTAAAATTTGTGCATCTGTTCTTTAGAAATGTGGTAAAATATTTCTGTAAAACATATTCTTTTTTAATTTTTATTTTAAAATGGTAAACTTATTGACTAAATTTTCCCCAACAATAATTTGAAATGTATATTCTCTATTTCTATTTTTTTTTGTTGATTCCTTTTGAAATTTCACCATAATCTATTTAACTTTAAAAAGGTAGTCAATTGCTTCTTAGAACAATAAAAATATATTGGAAATCCTTGCTATTCATATCCCCATTACAGACTTATATGCTATCATGAATCAACAATTAGATGTTACAAAAAAAAAAAAAATTAGATGTTACTACTACTTTCTGAATATATTTGCTTAAAATTTTATGTATCTTCTTAAATTAGCATTTGCCTGCCAGGTTTACTTGCTTCTCTTTTTAGATATCCTTTACTTTTTATTGAAATTCATCATATGTTTGTGTATGTGTGTGTATATATGTATACCTGTGATATCGATATTACTTTAGGGAGAGTCTATTCACAGTAAATTTTGTCAGGTTTTATTTATCTTGTTCTTGAAAGAGAGTTTGCTAGGTACACAAGTGAAAATTGATGAATCATTTCTTTCAGCATTTTGCATAAATTATTCTATAAACTTTGCCTCTCGTGGCTGTTGGAAAGTTTACTATTAATTGAATTGTAATTTTTGTTTTGTTTTGTAGATTACTTTTAATTATTATTAGCTGGCATACAGGTATGTATTTCTTTTAAATGATCCTGTTTGGGATATGTTAAAAATTTTTATTAACTATTTTCAAACATTTTTTTTTTCTTATAGACTACAATGTATCAGAGCTATGCCCTAGGCAACTTTAGGGAAAACTATATGATTAAGCTTGTATTCCAAGTTGGCCTCTAGAACAAAAGTTTATTCTGTAGACATCTTGGATTAATAACAAAGCCTTATGCTTTAAGAGACATGTAGCTATTTGCATAAGGATTAATAAGCACTACTGAAGAAGAAAAAGGTGGATATATTAAAATAGTTTTCACCTTTATACATATATTTGATTGTCTTTTTTTGAGGGGGGCGCACTTGTAAGCTGTGGAGAAGGACCAGAGGGAAAAGGGGGGAGAGAATCCCAAGCAGGCTCTGTGCCAGCTCAGCTGATGTCAAGAGTCAGATACTTACCCAACTGAGCCAGGTGCCACCTCTGCATACATTTGATTCTTGATCAACTATTTGTCTATCTCCCTTTCCTTTCATACATTGAAATTCAGGAAAGACTTAATATTATGTTTGTTTCTACATACACTATGCTGGCTGAATGCTCCAGGCAATGGTGCCATAAAAGGATTTAGTGTTGGTCTCTACTGCTGGTATGTTGAACACTCAGCAGTGGTCATAGTCAGGAGGTCTTTGGTAAGTGGAAGACTATAATGCTCAGCTCATGTATTATCTACATCCCTGTTACCATGGCCAACTTGTTCATGAACCCACTGGGTAATGACAAAAGTGATTAGGAAAAGATGCTGACTGATATCCATAAAACAGGTCATTCTATCCACTCGTTAAAATCCTCAAAAAAAAAAATCCTCTTCTTCTGAAGTCACCCTTTTGGGTGCATTCATGTGGTATACAATATCTTCATGTTTTCTGTCATTCTGAGAGATCTAGCTATACATGTCTTCCTTAAATTTTTTTGTCACCAGTTTTGCAGTCATATTCCATCCAAGTCCCTGACCATCCAACCAAACATTTGTCTACAGTACAAGAATTGGTATATAATTACACATGGGGCCATTTCTCTTTCCAAACAAAGCGAACAGCCAGGTGCACTGCTTAAACTTCTGCCCACTGGGAGACTTTTCCTTCACCACTGCCCTTCATGGATGTCCCAGAAAATGTAACACTGCAGCTTTCCAAATTCTGGTAGTGCCTGTATATTATGCAGAACCATCTGTAAACTAGTCCTAAGTCTATTCTTCTGTCAACCAATCATAGAGAACTCCACATGGTGCCATAAGTGACAGCTGGAAGTGAGAAGCAATGTAGCAGAAGTAGAAACCATGAGGTCTCTTCTTCATATAATTTATTTATGCCTTCAGGTTCTCTTAGGGCCCAATTATGTCACTTCTGTTTGGTGATAGTGTTACTATGCATGCCCAACTTTATGGCTTGTTAGGTCAGAAACACATGGCTCATGATGAACATCTCAGGTCACCTGGTAAACCGGTGGTCCATGGTTAAGTGTTTAGTCTCTACTAAGGCCCAGTAATAGGCCAAGAGCTGATTCTCAAAAGGAGAATAGCTATTTGTGGAGGATGGCAGAGCTGTGCTCCAAAATGCTAATTGCTTTCATTTTGCAATTGTAAAGCGATTTACCTGTAGGAGTTTGCCATAGGTTATTTAAAATATCCCTACTTGCTAATGAACTTTAAGCACCATTGGATCTGCTGGATCTTATGGCCCAAGTGGCAGAGTAGCTTACACTTAAGGCTGGACATATTCCAGAGCCTTCTCTTCTGGGTCACACTCAAAATTGGCAGCTTTCCAAGTCCCTCAATAAAGGGGCCAGAGTAATATACCTAAATGAGGAATGTGTTGTCTCCAAATTCCAAAGACGCTCACTATGGATTGAGCTTATTTTTTATTTAAGGAAAAGCAAGATACAAGGATTTCTCCTTTACCTTAGAATGGACGTCTCAATATGCCCCATATTAACAGATCCCTAAAAGTTTCGCTGAGGTAAAAGACCTCTAAAGTTTGGTCACATTTAATTTTCATCCTATGGCATGTACATTTCTTACCAATAACTCTAAAGTAGTTTCTACTTCCAGCTCACTAGGTCCATTCAGCATAATATCATCAAACCAATGGAACTTTGTGACATCTTGTGGAAGAGAAAGTCAATCAGGGTCCCTGAGAAATACATGATGACATACAACCGGAGTCTTGACATACCCTTGAAGTAAGACAGTACTTCTGTTCTTGAAGGTATCATATACAAAGTCACCTGGCTTCTTGCTTCTTAGAAATTGTTGGGGGCAGCCCCAGTGGTGCAGCGGTTTGGAGCTGTCTGCAGCCTGGGGTGTGATCCTGGAGACCCCGGATCGAGTCCCACATCCGGCTCCCTGCATGAAGCCTGCTTCTCCCTCTGCCTGTGTCTCTGCCTCTCTCTCTCTGTGTCTATGAATAAATAAATAAAATCTTAAAAAAAAAGAAAAAAGAAATTGTTGGAGTATCCAGTGGTGATATTGTATATTGCTATATTGCTCCATTGCTAGATCATGTCACAGAGAAATCAGTGTTCTTTACTATTAGAAATGGAGTCATTAGCATCTAAACTCTAATCAGATTAGAGAGCCAATCCCAGAAGGCCCAAAACCAATTCAGAAAACTCATTTTTAAAATTCTGTTCTAGAACTATTATCACTACCAAGAATCTGTATTTGTTAGGCTTCTCCAGAGAAATAGTAGAACCAGCATGTATGTGGGGGGTGGTGGTGGAACTGTACATATACATACATACATACATACATACATACATATATACATAAAATAAGAAATTGGCCCACATGATTACAGATGTCAAGAAGACCCAATATCTGCTTTTGGCAAGCTGCAAACCCAGGAAAGCCAATGTTAAGGTTCTATTCCTTGTCCAAAATCCTCTGAGTCACGTGAATCAGTGGTATAAATTCCAGTCTCAAAACCTATAGGCTAGATTTTGCAGCCGACTTTTCAGTTTAAATCCAAAAGCTGGAAAAGACTCCTATCCCCAATCAAGCAGTAAGGCAGAAGGAGTTCCTCTTATTCAGCCCTTTTGTCCTTTTCAGGTGTTTATTTGATTGGATGAGGATCTCCCAAATGAGAGAGGGCATTAGGCTTTACCTACCAATTTAACTATTAATCTCATCTAGAAACACTCTCACAGACACACTTAGAATAATGTTTCACCAACAGTCTGGGTACCTCATGACCAGTTCATATAGCATGAATCATCAGAGACTTTTGACCAGTTGATATAACATGAATCATCAGAGACTTTTCCCAGGGTTTTGAACCAAGGACATGACTTAACTGTCCAAAATAAAACAAAACAAAACACGCTAGTGATGTGTTGAAGCTGACTGAAATACAAGGGTAAAGTTAGGAAAATCTATTACAAGTAAAAATTCCCAGGGTGGCAGGGGTACCTGGGTGGCTTAGTGGTTGAGTGTCTGCCTTTCACTCAGGTCGTGATCCCAGGGTCCTGGGATCGAGTCCCATATTGGGCTCCCTGGTTCTCCCTCTGCCTATGTCTCTGCCTCACTCTGTATGTCTCTCATAAATAAATAAAATCTTTAAAAAAATTCCCAAGGTGGCAGCTGTGGAGCTGCTGAGAAGTAATAAGAATCTTTATAGATTTTGGATGCCAAGCCAACAGAAGTAAGTATAGGTTGAAACCATACTAAAGGAGACAAGCACAGTGCCAAGGTTTTTATTTTAAAAAATGGAAGAGTGGAGTTGACATGATATGATTTGCTGTAGTAACTAGGTAAGCAGATTTGGGAGAGAAGAGAACAAGATTTGCATTTGACACTTTAATATGAGATGTCTATTAGACACTCAAGCCATTATTCATTTATTGAGGTATTTGTTAATAATGAATTAAATTTTGACTTTTCCAAGAAGTTTGACAATTTTCATAGACACTCAAAAAAAGACTGAAATTGAAACTACACTTATGTATCGAAAGTTATGGTATATTTTAAGAGGTGCTCTACTTGGGCATTTACAAATCATGCTATATTTTTGAGAACCCAGTTTGACTTTACACAGACTGGACTTAACGCCATTCTTACCCGAACACGAAGCTATCTGCTGAGAAGTGGGGAAAAAAAAGAGCATAGACCAGATGTTTTTCAATGGTATGCCAGTCTTTCTATGACTTTGTCCCAAACTGCCTTTCTAGCTTCATTATTCATTGCCCTCAAGCATTTTTTCCCAATATTTTAGTTATTTCTGCCTGCTAACGTCTTTTTCCTACCCTATATCTTTGCTCATGCTTATCTCTGAGTCTGAGAAGATCTGGTCTTCCATTTTCCAATTCTTAAAATCATTTACCTGAAAAACTTAAAACAGCTATTCTTTCCTCCATGAAAATTTTCTAATGTCAAAGTAAGTTATGCTTCCCCTATGCCTCCATCACATTTTTTTGAGATCAATAAATATTTTAAAATGCTGCCATGTATTCTAGTTTGCTATTACCTGCCTGGTTTTTTTTCTTTTGTCCCTTAGTAAGACTGCACTGATACCATAAACATATGAATAACGTTACTATGAGCATCACTTATTTTTGTATCCCCCAATACCTTGCACATAGTAGGTCCTTAACATTATGTGATTATTTCAGTCATTTGAGGAAGTAGGGTATTTTAACAGCAGTGAATAAAGCAATAAATATTGCAAGCTTTCAAAACTCATTGTTATTTTAGACAATATTTCAACATACTCGAAAAATCACTTTAACTTGCTCCCCATAAATGCTTGGTACTATGGAAACAATTGGAAATCCATGTTAAATATCAGTAATAAAAAAAAAATATCAGTAATGATCTGTATGCTCATTTTCAACATCATGTGCTTATTTCTTGATATCAGAGATTGGTATATTATTATTACATGGCAACAAGAACAACAACAAAAGCACACAGATATAATACCAACCAAACACAAGTGTAGTAGTAATTAAATCATGTATTTATATGTGTAATGCTTATTTATTAATGTTTACATTTATATGTAAAATGTATAAACATTATTTAAAACCAATTTTAAAAAGTTTGTATTACTAAGCAGGAACAATTCATATGATTAGGCTATGAGGAGATAAAGGACTTGTTTTTAACAATTTCGAATTCGCTCCATTATTCCTATGTAAATAACCCCATATTTAGAATTGCTTGTGGCTTCCACAGATTTGTAGTCTGACCAATACAGAGAATAATTGGATGTTTACCTCATTCTGTCCATGTACATTGTTACTATTTATACAACTACAGAAAATCATCATTAAGGACTAAATGATTTATTCAAATAACCATCACAATTAAGTGTGTTTAAACAGGAGGAAAAAATTTAATAATTGAATTATTTTCAAAATGTTGAATTAGCATCCTTTTATTATTTCTTAGTGATAAGAGAGAAAGTACAGTAGTAGGTTATATACCAAGATAATTAGACAACCTAAACTATGCAATCTTAGCCAAGTCTAAAAAAGGTGAAAAAAAAATCATGTTAAGCAGCCAATATTAATGTCAAAAAGTACATGTAGTAAAACGGATGCACATTAGACACATTACTTTTCAACCCACTCAGTCCTCAGTCAGAACTAAGCTCTTATTTAGATGTTAATCTGGCATGATTAAATTATATCAAAATCCATGATAGAATTGGAAGGATAAGTTGAAAGTGGAGAGAAGCCACAGGAAAAAATCTGACAATTATAAAAGGAAAGCCAAAACTTTAACACAGAACCCAGAGCCTTCTCAAATACTTTCAATAACTTTTCTATATCTAGAATCTGAAGACATGTTTTGATTGAGCACATTTGATGGCTTCATATTTAATACTGACAATAATTAGAAATGAGAAAACTGAAGAGAAAACTTATATTAGTTTGCATTATTTGCTGTGTGACCAAAGTGGACTAATATTCTCTTAAACACACAAACGTCTTTACCTTGAAAATCCCAGAGGTAAGTTTGAGATCCCAAAATATTGAGGTAATTATTTCGAGCTGGCCATCCAGACTCCTAGATAGAGTAGAGACTCTGAAGCAGACTCACTAACTCCTTTATAGAAAAAGATAACCACAATGCCTGGTTTGCAATAACCTGGATTTTCAAAGCTGTGAATAAGTACTATATTTATGAAGGAAAATGAGATAGGCTTTCCAATCAATAAGCTGAGAAGGTAGAAATATACTCCTTCACAAATAAAGAATATATGTTACTCATTGAAATAGAACAACATGGATTATAACTGGGTCTTTAAGTGAACCAAAGAGCTGCTGCTGCTGGTGCTGTTTATCTTTAAAGAAACCATAATTTGTGAAAATAAAGACATTACAAAACATGAGAGAATAGCTATAATTCTGCAGTCATCCCTAAAAGAGGGAAAAAGACAATAGCAATATGTCACTTGATATTTTTTATTAGAAAAGTTTTCAGAAAGAAATGATAATAAACACAAATGTCATGCAATGAACAAATATTTATTATTTATGATTCAACACAGTAGTTAACGTCACTAAACCTGCATCAAAACAAAGAAACTCCACATTGAAACATATTCATTGTTGCTATCATCCAAGGTGGATTGCCTGCTTCTCTCTCTCATTCTTTCTCCTCTGATTTATCCATCCATCCATCCATCCATCCATCCATCCATCCTTCTATCCAAGTTATAATCAATCCACATGATCAATCTAACATGTATTGTGCTTTTTTGAGAACTTTTTTGCCCTTGATTAAATGCCCGCATCCACCCCTGTGATTTTCTTTGCTATGTATTAGGGAGTAGCTGGTGCTAGATTTCCTAGGATTCTAGTCAGTTGAATTGTAACTAGGGATGGCCCATGGAAGGGATTGTTGGGAGATTGTTAGCTGAGGTAGAGAAGGAGTAGATGAGTTGATCCTCCTCTCTATCTTGTATTACACGAGAGTGGTTCTGTCTCCTCTGTGGGTGCAAATGTTCCCAGATAAACCGTGTAATCTGCTTCCTCCAGTCTATCATCCTGGGTCTGGGTCTGGGTCTCCCCAAAATCATTTCTTTCGTGCCTCCACCCTGGAGGTCATGTAGCTCCTTGATATTGCTAATCTGTGGACTGATCCATTCTCCCCCTTTGGGCATTCTTAGCTTTTATTTCACTTGAATAACCAATCCTCTGTTGTTTGCATATTACATATTCTCTGAATTACTCTGTTTACATACTCAGGTGGTTTGTTATGTGGTTAGACCTGATTAACACAGCAAACTAAGCATTTAACTCTTCATTCTAAAATGGTGTTTTGGATGCAGGGTGAATAAAATAAGTAATATTTGAATATATTTTCCATTTTCTTTGTGAAATAAAGGGACTTCTGGTCCTGCCAGTTGGGGGTCTTCCATTCCCCTCCCTTTTAGGGGATTTGCTTATTGGAAGATACATTTTTATCATGATAAACGTTGGACTAGTTGTGAGATCATGCTCATAGAAAGAAGTGTATGGGTCTATCTGTTTTGTCTGCAGGAAATTTTTTTAAAAAGATATATTTTAAGAAATTATGTGCTACATTTATGTTCTTTAACAATGTAAAATAAACAAATAAGAGTTGTTTTAAAAGGAATGTTTGTGGTACTGTGTATCTTTGAACATATGTATCACATGGGTTATTCTAGAGGAAACAAGAACTGTTGCTCATAATGGAAGTAGTGATGGTTTATTGCAAAAACACTTTTTCATTCTATTCCATCTGTTGTGCCTTCCTTCACTTGGTCTCCTTTTTCTTTTCTTTTTTTTTTTAATTTTGTTTTTTTTTTAACAGGTGATTTTTTATTTAGAAGTTTTGAAACCAAAGTTATGGTTAATTCTGAAAATATATTTAACAATAATATTAATAGATAACATTTATTTTCTGCTGATTACATGACAGGTACTGGTACACATGCCTCATAAATAAGACCTTATTGAATGCCCACCAGGATCCTCTGAGCTCAGCAACATTATTGTCCTCATTTCATAGCAGAAAGAACAGGTTTAGAGGTCAAATTGAAACTCTGCATTCTGACTTCAAGTACTAAGCTTTTAGCTATTATGCTAAGCAGAAAATACCAGGATTTACTGAATATTATGAAAATATACTTGAAAGTAAGTTTGTAAGTTTTTAAATTTCAGATAAGAATAGTGCAATTTGGGAATGATAGACTTTGCCCTTAACATGGCTAATAGGAAATAGAAGTAAATAACTCCTTAGCTTCCATATTGAATTGTAGAGAGAAATTTCATAGATAAAATATATTTAGCATCCTCCAGAAGCAAATATTTAGAGAAATAGGTGAAAACTGTATTCACAAAATTAGAATGAGATGAACGATTATAGTCAATTATTTTCTGAGAGATTTATCCACAGAAACAACAAAAAGAATGTACTTGTTTGACTTACTTGTTTAAGAAGTACAAATGAGATCACAAAAATAACTTTATTGTATTTTACTTCTTTTGTATTCTAAATATTGATCAATATTTTATATGCAAAATTTCAAAGTCACTTCTTTCTCTTTTTTAAAAAAAAACTAGTCCTGTGAATTTTTTTCATATACCTATTATCGGTAAAAATCAAACTCATTAGAAAATTATTATTGACTTGAAGAAGATGACAGATGTACATAAATCCTTGCTATCTTTTGGAGATTATATTTCATGCTGAGTTAATGGTCTAATAATTCAGAATGATATTTTCATAACCAAGTGGTTAAATGTCTGATTACCTAAGATACGATTGTACTCTGTGAAAAATCTATGAATTCATTATTGAAGTTAAAAAGTAGGATTTTACTCAGAGTTTTTGTCTAAGTTTCCCTTTTCAAGTCTGTCCTTGGTCCGTCCTTTCTGTTTAGGGTTTATTTTTTCACATAAGAGATATACTCCCTTCCTGTTACTCATCTGCATCCATCCTTCTTTTTCTGAAAGAACCAATTCAATTTCTAATTACAATCTCAGTCCTTATGAGAAATCGGAGGCTCTTTTTTATAGCTGAGTTCAATGGGCACTATTCTCGTCTCTTACCATCATAGCACATACATGTCACTCCCATTTATCTAAAGATCATTTAACCAAAAATAAAAAACTAGGACAGAAAAAAAAAAAGAAGGGGAGCTGTCAAAGTTTTCATTAGGATATCTACCATATCAGGAATCTAAGAGTTACAGGAAGTACCATAATATCCAAACACCATCCAAATGGTAGTTTTGGAATTCTCCCATAGTCCTTGCTCAAATATTTGCCATTCTACATTCTAGTTCATCTTATGAATATTTCTTCTTAATTTTCCCTGGAACTTGCCCATTACTCTTGCTATGTGTTGAAATGGCCCCCCAAAGAACTATGTTTAAGTCTTATACTCCATATCTGTGAATGTGACTTTATTTGGAAATAAGCTCTTTGCAGATGTAATGAAGTTAAGATGAGGGCATTAGGGTGAGTCCTAATCCAATATGGCAAGTGTCCTTATATAAGAGCTATATTTGGACATAAAATATACACACAGAAGAATGAATGCCATGTGAAGACAGAGGCAGAAATTGGAATTATGCTGCCAGAAGATAGGGAAAAAATGAAGGTACAAAAAGATGGAGGAGTCAAGGAAAGTTCCTTCTCTATAGGTTTCAGAACCAGCATAGCCTAGTCAACTACTTGATTTTGGAATTCTAACCTCTAGTACTCTGATACAATACATTTCTTTTGTTTTAAGTCACTCAGTTTTTGGTACTTTGTTATGGCAGCCTTAAGAAGCTAACTAACACTTGACTTCAATCATAAAATGTAAACACTTTGAATAATATACCCTCTACTGAGGTTGACAACTGTCTTAGTAGGGTTATTGTAACAAAAATACCATAGACTAGGGTAGCTTACACATTTACTTCTCAAAGTTCTGGAGTCCAGAAAATCCAAGATCAATGCACTGGCATATCCGATGTCTGATGAGATGCCTTTTCTTGGTTTTCAGATAGCTATCTTCTCCTTGTGTCCTCACATTGCTGAAAACAGAAAAAGAAGGAACAAGCTCTCATGTCTCTTCTGAGAAAGACACAAATACCATTCATGAGGACTTCACTCTCATGTCCTAATTACCTCCCAGGGCCTCCTACTGATATGACATTGATGGTTAGGATTTCAATATACAAATTTTGGAGGGACATAAATATGCATTCCCACGACCAAACTTTTAACTCACTCAATGGATTTGTCTCTGCCATTGGAGGCACACTAGTAACAGTGCACACCAGTCCAAAAACTAGCAAAGTCCTCATATCATGAATATGGATATAAAAAGTTCATCAGCGGAAGCTCACGAATTTCATTCTTAGATTGACCTTTATGTCCTTATCATTACCCCCACTCTATTTTTATATTCAACTCTAAGAAAATAAGTTCATTTGATTCCCCTGCTCCATAGATGATTAGAAACAGCAAATTGAGTGGGAAGGAATGGATTCAAGAAATAGTCAGAATAGGAATTATTACAGAGCCATGTAGTGGCAAATTTAGAAACCGCCTTAGAATGTAGACTCTTACTGATAACGTTCTGGAGACTAGGAATCTGACTTAATCTTCCAAGACTCACTTTCTTCCTTTGCTAAATGGAAACCATAACACCATTATTATTATAATTAAGGATGTGACATTTGACAAGTACCAGCACAGATATGTAGTAAGAATTATTGTCAGTTCAATTTTTCCTCATTTTGTTTCATAATGTATACCAGTCTAGCAATAGTAATTTTAAGGAAGAAGCCTGTTCATATATTTGCATTTAGTGCTGAAATTGCTAAACATGTATTTGAACTTGAATCTTCAATAAAACGATTTAGTTTTATAATAAATAATTATCAAGAATTTATGCAATCCATTTTGGAGCTAGTATCAGTTTTCTAATGCTGCTTTAACAAATTGCCATGAATTCTGTGGCTTAGAAGAACACACATTTATAACCCTAATATTTGGTAGGTTTGAAATGTGATACAGGTTTCTCCAGACTAAGATACAAATGTCAGTGGATCTGTGTTCCTTTCTGGGACACAGGGTAGGATTTTTTCTGCCTTTTCTAACTTCTTAGAGGCATCCTACACGTTTTGGCTCATGGACCCTTCCATCTTCAAAATGATTGTAATTCCCTGACTTCCCATAGTCACATGTCTTTCTCTGACTACATCCAGGAATGATTCTCTACTTTTAAGAAATGTGATTTGACTGGTTCCAAGTGGGTAATTTAGAATAATCTCCCTATCTCAATATCTTTAACTTTAATAACAGTTTGAAAGTCCTTTTTTATCATTTAAGGTAGCAGATTCACAGTTCCATGGATTAAGATGTGGACATCTTTGGAGTGTGGAGTGGGGATGGGAACATTATTCTGCTTACCACAGAATTCTTTAATCCCTACATGAGTTTCTAAATTACCTTGAATATTCATTACATATAATGGCTATTTTTAAGAAATTTTGGCTAAATAATGTTGAATATTATTTTTGGAATCTATTTGATGCTTGATAATTAGTGGAATCTCTGACATCTATTAATATTCATGAGCGTACACTAGACCCATCACATACCTAACTATTCCTGTTAGCGAAGCCCTCTTAAATATTATAGTAATGTAGTAAATGTTAATTGCCTCTATAATTTAGACTATTTTCTAGTTGGAGTACCTACTGCTTTTATAATGCTTCCCAGAGTTGTTAAATTTATTTATTTTTTGTGCTAATTCTAAATTCCTACTCCATAAATGGAAATTTGTGAAATGTATTGCCACAAATGTCAAAGCCTCAAAATAGACAGTAAAAATGAGGAATAAAATAAAGTTGATTAAGGCAACATGTAATTTTTTTCCAATTTTATGGTATTTATTATTTTTTTTTAAATGGGAATAACATTGTCTTTTCTCCTACATTCTCAGAGTTCTAAACAGATTAATCAAAAAGTAAATCTACTAAGGATTTACACAATGCCTATAACTTTTTATATATTTGAACTCCAAGATCTTTATAAACAGAACAATAGTTTCTAGGTATAGCTAGTTTAGTCCTTTTAAAACAAAGAATTGTATATGTTAAGAGCTAGTCATAACTAAGTTCTAAAATTATTAGATTACTTCAACATAGTTATAAAGCTGGTTGCCAAGGCAAATTGAATCCCACCTTGGACATACTAAAACACTTAGGGGAAGAAATCATACATTGAGACTGGACTGGTGTGTACTCATCTACAATTTATGCAACCAATATTTATTTGGTGCCAGGCATTGTACTGCAGAGTGGAGGATAAAAAAAGATCTTCTAATGTCCTCAGAGTTTACAAATAAACTAAAGCAAATTTGTCATATAAATATGCTTTTATCCCTTTCAGAAACCTTCTACTATTTCCCTGATGTCCCCATCATTTCTTTTCCCTAATCAACTTTGCTCTCCTTAAACAATAATTCACTCAACTTAAGAGTTAACTCTAGCTTTTATTATCAAATGTATTCTTAATAGAATTCCACTGAAATGGGAAAAATCTAGAAAATTAAATAAATGTCAAAAGTTTAGTGAAGAATTTAAAAGTGTGTGATTTTAGCAAGATGAAAGATAGTCGGGGTAAAGAGGTCTATAATAAGCATATTCAGAAAGTCCCATTTTAAGTAAATTCAATACTAATTAATTTTAGAACTTGACAAATTTAGACCTTGTTTATTATAATATACAATAAACTTACTATTATAAAATGACAATTATGAGTAAAGAGAATATGTAATATTTATTCTAATTTCAATTTTCTGAATGCTTGTGTATTCTCTTCTAGAAATAAAGTTTCATCGAAATAAAGGAAAAGAAGGTATTAAGTTCCCTTATAAATGTTGACATCACCAAATTGGGACAACCCCCACCATCACCACCACTGCCATCAAAGAAATAGCTACGGACAATTCATTTCATAGCAGTAGAGAGTTGAGAATCAAATATTTTATTTTTATCAACTGGTATTCCATACTGCCTCATTTTGTGAATTAAAAGCAAATCATTCATTGATAATGATATATGCCACGTTTTTCTTCTAAGAAGCTAAGAATATTTAATTTCTTTCTACTTCAGATTTTTTATTACAAAGTTTAAAGAAAAAGAATCATAATGCCCACCATTGCCCCACAATGTTATAAATAAGATCTGTTAAAACATTTTGATCACTTGTGATAGAGATTATTAAGTATACAATGCCATTATTAACCACACATTGATTTCAAGATGCCCATATTGAATAACTTTAAAACTTAGAAACCTTCACTGCTGTTTTGAACAGAGTATTTGTTTAGGGAGAAAGCATGCATTTTGAAACCTCAAAATTGAAATGTCAGATAGTTACTTACAGTGCATTCATTTGAGCCATAAATGAAAGAAGGAAAAATGTGCATTCCACTTACACTACTCAGTACTTTCTCCTTACCATCTATTCTATTTTTTTAATGCATTAAAATTATTCTTTGGGTAAAGTGTCCATTTAAATGATTGCTATGTTTTAAACAATTTTTTAAAATGTGATGGAATGGCCATTTCCCATGCAGTCCAGGTGTTCTGGGCTAATTTTATGGTTTAAGTGACGTCAGCAGCAGGGAGAGTGACCGTAGGAAATAGTACCACTAACCATAGAAGACCAAAAAGCCAAAAGTCAATATTTTTTTTTTTTCTTTTTCTTCAATTAAAGTAGTTTTTGCTATATTCAGAATGCTTTTTTTCATTCAACAAATGGTTGGTCTACCTACAATTCATCAGTTGGCTATAATATATCTTAAAATGCAACATGGCTTGTTAAAGAGTCAACTTACATTTTAATTTCTTCTTTGACTTTTTTTTTAATTTCTTAGAGTCTTTGAGGCACTCTAACAAAGAAATAAGTGTTTTTATCCACCAAGATTAAAATGGTTACTCTCTTTAAGGGGATCATTTAGACCATGTCCCAAACCAATGTTTCAGACTTTGATTTTAGATCTCATTTTGAAAAACAAACAAAATAGCTGTCATAGATGCACATAACTATATTGTTACTGAGAGAAACTGTGTCTAAGAATACATAGATCTCATTGTAGCTTTACTATTGAGCTCATTAGCATAAATATCGATGGTCTATTTCTTCTAACAACCATTGTTATTACCACTATAGTTGGTAAAGTAACACTTGGCAACTCTATGATGACATCTGAATGGAATGCGGAGCTTTCCAGTCACACAAATCTCATGATAATTAAGACCTTCTTCTCTTATTTTGTTTTATTTATAATTTCTATCTCCATCTCTATTTAAATCTTTATTTCCTTCTCTCCTGATTACAGGCCAGAGAGGTCTAAGCAATTTGGGTTGAAAGGGAAAAACATTCCCTGGGCTATAAACTTAATTCCCTCTTCTAATAAACAGCCACTTCATTTATTGTTACAGGGAGGAGGGGCAGGAGGGGGGGAGGTAAATATGTCTTAACCAAAGTCAAGTGACAGGCCTCCTTCTTGTTTGATCATCCTGTTTCTCATGCTAATACTACCTGGTATACAGTCTCCTTTCTGGGATAAGTTTCATAAGCAGCCAGCTATGTTGCTGTGCTTGTGAGGGTGGCTCAGAAGGGATCAACACACACCCTCCCATTACAAGTGTTGCTGGTTTGTGAGACTCAGTGTTGCTAAGCTGAATTCCTGCACTTTCCCAGTCAGTGTTGATGGCCAGTTGTCTTTCCTGTGGTCTTTTACAGTCAGGTCTCTCTGTCTGATAAAATGTTCTGTTATGTAATGTATGGGTCACATGGCTCAAGTTTAGGTGACTACTTCATTCAGCCTCATCATGCTAAATAATGAGAGTACAGGTATCTCTGTCCTGCCATGCTGTTAGTCCCAGGAAATCTCCCTAATATATCAGTTTCTAATAGAACAGGGACATATCAGTAGGTCTCTTCACTAATAGTTATACAACTTAGCAGCTGAACATTTATTTTTATTTTTTTAAAGATTTTTGTTTATTTATTCATGAGAGACACATAAAGAGAGGCAGAGACACAGGCAGAGGGAGAAGCAGGCGCCCTGTGGGGAGCCCAATGTGAGACTCAATCCCAGGACCCTAGGATGACAACTTCAGCCAAAGCCAGATGTTCAAACACTGAGCCCCCCAGGTGTCCCAAATATCAATCTTTAATTGTTGTAGGTCCAACTGATGTATATAGTGATTCTCTTATGGACTCCATTCTGTTGCCTTAGAGAGAATAAAGCAGCCCCTAGACTACCTCTCCCTCTCTCTCTGTCCAGGAATACTGTGCCCCTAAACAGCTTCCACATGGCTCTCCTCATTCTCTGTTTTTTATAAGTTTTTGTTTATTTAAGGAATTCCCACACCCAGCGTGGAGCTCAAGCAACCCTAAGATCAAGAGTCATGTGTGGTCTTCTGACTGAGCCAGTCTGGCATCCCCTCATTCCCTTCTTGAATAAAAGGGGGACTCTGGGATTAAGTGTGTTGATTCTACTCAACAGTTTATGTGAGCATGATCTTCCAGGATAGTAGGCTTCAAGACCATAATATTCTTAGAACTTAAAATTGACTTAGCAAATATTTTTTTTAAGATTTATTTATTCATGAGAGATAGAGAGAGAGAGAGAGAGAGAGGCAGAGACACGGGCAGAGAAAGAAGCAGGCTCCCTGTGAGGACCCAGATGTGGGACTCGATCTTGGGACTCCAGGATCATGTCCTTGGCCGAAGGCCAGCACTCAACCACTGAGCCACCCAGGTGTCCCCTGACTTTGTATTTATTTTTTATTTATTTACTTATTTATTTATTTATTTATTTAGATTTTATTTATTTATTCATGAGACACAGAGAGATTGAGGCAGAGACACAGGCAAAGGAGAAGCAGGCTCCATGCAGGCAGCCTGATGCAGGACTCAATCCTGGGTCTCCAGGACCACACCCTGGGCCGAAGGCAGATGGTCAACCGCTGAGCCACCCAGTGATTCCCTGCAAATATTTTTGGAAGACCAATAATATGGAAGGAACTATTCTACATGGTAAAACAGTATGCTGGTAAAACAGCATGAACAATTTTCCCCTTATGGATTGAAATTCCTATAAGAAAAAAAAAAACTTGAGTAGATAAAGATACAGTATTTTGAAAGTGGTATATCTGGAAGGCTTTAATGGTGGTGGTGCTATTCAAAATATAGCAATTACTCCCCTCCAGAAACCATCAGTTTGTCCCCTATAGTTAAAAGTCTCCTATGGTTTGCCATCCTCTCTGTTTTAATCTTTTTTTCCCTGTTGCTTGAAGGGACGTGAAGTAACTGGGTGATGAGCATTAAGGAGGGCACGTGATATAATGAGCACTGGGTGTTATAGGCAACTGATGAATCACTAAATTCTACCCCTGAAACTAATAATATGTTGTATGTTAACTAACTCAAATTCAAATAAAATAAAATACATAATTACTGAAAGCCATATGGATAAAGATTATTTGGGTAGAGGCATGAAGAAGGTAAAGGATCATGGGTAGAGGTAGGAAGGCTAAAGGGGAAGGAAGGTTCTAGACAGATGAAAAACAAAGTGCAAACCCCTGATACAGCAACATGGGAATTTGTTCATGAAACTTAACATAATATGGGGTTATTTCCTGGAAATTTTTGTTTTGTTTGTTTTCAATTATTTTCTCCAGTACAAATGAAGCTGCTTGACACCATCACACTGCTCCACAATATTAAGGCCGGCCAGCCTTCAACTTTCGTGGACATGACAAAACTATTTGAGCAGAATCCTGCTGTTATTTTTTTAAAGACCATCCTGCTGTTATTTTTTTAATGATAAATTTATTTTTTATTGGTGTTCAATTTGCCAACATACAGAATACCACCCAGTGCTCCAGGCTGTTGTTTTTTTAAAGACTTTATTTATTTATTCACGAGTGACACAGAAAGAGAGAGAGAGAGAGAGAGACAGAGACAGAGACAGAGACATAGACAGAGGGAGAAGCGGGCTCCCCACAAGGAGCCTGATACAAGACTCAATCCTGGACCCCAGGATCATGCCCTGAGCTGAAGGCAGACACTCAGCTGCCGAGCCACCCACGTGCCCTAGGATCCTGTTGTTATTAACATTAATGTCAAACCATGTATTTTAACACATTGATAACTCTTTTTTAACTAGATATAATTCGCATATAGCACGATATTACTGTTAGATCTATAACATAATGACTAAGTCATATTGCAGAATGATCACCAGGTAAGTCTAGTTAACATCTGCCATCATACATAGTTATGTTGTTTCGCTTCTGATAAGAACTTTTAAGATGGTCTTAGTGACTTTCAAACATGCAATGCAGTATTATTAGCTATAGTCACCATGCTGTGCATTATAAACCTGTGACTTATTTATTTTATATAAACCCCTTTTTTTGTTTTTTGTTTATTTTTGTTTTTTTATAAATCTCTTTTATATAGAAACTTACACTCCCTACTTCTTAGCATACAATAGATGCAAATAAACACCTGTTTGCTAAATGTGCAAATTAAAGCTATATATTAGAGCTGGATAATTTATTTTGTCAGGATGAGTAACTGGACCATTTCTTTCGTTAAGTCTCCACAACTGAATTTGCTCTGAATTTCTTGGTCATCAAGATCTACCCAATGAGCATCTTAAAGGATGGGGCCAAGCCACACATCCAATAATCTTGTCCAGTAAGTAGTTGGTTATTGAGAGCTTTTGTAAAGAGTTTCCAGGCACTATGGAAAGAACTGTACATATAATTTCACCTTAACTTTAGTTTGGTTTTAGTATCTTCTAACGACAAAAAAATGAGATTTTTAGAAATTATTGTACTACTGTAGGTTAAAATAGTATTGGGAAGGTATAGAGTCTGGTGGGTTTTTTTTTTTAAATATTTATTTATTTATTTGAGGGAGAGTGTATGAACGGGTGGGGGGAGAGGGAGAGAGAATCTCAAGCAGACTCTACATGCTGAGCACAGAGCCTGATATGGGGCTGGGTACCTGAGATCAGGACCCAAGCTAAAATCAAGAGCTGGATGTTTAACCCTCTGTGTCACCTGGGTTTCCCTAAAGTCTGATGTTTACAAAGAGTCTTGATTCTGTTATAGACAAACCAATCACACATTCAAAGAATTGAAAAAGAGAGTAAGGGGAAGGATTTGATGTTCCAA
Organism: Vulpes vulpes; assembly: GCF_048418805.1. NCBI lineage: Eukaryota > Metazoa > Chordata > Mammalia > Carnivora > Canidae > Vulpes > Vulpes vulpes. The sequence goes on from NC_132793.1 coordinate 128,933,451, forward strand.
AAAATTGGAGGCTTATACTATGACATTTTCAATGCTTTTTTCCTCTGAATATTTTGATCATCTCTTGGTTAAGTTTTGGGAAGGGGAAAGTAACAGAGCCTGTTCTAACCTAGATTTGCCATTTGTTAGTTTTATGACATCAGGTAAACTCTCCTAGGCTCTTTCAGATTCATCATCCGTATAACAACAACACCTATCTTGTAAGCGAGTGAAAGGGGTAAATGAGAAAATGCAAAGACCTGAGCAAAAACATATTAAGAACTCAGCAAAATATAAGTAGCACCATACTTGATTAGCAGAAAAAAATCTTAGCTATAGAATCTAGAATCCAAAATCAGATCTGCCTCATTCTAAAGCCTAGACATTGAACCCTGCACACAAAGCCACCTACATAATTTTTCAAGCAGTTCACAGTGATTTCCTGGTGTCATATACATATGTCTATTTTTGTAGTGCTTCTCTTCTTTATTTTCTTGTGTCTTTTATAGAAAATGAGGGATAACAGCTGCACATAGGTGTTCCATTAAGAGACCAAGAGTGTTTACTGCAGTGTCTTGAAAGCATCCTCTCTTTTTGTTTTTAATATCTTGTGAAAAAAAAGAAAACATTCAATAATCCAATCCCTCAGGCAGTCTCAACTTATTCAAATTCTTAATCGACATTTTAAGGTGAAAACTTCACTAGGGTGTGTTTCTTTCAAAAGGAAATGGTGAGGAGCAAGGAGTAGATTTCACCATCCATACTTGCTAAGACACCTACAGAAAAATAATTCTCACCATCCTTGACTAAAGGCTATCGCTTTTACAAATATAACCTCTGATGGTGGTTTATTTTGGCATCTGTTCACAACTGGGAGTTAAGTTCTGAAGACCCAGTAAGTATTTACAGGTCATGGCAAAGAAGGGTTGAAATGGATCAGGTGGCCCTAATTCACTTAACTATCATGTAAAGGATCAGTCATACCCAAGGGTTCACTATCATGGATTAGATAAAAATGAGACCACTGAATTTCACACTGTGTTTTCAGCAATGACAGAAAATTTCATGGAAAAAAAAAACTTGATAATTATTGTAATAAGTGAATTATATAAAACTGAGAACTTATTAAAAATTTACCCCTTCTTAAACCTTTCACAGTTTATAAACTGATGACACAAAAATAAGAAACGTAGCACTAATGCAGTCTAAAGATGTCAATTTCAAATATCTTTGAAAGTAGAAATATTTTTTCACATCAAACTTGAGTAGTCCGATAATATAAAATAGATTAAATGGATGTTCCTTTAGAATAAACTTGTTTTATACTTCAAGTTTAAATTATGTTCATATGGGATGCCTGGGGAGTTCAGTAGTTGAGCGCCTCCCTTCTGACCAGGGTGTGATCCTGGAGTCCCAGGATCGAGTCCCTCATCAGGCTTCCTGCATGGAGCCTTCTTGTCCCTCTGCCTATGTCTCTCCCTCTCTCTCTCTGTGTCTCTCATGAATAAATAAATAAAATATTGTTTTAAAATTAATTAAATTATGTGTGTATGAAAAGTCAAATGAAAATAATAAGTCTTTTGTGATGAATGCATGTTATTATTTTTTGTTATGGGTGATGATTGCAGCTTTATACTAGTTTTAGTATCCATTTTTTTTTTAATTACACAATACTGAAGAACAAGAATCTACACAGACAACTCAATGCAGATGGTAGTAGCTCTCATAGTACTTTTGGCAACCTCAAGGTACTGTTGAGTAAAACAGATGAAGTTTGAAATGGAAGTAGGAGATTTTTGTATTAAACTTCAAGATTTAGTAACTCTTCTCATTCCCATTTAGTAACATAGCAGAAAATACTCAAAGCTGACATATAAGCATAATAATTATATCCTAATATTATCAATCAAAAAGAATGAAACTCTTGTTAATTTCAACTAACAAGTGGCAAAGAGCACATATCCCTGAGAATGAATTAACTGGTATACAGTTTAATAATATTTCATGTGCTTCATAGTGAGCTTATCAGTACAGGTTTTGGTGACTGAGCATACAGTCATCTGTCTTTAAAACAACCAAATACAAAATGCCACCCTTTCTTCTCCATTATATATTTATGAGAAATAGTATTATATGCACAGAGATAGAAAGGAAAGAAATCTAATTTCTAAAATCAGCACAAAAATACTCGGTAGCTTAAGTGAAGGTTTACAAAATTATTTGCTATATAGATATATATCAGAATCAGTCTTTTCTAAACTTTTCACTTTTACACTTAATATTACTTAAAAACATATTAAAAATTATGTTCAAATCAGATTTGTGGGAACGCTGAGTATCTGAAAAGCATTGTTTGAAAAGCATTGCTCTAGTTCAGTATTATCTTCCAAGTGAAGCAACAGAGAGAGAAAAAAAGAAAGAGAGAGAGGGAGAAATCATATTCAAAGATATTTTAAGTCAGAAACTGAACAAGAATTGACATTCTCTGTACATTTATTTCAGCTTTTTTAAAAAAAGTTTTATCCCACATTGCTTTAGACCAAAGGTTCTCAACTGACATGATTTCGACCCCAGTGGTACATTTCAGAATGTCTGGAGACATTTTTGGAGTCAAAACTGTTAAGGGGATGGATGGTGCTACTGGTCCTGGTGAATAGATTCCTATGAAACATCCCAAAATACACAGGACATCCCCTACAAGAAAGAATTATGCAGTGCAAAATGTCAATAATCCCAAGGTTGAGAAACACAACATTAGACCTCTAGTGTTCAATTTAAAACATTTATCATTATGATTTTCTACTGGAAACTGTATGGAAAAATCCCATGCCATACATTCTCACATTATGTAAATAGGAGCTCAGAGTAATCCTAAAAACTACATAATATTTGATACCTAAATGTCTTTACATGACAGAGATTACATATACCACAAATGTTTTAAAGTTTCTAAAAAAGCTTGGAATAATTTCCATATAACCATGGAGTCTAATGATAATGCCATATTTGAAGATACAGAATAACACATAATTACACTGTCCTTATAGAATATTTGCCATTTTGATGTCTACTGCTCAGGCAGTTTCCAGGCACTCTATTCTGAAGCAAAGTCATAAACCTTCATATGCTCTGGCATTTTGTTTATATGAAGGTTTTGACTTAGATGTATCAGTAACATGATTTACTCTGATTGTCCTCAACTTCAAAAATTATCTAGATTATTTGAAAATGGCCTTCTTAAGCATGAGACATTGTAGGTTATTTCTTGCAGTATGCATTCTTGTCCCAAATTATATCTCTGAAAATAGCATCTATATTGTAGTTATCAGGGCCTTTGACATTTTTTTAAGTAAAAAACACCACCGCAAACACTCTATAAGTGTAGTTTTATATGATGAAGGTCTGCATCATACATAATTAGAAAACTTCATAAATGCATATGCCACGTTACCCTTAACAGGAATTCAAGAGAGGCTTCTCAGGCATCACTGAGCTATGGAACACAGGAAGTCAAAATTCTCAAGTTAATGGCTTGCCCTTTTCTGACAGCACACCAGATTTTCACACTATAACTAACACTTTGCCTCATTCAACAACTGAACTGTTGACAAGGGCACTTAAGCTAGTCAGAAGAGTAAAAAATACCAAGGACATCAAAAGCTAGAGAATATGGAAGGAAAAATAACAAATTAAAGAAAACAATGAAGTAAAGAACTCTGGGGTTTTCATAATGCTGGTATCAAATATCCCAGTTGAGTTTTCCTATATCATTTATGTTATATATTAAATACAGTATAATTTTCTCTGCTAAGGTATATATTTTCAGCTAATTAAGTGGAAAAATTGATAATACCAACTGTTGTAAAGTTCTAAAGTCTTACACTCATTATTTTCATATTTCACTGTCTTTGTATTGACTGATTGACTTCACTAGAAACCCTGTCAATAAAGATATTGATATATATGTAAAAGCAACAAGGAAATATTTTTCATATATCACAGCCATTCTCAGAAATGGGGGCAACATTTCAGGTGGACTAAGGTTCATTAGCTAATATGTTTTATTTTAAGACACAGCAGTCATTTCACTTATCTCAAATCAGAATATGTTCTAAGCCAAAGCCCATTTGCAATGCTGAGTCACTTGCTCTGAGGCTGGCCAGCACATTAAAAAAAGAAATAGATCCCTGACACATTGACATATGCTTTGGTTTATGAATTTGAGCATCCTGGCTTAACTACCCATATCCAACTTACCAACTCACCCTACCAATAGCATTATTGTTAAGCATTTTAGAGTTAGCTGGAGATTTGAAAAGTCAAATACTTCAGCACAAGCAAATGCAATATTTTAGTGTTAAAAGCACTGTTAGTGTATTTGATTCAAGAAGAGTAGAGAATACTTGAAATTCATTTATATTGAAAGTTAACTAATGTCCATATATAATCATATTTAATTAGAACTTAATGTATTCAACATTCTCTTTTTAAATCATTCTGTAAAAAAAGTACCTTGAAACTGCAAACCAAATATATGATTTGAATCCTTCAAAGCCTATTGAGTTATATTTTATTTGCAAAAAGAATTGCATATTTAAGATGACTATAAAGTTCACAATATGTAAGCAATAGCAAGGAAGATTTTAAGAGAATGAATTTCTTTTTTTTTATTTAAAGATTTTATTTCTTTATTCATGGGAGAGAAATAAAGAGAGGGGCAGAGACACAGGCAGAGGGAGAAGCAGGCTCCATGCAGGGAGTCTGATGCAGAACCTGATCCCAGTTCCCTGGGATCATACCTTGAGCTGAAGGCAGACACTCAACCACTGAGCCACCCAGGCATGCCAAGAATGAATTTCTTTCAACGTGTACCTAGAATTTCTAAGTCCTGTGGACCCTCTTCTTCTATCTGCGTGACCCTGGTTTTCTTGTCCAGAGTCGATACTTTGATTCTTTAAAAACTACTTTTGTACATAAATTTTATTCTATACAATTAATATCATTTCATTGCTCTTTCTTTTAACTTTGAGACAACATGGAATAATGATTAAAAGGATGGTCATATCTGGATTTTAGTCTTGTTTCCACTACTTCACTCAACTGGGAGTTTCCTCATCAGTAATATAAGACTATTAACAGTGTCTGGCACATGGATTTGTTGACAGAGTAGATATGATAATGCTGTAAAGCAGTTAGCACTTTGCTTCTACATAAAAGGCTCAACAAGTGATGGTTATTACTGTGTTAATTTGAAATTATTAGAAAATTTAGAATTCAAATATATTAAATAAGAATTATATTCTAGATAAATGGTAAATCCATTCTTTTATGGGACTTCCATTGTAAATGGAGAGAGAGCCTTCTTTTAAACACACACACACACACACACACACACACTCACACACACTATCACCGCCACCACCACCACCATCACCACCACCAAAAACATCATACACATTTCTAGAGCACCCAGAAAAGGAGACTGACATTTTCCTGAAAGAATACAAATATATCCTATTTTATTTAGAAGAAAATAAATTTTATGCAATTATTCTAAGGGCCCAACGGAAATTTATAGAACTATATATAATTGATAACAAGGGCCACAAATTTAGAAGAAATTAATCCCTATTTTACCAATATATGTAGCACAAAGGAAAATGGAGATGTTAAAAAGAACCTCTGGAGACTTTAATTATAGAGATACACTCCTAACTACACTTATTAAGCATTATTATCATTAATTTAATGAGGAGACACAAGAGACTGATACCAGATAGTGGTATAGTCTTTCTTTTTCATCACATAAAATATACATCCTAACCTGTACATAACTCTCCGTATTTTGGATATAGGTGCACCTCAAGGATTTTTTTAAGATTTATTGATTTGAGAGAGAGAGAGAGTGTGTGTGTGTGTGTGTGCACAGCAGGGGGAGTAGCAGAGGGAGAGGGAGGAGCAGACTCTCCACCGAGTGTGGAGCCCAATATGGGGCTCGATCCCAGGATTGTGGGTTTATGACCTGAACAGAAGGCAGACTCTTAACTGACTGAGCCACCTAGACACCCATCAATGATTCTTTTAGTTATCCTTATTCAGTACATAATCATTGAGGTTTAAATGTGTCCCATCTCTCTGCTAGAAGCACTGAGAATATATCAGTAAATGAGATAGACTTAGTCCCTGCCCTTGCAGGCAATGCAATATAAATAAGGAGATAAATATTGTTCTAGAGATTATATGTGTGTTCAGTATTAAGAAAGAAGCTAACAAATAAAGATTCTTTAGAGAGGAAAGAAAATATAGGAGGAGCAGAGAGACCTAACAGTGTGCAAAAAATAGCACCTGGGAAAGTAGGAGTCAAGAGTGAATGTGGCTCCATCAAAGATCTGAAATAATTAGTTTGCCTAAAGATAGATACTAGTGAAGTTGTAGTGAGGTAAGAGGAGAAGGCAGGTAACAGACCAAGGAAACAGGTTGGTGGTGAACTAAAACCAAGTTAAGGATTATCTTAATCTTGGGCTGCTATAACAGAGTATCAGAGACTAGTTGGCTTGTAAACAACAAAAATTTATTTCTCATAGTTCTGGGGGCTAACAAGTCTCAGACTAGGATGCCAGCATGGTCGAGTGAAAACCCTCTTCCCAGTGGCAGATCTCTTATATCCTCACATGCTGGAAGGAGCAAGGACCTCTTATACAAGGATACTATTTCCACTAAAAAAGGCTCCACCCCATAACCTAAGCACCTCCCAAGATCTGTCCCCTTAGCATTACATTGGACATTAGAATTTCAACATATGAATTTTAGAGGGACCCAAATGCTCAGATTATAATGATTTTATAATTTTATGTCATCTAGTTAAAGGTCCAAGCTTATTTATATGAACCCAGCCTTCCTGTTGTTAGTCAATCATTAAAAAAATACATTTACTGAACACAATACTTCCAAAGTACTGAGTTATAGGTCATGGGTACAAAAGGTTGGCAACAGACATGGGCTATACATAGGCCTAAGTAAATCTAATGGAACTTAACCTAATAGAACTACCATCTAGTGGTAAGAAAAATAATTAAACTAGTAATTATATTAAAATGTAATATAAATGGGGACACATAGAAGACACATACTGTAGTCTTTGAAGTATCATAGTATCCTAAGAACATCTATTATTTTTTAAAGATTTTATTTATTTATTTGAGAGAGAGAGAGAGAGAGAGACATCAGGGAGTGAGGAGGGGCAGAGTGAGACAGAGAGTCTTAAGCAGACTCCGCACTGAGTGTCCCTGAAATTACCACCTGGGCCAAAACTAAGAGTTGGATGTTTGACTGACTGTGCCATCCAGGCACCCCAAGAGTATGTATTATTTATTTAGTTTTAGTTATTTATGTTTAATGATTTTATTTATTCATAAGAGATACAGAGAGAGGCAGGGACACAGGCAGAGGAAGAAGTAGGTTCCCCGTGGGGAGCCCAATATGGGACTCAATCCCAGGACTCCAGGATCACTCCCTGGGCTGAAGGCATATGCTCAACCACTGAGCCACCCAGGCATCCCAAGAGCATGTATTATTTAATCTGAAAAGTAAAGAATGTGTAAAAGCCCAGAGATAGGAGGAAGTCACTAATGGGAAAGTAGAGTATAATTGTTGAAGAGAAGGATACTTTTTTTTTTTTTGCCATCTGCATTTTTGTTTTTTTAAAATATTTTATTTATTTATTTATTCATGAGAGGGGCAGAGACATAGGTAGAGGGAAAAGCAGACTCCCTGCAGGAAGCACAATAAAGGACTTAACCCTAGGACTCCTGGGTCATGACCTGAGCCAGAAGCAGGCACTGAGCTACTTGGGTGTCCCTGAAGAAAAGGATCTTGACACCATTGAAGTACTGAAAATAGTTAAGTATCTCACTCAATGGGCAGGTTAAAGAGAAATGAGGTTGGAATGGTGGTTAAGTGTGTGAAGGATTTATATTCTAATTTCAGAAGATTAGAGATACTCTAAATGTTAAGAAAGAGTTGCCTTGTTGTGTAGAGAATGGAGTGTTGAGTGTAGGGGAACAAGATCTGAGGCAGGAGATCCAAAAGAGGCTTCTGCACCAAGACAGCCAAGAATACTGAAGGTTTGGTGTAGGGTGGTGGCTATGATAGGAAAGGAGAATATTAGAGAGTTATTAAGATCAAGTGATGAAAGACAGCTTGTGCAAAAAAGGGAAGAACCAAAATTTTAACATACAGAGTTTGTAATATCAAGTTAGGCTTTCTATTTCCTGGTTTCTCTCTAAATAAAACATACATATTTAAATAAAACATTTTCACATATTACAGTGTTTTCAACAATTTATGCCTATAATTTGAAGTTCTAGAGACAGAAAACCTGTATACATGCAACAGTCAAAACACTATATATCATAATATGCTTACAATATGACATCATTAAGACTCTTCACATAAAAAAAACTAAAAAATACTTAAGTCATCGTTAAGGGGGAAAATGTACTGTGGACATGACAGTTGTACACTATTGAGTTGCTAAGGGTCAAAACTAATTATAATGGAAGGTTTTTTATTGCAATAAATACCAAGGATATGGTCTTAGCCAGTGTATGATATTTCAGTATCTCATACACTACTTTCAAAATCAAGTCACGTTCATTTGCTTTCTCACTGTGGTAAATATACATAAGAATATTTACCTTTTTAACTATTTTTAAGCATACAGTTCAGTGACATTATTTACATTGATTAAGACTTGTTATTTTCCACATTTTTTATTATAGTCATTCTATAATGGAAAATTTCATATATATAAATGCAATTATATTATATATATTACATATATTATATATATAGAGAAAAAATGATTGAGATTTAAATGGGTGTCTTCACACTGACATTAAAAGAAATCATATAATTACATAGCCACCTTTATCTTCTGAGAGAAAGATTTCTTTACTTGTTTCTTAAAGGTATTGACATAAGTCCACACGTTTATAAATTAATGACTGAGGAACTTAAAAAAAAATCTGTCTGGCTTTATCCTATGCCATAAGCAGGAAACAACAAAACAAACCCTGACAAAAAGGAGTGTGGATATCTGAAATGACCACACTTGGGAAACCGTAGCTAGACAGTCTTATATCAGTTCTGCCATTAACCACAACCAATAGTGTCATTTTGAGCAAATGACTCAATTTCTCCATATCTCAGCTCCACCATGTGGAAAATGTGAGTGCTAAATTAGATAACTAATTTAAATTTTAATTAGACACAAAACTAGGACATATTACATTTGGAATATAAATTAAAAACTATGAGATAATTTAATATATAGCTTTTAGTGACTACATTAAATTCATTTCTTCCTTTGCCTGGGTTGGCAAAGATCTTGGGCACTGTCCACTCTCACTACCCACCTAACTAGCATCTAATACTCACTTTAAGTTCCTAACGTAGTAAGGTAGAGGTGACCGGAATTACTGTTGTCATAGACTAAGGGATATATCCACCAAAGTGTTTTAAGAAATCTTATCTGGGCATTAAACTAGAAAATAGTGTAGAAGTGGATGCTGCTGGGTGCGCCTAGACTTCCTTCTTAAAGCCTTATGACCAAGGCTCTCATTTCTCTAGCTTCCAGGAATGGTAGTAGTTGACAATTCACAGGCATACATTTGCCCTTTGTGGGATTAGCGGACATCCAATGACTGGTTGCAAGCTAGCTAAAAAGGAACTGTTGAAGCCTGAATTCAGAATAAATCTAATGGCCTTGACTGATACCTCCTTGGTCAATGCAATGAGATTCAAATCCTTCTGCTCAAAATTAAATTGCTTACTCTCCTTTAGGTTGTGTGTGTGTGTGTGTGTGTGTGTGTGTGTGTTTCTTAAGAGTGCTTTCCAGAAGTCTCCTGCCCACATCTACTTCTGAGGATTTACTTCAGGAGATGTAAATTATTTAAGAGAATGGCAATAACTACTGAAAATTAGTCAATAAAACTTGAATATATATTCTCTTTAATTAATAAAGTACACATTTTTTTTTCTTTTTTTCCTTTTCAGATCACAATCACTTGTATTTCCCATCAAACCATATTGAGCAGAACTAGGCTTTAATAATGTAGAACATTACTGCAAATGCAATGGAGTTCATCTCAATCATGAATATGGACCTCAACTGAAATAATATTAATTATAAGAATGCCCAATAAGACTTCTATTTGATGGAGTCATGAAGAGAGTAACATTTTATTCTCATTGTTCAATACTTTTGAGGAACATATTCTGAAACTGTTTCTAATTTCACAGGTAATAGAACTAGGATTAATCTAAATTTTGCTTCCAGCCTTGAATGACCCAAGATGTCTGCACCTCTCTCAAAACAAATCTGGAAATGTAATTTAGCAGGCATCTCCAATCTACTAAAACAGTTAAATGACACTGGGGACAGATATGTGCCTTTTGTAAAAAACAAAAACAAAAACAAAAACCCATTCAGGTTTGAAATTTAAGAAATCTATGTTACCAAGATAATCTTTTCTGAAAAGTAGAGAGAAAAAGCAGAGTGTAATAAAGCTGTCTTCAATAAATGCTTGATTCTCTAACCTTTAGAGACCAATGGTAACATAGTTGGTCTCTTAATACTTTGTGGCATCTGTGTGGGAAGTTTTTTTTTTTTTTTGGCAGCATAATGCAGTGGTTACAACTGCAGGTACCCCTGGGTTAGGTGCAGTTACGATGTGTCTGTTCACATTCTGCACACCCACCCAAAAGCTCTACTTAGTGGATGAATGAATCTGGACAAGTGACCTCATCATGCTGTGCCTTAATTTCTACCTACAAAATCAGAGCAAGGATACTACTCTTGTGGTAGAAAAAAAGGAAAACACAACTCCTTGAGATATAGTAACTAATAATTTGATTTTATCAAATATCTCTTTTTTAAATAACATTTTTTAATTCTAGCTAAGTAGGTGAGGCTTATTTCATATATATATATATATATATATATATATATATATTTAAACTTAACATCCCAATATAGTACAAATGTTGAAATGATAGCAAATCATTCTGCAGGGGTTTCATTTTTTTTTTCTTTTCTCTACTTAAAACAACCAGGTAATACAATACTCAGATGGTTCCATAACTTCTGCAGCCCTTAAATTGTGAGATTTCTTCACTTTTATAGATGGCCCAGCAGATCTAAATTAACCTACACCTTATATTGATCAGCAAAAGGCTAATCTACACTTGCAACAAGGGGTACTTAGAATGGAGTAATGGCTAAGTTTTTTCCACACCCTCTCCTGGGGATAGATCATGCTTTCTTTCCTTATTTGAGGTGGATTCAAAGGTAGATTCGAAGCCTCTGCTCTTTGTAGTAGCACTGAACAGCAAGGTCTTTTGGACAACTATGTCTCTTAGGAACTTTAGAAATATTATACTTTTTATTAGCAAGCATATGAAATTTATCTTTCTGAAAAATTGTTACTCATTGACCTTGAGTTGTACCCAAAACTGAAATGTAATAGTTAAAGGTCATAATTTTTCTATATTTTCCCTAAGAGATTGAAAAAAATCATAAAATTTTTAGAGCAGGTTAGTTTTAGGGATGATTTTTGGGTCTGAAAAATAGGTTTGAGACCAAGGAGCTTTCTATTCCACATAATGTTTTAACCTTAATACATATTAACCTTAAGTGGATGCATTGATACATTGATTGTTTAACACAGAAAAGGGTTTTTTATGATTTATATTATTTTTTTAATTAGCACAGAAAATATGAGGTTGTATCTTCTTAAATAAATGTAGCAAATTATTTGTAACAAAGTATTATTAGCTTCTTATATCATTAGTTTCTTTCTCTTTATTTATAAATTTGATAAAATTTTCATCTAAGTAAAAATTGAATGGTAAATGCAATCAAGATACAGATATAAAATTAATGTGAACGTGAAATATTTTTAAATAAAAATTTTTCAATGATCATGGTATTTTTTTTCTATGCTAACCATTTCATATTTGCTTCCCATTGAACAAATCCATACTTTTACATTATAGATATTTGTGAAATTAGAGTATGTGTTTGATTTGGTAAGAACTAATAATGAATCAATATGCTTTCTTTACATTTATAATCATGACGTGAAAGTTCTACATTTATCAGATCTATTGAGTTATAATCTATTGGTAAAATTGTAAAACAGTGGGCAGCCTGGGTGGCTCAGTGGTTTAGCACCGCCTTCAGCCCAGGGTGTGATCCTGGAGACCCAGGATGGAGTCCCACATCGGGCTCCCTGCGTGGAGCCTGCTTCTCCCTCTGCCTGTGTCTCTGCCTCTCTCTCTCTCTCTCTCTCTCTCTCTCTTTCTCATGAATGAAGACATAAAATCTTTAAAAAATTGTATGATAGTATTTCTTATATATCAGAAAATAGAAAAATAATAAACCTCTTGTCAGTATATGGTTTGACAAATTCAACACTTAAAAAAGATTCAGACATGTGCATCAGTTTACTTAAAGGATTTGGGATTAATTCTGTCTTTGGCAAAATAGCCATGGATTGATTCCGAGTGAAAAACCATAAGTGTTCAGCACATTTCCTATATCTCCTTCACACACACACACACACACACACACAACCTGCAAACTATCTGTTCCAGATATATATTTATATATAAAATATCTAACTTATGCTCTTGGATGAACTCCTTTGTAGAGTTTATAATGAAAAATTTCCCTTCATATGAACTTCACTACATCAGTTCTCCTGTATTTATTTTTAAAGATTTTATTTATTTACTCATGAGAGACACAGAGAGGGAGGCAGAGATGGACTGCTTAGATTCCAGTCCCAGTTGAGCCAACCTTACTATCTGTATAACCTTTAACAAATCAATTTCCCTATTCCCTAATTCCATCATTTGTAAAATTGTGAGAACCATAGATTGCTATGAGAATTTAATGCATGAATTAAATACTTAGTTTTTTATCAATGTTAGCTTTTAGCAGCATCACATTCAACACCATGCTATTTTATTTTATCAAAATTTAAAGAGTAGACATTTAAACTCTACTTTTTTAAATAAAATTTTGACATGACCGTTACATTCATATTTTTGCTAACATTAAAGTAATTAACAAGCTACGACCTATATCATTTTGCATTTTAGTGACTTCAGTATTCCTAAGATATATGTTAATAAATATTGTTCCTTTTAATTTTAGAAAAAAAAATCCATGGCCTTCTTCATATCAAAAAAAGCATAGTCCACAAGTTAATATCCCAAACCAAAATGGTTTGTGGTCACTCAGTGACTTGGATTTAGTTCAAGTGCAGCATGAAATAGAATAGAGGACTTGCGTAGTGAATGACCACACTTCACAGTATCTTCTGAATTCACTTTGTCACTTAGCATTGCTTAGAGACACAGCTTTCAAATTGTGCTGATCAAAATAATGTCAAAATTTAAATAAAGATATTTTTTGGATTATTGCTGAAAAACCGTCCCTTGAATATGTTTACATCCCAATCCCTGGAGCCTGTGATTATTTACATTATCTGGCAATATAGTGAATTTACTTGATATTACAAAAGATATGACTAAATAAAAGATACTTAGAGGGTAGGTTCTGGATTTTCTAGGTAGGCCATAAATATAAGGACATGCATTTTATTAAAAAGAGAGAGAGAGAGGGGCAGCCCGGGTGGCTCAGCAGTTTAGTGCCGCATTCAGCCCAGGGTGTGATCCTGGAGGCCTGAGATCGAGTCCCACATCAGGCTCCTTGCATGGAGCCTGCTTCTCCCTCTGCCTGTGTCTCTGCCTCTCTCTCTGTATCTCATGAATAAATAAATAAATAAATAAATAAATAAATAAATAAATAAATAAAATAATAAATTATTAAATAAATAAAATCTTAGAGAGAGAGTGAGTTTGAGAGAGAGAAGAGGAGAGGCGATGTGCCATGGGGGCAGAGTGTTCAGTCATATGGCCACAAGGCAAGAAATATCTATAGTCATCAAAAGCTGGAGGATTGAGGATTGTCTATTAGAGCCCATGGAGGGAGCATGGCCCGCTGTTACCTTGATTCCAGACATCCGGCATCCAGAACTATGAAAAATGGTTATGTTGTTTTAAGGCGCCTGGTTTATGATAATTTGTCACAGCCTCAGGAAACTGATGGGCTGTTCTTCAACAATAGTGATCCCTGATAACACTATAGATGTGAAAGCAGCATGATTCCAGATGGAATCTTACCTTACTTTAAATACCTAGATTTATTCTTTGATAGAAAGTATGTATGCAACCATTTCTACTATTAAAGCTTTATTTATATGTAATATCTACCTTTGCAATAAAATATATTTAATTTTATAAAAATAAGGTAGAATATTTCATATTTTAAATATAAATATAGGGTATAGGGGATATATTGGTGGTAGGAATCTATGATATAGGGCCAGGCATAAAGTGAAAAACTGAACCACTAGATCCTCTTGGAGATTACTGAACTGTTTCAGGGTTATAGCTAGAAACTATTCACAAGCAAAACAGGTTCTAGTGACCAACAATAGTACTACTTATTGATTTACACTGGCTCCTTTGTCTCCTTTTAGTTTGTTTCTGTCTCAAATTCTGAGAGCTCAAATTTGCAATCAAATTCTCTTTAAAAAGTAGTTTTAGGGGCACCTGGGTGGCTCAGCGGTTGAGCATCTGCCTTGGGCTCAGGTTGTGATCCCAGGGTCCTGGGATGCAGTCCCACATCAGGCTCCCCACAGGGCATCTGCTTCTCCCCCTGCCTATGTCTCTGCCTCTCTCTCTCTCTGTGTCTCCCATAAATAAATAAATGAAGTCTTTAAAAAATAATAAAAATAAAAAGTAGTTTTATTTATAGTCAAATTTTACCTTATAGTTAAGTAATAATTATTTTCTTTTTTCATAAATAAATACTCTCGATTGACCAGTGATCATGAATTATGAGTAGAAATGAATCTAAATGACACTTTTATGAAATTATTTTGAAAAATCTTTCTGGGGGTATCTGGTGGTACAGGTTGTTAAGTACAGGACTTTTGATTTTGGCTCATGATCTCAGGGCCTCAGGATTGAGCCCCACATTGGGCTCTGCATTGAATGCAGAGTCTGCCTGAGATTCTCTGACCCTTTCCCTCTTCTGCTCTCCAGTTTCTCTAACACAAATACATAATTCTTAAAAAAAAAAGGAGCTTTCACATAAAAATATGGCTTATCATCAAACTAGTATATTGCCAAATTATGGAGACTAACTTATCACTATATTTTTCCACAAAATACTATTTCTGAAATATACTGTTGGAAAAGATAGTAATTATATTCTAAGTATCTTCAAAACAAAATTTGGTGGCAAATAAAATAATATATAAGGCATAATTTTCTAAAATCTGTTAAAATAATTTGCATAAAAGAAAAAGAAGAGGAAGTGTAAGATATTTTATAGTAAGGATAACATTTTTAGAATTTTGTATTCTTATTAGTTAATATAGTGCCTGGTGGTCTCCAGGCTGCTGGAATCTATTTGTTGTATGGTTGAGCTAAAAAACGAAAGCTGAAAGTGGACATGATCAAAGTACATGAAGTGAAAAATGGTAACATAATATGCACACATTTTTAATAAAGGAGTCTATATTGAGATTAGAGAGTGGAATGTTTAGGGAAGAAGGGATATTAATCTATAAAAAAACTTAGCCACACAACAAAACTTACTATCCATAAAATTTCTTCAGTCATAAATAGCTACACTATTTATCCAAGATGAGATCACAAGAGAATGATTATTTAACAGCCTGTTCCCTGGTGGCCAAACCAGATAGAGGTCTGCTTAGACTAGATCACTGGCCTGGTCCAGCACAAATAAGTCTAAATGAATATGAGCAAATGCACTCATTCATTTATTCACATGCAGTTAACTTACAGAGCTTATGTATCAGGTGGGATGTTACTAATGACCCTATGGAACCAGTGAGTAGTGAGAGTGATTGATAGGTAAATAAACACCTATAAATCAAAGCGAAAGATGTGAGGGCTAGCAAGCCTCTAAATCAGCCTGGCGGACATGGAGCACAAACATTATTCACTGCTCATAATGCACTAAGGTTATTAATTTGTGCTGCTTAGCCTGAGTCTAGAAGAAGTATAGTACATAGTGCAGAACACGGGCTTTGGGGGGGCAATTTATAGTTTTGAGTGATTTAAATATTGTTTGAGATTATTTAAATATTGTAAGGGGTGTCTTTTAGATTTGAATCCTGGCTTCAGCAGCTGGAAGACGCGTCCTCAACAAGCTATTTAAACAACCAGTGATTATTTTACCTATAAATTGAATATGATACTTGTATAAGCTATTTCATTGAGTCATTTAATTGAGAAAACAAATGTGAAGCACAACATTGTACCTGGTCACATGGTAGGTTCTTGTTGCACATTTGGGCTCTAAGAAAGCCAGCTCTGAGACAGAGATTAGCATTTAGGAAGCATATTAGGAGGTGTTTTTAGGATGAACATCTGAGGGAGAAACAAAAGTTGGGTAGTACTCAGAGAAGGGCCTCAGCTACTACACTAGCAGGGGTTGGTATTTCATACCCCAACATAAGCCAGTCAGCAGAGGCTGGCTGCTCCTGTGACATAGACACACTATCCCATTGGGCAAGATGGGCCTCCTGCCACCAGAAATTCTCAGAATAGATTAATGGCCATGAGGTCTTGCTGGCAACATCCCCAGAAGCTGGGGAGTTAGTCCTGAGGTCCTGCAGGGAAGATCTGGGAGGCTCTGCACTGGACCCCTACAGAATTCAATGGATGTTAATTATTGAGTATTAGGTATTGCTACTATACTATCACTTTAAGTGAACTTCAACTAGATAAGAGGAAGACTGATGACAGAAATGTAGGAGTGCTCAAATTTTACCAATAATATCAGCAACTAGAAATGTTAAAAAGTTCTGAAAACATTGATCCGCTTTGACTCAACAAATGTATCCTAAGGAAATAACGAGACACAAAAATCTTTAACTTTAAAACTGTTTGTAAAGCATTATAGTAGAAATAAAAAAAATATATCCAACAGTAGTGAATGTATAAATGATACATCCATTTTCAAATATATTATGGTAAATTCAAGGTTAGAATATTCTTTGGTCATTAAGATAATACTGTTACCAAATGTTCATTGACATACTATAGGAAACAAAGTGAGGGTTGCTGGAGGGGAGGGGAGTGGAGGCATGGACATTAAGGAGGGCACCTGTTGTAATGAGCACTGGGTGTTATATGCAACCACTGATCAATCACTAAATTCTACCCCTAAAACTAATATTACACTATATGTTAACTAAATTGAATTTAAATAAAACCTTAAAAGAAAAAAAAAAGTTCATGGCATCCAGAGTGGGGAAAAAAAGCAATTTACAAAGTCTATATACTATATAATATTTTTTATGCACACTCAAAGATTTATTGCAAAGTGTCAAAACTCTGAAAACTCTGAAATTATATTATTTTATTCATTTGTATTTTATTTTCTTTCCTTTATTGTTAAACATAATATTCACATGAGAGAGTATTTGTAATATATATATATATATATATATATATATATATATATATATATATAGTCTCACCATGACTGGCTCCAGCAGCTGGAAGACGTGTCCTCACATCACGTATATATATATATATATATATATATATATATATATATATATATAGTTTACAGAAAAGTGAAAAAAGGAAAACACACACACTCACCTCCAAACCAATATAACAACAATAATAATAATATAAGTTATATATTCCATATACTATACTACACTAGCACTAGCATAATAATAATATAAAATAAAATTATTATAATCCCAGTACATTTAACATGCCTAGATCATCTCATCAAAATAAGAAATATGAGCATAGTAGAACACAAACAAAAATTTTTGCAAAGCTCTTAGATCAGTCCAGAGGTGATTCAACTAAGGTTACATCTACTGAAGTTTTCAGATTTGGACTGTTCAAATTTAGAGATAGTATAGTCTACGGTTAAGAGTGCCGTCTCTAAAGTAATTTTCCTAGTGTTAGAGTTTATTCCTTCCAAAAAGAAGGGGTATTCCATAAATGCTCTGACTAGAAGTATAGAAAGAGAGTAAAATTCTTAAATATGAATGCTGTATTGCTATTCACTCAGCATAAATCTGTAATCTGGATGTTGGCCTCCAGTACTTACACAGGATTTTGTTTTGTTTTATATTCTGCAATTAAGCTGTCTTACTTTGCAATTTAGTTTTTCAAATGAAGTGTTACACTTTGCATTACATTTATTAATTTTCATTTTACTAATTTTAGCAGCCTAGATAATTGTTTTTTGTAATAGTATCTAGTATGCTCTTTGATTGATTGATTGATTGATTGATTATCTGAGCTCTTTGCAATCTGAACTTTTTTACAAATGAGGTGTTGGAAAAAGGTAAGACGGAGCCTTGGAGGCCATATGGAGGATGTGGTGAGACTGTCTCTACTATATGCTCGATAAAAACTTGTCTCTCATCAATCTGCTCTCAGGTTCCAGGGTTTCAACTACATAGAAAGCTGAATCTTTCTCTGGGAATTGCCTTTGTCTAAAGGAGCTGCTGGTCCCAAGGTTACAACTTCCTCCTGAGGCCCCCACATCTACTACTGAAGTGGGATTAAAAATCCCTCGCCCTGCTGTCTCAATTCAGACCAACCTTGAAGAGCCATCCTAGATTCAGAGCTCCTTGTGGAATCAGGCCAAGGCCTTGAAGGAAACTGTATCACAGGAGTTCTACTTCCTCCTCTACTCAACCCCACTATCCTCCCTCCTCACAGCTGTCTTTTTCCTCTATATAATCTCCAGAAAGTCACCTTCCCTGAAATCTGTCTCAGAATGATTCTCAGATGATCCAACCTGAGACAACCCTATCAGTCTACTCATAGGCTCACATTTTTCATTTATAAAAATAATATTATAGTTTTAATTACTTCAATCCAATACTTCCATAAAATTAAGATATGCACTTCTTATAGCATCTCTCAGAACTTTTTGTTTAATAAACCCATTACATGGTTTGTTTAGCATGGTTTGTTCTTACTCAACCCTTGCTATTGCCTAGGAATCATAATTTCCTCTTTCAAAAGTCTATACCCCTTTGCATCACCAACATGCTTCTCAGAGTGTAGTTAATGAGATCCAAATGTCTTTCTTTTTTTTTTTTTTTCTGAATATCAATAAAATATTTGCATTAGTGGATTGCAACGTTGCCATTTTTATGACTCTCAGAAACCACCCAAACGAATTCTGCAACCATAAGCTACTAGAACTGCTACTCTGTTATTACTACTTATAAAATTCTAAAATCATACCAGATGTCAAATATTTTTAGAGCATTTATTTGCCAGACACTATGTTGAGAGCTATATATGAATATTTCATTTAATTCTCCAACAATTATTCATGGTCACAATCATTGTTTCCATTTTGGAATTGAGAAAAACCAAAGCACAGGCAGATTAAATTATTTACTCATGGTCATACATCTACCAATTGTATTTCAAAATCTGCAATCTTGACCACAAGTGCAACTCTACACTTCAAATTTCTTTCCATTTATTGGTACCCATCTGGATCCAAAAAAAATGGCATTTTGGAAAGCAAATAAGTGTTCCCTTTTTTAGAAACCTAAGCATATTAAATTTTCCATTCTTTTGAAATTCCCAAATCAGCAACTGGCTGTAAGAGTATAATCACTAGTCAGCCCTATCTTCCACTTCTCCCTTCTTCATTCTAGTTCAGCCACAGGAATTTTCTATCTGATTCTTGGACATGTCACACATGTTTCAGCTAGAGAAATTGATATTTTTCTGTTCCTATCTGGAATGTTCTTTGCTAAGATATCACTATGGGTCAACCTGCTTCATATTGGTATTTATACAATGATCACCTTCTTGTGAAAATTTGTCTAACCTTTCAAAAATTCTTCCTTGAAATCTGTTCCCAACTCTTTCTTTCTTTCTTTCTTTCTTCTTTCTTTCTTTCTTTCTTTCTTTCTTTCTTTCTTTCTTTCTTTCTTTTTCTTTCTTTCTTTCTTTCTTTCTTTCTTTCTTTCTTTCTTTCTTTTTCTTTCTTTCTTTCTTTTTCTTTCTTTCTCTTTCTTTCTTTCTTTCTTTCTTTCTTTCTTTCTTTCTTTCTTTCTTTCCTTTCTTCTTTCTTTTCTTTCTTTCCTTTAAAGATTGTATTATTTATTCATGAGACACAAAGAGAGAGAGGCATAGACATAGGCAGGGGGGAGAAGCAGGCTCCCCGAAGGGAGCTGGATGCAGGACTTGATCCCATGACCCTGGGATCAGGCCTTGAACTTAAGGCAGTTGCTTAACTGCTAAGCCACCCAGGTGTCCCCCAATAACTCCCTTTCTGTAATATATTTTTATTCCTAGATGTATCATCACCATTCTTTTTTGTTTTTTGTTTTTTGTTTTTTGCTTTCTTTTTTGTCTATAGTCCTGCAATAGATTTTAAACTCTGTGAGGTGTTTGTCAATTTAAATTGACATTAAATCTCCAGGAATTACAAAAGTGAAGACCCAATATATTTGCTTAAAAATGCATCAATGGAGAGGGAAAAAAAAAGTAATTGGTCTAAAATCATTTAGTGACAGAATCATTTTAAAAGAAGATGCATCAAGTAGTATTAATCAAGAATATACTTGAGTACATCATTTTAAAGAAATAACACCCCAGTAGCATTTATTTGGCACTTATATTCCTGGCGGTATTTTAGATATTAAGGATGCCACATTGAAGAAACTAGGTAAAGTCTCTGCTCTCATAGTGATGGCATGTTAGCTCACTTTCCAGAATTATGTTTGTATCACTGTGCTCTCTGAACAGGTTTTGGGGATGGGAATGAAGTAGATAATATACCAACATTATTGCAAAAGAAAATCAGTTTTGCAGCTAATTTTTCTTTGAATATATTTCTTCTTGGAAATAGGTTTGGTACAAGAAATCTATATTATCAGTTATTTTCAGGACTTAAGTGATAATATTTGCTGACCATCTAAACTACACAACTGCAAATAAAATTATGTTGTGAATATATTATTACTATTAAAAAAATGGCTCCAAATTTGAGAACCTTTTCCTTATGTCTCATGATAAAGTATAACACTAAATGAAGCATTTACTACATGTATGTAATATATTACTACATTATCTCAAAATAATAATACTAAATGGAGGATTCTTAGAGGAAAATGCATACTGATGAAATGAACATTTCAAAGGAAATATTTTAAAAATTATTATTTTAGCTAGCAATATTCATATTTGCATAAACTTAGCATAATAGCTTAATTTAAAAACGTCTCGCATTTTTCACCCCATTTAACAATTTCTCATATTTTTTAAAGGATAGTGTGGTGAATTAATGTGGGAATATTTGCATTATCTTATAAATAACATAAGCATTGTTAAACAGAGGAAGGAAGCCAAGTTCTTTAAAAATTTTGCACACAACTATTAATCATTTGATTATGTCTTTTCATGCTCTTGCTGCATTGCTTCTGTATACTTGAAGAAAATGACTACTACGTGGATACATAGTGAATTATTGCTGCCAAAAACAAAAGTGAATTTCCTCAACAGAATGTTTTTATTAGTATATCTTAATAACACTTAAAATTTTTAAAGGATTATGAATGCACTCTACTTTTGATTATTTAATAAAACAAATGCATAACATTACATACATATGCATATATTTTATATACCTATAGATTCTAGAATCACTGAATTGAATGAAAATTGCTATAGAAAACTTGTAATCCAATAGATACAAAATTGGAAAAATCATAGTAAACATAATAATATTAGAAAAATTTTGTATTGAAAATGACCCATAAAAATGTTTAGATGGAATTTTTCAGTTATATACAGAAAAAGAATCAATTATTGAAATCAATTATTATCCATATCATTGAGTAATATCATAGAAAATAATCCTATACTAAATTGTTATCAATAATTTGGAGAAAATTGTCACTATTTAAGAAAGCTTGCAAATTAAGTAGACAAAACTAAGACTGATGAACTTATTCTGGAAATAGAAGAGACATTAAATCACCTAATGGGTCATATGCACATCCATTGAGTGTTATATGAATTAACAAAACTGATGGGACTTTGATTCCAGTGAAGATCTGAAGTTTATTAGCAAAAACAGTAAATAATG
The DNA here is from genome assembly GCF_048418805.1 of Vulpes vulpes. Lineage (NCBI taxonomy): Eukaryota > Metazoa > Chordata > Mammalia > Carnivora > Canidae > Vulpes > Vulpes vulpes. Next base: position 128,955,697 of record NC_132793.1, read on the forward strand.
GTAAAATATTAGCATACACAGATACGTTTAAATTTTGAAAGTGAAACTGAACTTTGAATAAGTAACTCAATATCTGAAAATATTGTGAAATGGGGGTTATTATCACATATTAAATTAAATAATGCATGTATATGAGGTACCTAACACAGAGCCAAATAAAGACTAACTACCTACTAAATTTATCATTACTATCATTACATCCCCTTGATGGATAAGAATCCCTGTTCTTCCCCCTTTTATGAAAAAAAAAAAAAACACAAGAAGGACACATCCTACACTAATCCCTCAAAGTCCTCCCTTGGATTAATAAATTCCATTTGCAAACAGTGATAATTTGCTTGCTAATGTCTACCTTCCATTTTGTACCACTTTGCATTCTCTACTATTGTTTAATTGGTCACTTCTCAAGTATTACACTACAATCATTATTTTAAGGTCTTCTGCTTAATAAGCCAAATAAGAAAAAACTGGAAAGATAGCTTTAATCCAAGTTATGTAAATGAAACATTGGACTTTATTTAATGTAGAAGTATAGAAGAATTCTGAAGCTGGGACGATGTAATGTGAGTAGCTTTGGAGAAAGTGAACCTCGAAGTAGACTGGGAGATGGAATTAAAATATGAAATACTAGAGAAAGGAAAGCCACTTAGGAGTCCAGTACAATTGGGTAAAATTATTTGGATAAGGATTTGAACCAAACTCAAAGTAACAAGAGTAAAGAAAGGAAAAATAAGAAAAGTAAAAACAGCTAACAGGAAATAAAAGAAATAATAATGGTAAGTTGGTAGGGCTAGGGGTCAGGCAATATGCATTGAATAAATTAATATATGTCTAAATTCTGACAGAGCAGAGCAGAGGAGTCATCTTTTGTGATGACTCACATGTATGAATTATTTATTTCTAAAAAACAGTGAAAGAATTTTTTTACTGAACTAAAAAATAGAAGAAGGAAAAAAGCATACAAGCATACAAGTTTTCAAAATTACATAAAAGAGCAGGAAATGAATGGGTGTAGCACTTGTCAGTCACATCTGGTCACCTACAATAAATTATTTTGCCTTTATTCTGCTACATGATTTGAGGTTTTAAAGTCTTCTACTCATTAACTGCTTGTATGCAATTCTGTTCAAATATTGTCATTTCTAAGTTAGCATGCTATGGTATTAAGTGCATTAAAAAGCATAGGTATGGTGGTAATAATTACATTAAGATAAATAAGAAAGAGAAAAACAAATTCTGTGATAGTTGAAGACTAGTCCACATATCTGATTTAGGCTGAAATAATACATAGAGGAAACAAAAATGCAAACATTTACCATATGGCATAATTTCAGTGATACAATAAATTTAATTCAAAATATCTCTCAAAATTAGAGATAGCAATGAAAATTTTAAAACCTAGTTGTTAACAGTTTATTTGTTTAGTTATTATTTTTTGACCTTATTGCTTAAAAACTAAATACCCTATTAACATGTCATCAACTGCTGGACTTTGCAAGGGGCAGGGGAAAATAGGACCATAAATGGTGCTGTAAATTCCATTCTAGACAAACTAACATAGGAAGATAATCTGAAGCCCAACTGCAGGGTTCTATAACGTTAAAACGCTGCAATAGAATGAGACAAATATAGCAGCATGTGGCAGGGGAAGAGCTCACATTTATGAAAGAGACATAAAATTTGCCAGGACTTTTTGGAACAAAAGATAAATAGCAAATGAAAAGATGAGAAGATAGTATCTCAAAACCTCTCTGTGTCTCAGAACTGATAGCTTTTTCTTTCCTGTGTGAAGAGAAGTGTTTTCTATACTTTGTGCATTCTCCGAAAGTCAGGGAAGGACTTCATGTTTCCCTTTTTCTAGGCCATTCTTTATTTCCTGTGTCCAAGCAAAGATAACTTATACTTCTTAAATTGTTAAAAAAAAAAAAAACACAGTGCTACTTTCTTGTTAATTAGAAAGAAAAAAGAAAAGAAAGTTGGGGGGTGCAGGGAAGAAGGATATACCAAGGTAAGAGATAAAGAGGACAAGGAAAGAAGACAGCTGTTGGGGGTGGGGGAAGAATGGGCAACAAAAAAGGACATTTAACATTGTTTTGCTAGCTAAAATATAGAATATAGAATGTAGCAAAGACATTATAACTCTTTGAATTGACCACTTCACTTCAAAGGAGAAGACAGAAAGCTTGAGATATTAACTTCTATGGTTGGTATCTATGAGTTCATTCATTAGGGTTTATTTAGTGCTTAATACAGGTCAGGTTCTGGTCTAAATGCTATGACACAGCAGTAAATAAAACAAAATCGCTGTTCTCAGGAATCTTCTTAGCAGAAGTAACATTCCAGTGCAAACTTTCCAATTCCCAATTATACTCATGCCCTCATGAAAATAACTTCACTGATGCCATGAGCTTAGGTATATTCTTGGAAGAAGTTGCTGTATTTAGCATCTCTTCATGCTAAGACTCTCTGGTCCTAAAAGTAGTAGTTAAAAGCATCAAAATATTAATTAGATGTTTACACATTTTTGTTCATAATGTGTAATATACTGACAGTGTGATTTACTCATCCCCCCCCCCAAAAAAAAAGGATGGGTGACTTATGTTTGGTGGATAACAACAGCAAAGCCATCATTCTTAGGCAGTTATATTCTTTTTGTTTATTTTTTCAATCTTTTAGAGTGTCCTCATTATTCTGACCAAAAAAATGCCCTTAAAAATAGTTACAACATATAAAAAATGCTTAGGAGAAAATAAAGGCCGAAAGAGAGGGCACTTTAAAATACATGGAAATAATGCATATGCAAAAAGGATGGAAGACATTTTTAACCTGTCTTGATTGGCATACATAGAGGAAAGTGAGTTGCTTGGGGCTCATCCAACCATGGTATGCAACTCAAACGTATTCCAAGTGATCTACGAGCTAGACATCTTGTCACTAGAAATTTCTGTTAATTGTTGAATATGTCTGTTTAGGATTGTATTGTTGAAATATCACTTTTTATAGTACATTAATTTAGTATGGTTTGGGTGAAAAAAACATTTTGGAAAAAGAAAAAAAATAGTTACTGCCTCCCAAAGAGGTTAAAAACAAAAGATTCAGGCCAGTTGAGAAAAAAAAAAAAAAAAAGCATTAACTGAACAGACATATGTCAGGGAAGTCCAATCATTCTCTTGATTTAACCTTTATTTTCTTCTTTATCGGTGTCTCTACCTATTCCTCCCCCTGCCTCCTCACCAGCAAGTGTCTATTCATCAAGGTCAAATTCGAAGCTAGCATATCGTGAGGCTGCTCTTACTTTCAATTCTGCTTTACATTGAAACTCTTCCTTTCCTGCCATCTAAATCTTCCACATTTAATTTTTTTTTGCAGTTCTTAATAAATGTGTTTTAGAAAGTCCAGTCTTGGAAAGCATGCATTGTTGACTGTATCAGTGGGGTGAGATGAGGAGGCAGGAACACTAGGTAAAAACTGATTGCATAATCCAAGCAAGAGCTGATAAATTCCTGACATAAAGCAATACAATTGAGATGGACAAGAGAAAAATAATAGATATTAGGAAATATAAAACAAGTAAAACTGAACACTTAAGTAAAAAAAGAACAGCGAAACAAATCAAACAGAAAATCTTCTTTCATGACTAAAGAAAAATAGAAATATAGAATCATCCAAATTAGGGAACACATTAGAGTTAAAGGGGTGCTAAAAGAGAGAGACAGAGAGAATGAGCCCCAAATGGCCTCAATTGTGCTAAGCCTCATTATTCACAAACCAAGACTTAATACTGAACCCAATTGCAGTTTCAGCCTCTCTTGAGAATATATAACATTTACGAGTCAGTCTGGAATTAGCTGGTCAGCACTAGGGAGGTAATTCATAAAAAATACATTAAAATCCATAGTCCAACACGACCTTGTTTTTGCCCATTCTGTTAACTCATCCACCATTTCACTCAAGAGACCCCTTCCAACCACCAAAGGAAGGTGACTGTGGCTAAACCACTATACTCTTTTCCTTGTCTCACTCCCTTTCTGCCTATAAACACCTTTCATTTTGTACAGCTCTTCAGATATCCCTTCCATTTCCTAGACGGGATGCTGCCCAATGCATGAATTGTTGAATAAAGCCAATTAAATTTCCAAATTTATCCAATTGAATTTTGTTGTTTAACAGGAGATACTACAGATAATTAAATCAGAGTAAGAACTGCTGACCATGGCAGGCTCAGATAAACCAGGGCATCTAATCACTCCAAGTATAATGGAATGAGTTCTAAGTTATGAATTGAAATGCATATAAATTCTAATCTAAATGCAACACTACTCACCTGGGAAAGTTCTGGAAAATCAGCTAAATGATTTGGGCTTAGTTTCAATTTGTCAAAATTATTTTAGATATATTGATGGAAGAGATGAGGACTGAAATACAAGTATCTTGCTATTTTTCTAAGATTGTATGAAAACAAAGAAGACAAAAGCTCATTTCTCTCCCCTCTTTGCCCCCCACAGCCCAAGCCCTGAATATAAATAAACACTCAAACCTCATCCAAAAAAAAAAAAATAGGTGCTTTCCATGATCTGACTGCCAACACACATGGAGATGTTGCTCCTTGCTATAAAAAAAAAATCACTATTTGATTCAGTTTCAAAGCTTGAGCACCATACTTTTACTGATGTCTTCAAAATGTATATTTCCAATCTCAATCTCTTTAATGAACTCCAAACTTAATATATCCTATGGTCTACTCAACTGAAATCTTTAAATTCATGTGTATTTTACACATAAAAGACATCTAAATTCAGATACTAAATATTAATTACTTGATTTGTATTTGTTTTTCATAAAATGTATACTTAAAAGTGTAAATTCACAAACTAAGCTGATCCAAACATACCTAGAAGTTTTCCGTTACTGAATTGATTAGCAGCTTTAAAATTTAAATTTAGTGCAGGCTATCACAATAAACAGTTTAGGAATAACAGGTGTATCAAATTTATAAAGTCCCAAATTAAATGTTTACCCCATTTCCTAATATGTTCCTCCCTTAGGCTTTCCCACAGCAGTACCTACCCCTGCCATATGCCTATGAGCCAAGCTGAAACAAACAAACAAAAACACCAAAAGAAGTGAGCCTTGATACCATGCTATCTCCACCTTCCACATCTAGTGACCAGGAACTCTTAATCTCTACAGGCAAATGTCTCACCACCATTCACCACCTCTATTGTCAAAACCCTAGACATCCTCTTGAATCCCTGTTGATTTTTCTTGTTTCAATTTTTATGCCATTATGTTATTTTCCAGACTGTCAGTCCAATTACTCCTTTTAATCTATATGTGTCATTTCTTTGCTCAAAGTTCATCTAAAATTTTTCACTACACATAAAAAATACATTAAAATCCATAGTCCAACACGACCTTGTTTTTGCCCATTCTGTTAACTCATCCACCATTTGCCTCTCACGCAGATCATTCAGATTTTCTTTGTTCTCTGATCCCAGGAAGCAGATTCCCAGTGCAAGGCTTTAACTTTTCGAGTTCCCTCAAAGTTCTTTCTCATCTACTTGTCTGTTCACCTCTTTTATTTTCTTATTGAGGCTCCCCTTAATTAAAATCCCCCCACATACACATTAACAGTTATTATCTCTTAACAAGTTCTGCTTTCATGCTTTTCAGAACTCTTATCACACCAAGAACTACCATAGCATAGTGATCAAGAGCACAGATTTTGGAGCTACATTTCCTGAGTATCACTGTTTACTAGCTGTGTGACCCTGAACTATTTTATCTTGCCACTCTGTGCCTTACTTCCTTCCACCATAAAAATAATAATAGCACCTGATGGTAATGATCTTACTTTATCTAGAGTGTTGGAACAGTGCCTGGATCCTTGAGAATGCCTAACGTTGTTACATATTTATTTGCTATTTATTTTTCCCGTTAGGGTAAAAGATTCATGAGAAAGAATCATTTGTCAATTTATTTACTTCTATCCCCCTAGATCCTAGAACAATATCTGGTCTCTATATTTGCTAAATTAATAAGTATATAAATAAAGAGAACAAAATTAAAGAAATAGAAATAGACACAAGAGGAAATTAACAACAATTAGAATTAAGTAAGATAACACTAAGAGGAAATAGGAAAAATGGGAAAGGGTAGATTAGAGAAAATTCACCTGCACTGTTTTGAGTTAAATTGGTCTATGAGCATCACTCTTTTTGTACCACATTTATGCCTCTTTATTTAATATTTCACTTGGCTAAGGCTAATTTGCTTTGGCTTATCAATGAGGCAAAACAAGTGACAACCAAGATATTCTGTTTGAAAACATGGCATATAATGCGATTTAGATAGGACCTTAACAATAATTAGGAACCTCGATTGATTTCTTGACTCTACCACTAGCAGTTATTGACATCACTTTTCCTTTCTCATCCTTAGTCTTCTCATGAATAGGGTAAGGAAATCAGAGTAGGTGGTTCCTGTTACCTTCTAGTTTGATAAATTGCATTTTTATGATATGCTCTGGCTTTCCTCGTTTTCTATATACCTCTGACTTTTCCCTGTCCTTGGTTGGCATAGGTAGAAGGGGTCCAAGTGATGCTAATATTATAGTAAATATACCATAATTTCAAGAATAAGTATAATGCATAAAATTGTATGCCATACATGTATATTCAATGATAGTTGAATTTTCTGCTATTTGGGTTAGCATTGGTAATTAGTTTTTATCTTGCACAACCAATATGGAGATATAAATTGCTGTTAATTGTTAGGAAAGACAAATGATGTGAAAATGAAGCAGGAAAAGTAAATGAAGTAAAGAAAAGAAGTGTACCAGGCAAGATTAAAAATGGGCAAACAGGAGAAAAGAAAGACTATGGTCATCATTTATATATATCCTACAGCTTCAAAGTCTTTCTGATTTTATAGATAAACAAAAAAACTACTTGCTGGTGGAATGAGGGAATGGAGAGAGGAAACAAACTTAATTCTGAACCTGATTTTTAAACTGAACACCTGATCCAGTTAAGATGTGTTTTTTTTTTTTCAAATTACAGCATGTCTGAATAATTTTGGCTTAAACAGTAGACACTTGTAGGTTTTCCTTTAACAGAAATTCTAGAAGTAGGAAATTCACAAAAGGTGCTTTTCAATTGTTCTGCCCAGAGTGCTCGCTATTCTCATGTTTGTAAGATGTCATCAGATTTTAGACATTGTGTCCTGAGTCAAGAATATCTGAAAGCAGCAAGGAAGAAGTATGAGGAGATATCTTTTCTTGCAATCCTTTATTTTCATCAGGAGGGATATTGTTTCTCAAAGCCTATGATGTTTTCTCCTTAAGGTTTTTTCTAAGCCAATCACTGGCAAACTACGCAATTTTGACTGAATATGTCTCATTCTCTGTAATTATGGTGTCATCTTTCCTAAGCACATTGGCATTCCTTATTACAATATTTGGGGCTTTCTTAGCAAAGGGCTATGAGGAGCAGGCTGTTGGGAAATAGTCCAAATGTTTTTATTTGTTTTTGTTTTCCATACATCCTAAATAGCTCTAAACAAGGCCTGTATTACCTGTGGCCTTCACATAAGGTTATGGTCTATTTCTAATCACCCTCACCACTTATTTGTATACTATTTTTCCTAGCCCTCTCTCCTTGCAGGGCTGCAGGTAGGAAGATAAAGCCCTTCTCTGGATGGTTTTGCTTCAGGTTTTTATATGAATAAATCTGATGATCACACATGGACACTCATTTTTGAACTCACTCTGTGGTGGTACACTTAATGCTTTTCATGACATTTAATTACTGCAACTGGTGAACTTTTTTTGTTCAGCACAAAGTGAAAAAGAAGTGGGTACAAATCTCTTATAAAGCATTCTAGGGGAAAAAATCCTGCCTTTTAGCCATAGGTTTATCAATCATATTCCTTATAAAATATCAATCATATTTCTTATAAAATATCAATCATATTCCTTATAAAAATGTTTTGGGCAAATATGGGGCTTTTGTTACCTTTGTCAGTGATACTTGCCATTCCCTTCAAATAATATCATTTTATATATATATATATATATATATATATATATATAGGGAAAAAATATATATATCAAACTATATATCAAACTATATATATATATATAAAATATCATTATATATATACATATATATATGTAAAATTTAGCTCTCTAGTAACGTGAGTCCTACAATATTGTACATGGCATATTATTATTGTGATGTTTTATTAATGTAAGCTAAATGTTTTCTATATTTTAATATCTCTGAAATTGGGATGTTTCCTTTACTTGATTATCTCTTAAGATAGTTATTGCTTATTAAAGGTTATTAATGTAATTTCTTATCACCTGTGCATGGGTAAACCAAGTTGTTATTTCTAGGTTTACAAGTCGATATCTACAACTATTTCAAGTTTCATGACATACAAACCACTTAAAGACTATTTGAGAAAGAAATATGAGTCCTGCTTGTTATTATCTGAAATCTTACACTGATGCTCTTTGGTAAAATACAGAAAATGTCAGCATCAATACTAGCAGAATTAATGTCATCACAATGTAAGAAAATGTGGAGACACCTCCCTGATGGAACTGAGAACTATACTGTGAGAAAAGAAACCTGAACGTGGACTATTTTTCATCAGAAATAGTTATTTAGACTAGTTGAGCTTTGAATGCAAAGAATACTTAGGAACATCTTAACAGAGATGCCTGGGTGGCTCAGGCAGTTAAGGGGTTTGCTTTCTGCTCAGGTCATGATCCTAGGGTCCTGGGATAGAGCCCTGCATCAGGCTCCTTGCCCAGCGGGGATGCTGCTTCTCCCTCTCTTTATGCCCCTCCCTCCGCTTATGTTTCCCTCTCTCTCTGTCAAATAGAAATAAAATCTTTAAAAAAGAAAAGGAATACTTTAACCAACGTGCTTTTCTTCTATGTTTATTTGTATGCACATATGAATAATATATGGCATCACTAAGCACATCAAAAGAATTCTTTCAAAAAATATAAAAAAATAACTTGGGATTTCTTAGGGTTTTTTTTTAATGATTTTTTATTTATTTAAAACCACACATAGAAAATAAATCTTGAATTACTGAATATCAGAAATAGTTATAAGCTCTGAAGATAACATAGAAAACAAGATAGAAAATAGATAATTCATAGTCTTGTGAAACTTACATTGTAATAGGGAACATAGACAATATATATGTTATGTAGTTACAGGAGGTTATAAATCTAATGACAAAATGTGGATAAAAACTGATGAAAATAGATATTAAAAATGTAGTTTGGGAAAGCCTCTCTGAAGAGGTGACATTTATACCAAGAGCTCAAATGAAGATGCATAATGGCATGAGTGTTACAGTTCAGATTTACTAGACTTTTTAAAGGACAAGGATCCCTTCTTAATTTTTCCTTATTTATTAAATGTATGAACTTAGTCATATACTACTTTTAAAATAAACTCATTTTTTTACAAACTTTAATTTTTAAACTAAAAAATCAACAGTGAAAATCTTTCTGAAATTTTCTTATACTGATGTCAAACTTTTGAAAGACTGCAACAGTTGAAATTTAAGGTAACACAATGTTAATTTGCTGATATCATTGGTCTACTTCTCTTTTACATTAAGTGGACTATGTGCTAATGACATTTGCAATATAAATGTACAAATAAGCTGTATCTCTAGATATGCCTTTTTTTTCTTTTTAAGGAGTACTTAATGGTGCCAAATTTCATTTGTGTGTGTGTGTGTTGTGTATGTGTGTGGGGGGGAACTAAATTATTAAATATCAGGCTATCGTTAAACTATTAGAATTATTTAATTAATAATACAGAAGTAAAATAATAATAATAATACAGAAGTATTCTATAAAAGTAAAACATTTGTTATAATTTTGGGGGTTTTATTAAACCACAATAATTTATTGAATAAATAATAATATAATTATTTTGTTAACTATATGATTTCTAATAACTATATAAACAACTATATAATTTATTTCTAATTATATTTTTAGATTTGAATTTTAAAATAATTTTAATGTGTTCAGAAGTTTTATTGTTTGAAATATAGAAAGATTATCATTGGATATTTAGAAAAGGCTTATGAGAGTAAAAAATAAATGCTTAAGTGTGAGGTCGTATACAAATTGCATGCTGTCATGGTAACCCAGAGTATCAGAGTACTAGAATATCTTACAGAAAGGCAGACACAGATTTAATACATATGTTTTAGGATTTTTGCTTTGTGTGGTGATATTTCATAGATTCAATTACAATTGCATTCATATCTTACTATCTAATGAGTGATACAGATGATTGATAATGAATCAAGTATGTTATTGTAATATAATCTCTATCAATATTCCAATGTATTTTTTAACAGGAGTGGAAAAAACATTCCTAAAATTTATATGGAACCACAGAAGGCCCTGAGTAGCAAAGAAAAACATAATTTTAAAATACATGAAATAAGATGCATATTGTATGACAACCATAAATGCAGACTTCCTTGTCACATATTAGTTATTCTAAAAATTCCATCAGTATAGTGATTTTAAAACAGAAGAACTCATATTCAACTCTTACAATCATCTTCATATGTGCATGCTATGTTATTGTACAATTTCCAGTTAAGTGATTATTTTTTCCTTTCCTTGTAGTTGTCAATCAGGGGCATATTTGAAATATATAGCCTAAACCATCAAGACTTCTTCAAACAAACAGCCCATTTAAATGGAAACAAACACAAATAATTATCACAAGCATGCTGTTTTTAAATAAAATCAGCACAAAATATATGAAATTATTTAATTCTAAATATATATTTTAAATATAATTTTGGTGCTTCAAAAGTTAAATAATGATTCAGTTTGGAATTTTTCATATACCCTTGGTTAAGGTATTTAATCTATGTGTGTATTTAACTAAAATGACAATTATAATGGATAAGAAGCAATCCTCTTTCTCATGATTGTTAGTTGTGCTACCATTGTTTGAGAAACAGTATTTTGTTAATATTTTCTAAATAACCAAAAAGAATGCCAAATAAATGTAAGGTATTCTTTTTATTATTATGTTTTCTATCTCATAAATGCTATGTTCCCTGTGAGAGCAAAATTCCTTTTAAAACTACTATATAATTTCAGCATTATTGAAAAGCTTCATACTGATTCTAGATACCTGCGATTTTAAATCAATCTGATACATGCCTTTGGGAGCAGGAAAATAAGCATGTCTCCCCTTCAAGGTCCTGAGGGTGATTATAATTGCTAAGATGACAAAAAGCAGAACTCATTGTCCTAGACGAACATACTAGTAATTTGCTAGATGACAATCTGTTTTGAACCACTTGTTTGGGATATTGAGACTGAATGGTATTGCGTTTCTACATGAATGGAATTTTATTAACTTTTATTCTCCATCCCCCATATTCACAAACAAATGACAGAAAAAATATTGAATCAATCAGTGATTATAGATTATCTCATTTATATTGCATTAATGGATTTCACAAAAACACATAATTCTGATACTCTTTTCAATTAAGTCTTGATAAATGCTCTATCCTTGGCCACACTCTGGAAAAAAAATTACCAAATTATTGTGAGAGAAGTCATTGGTATTTACTCATACTAGCTTTGCTTTGCAATTTGTATCCTAAATGCCATTGTTTGTACTTTGATGCCAGTTTATTAGCTGTATCTTCTTAGGTAATGTCCTAAAATTTAAGGTTCATAATTTGTAAAATAGTGAACTTACTTGTGGTCAATAACCCAAATATGTGCTCATGGATCTTTCAGAGAATCTTAACTTTCAACTTAATTAAATATGACTTTAAAAATAAGCAAGAAAAGTTTTTAGGTTTATCCAATTCTCTATAACTCATAGGTTATTAAAAATGGGTTAATTTGGAGAAAGTGTACAAGAGTTATTTCATCTGGATTATTTATCTCTATTCAAGAAATGTGCTAATAACACTTTAAAATAATAGTAACATTTTAAAGGCCCAAAAGTAAAACCCATGCTTATATGATCATTTAACCTACAACAAAGGAGACAAGAAGACAGTCCCTGCAATAAATGGCCCTGGGAACACTGGACATCTACATGCCAAAGAATGAAATGGGACCACTTTTGTACACCACACACACATACACACACACACAGGCACACAAAACTCAAAATGGATTAGAGACCTATATGTGTGATAGGAAAACATAAAGCTCCTAGAAGAAAACACAGGCAGTAATCTCTTAGACATTGGCCTTAGCAACCTTTTTCTAGATGGGTTTCCTCAGTCAAGGGAAACAAACACAAAATAAACTAGTGAGACTACATCAAAATAAAATCTTTCACACAGCAAAAGAAATCATCAACAAAACAAAGAGGGCACCAACTGAATAGGAGAAGATATTTGAAATGATATAACCATTTAGAAGTTAATATCCAAAATATATAAACTTGGAGAATTCTACACCAAAAACACAAACAAGCACATTGAAAAGTGGACACAGAACCTAAATAGACATTTTTCCAAAGAAGACATACACTGATGGCCAACAGACACACAAAAGGCACTCAACATCACTGATCAATCATCAGGGAAATGCAGATCAAAACCACAATGAGATATCACTTGACCCCTGTCAGAGTGGCTAGAATCAAAAGTATTGGTGAGGATGTGGAGAAAAAAGGAAACCTTATGCATTGTTGGTAGAAATGTAAATTCTTATAGCCCCTATGGAGAACATTATAGAGGTTCCTCAAAAAAATAAAAAATAGAAATACCATGTGATCCAGTAATTTCACTACTGGGTATTTACCCAAAGAAAATGAAATCACTAATGGGGGTACATAAAGGATCTATGTACCTCTATGTTTATTGTGGTAGTATTTACATTAGCCGAGGAGACATGATAGATGTGACCATTGATAGATGAATGGATAAAAAGTGACCATTGATAGATGAATGGACAAAAGAAATATATATAATGAAATATTAGTCAGCCATAAAAAAGATGTGTTCTTGTTCTTTGTGATAACATGGATGGACCTAGAGGATGTTAAGCTAAGTGAAATAACTCAGAAAAAGGCAATAACCATATGATTTCTCTCATGTGTGGAATCTAAAACAAATAAAACAAAAAGCAGAAACAAGCCCATAAATACAGACAACTGTTGAGTGCCGAGAGGAGGGGCCTGGGAGGAATGAACAAAAATGTGTGAAAAAGAGTGGGAGATACAGGCTTCCAGTTATGAAATGAATGTCATAGGAATATAAGCTACAGCAAAGGGAATATAGTCATTGACTATATGCTGACAGACAGTAGCCATGATTTGGTGAGCATATCATAATGTATAGACTTGTTGAAGCAGTATGTTATACATCCGAAATAATGTAACGTTGTATGTCAACTGTGCTTCAGTTAAAAATTAAAAATAAAAGGATCACAAAAGTTTAGTCTTTATACTTAAAAGATTGAACTAAAACAGGCATTAGAAAGAAAAAAGAAACTGATAGTAACTGAAGTTATATGTCAAGAAGTGAAGATAATGATCACTTTTAAGTACTAATATTAAAATAGTTTTGATAATAATATAAAAGTATGGTATGAAATTCTAAAGACAATGAAATTCTAAAGACAATTCTAATAATTTTATATATTTTATGTTGTTGAGTCTCTCTAATAATCCTATGAGGTAGGTACAATTATTAACCCAATTTTGCAACCAAGGCTACAGACATTAAGAAGTTAAGTTACCTGCCCAAGGTCATGCTACTTATAAGTGACAGACATAGTATTAGAATCAAGGGAGCCCTGCCTTTTTACACTATGTTGATACTTCCTTCTTGTGTATTTCAGTTTTCTCCAGGCCTCTAAACATCATAACTTTCTCACTATGCTCTTTGGTTTATACCTTGCTTTTATCCTCTAATCCTTTGAATTCTCATGAACCTGAGTTTAGTTCTAAGATATTATATTCTTACCTGCATCTAGTTTACTTGTTAACTCTTAGACATAGTATTGTGCTTCAAAGGAACAACAGTCTTTTGTAGATTAAGCTATTTCTGCTACATATTATTCTGTGAGTGCCGGAGAAGACTTTTGCCCATGGGATCACATCTTAAAGAAGACTGAATTCTGAAGTCACCACTGAAGGTAGTGCAGGCAGACTTAAGTTTGCATGTTGTTGAGCCTAAGTCTGTTTGGAAACATGTAATCTTCTACTCTATTTGCTATTAAGTAAAATCCGATATAAATCAAACCCTTCCAAAGCTTCATCCAAAGAGATTTAAAAAGCCCTGGTATATGTACTTTTTTTTTTCTCTTTAATGCAGGACACTTGTAAGCATCCTGGGAATGTGCCTGATGGCGAGCTATTTTCCAAGGCAGGGATAACTTCCTCAGTGAGGAAATTCATTTTACACAAAGCATCAACCAATAAAAAGGTCACTTTATAACATGCTATCTTTAACAAAAATAACTATAGAATATTTAAAGTTTTTCCTCAATGCTTTCTTCTGCTGAATGTGGTTAAATTGTGCATCACATCTCTTTCTAGGAACCAAAGGATGAGCTTTCATTCTTTAATTTACTAGTTCTTGCCATCTACTTTCTCCAGCCAACAGACATACTCTACTTCCTCCTTCACAGGACAGTAGGGAAGAATGGTCTGTATCTAGAAATCATGGAATAAAGTCCTATTTCCGAACAAACAAACAAACAAATCAATAATCACTTAGGCTCATAGATGTGGATATATGTAACATAATCTTTCTTAGATGAATAATTTGATTTAAAAATAGGATATCACTACGATAGTAGCCCTATGAAAAAGAAAAGTTTCATATACAAATTGATAAATATATATAATGATGCTTTGTGTGTTTGTGTGTGTGGATGTGTGGATGTGAAAATAAGAAAATGTATGTATATACAAATGTATATATATACATACACACACATATATATATATACTTAGTGTTGTTCCAGAAGGTAAACTATTACCTACATTTCTAAGGCATGTTATAGGTCCAAGATACACTAATAAATATATTTCAAGAACATTAATTAAAGCATAATATTCCAAAATATAGAAAGAAAAACTTACTTATTTGCTTACATTCACCTTTTTTGTGAGGGAGGGCTGTGCCTAGTGTCAGATATGGATGCAGTTTGGTCCATTGTGACAGGCCATGGATACATGAGTCTTATTTTCATTACCAAATATTCCCAGCACCCTGGTCAACTCTTCAGTTAGTTACCATGTCATCTCAATTGTTGACCACAAGGAAATACTGAGAACTTACTTCATTGTGCATTGTGAATTGGAGATTAATTAGTTGAAGGGTTTTGTGAATTACTTAATAAAGTTTGTGATCTCTACAGTTTTATATACTATAGATACAGTCACCAAGCAGCCTTAGGAAATACAGATAGGACATGCTAAATAAAGCAAGTATGTGGGCAGCCCCAGTGGCCCAGCGGTTTAGTGCCCTACCTTCAGTCCGGGGAATGATCCTGCAGACCTGGTATCAAGTCCCACGTGGGGCTCCCTGCATGGAGACTGCTTCTCCCTCTCCCTGTGTCTCTGCCTCTCTCTCTCTGCACCTCTCATGAATAAATAAAATAAAATCTTAAAAAAATAAATAAAGCAAGTATCTTTGGATAAGTACTAGAACAGCAGAAAACAGATATCCAGGTAGCTTTTCATACAGGGATACCTTAGGAAGGAATGAGAAGCAATTTAAAAGATTTAGGAAAATTGGGAAAATTTGGTGGGGATTAGATGTATTTTAAAAGGCAGAGGGAAATTGACCTTGAAGTGAATCAAGCATCAATTTCATTAAAATATTTATTTTTTAAATTTATTTTAAGGATTTTATTTATTCATTTGAGAGAGAGAGAGAGAGAGAGAGAGCATGATTGTACATAGGAGAAGAGGGAGGGGCAGAGGGAGAAGCAGACTCCCCACTGAGCAGAAAGCCCAATGCAGGGCTCTGTCCCAGAACCCTGAGATCATGACCTGAGCCAAAGGCAGGCATTTAAAATACTGAGCCACCAGGTACCCTCATTACATGATTTAAAAGACTTTTCGGCATTGCTTCTTCCATGGCTTGATAAAATTACCCTAATACCAGTATCTAGCAACTGTGGTTAATTCACTGAAGAACTTCATTCTAATTCAACTATTAGTTTGTATGTGAGATATCAGTTAATACTCAGCATGCCAGCCAACCACTTATAAGAGTTACTGTACATTATATTTTAATCTGGTAAATAAGGGACATAGAGGATAGAACGCAAGATAAATTGTGTGAAACATATTTCAAGTTTGCCCTCCTCGAGGGACAAGAGAACTGGGATGTTTGCATACCCAGGATTTTCATCTCAGCACACTGATGCAAACACTGACAGAAGTTGGTAAGAGCAACTAAAATTCTAAAGGAGAAAATTCTAAAGGACATGAGTGAGTTACTGACAACATTGACTCTAAATTATAAAATGGGAAATGATCAAAGCATAGCATTATGTATAATATATAATTATAATTATCTGAACTAGAAAAGATTCCAAAACCGTTTTTGGGGGTTGGTGATGAATTCGTTAATGGAGATTTCTTGTCCCCAATTTGTATTTTCATTTATGTGAGTACAGTGTTCTTGTAATGGATATGTTTGGCTTTTAGTAAGAAAGATAAATCTTCTCATCCAATGATTAGTGTTTCTAATTATCATCTGGTACTGTACTTCATTATTCAGCAAATGAATATTTGTTGATCTCATATTATACACCAAGTACTATTAAGGGTACTGGGATTTACCCATGAACATTACAGGGAGCAATGAAGAAACTAAACAGGGAGATGTGATAGAAAGTGACATGAATAGTCAGAAAAGGCCTCTTGGAAGAATTAGCATTAATTTGACCTTTACAGGATTAGAAGAAGGAGCATGCAAGCAAAGGTCTGGTAGAATCTTATCCCAGGCATGGAGGTGGCATTCTCTTAGCAAGTTTTATAGCTTGAACAAGGACAGTATCATTTGCGGCACTGGCTAACAACTTGAAGGTTTCTGGTCACCACTGTAGATACTGAATCAAATTTCTGAAATAGAAAGTATTAGCACTTTTCAAGAAGCTTTCAATACAATTTTTACCTATGCTGAAAATCTAAAACAACTTGGTTGATTATTTCAGAAATTGTTTTCTAAAAACATTTATATTTCAAATAATAGAACACAGTTAACAACAATTTTAAAAATAGGTGATACAAAAGAAAACTTAGGTTATTAGTTAATTGATCATATTTTACACTGTGGCTTTGTAGAAAGAGTTAGACTATTCAGTACAAGAGGATTGTATTGAAATGGTCAAAATTTATTGTGATTTCTTATGAATTATACAAATTTTGCTTTGGTAAAAAATGGATTATTTTTGTTTTATGGGTCTTGCAATATAAATATTTTGAAGAAGAAAACTGAACCACTATTTAATGTGCTTACCACATTTTTCATGATGTGAATAATATCAAGGCAATCAAACCTAAAAACTTGAATTTCTCACTATCTCTGTTATAAGTAGCTTTTACCCACTAATGCCATGAATCATATATAATATTTAATGCAAATAATGAAGAGTAATACAGCCAGTGGTCATTTTGTTATGACCACAAAGAGAGTTAATACATTTCTTTTGTAGAGAGTAAAAAAAAAGAAAAGTCAGATGAACTTCAAAGTATTTTCCTACATTTTCCTCTATTGCCCAGCCTCCTGGGTATCATTGTCCCTCCTTCTGACAGCTGTAAAATGCTATTTAAGGCTTAGAGAATTTTATATTTCATTTTATATATTTTTTTCAAAGCTTGAAGATGAATATCAGAACAAGAGTGAGATGTCGCACTCCGGATGTGCTGACCACTGTGATTTCCCCAAATGTGGGAAACTCCACTGCATAATTTCTAGTAATGGAGGACTGTGGTCACGCTTTCCCCTGGCAAAAAAAAAAAAAGAGTGAGATGTCACCAATGAGATATTCCATGTGTTTCCACCTATGCACTCTGTAGTTAGTCATGAAGCCATGATCATTCTGCTTCAGCCAGGCAATTAGTTTAAAAGTAACAGTCCCATCTTCCTTTTTCCTTGGCTTCTAGATTTGCCTGAAGTTATATTGGCTCCACTTTCAAAAAATCCTTTTCTTGGTTTATGGATCTTTAGTAATTTGAGGGGCGGGGGGGGGGGGGGGGTGGGGTGGGGGTGGTGATAGGCACAATTTAAGGCTACCAGACTCTTATTGTAAAAGTTGGTCCATTTTCTCAGAAAAAAAATTGGAATGTTTTTCAGAGTACATATAAGAGAGAGTTAAAACTGTTTGAGTGCTGGATCTTAGTTTAGTATTTGTATGGGTCTCCATTCCCCTTATTTTATGTTTTCTTATGAAGAGACATTAATTACCACTCTTATTTATCTCTACTCTCCCAATCGTTACTTAAAGGTAAATAAATTATACTTTTGGTAATTTGGGATCAGGTCAGAAATATCCAAACTCAACCCATTTTCCTCCTTATTTTGAATTATCCACACAGTTCTTGGTCATAAAGTAAATTTAAAAAGTAAAGGTCTCACCTCTCTGACGTGTCTGTCATTATCCATGCTTGCCTGTAATCAGACACATATTGTTTCATGAAGCCCATTGATGCCACATATTTATAAAACATCCTTTGATTTTGTGCTTTCCATAATAAAAATTCCATTTTAATTTACTTTTTTTCTGAATCCTGAGTGTACCTCAATTAGTTTCAAATATGGTAGGAAATAGAGGTGGCATTTATTGGGCTGACTCAAATTCCAACTATAGATGATATTGGGAGGACTCAAATATATAAAATCAGAAATGAAAGAGGGCAAATTACAAGAGAATGCACATTAATGCCAACAAACTGAAAAAATCTAGAAGAAATAAATTTCTAGAAACATACAACTTTCTAAAACTGAATCCATTTCTATAGAAAATTTTAAAAGACCGACTAGTAGTAATAAAACTGAATCATTATCAAAAAACTATTAAAAAATAAAAGTTCAGAACCAGATGAATTCACAGTGATTGCTTCCAAGCACTTAAAGAAGAGTTAATACTTATTCTTCTCAAACTATGTTTTTAGAAAAATCGAAGAAGAAGGAGAGCTTCCAGACACATTCTAAAAAGCCAGCATTACCCTGGTACCAAAACCAGTTAAAGACATTAAAAAAAAAGAAAACTATAAGGAAATATCACTGACAAATTAGATGCAAAATCCTCAACAAAATATTAGCAAACTGCATTCAATACTACAATTAAAAAAAATCATTCACCGCAATCAAGTGGAATTTATTTCAGAGATGTAAGAATGGTTTATTATTTGCAAATCAATCAATATGATACACCACATCAATAGAATGAAGGCTAAAACTCACATAATCATCTAAATAGATGCATAAAAATTGACAAAATTTAACATCCATTCAAGATAAAAATTCTCAGTGAAGTGGGTTTAGAGGGAATTTATCTCAATGTAATAAAGGCTCTATATGAAAACCTACACCTAATATCCCACTCATTGGTGAAAAACTTGAGAGCTTTTCCTTCAAGATGAGGAACAAAACAAGAGTGTCCACTCTCATCACTTTTATTCAACATAATACTGGAACTCCTAGCCACAATGGTCAGATAAGAAAAAGAAATAAGAGGCATCCATATAAGCAAGGAAGAAGGTAAACCCTCATCATTTGCAGATGGCATGGTATTATACACATAACCCTAAAGACTACACCAAAAAAACTATTAGAAGTAATAGATAAATTCAGTAAAGTTGTAGTATACAAAATTAATACCCAGAAATTGGTAATGTTTCTATGTACCAATAACAAAGTAACAGAAAGAGAAATTACTAAACAATTTCATGACTATTGCACCAAAACAAACAAACAAATAAATAAAAATACATTGGAATACATTTAACCAAAGAGGTGAAAGAACTGAACTCTGAAAACTATAGAATGTTGATGAAATAAATTGAACACAACACAAATGAATGAAAAGATATTCTATGCCCATGAAGGGGAAGAATTTATATTGTTAAAAAGTCCATGGTATCCACAGAAATCTACAGATCAGTGCAATTTGTAGCAAAATACCCATTGCATTTTTCACAGAATTAGAACAAATAATATGAAATTTGTATGGAATTACAAAAGAATAACTAAAACAATCTTGAGAAAGAAGATCAAAGCTGGAAATATCACAATTCCAGATTTTTTTTTTCAGGAAGCTTTCCCTGAATCTCAGGGAAGAGATTTATCTTTTTTTTTTTTTTTTTTTTTTTTAGGATTCCAAAGCCGCTGCCTTCTTTTTTTTTTAAGACTTTATTTATTTATTCATGAGAGACACAGCACAGAGAGAAAAGCAGAGACATAGGCAGAGGGAAAAGCCGCTCCTTGCAGGGAGCCCGATGCAATACTAGATCCCCAGACCCGGGATTATGCTCTGAGCCCAAGGTAGATGCTCAGCTGCTGAGCCACTCAGGTGTCTCTCAATTCCAGATTTCAAGACATACACCAAAGCTGTAGTAATCAAAAGAATATGGTCTTTTGTAAAGTAGACACATAGAACAGAATAACAAGACCAGAAATAAACCCATACTTGTATGGTCAATTATCTTTAACAAAGGAGGCACGAAAATACAATGGAAAAAAGAATTGAAATGAGAGCCAATTAGAAGTTAATATCCAAAATATATAAATTTAGAGAATTCAACACCAAAAACACAGTCACATTGAAAAGTGGACACAGAACCTAAATAGACATTTTTCCAAAGAAGATATACACTGATGGCCAACAGACACACAAAAGGCACTCAACATCACTGATCAATCATCAGGGAAATGCAGATCAAAACCACAATGAGATATCACTTTAGCCCTATCAGAGTGGCTAGGATCAAAAGTATTAGTGAGGATGTGGAGAAAAAGGAACACTTATGCATTGTTAGTAGATCAAAAAATTTAAAAATAGAAATACCATATGATCCAGTAATTTCACTACTGGGTATTTACCCAAAGGAAATGAAAACACTAATCGGAAAAGACCTACATACCTCTATGTTTATTGCAGGAGTATTTACATTAGCCGAGGAGACATGGAAGCAACTCAAGTGACCATTGATAGATGAATGGACAAAAAAGAAGTGTATCTATGCAATGAAATATTAGTCAGCCAATTAAAAGGATGAGTTCTTGCTTTTTGGGACAACATGGATGGACCTAGAGGGTGTTATGCTAAGTAAAATAAGTCAGAGAAAGACAAACATCGTATGATTTCTTTCATATGTGGAATTTAAAAAACAAAACAAATGAATTTAGAAAACCACAAGTAAACTGTTGAATCAGACCTATAAATATAGAGAACAAACTATTAGTTTCCAGAGGGGAGGGGGCTGAGGAGGTGGACAAAATAGATGCAGTGTAGTGAGAGATATAGTTATGGAATGAATATGTCATGGGAAAAATTAAAAATAAAAATAAAAAAGAATATGTCATGGGAATGTAAGTTACAATCTAGGAAATATAGTCAATACTATTGTAGTGGCATTGTAAAGTGACAGATCCTAGCTACATTTGTGATGAGCATAGCACAGTATAGGGAGATTTTTTTTTTTTTTTTTAAGATTTTATTGGGCAGCCAAGGTGGCTCAGCAGTTTAGCGCCGCCTTCAGCCCAGGGCCTGATCCTGGAGACTCAGGATCAAGACCCACAACAGGCTCCCTGTATGGAGCCTGCTTCTCCTGCTTCTCCCTCTGCCTGTGGCTCTGCCTGTGTCTCTGCTTCCCTCTCTCTCTCTCTCTCTCTCTGTCATGAATAAATAAATAAAATCTTTAAAAAAAGATTTATTAAAAATAAGATTTTATTTATTCATGAGAGACACAGAGAGAGAGGAGATAGAGACATAGGCAGAGGGAGAAGCAGGTTTCCTACGGGGGAGCCCAATGCAGGCTTTGATCCTGGGACCTGGGATCACAACTTGAGCCAAAAGCAGATGCTCAACCACTAAGCCACCCAGATGCTCAGTGTATAGAGATGTTGAATCACTGTGTTATATACCTGAAAGCAATGTCACATTGTGTGTTACCCATACTCAAGTAAAATAATAAAAAAAAAATTATTTTGGACTTGAAGTTGGACCTAGAAGACTCTCAGCTGACCTGGCTTTCATCTGGGAGCCTGGGTTAACTGCTACTTTGGTTGAACTTACATTAGGGAATGAAGAGAAAGAACATTAAGACTTGAAAGTCTCCTGTTTGAAATGGCTCAGGCTATTTAGATTAAGGTATTAAAAAATATGAGTAAAAGGGAGATTATCTGCCTCCCCCAAAGCACTATCTTCAATTGTCTTTCCTCTAAACTATGGCAATGAGCCAGGGCGCCACCATCAATTGGCTTATTGGACTTGTTCAGAAATCTTTGTGTTTTTATTTGTGTTTGTTTGTTTTCTGACTTAACAGCTGGTGTCCAAAGACATTTCTATCTCGCTCATTTGGGCTCTTTCCTCCCTACTAAATGCTTCCAAATCTTTTCACATGCGATTTTACGTAGATGCAAATTAAGGGTTACCACTTTGGCTGCTTTGGGTGCTATGTGTTGGTGTCATATCAACAACAGAACTGCCCAGCTTCTTCTTAGACCTAGAGTTGTTTGGATGGACAGCTAATATAAGAGATGGTGTAGATAAATCAGCATCAACTAAAGAAATAATTTTACAACTATTTAAATGTTATGGCCTACAAAATATGTTCACTCTTATATTTGAACCTCAAAACAATGCAGTGCAGTAGGGAGGACATGATATGTTTTTTCCAATTTTGCAGAGGAGAAAAGTGAGACAAATCTTGAATCAAACATGCTTGGTTTCAATTTCTGGCTACGTAATTTACTAGCAATATGAATTTCAGTGAGTTACTCAATATCCCCATTTATAAAATGTTTTGAGCAGTTAAATACAAGATGGAAGTTAAAGCGGTTAGCAGTTTAGCAAATTAATAATCACTTAAAAGGTAACCTTTTTGTTTTAAATGTAACTCCAACATTTCTCGACTTTCTCAAGTTGACCACTAAATCTCAGTCATTAAAATATTTTAGAATTTCTGTATATTGGACAGTGTATTAATAAATATTAATGTAATTTAACTTATTAAACCCTAAACCATATGCTTTGGCACAAACTCTATTCCCAATGTAATAACAAAGATATGTCAACCCCATTCATCAAACATAGGTGGAGAAGGCAGAAAGGGAAATGGCACTGATAAATAATTTCATGTAATTTTTGTGAACGACAGATGTTTAAGTAGAAGTGTAGTAATAATTTCATAATTCATAATAAATCAATTTATCGCATCTTACCACTTCCAATAGTTTTATAAATCAAAATGTTAAATTGTACTTAATAAATAATTTTCTTTCTCTGAGTATATGTAGAAAATTTAGCTGTTACATCAATCTATATTTCATGTCTACAAAGGAAGTTTTTTATA
Organism: Vulpes vulpes; assembly: GCF_048418805.1. NCBI lineage: Eukaryota > Metazoa > Chordata > Mammalia > Carnivora > Canidae > Vulpes > Vulpes vulpes. The sequence continues at coordinate 128,979,282 of NC_132793.1, forward strand.
AAATCTAACTATATACTAAGAAATTTCATATATCAAAAAACAGCTATTCAAAATATTTGTACAATGCTATTACATAATATATTTAAAATAAGCTTCATCTTTTTCACTTTATGAATCTGATTAAGTTTGTCCAAATAGTGGCCAGAAGAAGAATCTTGGTTTGCTATCTTTCTCCAATCTCCAGCTCTTGCCAAAGTTTTAGTTTATTTTCTTTAGCAACCTCTGTTGAAGGTACCTATCTCTTTTCAACAATCTTTTTCCTTTTTTCTATATAGCCTCTTCTGATATTTTATTATTTTGTTTTTTTAAATTATTTTTTCAAAAATACTATAAACAGATTATTCAGAATGAATTTATAATCAATTAAGTTAATAATTTATATTTGAATCTGACCGGAAGCAAATCTAAAAACTAGAAATGCTGTTAAACAATTGATTCCCTGTCTTAAGTGACTTGCTCAAATTGTGATTGCTAATTTTGTTGGAAGTTTCAATTAAATCTCCACTTAATTAATCTGTAATTATTCTGGTAGTTTCTTCTCTCTCCCCTTAATTTTTAAAATGATTTTCTAAACAAATAGTTCACTAACTTTTTCTATCTATTGATTCCTTTCCTTTCTCTGGACTTCATATTTCACCCATCATCCCACCTTCCCCGTTTCCATCTATTTTGTGCTGAGTTGTGTCTTCCTAAAATTCATATGCAGTCCTAACTCTTAATGTCCCTGTATTTGTAGTTAGGACCTTAAGGGAGATAATTAAATTCAATGAAATCAAAAGTCAAAAGTGTGAAAAAGTGTGAAAAAGTGTGAAACCTTAATCCCACAGGACTCATGCTTTTATAAGAAGAGAAAAAGATACCAAGTCTGTCTCTCCATGCATGCACAAAGAAGCCATGTGAGAACACAGAGAGAAGGTGACCGTCTACAAGCCATACAGAGTGGCCTCACCAGAAACCAATATGTTGGCACCTTAGACTTACAGCATCTAGAACTATGTCTGATGTTTAGGCCATCCAAGTTCCAGTGTGTTATTATAGCAGCCTGAGTAGAATGACACATTACCCTTTTCCTCCTGGTCTTTCAGATTTCTTCGCGTCACCTTCCCTAGATGCCCCTTCTGTCCCATCCAGTCTATCACCACCTTATTACTAGACTAGGTGCATTATTATAGGTTCTCATATGTCACACTGTTTTGGATTTCTGTTGCCCTGACTGGATTAGGAGCTTCTGTAACTCAGTGACTATTTATTGTCAACTCAACATCTGTAAGGTCAATCACAGGGATTGGTATATGGTAGGATACAAGAAATGCTTATTGAAGTACACTTTTAGAGTCAGATTGTAGTTCATGGAAGATTGGTTGCCATAAAGATGTCCAATAATTTTATACTTTCAATTTAATTTGAATTGAAATTACAAAGTGCTCTCTTATGTAATAAAATTGTGGATATATTTTCTTCAGTGGAGTAAAATATTTATCAATGAGGCTGTTAAATATAGATAATGATCTATCAAGTATATGGATATTAATGCAGCTTTTAAAAATAATAATTATAAACTCTGAGTGACCTTATGGAATAATTATAACAAAATCTATGTAAACTGCATGTAACATTATGGAAAATTGTAATAAAATGTACAATGAAAAGTCAGGAAATGGATTTGCTCATGTACTATGATTGCAAGTGTTTATAGATTAAAGCATATGAGAATATTTAGAGAATAATTGTTATAACATGGTGTTAATATGAATATTTTCTCCATTTTCCAAATTTCTTCTGATCTTTATTTCCTTATTAAAATATAAAATTTATTTTAAAAACACAAGGATGCATATGAAAAGCATAGCCATATTGGAAGACTGTACACTAAAGGGACAAAAGAGCATGGCAGCTAAATACATGGGTATGGGTAAACCGTGTTTACATTTCACTTTTAACACTAACTTGGTGACCTTGAAAAAAAGTAATTTACATGCTTAAGGCTTAATTTCCTTGTCTTTCAAATGGAATTAATATTAACCATAGTGTCCACCAAAGCACTTAGAAACCAGAAATATAGTAAGTGCTCTTAAAGGCCAGCTAATAATTTCTGACAGAAAGTGACACTAGGGACTTGCTTAATTCACCATTGTAGATGAGTACCTGGTATTTGGTAGTTTTATAATAAACATTTGTTAATGAATGAATCAATGAAAGGGAGAGTATAATAAACCTAATAAAAAAGCCTAGGAAAGTTAAAGAAAAGAGCAGAACTATATATAATGAAAAGGTTTTTTTAAAAATAAATTTCATTATTTGGAAAATGTCTAAGCAGATAACTATTATAATACTTTATATGTCTTGAATAAGACTAATCCAAATCTCCTACTGTATTAGTTGTTTCCTGAATAAAATAGATACTTTATTTCAGAAACTACTTTGACCCATACCTTGTAGTAATTTACTGTGTCTCTGTTCCAAATTATTTCTTTGTAGATGATTAGCTCAAGCTCCAGCAGAATCAGCCATAGTAAATAAGTAAAATAAAATTACTGTAAGAATGGTGAAAAACATTTGATAAGATAGTTCAATATTTTGGATGAGAAAAAGCAGAAAGTGCCTGAAGCTGAGAATGTTCCTATTGAAAAAGCTGTATTTCTAGCTTTCAGAATTCATCTTGCTATCTCTGCTCAGTGATGTCACTGAAATTCATTGATACATCCCTTTCCACACATACACATTTTTTTAACCTTACATCATATCCTATATTCCTGGGAACATCCCAGAGTATTGATTATCTCTCAGATTTAAATTTAAAAAAAAATATATAATTGTGGTGGGCAGTTTTCTTTATCTCTTTTTCTATGACTAGCACAGCAGCTCTCTAAACTTTTTTTTTTTTTTTTTTAGGACAAAAGGAGATCTGAGTGAAACATTTAGTGATGTGATAATAAACTTTGCTCCCACACGCACAGGAGAGCGTAGCATTGACTTAGATGCATTCTGGGAGCTAAACTACTCACCCATTCTTTGTTTGAGAAATAATTGTAAATGAAATGAGTCAGAGTTTTCCTATCCCTACTTCAACCCATACAACCCATACAAATGTGTTCATCTATAGATTCAAAAGGTTAGTCATTCAAATATATGCAAGTATGTACATATTCACTGAGCATTTACTCTATACCAAAGGTCTAGGGAATTTATCTTCTAAGAACTTACATTCTATTTGATGGAGAGGAACTCAAAAGGCAGTAAGTAAGGTAATTTCAGAATACGAAGATATGCTGGTTAAGAAATAATGGAGCATTGGGATAGTGATTGTCTTGAGGAAGTTTTCTACTTTAAATGTTCTAAATGGCTTTTCTTAGGGTTCTATTTTTAACTTGAGATGTTACTAATGGATTCAGTCATGACCATAGGGAAGAAGAACACTACAGGCTTATAAGAAATGTTGTACAAGTTTCAAGAGCATAGTGGCTTGAAGTTTTCAAAGGTTTGAGGAAAGAAAGAAGGAAGGAAGGAACAAAGAAAGGAAGGAAGGGAGGAAGAGAGGTAGGAAGGAAGGAGAAAGAAGAGAAAAATGTTAGCTAGACTGAAGAAAACAATGAAGACCTGTATGGGGGACATAGTGGAGTAGGGAATATGGACTCAAGTTGTCCATGAAAACAAAAAGTCTGGGTTTTCTTCTAACTTCAACTGGTGGCCAGTAAAGCATTTTCTCCAAGGCAATGATATTATCTGACAGATAATTTCTACTCATGTGCACACTACTCAATATACTACATCTTAAGGTAAATTTTAACATAGTGTCTGGACACAGAGGACACTAAGCCCCTATTGAGGTCAGAGAAAGATGTAGAGGAATCAATGCGGGAACTAAATTTTGAGAGCTTTAATGAGATAAAGGAGTGGAAAAGAGGTAGTTCCAGTCCAAATGAGCAAGAGGAAAAAATCACTGAAGCATGGGATTCTTGTCACAAGGATATAGATTTTAATGATTTGCAATCATCTAATTGCTGCACTGAAGTAGTATTTTCTTAGAGTCAGTAACCAATCCTTTTATCTCTTTACCATGGCACTTGGCCTACTTTAACCATTGTCTCTGTAATTGAGAGGGTGCCGAATAATCTTTTATTCACTTTCTAAGAGTATTTATAACATGTTTGGCAAAATGGAATGTACACTGAGCTAAAAAATTAATGTAAGTAGTTTATTCTTAAACATCCTTAAATATGTACCAAATTAAAGCTATAATTTAATGTTTCCTAAATTCAGATGCTATCATATTACAATTAGAAACGTGTCAACACATATCAAGTATTCTTAAGAGCTCTATACACTGCAACTCTTGGCTTCATTTCCTTCATCATGCTATGAGAGGAATTATTAAATAGTTGCTATGTGAGTCATAAAAGTATAGGTTGTGTTGTTATCAGTAATACTGATTAGCTTTTTAATTACTTTTCTTTGTTGAATCAACTTTACATTAACATTTTTAAACGCTTGATTTTGCCAAAAATATGTAAACACAAGTAAAATGAAACCAAAACTCACTGGCATCCCGTAGCTTTAAACAACCTAGCCACAGTTGCTTAAAGAAAATACCTGAGAAACTGATTTTTTTTATGTTGTCTATCAGACATGTATTTTATTTACTACAAATATAAAAATATTCACATATACTAGAGATAGCATAGAGGGTGGTTCACTAGTTTACAGAAAAATATTACTCTATATTTATTTGTAAATCATCTACCACTTATTGGATTATTGTATTGTTTAGTAAAGATTTTAATTTTTCAAGAATATGAAGTTTTATATCAACATTGATAGCTTTTATCATATCTGATTTACTGTTGAAGAAAATAGTGGGGGGCACCGGAGTGGCTCAGTCTGTTAAGGCTCTGACTCTCGGTTTCAGCTCAGGTCATGGTCTGAGGGTCATGAGATTGAGCCCCACATCCAGATCTGTGCTCAGCACAGAGTCTGCTTAGGATAGTCTCCCTCTCCCTTTGCCCCTCTCTCTATTTCTTCCTCCCTCTCTCTCTCTCTCTGTATCTCTCTTTCCCTTTCTCAGATATAATTTTAAAAGAAAGAAAGAAAGAAAGAAAGAAAGAAAGAAAGAAAGAAAGAAAGAAAGAGAGAAAGAAAGGAAGAAAGAGAGAAAGAAAGAAAGAAAGAAAGAAAGAAGAAAGAAAGAAAGAAAGAAAGAAAGAAAGAAAGAAAGAAAGAAAGAAAGAAAAGAAAGAGAAAAAATAAAGAAAGAAAATGAGTATCAGTGAGGATTATCCAACTCATCTCAGTTGGTAAATGTGGGGAAGGGCCTAATCTGAGCTTAAGTTCAGTTAATCATGTTGTGCTTCCTCAATTTAAACCATAGCTAATTTCAGAACATGCTTGAGGATTCAAGAGCAGAATATAAGTTTCTTTTATTATGTGACTTTTTCTGGAAAGAGTAAAAGCAAAACTATGAAAGAAGGGGAAAGTAAATCCAGACATAGCTTTTTTGTTATTTTTATTTACTACCCTATGCCTTTCCTCTCCTCTTCATCCTCTTTTATATTGTCTTTTGTTTTTCAAAGTATGTCTTTCTCCTTTGATCCACATCCTTGTAACTCAAGCACCTTTCTAAACATATATTACCTTTTCAAGAGAAAAGTACATAATATACAATCATAGAATAACAAACTTAGTATGTTTATAATTTTATATGAACATTTCAGTCATTTTAAGCTTATCAGCAAAATCTCCATGTGAATAGCATGTTTGGAAAAATGAAATATGCAGATACCACACGCAAAATGATGTCATTCTGATTTTTTGTTTATCTTAAAAGCTATGGATGTAAGCCAGAAGCAAAGTGCTTATAATTGGTGACATGGCAGAGAGAAAGTTATGTAGTTAACATAGCCTCAGAGCCTCTGTTGTCTGAATATGAATCAAAATCATTTTTTAAAAGACCTGGGCATATTAATTCAACTATGATTCCCTCTAAAAGGAAACCAATCTATAGACAACTATTACAATAAACTGCATAAGGGTACAATAGAGAAATATTTATTCGATTTCATAAAAAGAAAAATACCTCTCTATTCTACCATCAGAAAACATCAAGTATGAGAATTAGGGGTTGGGGTGTAATGCAGGGAAAAAATAAGTACAGAAAAGATTAGTAGTCGATTTTCTAAGACATAGTGCCTTTTTCCAGAGTTTGCCAATTTGCAAACATATAATTGTTTGTGCCTGCTTTTCAAAGAAAATAATTTATAAAAATTGCACAATCTTTAATTGTAAATTCCATATCTCCAACACTCCAAGGTCTGCTAGAAGTAAGGATATTTTTCTATCTGAAAAACCCCTAGTTTAATTATTTTTAACTGCAAAATACGTGAAATAAAAAACACCTGTGATAACTTACAAAGGGCTAAAAGATTTCATAGCACCTCATCACCTATCAAGAGATGAAATTGAGTTGAATCTGGGCTTGCCTGTGACTTGCTTTGACCAAGAGAATCGACAAAAGTATTCTGGATTTTCTTAGCTTTGGATTCAAGACACCTTGCAGGTTTCTGTTCTTGCATGTAAAAGAACATAAGCAAAATTGTTGAATACTGAAAAGAAGTGTGCCCATTTGCTCCTGTCACCCCAACTTACAGCCAGCTAACCCCCAGAAGAGGACCTGGCTGACCTGCAAATGACCAAAAATGAGTTACCCCCGTGTATAAGTGAGTCCAGCTGGCACCAGTAGAAGAATCATCCAGCCAAGTTCAGCCCAAATATTCAATCCACAGAGTATTGAGCTAAATAAATATTATCTTTTCAAAGTCATTAAGTTTCTGGGTGGATCTTTTATTCAGGACAAAATAAATGATACAACACCAATAAAGAGGGATCGGGCAAAATTATTTCAATATGCTTTTCCTAGAAAAATAAAAATCAAGTAATATGTGGATATTAATTTCACTACCTGTCCCTCTGCTGAATGTGGATTACTTCACTTGTCTGGAAATTCTGGAGACTCAGAGTTGTACTTGCTTCTATAGTAATGGGGATGGATGAAAGTGGATTAACCTGCTTGTTGACCTGGCCCTCGATCAGCCACCTCTGGAGGTGGTGGGTTCCTGTCTAGGTAGAATGGATTATGTCCAGTTCCTATTTTTTATTTTCTCTAGGGCAAAGACTTTGGAGCCATGGGTACAGGTGATCACATTTCTCAAATATCATTTGGTTACATGAAGGACATACCACCATGGTGTTTTAAATAGATGTAAAATGTAAGTATCCATGGCTTGTTAACACATAAACATCCTTAACAGGGATTGAGCTCCTACTTCAAAGATGAAACAGAGTTGTTGGAGGAGGTCATCTAGAGGATGTGACCTCCAGTTGACTCTCCAGCTGGATCCAGACAGTCAGAGGCTCCTCACTCTTTTCCTTGTCCTTGGAATGTGGGTTTGGCTCACGGTTCAAGAGAATCAGACAAACCAGAGCCTTTTTGAGGACATGGCCTTGAGAGAGTAAAATGCTGTTGAGACTATCTGGATAGAAACCAGTTAAGGTCTCTATATAAATTTTTTAACATTCTGGCGGATGGCCTCTTGTGCCTTATAAGTATATTCCTTTGCTTATTATATCTGCCATCTACTAATCAGGAGTGATTTATCTTATTCTTAGGTCTCTCTCTGATATCTGTGTCCGGCGGCTGGTTTGCGAATCAACAAGAGCGTAACATTAACAGAAAACACAAAGAAAATGTTACCTTGGAGGGGGAAGGCATAAAGGATAAAGAATTTTCCTGACTTGAGTCCCATGATTTTTGTAGAGAAGGTCCGGTCACTGCTTGGTAGCCAGTTCCTGGACAGGGTAGCTTAGCTTAGTTACCTTAGACAAAGCCAGAACTTTCAAGAAGGGCTTCCAGCATGGGCAGCAGCCCCGGCACAGGTAAGAAAGTGTGCACGGTTTCCTCAAGATGTATCTGAAGACATACGCTTTTTAGATGGCTAGCTGAGTTGCTCAAGGAGTTTTTTAAAACAGTTCTCAACCTGGGGGATTTCTCCGCTGGAACATTTGGAAATATCTTGAAAAAAATTGTGACCGTCCTATGGCGAGTGCAGCACTATTGATAGCAAGAGATGCTACTAAATGTACTAAAATGTAGAGGTCAGCAGCCCTCCACCCTATAATTCCATCCAAAATGTCAATAATGCCAAGGTTGAGAAGCTCTCCTTCAAAGGATCCAAGACTTCACAGAATGAGTGAAAACTCAGATACTTTTTTACTCTCTGCCTTTCAAACTGTGTCATCAAAGTCCGATGATACTCTTTTAATTGAAACATAACTATTGTGCTTAACTTTAAACTATTATAATGAAATCATGCTGTCCCGTTTATAATTTACAGACTAAAGGTTTCAAATGATTTAGGGAAGAATCTTTTATTTAAAAGGAAACCTAGGCCCAGGCCCCAACTTGGGATTCCATGAATCAGTTTACCACAATAAATTTACCATTTACCATAATAAATCCTACAATTTTAGCTTTACAAAAGAAACTTTTATGTACCTTGTTATTAACAATAGCCAAAATCACTGCTTATGAATTACATCTGTTACCAAGGTCAAATAATGAATCATTTCAAGTCAGCAACAGGGGTCTAGGGACCCACAGAGGCTGTTTTTCTAAGTGTCTTCCATAGCACACCATGAAACAAATATCATTAAACATATGAAGAAGACAAAAGAATGCCCTTGCTTTTTGAGATGTGTTAGAAGAAAATACTTTTTCATGAAATCCTCACTGAACATTATACTAAGATATATACAGCTTAATTAGGACTGAAGTTAATCTGTTTTTTAAAAGCTACAATTTAAATCATGTTTGTGTATTATTTCTTTCTAAATTTATTTATATTATGTTTATGAAACTTACAGAATTGGAGGAATATTTAATTATGTAAAATTTATTCCCCTCATTCCTTCTAAAATAAAATCAGACTGAGAGTTGTTTATCATTTGGAAGTCAAAACCCAAACTGGAGATGATTATTTTGCTCCTCCTCATGCTCTATACTGTTTTCCTTTCCCTATTGTGAATTTTCCAAAAGATAGCAGTTAACCTACAAGTCTTTTCCATCATCTCATGGAGAGAATGGAAAGAAACATAACTGGGAGTGGAGAAGCTGACCTAAAGCACAGATTTTGAGAAGAAATAAATGTCAAAACTGTTGTAGGAAAGTTTTATAGTTGTATATATACTGCATGAAATGACAGAAAACCAATCTTTATAGAAGTTCTTTGTCACTAAATGTACACTTTAATTTTTTGAAACTCTTGCATTTTGCTCTTGTTATTTATTGATCAAAGTTTAAAATATGAGTTTTTTCCCTTATTTTTTCTCTTCTGTGAAAGCCATTCTGATGGTTAGTACACTTATTACGGTGTTCCTTGATTTTTTAAGTTATTTCAGGCTTCTTCATTATCTTGATTACATTATCTTATACAGTGACCCAAAAAAACTGTTTTTACTTCTTGTATTTATTGACTAAGACAGTGAATATACTTAGCAGAATTTTTGTAGAAAATAATGTTCTACTCATAATGTATATGGAAGAAAAAAATAGTTTAATTTTTATCTTGAAAGTAAAGCCCAACATTTATGCTGTCATTCAAAATTAAGCAATGCCTTTCAAATTTTTCCATTTATTCTACAAATATTGAACATATACACATGTCAAAATGCCCCTAGACAAAGATATATAATGGTTAAAAACAAAATGTAGTTGCCTTCATAGAGCTTGCATTATAACATGCTTACTCTAGTTTATTCTCCCACTTTTCCTTCGATTATGGTGTTTCTCTTGACGACTTTCTATATATGCATTCGTCTTTTCAACAAATATTTATAGGGCTCATATTTGCTTCGCTTTGTGCTTCATGCTTGGTACATAGTGGTGAGATGATTACCCTCTTCATGGTTGTTAAATTATAACGGGGGAGTAAATATTATATAATAAAGGCAGCGATGAATACAAATTAATGATATTTTAAGTGCTAAGGAGACAACTACATTCTCTGTAAGAAAACAGCTGTTTGAAAGTGGATTCTAGTACAGATTGGACAGACCAATATCACCCTTAGAGAATCAAAATTACACTGACAGCTGAGTGAAGAGAAGGAGCTAGCTATGCCCAGGAATTCAAATTTGCATTTTTCTGATAGAAAGGCATTATGCATAAGTACTGAGGTGAGTAAGAGGCACGGTGTTGAATACATGAAAGAGTCCAGTGCCGCTGAAATTCAATGAATGAAAGGAGAGAGAGACACTTATGTACTTATGTAGCGATGTCAGGTAGAAAGCTGAATAGAAGTCAAACCTCAGAGGAGGCAATCATATTGGAGTCAGACATATAACAAAGGAGTCTTGGGCTGCAAAAGTCATAGAACAAGACTGGATTCACCCAAACAGAGTACAGGGAAAATAAATCCTCTCTGTACACAGCAGTAGGATTTGGGTAAAGGACCAAAATCTGGAAGCATGTACTCAGTGTGGGGATCTAGAATAAACAGACAAAGCTTTGCCTTTTAGAGGATTAAGGCCAAGTTGGAGGGATAAACAAGTACCTGGATTGTTTATATGATTGAGGGGGATACTCGGTACAAATGGGGCACAGTGAAACAAACATTTAATTCTGCTAGTGGCCAGTTCAGAGGAGACTTAAAGGATGACGTTGAGCTTTTCTAAAAATCTTCAAAATACTTCAAGTAACAAGCTCATAGGGCATAGAGAAGATGATTCTGGGCAAAAGATTTGAGATAAGAAAAAATTCAAAGCATTTAAGCCACTGTAAGTAGTGCAACTTAATTACATGGTTATAGCTTCCTTTGGAATGTAAGATTTAGGTTAACCTTCACTGATGTACTTTTTCTCCTTTATTTTACATTCTTATAGTAATTAAGAAATCATATTGCTTTTGTCCTTTAATTGTCTGCATTAATATGTTCTCTCCTGACCTACCCTAATCTACACGGGGAAAAGAGGAGAGTCATTCATTTTACATAAGCCAAGCCATCATGCAGATCTACGCACAGAGCAGGTGGTCATCAAATGTATTATTTCCTGAGCAACTGGCGTCCTGTCCCTCTAGCCTTGGTGGAGATGGAAATAAACCTTTCAACTAGTGTGAAAACCAAAATAACTGTATTCAAAACATTAAAACGTATCATTCCATCCGTCTGTGATGCCGTGATGTAAGTAAGGCAATTCAGTGACCTGAAATTAGCCTCTAATTAAAGTGTCAAGAATCATCCTGTACAATTTAGGTTTCATTAAATTCAAACACACTCAAAATTGAATCAATTTATTAAACTTACTTATTTCCAGATCCCCAACAGACACAATAATACCAACATGTAACAATTTCAGACATATAAACAGTTTCCCTCTCCCACTTACTGAAGTGAGACTACCACTTCCCAGCTAGACCGTGTGTGTGATACACTCTAAATGCAAATTAAAAGCAAAACAAGACTCTCCAAATCTGAGAACTGCTGGCTGTTGGTTAGAAAGTCTTAAAGTATTGTTCTTGATTTCTGTGCATAAGTATAGGAACACACACTTATAAAACAAGAATACAGAGTTCAATCTATCTTGTCCTGGGCCTCCGGTTGTAAAATGGGTAAAGCATTTTGATCAGGAATTCAGCAGTAATATCTTAACTGAAAAACAACAAAAATACCTTGCTGGCAAAACAACAACAGAAACAACAGCAACAACAACAAAAACACCTGAAAGAATTGCCTTCTCCCCTTCAATTTTAATATGTAGATTCTTTCACCTAGACTTAGAGTAACTCTTCTAGAATCATGAATTGTGAAAACGAATCACATCATCACATGATGCTACTAGCATCCAGGAGTCTGGAATTTTCCAAATGATATTTGTCATGACAACATTTAACTAACTGCAACCATTGTGTAAGTGGAAGATAATCGTCAATATAGACTTTTCAGTAGAGTATAAGTAGTCATGTTGGGTTTTTTACATTCAGTCATCCATTATCTGTTACATGATAATGAATATTCCATCAATTATTTGTTAATAACAATTAAAGTTTATTAGATTTTCTGTTGTACCACTAACATAATGATAATGATTTAATGTGCTTTTATAAGGATCAAGCAACCAGTGGAATTGAATCCACAATGCATTAGAGGATCTCTTTCCCAAACCTACAGAATTCTTTGACAGGTGAAGAAAAATGTAATTGAAGTATACTAAATGACAAGAATCTTACAAAATTAATATTAATAAATCTCTACACAAGTATTGTAGTTAATTGCTAAATTTAATATTCAATTGAAAAAACTCCATTGGTTACAGATCTCTCTGAAGTGTTAGAATACTCAGTGGCTTTTAAGAAATGATGGACAACCTGAGCTAAATAGCCAATTAACATAAAATCAAAACTACATGTTTTGATAATAAATTACATGTTTTATAAAAATAATCTGCTAAATGTGTGCTTGTCATATATTATAATATTGAATGAGATGGCCAAAACTGTGGGTGACTAGGGCCTAATGAGGTGATAAAATGGTGCCAACTGGTGACATCAGGCAGGGATAAGATGGAAGCAAGAAAGGGTAGGAGAAAGGAAGAGGTGGACAGAAAAGAGGAGGAAGAAAGGAAAGAACCAAGGAGGAAAAGAGGACTAGGAAGCAGGATTTGCAAACTGTTACATGCCTGGCATTAAACTAAATTCTTTCCTTTTCTCCTTAATTCTCCAACACCAGTTCTACTATCCCCAGAATTTAGTTTATTTTTTTTCAAGGTGAAGATACCGAGGTTCAGAAAGATTAAATAAATTTTCCAATGAACACATGGAGAAAAAGGGAGAATCAGGATTTTAAGCCATTGACATTTGATTATTGCTGGATAAGACCTTACTTAAACATAGACTAAGTAAATAATCACTGCTCTTTATTTTCATCATTTACCTACTTCCCTGGTAAATATTATAATCACCAGCAAAGATTCAGCACGCAAGGCCTCTTTAATCTCATTAGTAATAGGAGAGATTGAAAAAATAATGTCTATACAAAATATTTTATTTGAGGATGTTTTCTACTCAGCGTGCTGAATAAAAAGTCAATTAATAGTAGTTAAAATTATTAAGGAAGAAATTGAATGGGACAAAGGGTCTAATTGTTCCTTAAAATGTTTATTTTATAGTCTATTGTAGATGTCAGTTTCTTTCCATCACACCTTGCTGGCATATCTCTTAACAATAAAAAATAGTTATTTTTTGTATATATTTTTGAAAAGCTGTGATAATATAATGTAAATAGGATAATGCTATTTTTACTAAATCACATACAGGCAAATTCTATAACACAAACATGAGGTCAGCTTTGTTTCTCAATACCAAATTAAACCATACTAAATTAAACCATACTAAAGGGAAATGCTTGGCTAAGGAAGTTTAGCCATCTCAATAAATGACTATCATTTATGCAGTTTGCTCATTTCCCTGCAATGCTTTTGCATGTTCAATAAAAATTGATATGAGTGAAAGGATATGAAATCTCTACCAACAAAGTAGAAAGAAAAAAATAACACACTAATTTAAAATATACTTCAGCTACCTGTCATGAGCAAATTAAAAAAGCCTTTAATGGAAAGAAGTGCAGCACTTGGCAGCATCATTACTTGCTCCTGGAGATGATTCAGCTTATTCAAGTCTTAAAATGGATTCAGATATCTTCGTATCCTCATATCTGAATGCTGTGTGGTTTCTCTGTGGAACTCTCTCTGAGTTTTTTTCAGTTTAAAACTCTCAGAGTGAAGAGCGAGATATTTCCAGATATAAAATAGTGTCTTTTGCCACTGTCTGACCTCATATTTTGCTTTTATTTATGTTGTTTTAATTTCAAGCCATCTTTTGCGACTATTTTTGCACAGATATTTCTTGTGAATACCTAAAATGAATCAAGCACAGGCATTGTATCTGAGGCTGAGAATTGAAGAGGAGGGGGGTGATAAGAATTCCTATCATTTTACGAGGGATTGTTCTGTGAGGCTGATTGCAGAAGACTTTCAGTTGCTTACCCAGGCAAGATTTTATCAGTAAACTGACAATTTCAACTGCCTTTATTTACAGGTTCCTGTTGTTAAACATCAATAAACTCATTGATTGAATCCAAGTGATTTTAAAGGCTGCCACATAGCTAAGAACCTAACTACAACTACAGGGAGTGTCTTTGAGAAATTGGATCAAAAACTAAGAACTTGCACTTTTAAGGGTAGGATTTATTTACCTTCTTTATGTCTCCTAGGCAAGCATAGCCATTGACAGGCACGTAAGTACTATGCACTCGCACTTGGTGTTATTTGTTAAGAAAGTGTATGCCAAATAGAAGGTGGGCAAAAATAATAAACAAAAAGGCTAAAACTTTGGTTATCCCATCACTTTTAATTCAGTCAACTCTCTATTTAACCATATATCAATTGATTATGGGATTATTTTGAATATCTACTGTGGAAATACTAATACTTATTAATTAGCCAAACATTAAGTATTTGCCCACCCAAATAATTCATATGTAATCAGATATAGTCACATACTGTAACATACATTCTTTTAAGCTGTACAGTTCCATGGTTTTTAGTATGTTCAAAAAGTTAAGCAACCATTACCGGAACATTTTCATTACTCAAAAAAACAAAAACAAAAACAAAAACAAACATATAGGGATGCCTGGGTGGTTCAGTGGTTGAGCATCTGCCTTTGGCTCAGGGCATGATCCTGGGATCGAGTCCTGCATTGAGCTCCCTGTAAGGAGCCTGCTTTTCCCTCTGCCTGTGTCTCTGCCTCTCTCTCTCTGTGTCTCTCATGAATAAATAATAAATCTTTGAAAAAAATAAACATACAGTAGTCACAACCTTATACTCCCCTCTTCCATGTCACATTTTGTTTATGAATTAATTAGTTGGTAGACTTAGGCTTGTTTCCATTTGGGGGCATTATTTAGGAATAAGGTTGCTAAGAACATTTGTATATAAAATTTTGGACATATTTTTAAAGTCACTTTGGTATATACCTAAGAGTAGAATGAATGGATCATATGGTAACTCTTTATATTTTTGAGGAAACGTTTTACAAAGTAACCTCAGCATTTTATCTTTGTCCCAGGGCTATATGAGGGTTCCAATTTTTCCACATCCTTGCCAACAGCTGTTACTGCCTGTCTTTCTTAACACAGCCTTCTAAGTAAATGTGAAACGGTATCTCAATGTGAATTAATTTTCTTAGCATGTACAAATTGTGTGATATATGGGTAGATATGAAAATAGATTCATGGAGACATAATTAGATGATAGGCAAAAATATGTAAGGTGTATTTATAGATATAGGAAAGAAGGAAGCTTCCAAACAAAGTACTATATATATTAAAAAAAATTTAAAAAGTATTATATATATATATATATATTTTTTTTTTTTTTTTCCTGAGAACTAGCATACTCAAGGTCAGATACTCTTTTGTAGAGGTAGTGACTCCTTCAAAGTCACTAGAATTGACTGGCTTTCAAAGGATGAACTCTATTCATATGAAATGAGAAGAGAGAGAACACATTTCAAACAGAATACTTAAAGTAATATTTCTGGAAGTTAAATTGTACAAAGTATCATTGTGAAGCATTGAGTAGATCAATTTTGCTTGAGCATACAGTTTAACAAATAATCTCACTGGGACAATGGGATTGGGAAAATATATAGCTATTACAACTGAAACAGAGAAACAGAAATAATTAGAATGATTACACATACAATATTTTGAAACAATGCAAGATGATAATAGGTTTAAATGCCAAAATGAGTGGTACATAGTAATTAATGAGACTGATCTGAAACGTCCATGAAATCTTCATAAAGAGAGGGTAGTTGAGTTGACAAGGACACCAGTGTCATGTTGGTCCAATGCTAGAAGGAATTACTTGAAATTAGGTAAGAATTGAGCAAACCTCTACCTCCTATTTGACTCCCACCACAAGCTCGATGCTGCACTGTGGTATCCCATTGGATCCTGGCTTTCTGAGGACTCTGGAGCTGTGATTGCTTCTGGACTCTTTGTCTTTCCACTCTTTTGAACCTAGCTAGACTACCAGCTAGATCATGTTTATTAAAAAAAAAAAATCACAGGAAGGTATTAATTAGCTGTTTTATAATCAGAAGCAAATGTTATTTATTGGCTGAAGAACTAGGGAGGGGTGACATTGAATCCCCACGCTCTTTAATGTGACAATTGCTTTCTCTCACTGTGGGAGCAGAACCCTGTCCCCAGATGCCTGTTGAAACTGAAGTTTTAGGGAAGTATCTGCCAAGGATAATGTTCTTTCTACACAGAAGATGGAACTAGAAATCAAGAGAACGGTTACGATGAAAGGAAGTGGGAACAACCAGACAAAATGATGAGGAAGGAATTTGAGACAGAATATGTGAAAGGAAAGAGATAGGATTAGGCTAATTTGATCCTGGTCACTCAGAATAATAAAGCCAACGTCAGAATGCAAAAATCAGAAGGTGAGGATTTCCTTTTCCTACAGTAGGAGATCACTAAACTCACTCATAAATCAGGCTTGGAACGTGGGTGTCACCATCCTTAGCAGTTTAAGTGGTCTGATGAGATACATGGAGTTTTCTAGTGAGTAGGCATGGGGATGACCACAGTTGTAATGACAGCTCCCCTGTGCTTAGTGTCAGGAACCAAGATTTTCTCTCCCCTAGCTTTGCTGTGGAGAGGGGCTACAGAGGGGCGGGTAGTGGGATTGCATTCTCCAGCTGTCTTGAGATGCCAATAGTTCAAGCACTGCAGATGTATTCCAGGAGGCAAAAAGAGGAGGAGAAGAGGAAGTCACAACTATCCTTTAAAATCATTCTTAAAAAGACAAGATAACACTTTTATATTTTACCAACTACAATTTAGTCATCAAGTCTAACTGCCAAGCATGCTGGGAAATCATCCTGGGGTATATAAGTATCATTTCCACCCAGAAAGACGACAATGGACATGGGGTAAGAGATAATGCCAGAGTCTCTTTCACATCTCCTTTGATAGAGAATCAGTGTATATCCTCTTACAACCTGGAGTTCTGTGACTCTCTTGTCTCGCAGAGTAGGAAACTGAGATTCCTAAGAGAGAGTAGCATCTTTGTCCCTGCCTTATGCTGCCCCACTTCTTTTGCTCTGAAAAAGTCAGCTGCTCATGACAATGAGAAAATGTTTCTCAGAAATGTAAAGTTGATTTATTGTGAAGACTGAAAGATGTGTTCTATAGAAACGTCTAGCTCAACCCTAGGCACTGAAGGTCCTCAGGTTGTTCTGTGATCGTTGTAAATATTTCTGATTCCTTTAGCACCCTGAGCTTGGAGTGTGGGATATACAGTTATGTCCTAATTTTAGATATACTTACATGATGCTATTAATCGAGTATTTATTGAACTAAATGCATGTCAAGAATTGTGTTAGTCTTGAGAATTCCTTTAACAGAGAACAAATATAGGGGCACCTGGGTGGCTTAGTTGGTTAAGCATCTAACTTTGGCTCAGGGTTCTGGGATCAAGTCCTGAGTCAGGCTTCCTGCTCAGTGGGGAGTCTACTTCTCCATCTCTCTCTTTCTCTCTCACTCTCTCTCTCTCTCTCCATTTATGTGCTCTCTCTCTCTCTCTCTCAATTAAATAAATAAAATATTTTATTTTAAAAAGCAAAACAAATATAGGTACAATGAGTGGATGATAACTGTATCAACAGCTAGGGAATATTGCAACATGAACAGTGTCGCCACATACACACACACACACACCATGATTTTATCATATTTAATATATGATATTTAATATCATATTATATTTTATATTGTTTCATTACCTTATATCATACCATATGTTAGGGTAGAAATGAGCAATATATTCTTCCCATTTTCCAGGAGGTAAATCTTTGGTAACTTGCACTTAAAAAGGAAATAGAGGAAGACTGCTTTTACCTGTTTTGGAAAAGAGAAAAGATGTAAATATCTTAAAAAAAAAAAAAAAAACTAAGGCTTGAGGGTAACTTCTTCTGTTGGATATTCCTCAAGAAGTATAAGTATGTCTTCCATTTTGATCACTGATCTGCATATCTTAAGATGATTTACTGCAGTGTACGCCACTGGAAGATTCTGTCCCTGGCCAGGATGACAAGCTTAGGGAGATTGCCTACCTATTGCATTAACAATGTTTATTTTTTCCTTTTGTATGTGCAAAATAGAAGTGATGCTTGTTACACGCAGCAGTAAGCAGAGCAGTGTGCCTGTATGATTAGTGATAGCTGAAGGTAGCACGACGCTGGGCACAGAAAGCTGTGCGGTGTGATGTGACAGGTTAGGTGTTGCTCTTCTTGCAGCATGCTTCCCAAAATGATACAGAAGCTACTGATTGCATAACACAACATACACCCTTAAATATTTAGTTTAATTAAATAAAACCTTTGGATACATTTTGCATTGTTATAAGCTGTCAGAGGGTCTGGGGTTGCAGATGAACAGAATATAAATTTGACACATTTCGATACCCTGTGCTGGGGCAAATAGGGCATTTAAAGATGAGAAAAGACACAGTTTCAAAAACGTAATATTAATCTTTAAGTGGCATGTCTGCTTTCAGGTTTTGGAACTAAATACCTAAGGCTTTTGTGATTGAAACACAATTGTGGTTTCCCATTTACTGCATTTCATCAGTTTCATTACTCATACACTTCTAATTTAATCAATCATTCTTATTAGAGTTTTCTGATTTAAGAAAGGATATAAAATTACATTTTGTTGAATTACAAATGTGAGTACAATAGCTATTAATATTTCTCGAGGTCTGGTATCCATGTGCCAGAATGAGATTGCGGCTACTTTATTAAACCCAAAAATGTTTCCGTTTTCACTGCCTTCTTCGTTTTGCACATTCTGTGTTTCCAGTGTCGTTCATGAAGGTTTCTTAAGATTTGTTGCTATCATCACCATTATTCAGCAAATATTTTTATAGTAATACACCCCTTTAATATTTTAAGGGAAAATATGTTGTATTTCAGATAGATGGAGGTTTCTAATGATCTTCATTATGCTCTGGCAATCAGGAGAAATGTAATTCTGCGTGCTCTAACTTTCCATAAATGCTTTAGAGCTACCACAAATAATTTTGAAAATGGAGGAACTAAGACTTTGAATACAATGAAGCTGGTCATATAAAAACAATATCCAATATATAATATTTGGGGGGAAAGAAGCACTTTTGGCAAACATAATCATTTAATTCTCATAACATCCTGGTACAGACAGCAGTGCTATGGTCGACAATTTAGAAGTGAGAGAAATGAGTCCCAAAAATGTCAATAAATTCACTCAAAGTTAAGCTTAGGGACTTGAGATCCAAAAGCACACAGTGATCTTGTGACTCCAATCTTTTGCTCACTCTACTATACCAACTTGGCATGAAGAAATAGAGGTCCTCCAGATAGGCAAGGTCTACCTCCAGGAGACTCTTTTTCAAGAGCAACTTCATGGTAAGCCAAATCAAATACCAAAACACCTATATTTTCCACAGTTTACTAAGAGAACAAACACCCTCTTCTCACTGTTATTTTATATTTGTCCTTCACTATGTAGCCAAGTGCCTTTTTAAAAAAGAGTTCGGGAATTCCTGGCTGGCTCAGTCCGTAGAGCGTGCAGCTCTTGATCTCAGGGTCACTCAAGTTCAAGATCCACACTGGGCATGAAGCCGACTTTGAAATAAAAAATTAAATTCATTCTCTCTAGTTTATCATTTAAACTAGATAAACGATATCAGGTTTCTACCTCTATCACCAGTTGAAACTGGTTAGTAAAAATAACTTTCTTAGTAGTCACATTTATTATACACTTTTAATCTGCACTCCACTTTGAATGTATTGTTTTGTTTTGTTTTTTGTTTTTTTGTTTTTTTTAAATTTGACAACTGCCTTTTCTAAAACCGTACTATGGATTGAATTGTGTCCCTCTAAAATTCATACATTGAAGACCTAATCTCAATTACCTTAGAATGTGACCTTACTTGGAATAGAGTTGTTCTGTTCTGCTCATTCAGAACCTCATCTTCTGTTCTGCTGGGCCTTGCACCTGAGTGGCTCCTTACAATATGCTAACATGGGCACAGGAGGAATGCCATGTGAAGAAAAGGCAAAGATTGGGGTGGTTTTTCTAATGCTAAGGAATGCCAAGGCCTGCCAGCAAACCATAAAAAGTTAGAAGCATGGAAGAGATAGTCACTTGCAGCCATCAGAAGGAACCAGTTCTGCTAAACACTTGATCTCAGACTTCCAGCCTCCAGAATTATAAGAAAATAGAATTCTGTTGTGTAAGCCATTCAGTTAGTGGTACTTTCCTAAGGTACCCCTAAGCCAACAAACACATATCATTTTCTTTTCCTTGAGAAAACCACTATTTTTTCCAGGCCATTCCATTTGTAATAATGTGGGTTTACTATCCTTGGTCAATGAGTAAAATGCTGGCCTTCCACTATGGGCTGTTCTTATGTATTATTCTCTACACACTTCAAAAAAATAATAATAATATATAAAAACCTTGTGGTTTCAGCCATCACCCATTTATAAATCCAAACCATGGGTATGTTCTAAAGTTCAGGTACAAATTATTCAATGCATCTAAAGCTAAATTTATTCCATTTTTTCCACTTCCCTATCTTCTTACCTCCTCTCTGTTTGTTCAGTGTAAACAACTCCTTTAACGCAGTTACACAAGCAAAAAAACTGAATGGTCAACCTATATTCATCACTTGACTTTATGTCCTACATTTAAATAGTAAATAAACTTAGTTGTATCTCCTCAATAGTTTTGAATAAATCCATCTTTTGTAACCATTTAAATTCTCTTCTAGTCAATGCAGGAGTTTTTCAACCTGTCTTCCTGCCTCCTACCTTGTATACTCCCCCAATTAATTGCCTGAAGATTGATAAATCCGAGACATAAATCAAATCTTGCCTGAAGTGGTTGGTCTTTAAGATCATTATTCAGGAAAACAGTTATTTCTAGAATGGAAGTACACCACATCCCTCAACCCTCATTCTGTTCTTTTTTTTTTTTTTTCATTCTGTTCTATATCATATAGCATATTGTGACTTAAGAGTTTTTCTAACTTTATTGAAGAATAATTGACAAATGAATTGGGATCCTTAATACATGTTAATGAGGGTAACAATTTTAAATACAGTTTCTTTATGGAACGTGTCTTGATACTTTTTAACATCTAGGTAAGCCTCTTTTACCTAAAATAAGAAATAATGCATTTCAATTTCTGTTCTTTTGTAATAATGAAATGTAGTTTTCTCCTTGTGTTTGTTTTTTTTTTTTTGTTTGTTTTGTATTGTTTTTTAGAGAGAGAGAGAGATTACTGGGAGAACTGGGAGAGATAGGGCCAGAGAGGGAGAGAGAATCTTAAGCAGGCTCTACGCACAGCACAAAGCCTGGCACAGGGCTCCATCTCACAACCCTGAGATCATGACCTGAGCTGAAATCAAGAGTAGGTGGCTCAATCGACCCAAGGCACCTCTGAAATGTTTCAGTTTTAAATGAATTTACATCAGCATTTTTATCATCTGCAAGCTTAAACACCCAAAACAAAGACTCTTTGTTCCAAGTCTACTTCACCCTCTACTCTGCCCCCCCAACACACATACACAAGCAGAGTTATCTCTCTCTCTCTCTCTCTCTCTCTCTCCCTTTCTCTCTTTCTCTCTTTCTCTCTTTCCTGTCTCTCTTATGAGGATCAACAACATGGCATAGATATAGTGAGCATATTTCTTGACCAGTCATTTTGTGAGCCTGGATGAAGTTCTTATTTACCTGCAGATAATTAATTAAAAAGAAAAACGTTAATGTTATAGGAAAAGTGGTAGAATGCTTTATAAAAGTTTTCTTTTTAAATAGTATTTCTAAAGTTGAAATGGAATTTAGACATTTTGGCATTTGACATTTTATATATTATACAATTATTAAGCAAGTTAACATGCTTCTGTTCCCTGGCATTTTCTATCCTATTCATATATGCCTGGATGGTACAAATTTTTTCCACAAAGAAAGTTCATAATGGCAGGGAGGCTAGTTATAATCTTGATATCGAGTTATGTAACTTTTTTTGTCTAATATATATATTTTTTTCTGTTTGGGGGGAAGGGAGAACAAAAAATCATTTGTATCATTATAAGTCAAATGCTACCTTCCTTTAAACTGATTTATTAACATTTTCATCATTCTAATTTTTTTTTCATTCTAATTTTTTAAATTCATTTTCCACCATTTAAAATCTCCAATTTTTAAGAGTAAGCAAAATTTCCTTTGACGACTGGATCTTAGAAATTGGAAAGTATATTTTCTCAGGCTGCTGGGCTTTACTTCATTAACATATTTCTGCCGTGCTTCTACAGTCATTAAACTGGCACCTTTTGGGAAGATTTTAATTAATTAAAAATTTCAATTAACTAATAGATTAAAATGAGAAGAGGTAATATGGAACAGGTTTAACAGTATAGGGGAGATATTTGGATATATTTAGTCCATGTTCTATACAAAGTTATAATTTTCATAAATTAAGAACAAAAGACACTGGATTTAGATGCCTGGTGCCAATTCTGTGGCTAAGGAGATTTGGGCCTGGGTAGGTCATTTAACATATGGGGCATCTGTTTTCTCAAATAAATAAATAAATAAATAATAGGACCAGATTAGATAATCTCTTCCTGCTCTAACACCAAATATTTCTACACATATTAGTAACAGCTGTCAAATCTATCATACTTGGTGGTACACGCTGTCAAGGGCTAGTGATACAGAGAATGATACTGATGATGATAATGACTAATATTATTGAGTGCCATATGCCTGCAGTAATTACCTCATTTGACTCTCTAATTGTTCTAGTACCTGAATACTATTGCCTTCCATTTTATAAATGAGAAAGTTGAGGCTCAAAAAATTTATATATGCCCAATACCATAAAGTCCTATGCCTAAGTCAATTATTTCAAATACCGAGCTATATGGAAAAAAAATATTACCAATACTCACCAGGATCTTGTTTCCTTTCCTTGCTATGCACAAATAAGACTGTATTATTAATCTAATTGAAGACTTACAACCTAAAGATTAGCTCTGTCCCATAGCTATGTACAGAATTTGCAAGTATAACTTTTGGCCGAAAGCGTGGATAGGTGCCTCTTTCTCTGAGACCACCAGCAAATCAGCATGCTTCCAGTGCTGTTGTTCCAGGATGGCAGCACTTACTCCATTCTGAATGACTGCTATGCTGCTTGTGGGACAGTTAATCTTGTTTCTTCTGTGAATACAGACTTTGCTAGAACAAATTATAAACCCTTATTGGGTAATCCACCGAAATATTGGGGTTTTCTGTTACCAAAAAATAACTTACTCTTGACAGAATCAAGATGTTATCCTCTTCAGGGTACATTATGGGTGTGGAGCTTTGAGTGTTGTCTAAATTATCAGTTATACCAGTATTTTCTGACATAACCAGCCAGCTGCTCAACACCATTGGCTATCATGGAAACACTCTTAGACATGAATCATTTTCTCCAGCTAGATTCTCTCACTTTTTCTCTCTTCCATCTTCCTTAAAACCTTTCATTCCCCCTCTCTAAATTATTTTTACTAAATATATGCCTTAGATCCCCCTTCTTTTTATTTATTTTTATTTTATTTTTATTTTTTTCCCCCTTCTTTTTAAAGAAATTGTTTTCTCCCTTTCAACATTGAGAAATAATGGAAAACTTAGACCTGATTCCTGATACAGACAATGAATAGCAATGTGATCTCATCCAAGTAGGGTCTCAGTCAGATTCGATCAGCAATCTGAAACAAGTACAAAAAGCATGGAAGAAGGGGGTTTTTTGCATGATATCACTTCCCCAAATTGTGTATAATGTTGGGGTCATAAAATTCTTAAAGGGAAAATTGGAGAATCAAACAAAAGTTGATAATCAGCCCTTTTGAAACCAGACAGTTCTGGCTGCCCAAGTGAGCCTGCAAGGAAATGTGGTGGAGACCATGGAGAGCTGTCCTCTCTACCTATCTGATGGCCTGGGTTGCTCTTGTTCAGGAAGGTTCATATCTGGGGAGATGAGGTGGACATGGAGTTAAGAAGAGCAAGAACTGGCTAGAATCTGCCTATGTCTTTTCATTTGTTATTTATTCATGGCCTCTGATGCAGGAGATTTCACAGAGTAAAAATTACTCATTTACTCTTACTTTCTGAAACGTTCACTAACTTACCTTTTGGGTCAATTAACAAAGTGCAGTACAGAATAGAGGATTCCAGGAAGCAATTCTAGGTTAACCAAGTTGACAATTAAAAAAAAAAAAAAAAAGATGCTGTAAGTCAGTTATTTTTCCTATACTTTAATATCCTTATTTCTATTATGTTGATTGTGCTTCAGCAATTTAATGTCATATAGTTTTGGGAATAATATGTGAATATAAATGAAAATAAAAAATAATGATAAAAATTACTTTTGTTTCCAAAATAATTATGATTTGTTTCCCTAAACAAATCAATCTGTAAAAATAAATATTTTATGCCATTTAAGAATAGTGGCCTCTTAAAACAGTGTGCACTTCCCTTGTCAATTCTGTATCTCCTTGTTCTATAGCCTATGATTATAGATTTCAAATTTATGTAGTACAGTACACACATTTGAAATTAAAAAAAGAAAAAGTTCAATAATTATCTGTTACCTAACTCCTTACTGGTGACTGCTAAGGTAAGGTGTCATTTAATATTTATGACATATAAACCAAAGAGATGGATAGCTTGCAAATTCTACTACATAGAAATTCGAAGTGTATGTGACATCAATAAAGCTACAAGTATAGCTTTCAATCTTATATAGGCACTGTTCTGATGGAATTAGATGGAAAAAAAATCCAGTGCTTTGGGCTTCTAATAGTCATTATTTTTAATATTTATTTACTTCAGTTTTAACTACTAAATACTGAAAACTAAGATTCATTTTTTTTTAAAAAGATATATTTATTTATTTTAGAAACAGAGACAGGGTAAGGGGAGAGGGAGAAAAATCCTGAAGCAGACTCCCCACTGAGCCTGGAGCCTGACACAAGCCTAGATCCCAGGACCCTGAGATAATGACCTGAGCTGAAATTGAGAGTTGGACACTTAACTGACTGAGCCACCCATAGGTTCCTAAAAAACTAACATACATTTAGACTAGTAATTTTGACTTCAGATTGAAAGCACCTAGAAGTGACTATAAAAATAAAAACATTATTTTGTATAGATTTTAAAAATTTTATTATATTTCTCTTGGAACTATAAAACACTTTCAAAATTATTTTTCTTAATCCCAGCATATGATAGATGAAGAAAGGAAATTACTTAGAATAAGGCAAATTACATAGGTCATAAATAAGGCATCTGTATAACTCACCAAACTGTTCATGTGTCCATTTTATTGTGTTCTTATCATCTTTTTCTAGTTCAGCTGAATATTTCCCTTAGTCAATGTAGTACATATTTTACCAGTTGTGCACGTCTTTATGATTCAAAATTATAAAAGTGTTGATTATAGTGTATTCAGAATCCATTGGGGAAAAAGATTTACAAACCTAATCATAACTAAAGCAAACTGAGAAATTGCAAATTGACTTCAAAAATCAAAGGGCACTTTGGAAGAGACTATTGCAGTTAAATCTTTAGGTTTATTTCAGAAAACTGGTTTTAGACAAATCTGAGCTAGGCCTTCTGATGGATATTATATATAAACCAAGCTTCAAACCATAGTTCCTGACTTTGGGGATACATGGTCTTCTTAAGATAGTGAAAGACATATATTCAGTCATTACAGAGCAGTGTAAGAATTTGATAATGATTATTCCAAAGAAGAGGCAGTGTAAAAAGGATTCCTATGGTCTCACCAGAGATATAAAGATCAGAACAGTGACTTTGGTCCTAAACTTAAGAGGTTTTATAAAGCCAAAATAAATAGTGGTAAAGAGGGACATGTAGCTATAGTGTATTTGTGCTTGTGTGTGTGTACACACACGTGCATGCACTCACATGAGCATGTGTGTGTTGTGAGAAAGAATATATATTATTGGAAGAGGTAGCTCATTTAGCTGATACTACAAAAACAGGACATAGATCCCATGTCATTGAATTCTTTATTAATAATAACTATGAATAAAAACGTTGGCAAAAGGAGTTAAAATTACAGAATTTTTCAAAGTTATTAAATCCAAAGCCTTTATTTATTTTTTCAAATGACTTTTATTCTCAAAGAAGGGGAATAACAGACCCTGCCTTTCACTAAAATGAAGGAATAAAGTAAATTTATGATGTGACCTTTCATTAAAACATGAAGTTTGCCTTCCTAAGGCCCTCAAAAATGAGTTATTCTTTCCTGAACAAAAATAGTCCTCTGGGCATTGACTCATATGGGACAATTTAATAGGATTTCATATTGTATAATTGAAACTATATACTCATCTGATGATTCCAGATTCATTAAAAAAAAAAAAAAACTCAATCCTCAAATCTCAATCCCCTGCTATGATTATTCATACCTCTCAGTTGACTAGTGATCCCAAAATGACAACACACACCAAAGTAAATTTTCATACTATGTTTGTGTCGTTATTGCAAATCTAATTAAATATCTAATAATTAACACAACTTCTTCCAGGAGAGTTAATACAGTGGAGAATGTCCATGAAAGATGAGTCAGTGGGAATTATCTTCTTTGCTGTTAACCAATGAACCTGATGTATGTATATGTGTTTTTGAACTGTGTGGAAATATGTTTTTCTAGGTACAAGAATATAACTGTTTGTTTTGGTTGAACATTATTATGTTGGTGGCATGTATACAGTTCTTACACCATGTCACCCATTCAGTCAGTCAGTAAACATTTATAGAATGCCTCATACGTGGCAGGCACTATGCCAGAAGCCAGTGATATAAAATGTTAATACACAGACCTTGGAGTCAAAAGGCCGTTTTTTTTTTAATTAATCACCATTATAATTCATTTGAGCCTCTAATTTTTAGTGAGACCTTTTGAGTAGAACTCAGACAACGTGCTTATGTGTTACGGTGTACATTAGAGTGTTCTTTGACAAAGGAAACTTTTCCTTTTTCCTTATCTTTGAACTTTTACTTTGCTCTAGCCCATGCACTTCGGCAGATGTGATGCAAGCAGAGGCTTGAAGTGTGCATATGCACTGGGTTCTCTCTCGCGCGCTCTGACTTTACCATGAAGACATGCTAAGTAGAATGAATGTCCCAGAAAAATAAAAGGCACTTACAGTAGACCTCAACTGACCCCATGGCCTGGAACTAATCCTAACCAAGGCCAGCAGAGGTCAGCAGAGTTGGGCCCATATATGAACAGTTTGAAGTAGACACCTCTGTTGAATGAATAATTGAAAGATGATTAAGAATAAATGCTTATCCTTTTAAGGGTCTCCATTTGGGGATGGTTTATTACAGACCAATAGTTGACAGACACAAAGGAATCTGTGCTTCATAGTGATTCCAATACCAGACTTATTATTTTTCAATCTAGTATTTAAAAATATTTATTTATGGAACTCCTGGGTGGTTCAGCAGTTGAGCATCTGCCTTTGGCTCGGGGCATGATCCCAGAGTCTGAGAATCAAGTCCCATATCAGGCTTCCTGCATGGAGTCTGCTTCTCTCTCTGCCTGTGTCTCTGCCTTTCTGTGTCTCTCATGAATAAATGAATAAAATCTTAAAAAAAATAAAACATAAAAATATTTATTTACAACATTGTAAATATGTGTTCTGTTTTAAGGAAACATAAAAAGCAGTATGGCTGTGGGTTTTACCATCATTTAACTTTCACTTAAGAACAAAGCAGTAAAGGCTGAAACTTAGCAAAGACATCAATGGTGTAAATGTAATGAGATAAATAATTCTATTTAGCAAAATTATCTATGACAATTTCTTAGGTGTTCATAAAAGTTATAAACAAGTTATTCTTCTCAGAAGTCTCTGTAAGCTCCCCTGTGTGGTTAGCCTGATTACATACACATGTAAGACCATGATAAAATGATTTCTTGATTAAAAAAAAAAAAGTGTAGTGCTTTGGTGGCTCAGTCGGTTAAGCATCTGACACTGGATTTCGTCTCTGCTCATGATCTCAGGATCGTAAGATTGAGTCCTGCACGAGGTGCCACTATCAGTGTGGAATCTGCTTGAGATTCTCTCTTTCCCTCTCTTTCTACCCCTCCCCCTGTTCCCGCTCTCTCTCAATTAATTAATTAATTATATCTTTTTAAAAAAATGTCTGTACATATGTGTATTTATTTAGACTTATATTTGTTTTTTATGTTGAGTTGACACAAACGAAGCAGAAGAGCTAGGTTCTTGTCTCATGTAGTCAAAGAATGAATCTTGCAGACAAAAGAGAGTAAGTAAAGTCACAGAGATTTATTAAGCAAGGATACAGAAAAAGTTCTCAGAAGTGAAAAGGGTCCCAACAGGGGACTTGTAGGGTTGGTCTGTTATTGAAAGCCAACCAGGGCACCTAAATCCTTTTAACATCTCTATTGATATCATCATTGAGTAAGGACTAGAGATAACACCTTCAGTGGCTTACTTCCCTTTTAGGGTCTGGTAATTCTTTCTTGGTCACACATAGCTGTTATAACAAGACACCATCTCTGACATCTGGGATGGAATGGTCTTGTTTATGTTGGTTTTCTTTCATCTCCACATTTTCGGGATTTTTGTGAACTGGATTCCATGGCCCCCTATCTATTTCTCCCTACCTAGCCCTGCCTGTCCCTTACTCACCAAGAATCACAAATAGACAAAATTCAAAGAGAAATTCAAGGCCATCGAAAGAGAAATATACCCTAGAAGTAAAACTGTTAACATGCAATTGTTAACTCCTTAAAATAAAACACACTTACTCATTTTATGTAACTATAGTGCATACAGTAATGTCATACACAATGTGGGTACATCATGAATAAACAGTAAGTAGTGTTATGTGGTTAAGAAAATGATGACACAAATAAAAAATTAAACGTTCAGGAATTTTCTCATCTGCCCTGAGGGATAATGATAGAACCAGTAGCTAATACATTAGAATCTGTTAAATCAATGGCTTACTCAATGACGAGTATGTCCTTCATTTCTTTTTTTTTAAACTTTAATTCCACTTAGTTAACATATAGTATTATATTAGTTTCAGGTGTACGCTACAGAAATTCAACATTTCCATGCATCACCCTGTGCTTATCACATGTGCACTTCTTAATTCCCATCACCTGTTTAACCCATCCCCTACTCACCTCACCTCTGGTATTCACCAGAGGTGAATTCACCAAAATTTGTTATCTATATTTAAGATTAAGAGTCTTTTTCTTCTTTCTTTCTTTCTTTCTTTCTTTCTTTCTTTCTTTCTTTCTTCTTTCTTTCCTTTCTTTCTTTCTTCTTTCTTTCTTTCTCTCAAATCTATTTCTTAATTTATCTCCTTTCATTTTTCCCTTTGCACATTTTTTTCCTTAGATTCCACCTATGAGTGAAATCATTTGGTATTTGTATTTGGCTGACTTACTTTGCTTAGTATTATACCTTCTAGCTCCATTCATGTTGATTCATATCCTTCATTTCTGAATGTTGAAATCACAGACTTAATTTTTTTTTAATTTATTTATGATAGTCACACACACACAGAGAGAGAGAGAGAGGCAGAGACATAGGCAGAGGGAGAAGCAGCCTCCATGCACCGGGAGCCCGATGTGGGACTCGATCCCAGGTCTCCAGGATCGCGCCCTGGGCCAAAGGCAGGCGCTAAACCGCTGCGCCACCCAGGGATCCCCACAAACTTAATTTTAAGGTTAAGATGATCTGGACAAGTATGCAGAGAGTAGGTCAATATAAGTGAAGGGGAATAGCTTGATCAAATCTCAGTGAATGTACTGAAGACAATTGTGAGCTAATGCTATTGTGGGTAAACATTTACAAAACACTATCATTAAATGTTTGTCCCAGAAAAAAAAAATATATCATGTGTACGATGGGAAACAGGCTGTGCAAAAAGCAAGAAGATAGAAAGCAAGAGCTTGACATATTTCTATTAGGAAACAGCACTCTCTGAAATCCTTTATTTCTGAATATTAGCCAAAAGCCAGGCCAAAGTTTTCCAGAGACCATATTTCTGTTGGAAATAGAATACTTCAAATCCACTGTACCTCCCTTTTTATTGACTGTATGAAGCTGTCTTGTTTCATTATGGGAAGGAAAGAAAACAGCAACAACAACAAATAACCTGTAACATATAGGTTGATGTCTCTAGTTGCCTTTAATTGTGCTCCAACTTTTACCTCCAAAGATGAAAGCCAGATGGTTTTATATTTAGTTTATTTAATGAAACCATGACAAAGAAAAATCCTATTAATGCATTGAATGCAGTAAAGGATCTATAAAAGATAATTCAAACTTTGATAGATTTCATAATATTCACACTGACTAGAAAACTCATAAAATTAATTAATATATAATATACTTAAGCCAGAATTTGCATCTTCATGGGTATTCATGATTTCTAAATCAGAATTAAACTAGTGGAAATGTTTCCTCAGCATAGAACCCAAGTCCTTAGAGATAGAATAAAAAGGAATGAAGAAAAAAGTGAAGGAAACATTGTTCAGTAGAGGTCCACAGAACATGCCTCAGAGAGGCCTTAGACTTTATTGAAAACTGTTAGAAGTGTAGGTCTTTCGACCTGTGTGTGTGTGTGTGTGTGTGTGTGTAGGTATATACACAGCCAATGGAAAGGTCTAGAGATGTCTTCAGATACCAAAATAGATCAGTGATCTCTACCCACTCATTCCACTTCCCTCCCACCCTGCCACACACACACACACATAAATTATGAACTACTGGTATGTCTATGTCTCCTATGATTTTGTTTTTATGTTGTTTCAGTCAAAGTCCAACCAGGAAAATAGAAACCAGACTGTCATTTCAAACAAAAGAAATTAACGCAGTAAATTTTTTACATAGCTCATGAGAGAGCTGAGAAGCCAATAAGGGACAATGAGGTGACCTGCTGATTACACATCCACACAGGAAGTCATTCTAACCTGTCTCTAAGGCTGGAGAGACAAAGGGAAGAAGCCATATTACCAGAACCCAGGAGATAGGGTCATCCACCCAACCCTGGAAGCTGACAGGTAATCAGAGGAAGCTGCAGCCACAGAGGAGGAAGAGCTGGAGACAGTGCCTATAAACCTGAAGATAGAGGATCTTATTGGCTGAAGAATCAGTTCCCCTTTAATACCACACAGAGTTAGACAATGAAAAGGAGTAGCTCTGATCATAAACCAGGGAAGCAGAGCTTAGAATTAATTAAAAACACGGAAATTATCTTCACACCAGATCTTCTTAATACTTTCCTTATTTCTCATGATGATATCAGAATCATTTCTAGCTTTGAGTCCTCCCTGATTTTCCATCTTTCCCTTGTTTCCAAAATCATAATCATTTTTATTATGATATCTTAATTTTTACTTTGAAAAAATGGATATTGTCAGGTTTAATCCAATTGGTAGTGAAATGAAATAGAGAGGACAGGCAAAAAGTTGGTCAAAACAGGCTTTTAATGGGATGCACTCTCAGGGCAAGGTTCCGTGACCTGCAGGGGAGGGAGAGAGTGGGGGAAGTCACAGCTGGGGAAGTGCACCCAGGGGAGTGCAAGTGGGCTTTTCAAGGCGGGAGGGGTAAGGGGTTGTATGTCTGTACGGGATGATAGGTATTAAGCATACTACTGGTGAAATCGGCATGGGGCAATAACTACCCATGCCCTTATATATGGGGTCTGAGTAAAGTATGGTTCAGGTTTCCTGCATAGGTCCAGTCGTGTCCTCCGGCAGTCTGCTGGTGATGGGAAAGTTCTGAGGTGGGGACAACAAAGTGGAGGTCCACTGCTATTTTGTTGGTGCTTCCCATTCCCCCTTGATCCCGCTGGCCCGACATTTATAGACTCCAGTTTCTCCTAATATTTGCTCTTTTACCCTGGTTCCTGACACAGAGTGCCCAAATTCCTGTAGGGGATAAGAGCATCTTTGCTCTAATGAGGTGACTCTTGGTGTCCTCTGGAATAAGGGTTGATCACTAAAAAGACCAAACCATGATTAGAAGCTTAGAACTTTCAGCTCTACTCCCATCCTCAAAAGAAGAGAGAGGGGCTGGAAAAGAAGAGTCAGTAATTGATCATATCTACTCAGTGAAACTTCCATTAAAATTCATGAAATACAGAGTTTGGAGAGCTTCCAGGTTAGTGAATACATCAACGTGCCCGGAGGGTGATGCACTCTAAATCCATGGGGACAGAAGCTCTTGCAATTGGGACCCTTCCAGACCTCACTATATGTATCTCTTTATCTGGTTGGTCATTTGTAGCCTTTAAAATAGCCTGTATGATAAATCTTCAAAGGTTAGTAAACTACTTTTTCCCGGGTTCAATGAGCTAATCTTGAAAAATTTTGAACCTGGAGGAGGAGGTGTGAGAACCTGTGACTTGTAGCCAATTCAAACAGAATGTATGGGTAAAATGAAGACCTACTACCTGTGATTGACATCTAGAGTAGGAGGCAGTCTTGTGGAATTGAGCTTTTAACCTATGGGGTCTGTGCTAATTCTGGTTAGTGTCAGAACTGAATTGAATTGTAGAATATCTACCTAGTGATAGAGAGTTGGTGATTGTGGGGGAAAAACCCACATGTCTAGTGTCAGAGGAGTTGTGTGAGACAGGAAGACAATGAGTAGTGAGTTTTCCCCAGACAATACCTCATTCATTCCTAATAATCCATCATATAATTTTTCACCAACATCCAGATTGGGCATTCTCCTAGTTGTGTTTCCCTTGTAATGCATCAAATCCAAATCCTTCTCAAATCCAAATTCAGATCATGTAATTTCCCACTCTTAAAATTTTGTAAAAGTCTGAATGTAGTAACACGGCGCAATTACTTTCTGATCTGATTCCTACATTTTTCAGTCTTTTGGTCTCATCAAAGTGAACTATAAACTCTCTCGTAGCACAGAAGATTTGCTCAAATACTTAGCTAAGAGATTTCACTAACTTTATTTTTTTAAGATTTATTTATTTATTTGAGAGGGAGAGAGAGTGTGGACCCAAGCACAAGAGTGCAGGTAGAGGCAGAGGAAGAGGGAGAGAGAGAATCTCAAGCAGATTGTGCCTTCAGCATGGGGCTCAGTGGAGGGTTCAATCTCACAACTCTGAGATCATAACCTAAGCTGAAAACAAGAGTCAGACACTTAGCTGACTGCACCACCCAGGTGCCCCTTCACAGAATTTAGATTGGCCTCCACCTGTCTTAGTCTGTGTCCCTAAAGATGACCCCAGTCCCAATGCTATATTTTTGCTTTAAAAAAAGCAATGCTGCCAAACCACAAAAGTACAGTGTCCCAACTGACAATACCAAGTCATTTTCATTAATTTCCCACTTGTTGTTCTTTTGGATTTTCCATTTTCCCTGTAGATTCTTTTGTTTCCTCTATGTTTTCCCTTAGTCACCTTATCTTGGTTGAGCTATACTCAGGGTGTAGGGGTATCTCTTTCTCCTACCATGGTGCTCTGAATAAGATCTTCATTCACAGTTTTAACAATATCCAGTGCAGTTTTTCTTTGACATCAGACACATACCTGGTTGAGTGACAGTCCTAGAACTCCTTCTCTGTATGTGATATTCCCACCTTTGTATTTGGATTCATGATGAGCCAACTGTTTGGAAAAACCTTTGCTCAAATTCCATATGTCCAAATTCTTGTTCACCTTTCAAGATCAAACCAAATGCAATTCCTTATAGTTGTGTTATAGCTTAGTTAACTAAGCTTAATTATTAACCCTACTAGTTTTCTGGGTCCACACAAGCATGAAATTTCTGCTTTGCTTCTCCTATGTTTGGGAGGATCCTGTGGCTATTTGTGGTCCATGTCCACAAAAGAGATTGTGTCTCTTCTGGGCCTGATCACTTAGTAAAAACTCAATAGTACCAGGTTCATAGTTTCATTTTTCTTCTGCTATGAAAAGCAGAGGGGCAAAGAGTAGCTGTTCTTTCAGCCTGGGTCTTTGAGTTGAAATAAAAATAGGAGAGCTCCTAGTTGTCATCCAGGGAGTATGGGAGCTGTTGTTGTTTTACATAAGTGAGATTTTAAGTATTTTGTTATCGCAATACAATCTAGACTGACACAATTATTTATTTTAATGTATCTCTCAGGTAATTTAAAATTTCTAAAATAAGTTATAATTACTTTATGTATTTATAAGATTTCTTCCTACTAGATTGGAAAGCTTTAATGATAGAATTTGTTTTTGAGGATAATTTAGAGTAAGCACTTGTTAGATATATTTTTCCTATGAATGCAAAAATAAAGTAATTAATATACAACTAGATGAATGCTTTCTTCTATCTATAGTTTCAATCTAGAATTGTACTTTTTAAATGAGTACTTTGGATTGAGTAATCCTATGTGTTCTCACTGAGTCAACTGTACATTTTGCTTCCTAAGGGATTCTATGTACTGTAAAGGGCATGGGCAAATCATTATCGATATACCCATAAGTTTTTTGTACAACATTTCCGAGATGTGTTGGCTGGTACAGGATTGGCCTTGATTATACTTGGAATGAAAGCACCAATACAGATTTAGAAAGTGCTGACACAGTATTGCTGGCTTATATATCTATAACCAGTCTGTTTCCAATTTTACAAGGAGGTCTAGCTGGCAGTGTTAGCATTTTTCAAAAGTTGAAAGCAATAGGAAATAACCTTAGGTTTAATAGGCTTGTTTTGCTAACAATGAGATTTTTTTCTATGAAAATTATTGATTCACTTCAACATTCCACCATAGATAGCATTGTCAAAATTGTTTACTGTTTGAAAATAGAATCGACACTCAATAGTTGACATTCAAGTAGAAGGGTTTGCTGTGGCTGATTCAAATATCCAGAGAATTATCAAATCAATTGCTTCTGGTTTGTGAAAATATATTATTTTCTTTTACATTTTATATATTTTTAAGCCAAACACTTTTCAACAAAATGACTTGATTACAGTAAGACCCGACTCTGTTAAACACTACCATTTTTTTTTTTCCATAATAGATTTAGAAGCTTTCACTTTTGGAAATAGAAATTCATTTAAGCTAAACTCACAACAGTTCAGGTTTGGGTGAAGTCTTTATTCAAGTCTCACCATGGAATGGTAACAGAACTTAGCTGTCCCTAATGGGAAGAAGAGCCTGACTCCAGAAAATGGGAAGTGAATGAGGCTGGTTGTCTGGCCTTCTCTTTGGCACCAAATATATTTGTTGTTCATTGTCATTTTTAATGCTTCCTCCTTTTTTCCTCCTTCTCTCTCAGAAAATGGCTTAATATCCATTCTTGAGAATCACTTCTGTAAGCCTTGTCTATGTAGCCTCCAGTTAACATACTCACAACTTCTTGTCTATTATTTTTGTGTGAGTGGCTGTGTCTTCTAGTTCTTGGCCATAAGACATTTTTATTTCTCACAGTTTTGGATGTTCATCCAAGAGCCAAAATGTTCTAGATAGCGAGAGGGATATGGGGAAATAGACATCCTGATACATCAAAACACTTATCCAGATGCTGTGGGTAGAGCAGATTGAGCTACTGAGGCATTGAACTGAATCATTTCACTTGTGAGTGTGTGTGCTTTTGTGTTTTTACTTGACTCATAGCTCACATAGCAGAAGGATTCGTAATGGACTGTAAAAGAAGAAAATATTTCCTACAAAATGGCTATTTAAGTTAAAAATAAGAGTTAACTAAAGTGCTATGAATATCATCCAAGGAAAATAGTGTGATGTGAAATGACAATTAGCATAAGTAAGGTATCTGTAGACTCTTCAATCTATATATTTATTCACAAATATTGACTCAAAGCATTGAATTAATATATTTACCATTGGGTAACACTGATAACTGGCACCGTTATAAAATTATTTCTACATTCTCCTGAAAACCTTGGTTTTGTTTGTTTCTTTTTATTTTTACAATAGCAATTCTATGTACAAATAAACACCAATCTTCTCCAAATGAATTATTAAAAAATATTTATTCAGTGCTCACAGCTATATTTTATTTCTGCTAAAATTGGAATTAATTCCATTGATAAACTGAGAGCTCATTTTATTTATAAACAAATATGCATACATAAAGAAAATAAATATATTTGCTTATCAATACATATGCTTGTGTTTGTGTGTATTTTCTCTGAAGGGGATTATATTGCTTTTTAGATATTGATCAGTATAGCATGAGTAAGTTCTAAATGAACTGAATATCATGAAATTTATTATCCAAAAATGTTTCCTTAGAAATAGATCAGTCTCATATGTAATGCCAAAATTAAGATACAACTAGTCCATTAGCTATCATTTATGGGCAATGATATTTGAGACTCCAAATAGGTTCATATTTCTGAGAAACTAACACAAGAAACATAGTAATAACAGTAATGTCTCTAATGTCACAGAGGCACTAGAGAGCATCCAAGATACATTTTTGTTTATGCCTTTTACCAGCTGTAATTTATCATGTTTTGCCAGAGCCAAAGTTAGTGGCTCCCTGACATAAGCACAGAAGGTCTGAAACAAGGCAAATATTTTTGAGACTTCAAAGAAGGAAACTTTACACTATGCAAAGTAGCTCAGGGCGATGTCCTGAACTGTATAATTAGTCAATGAATGTTTATTTTGATAGAATAATGACTGTATCAATTTGCTAGAAAACTTGAAAGCAGTGCTCAGTGAGAAAGCTGTTGAATTCTATTGCAACATGTACTCTATTCTCCTTGATAATGATATCTGAATTAAAACCTCATGAGAAAGTCACTTATTTTTTTTTAAGTCTAAGCTTCCTTTGAATTGCAAATTATTACTTTTCTCAACATAACTATGATGGCCGCTTTCAATTTCTGCTGTGAAACAGCAGTTCCCAATGCCAAATTGACATTTAAGAGCATTGTGGAACCTACCACAGGTCTTGCGGAAAAATAGTATAGATTTGTTTGGTAGGGATTTATAGAGGAATTATAAAGATCCTCTCAGAACATCAAAATTCCTGGCAAATCACCCTGTATTGATGAGTATTGACCCTTTACTCTCTTGAATGGCAGGAATGCTGTTCCAGTCATCTATTTTTTTTTCCTATCCTATAAACTGGAAACTTACAAGCAAAATTCACCAGACTCAGAATAACTTGCTCTTCTAATGGAAAATGCCTACACAGCCACTGTAGCTACCTAATGCTACCGTTAAATGAAATACCAATATGGCTAAAATCCCTCTCAGGAAATTTCAATTATTTTCTCTCATCTCAATATAGAGATTTTTTTTTGTCCCCGCCACGTTATTGACTACTTTCTATATAGCACACTTCCATCAAAATCAGAAATTTTTATATAATTAAACAGGCAAAGTCTCATGTGCAAATTTCCCCCACAGTTTTCCAGTGGAATGAACTATCTTCTTGAAATCAAACCACCTGTGGCACATGGGTGGCTCAGTGGTTGAGCACCTGCCTTTGGCTCAGGGCATGATCCTGGGGTCCTGGGATTGAGTCCCACATTGGGCTCCCCGCAGGGAGCCTGCTTCTCTCTCTGCCTATGTCTCTGCCTCTCTCTCTCTGTGTCTCTTATGAAGAAATGAATAAAATGATTAAGAAAAAAAGAAATCAAACCAGCTAACGTTTACAATATAACATACCTCCCTCATCCTAGTGACTTAAAATACCTACTATTCTGGCAGTTGGTAATTTGCTGAGGAGGATGAGGGAACAGCTAGGTAAACGTTCTAATCTTTGTTGGGCTGGGTGGACCAGGTGCTGGGTGGTCTAGCTTGGTGTATGTGGGCTGACCCATTTCTGCTTCAGGAGGACTCTTACCCTCCAGCATGCTTGTGCAATTTGTTTCTTTGGCAGTTCCTCAGTTTTCCAAAATACTATGTGGAAGCAAGCAGATTCTTTCAAGTCCTGGGAAGGAGCACATCACTCCCTCCAAATTTCATTGTCCAAAGCAAGTCACAAGGCCAACCCAGATTCAAGTGGAGGGAAAATAGATTCTACATTGGAGAAACTGTAAAGTCACATTCTAAAGAGTGTATATCCAGGGAGGAATAAAGAATGTGAGCCACTATTATAATTTACCACAATTCTCATTTTTTGCAATGGATACATTCAGTATGGAAAGCAGCAAAGCACTCATATGCAGTATGGAAAGTCACAAAGTACTCAGATACAATATGGAAAGTGCAAAGCAGGGGAACCTGGGTGGCTCTCTTAGTTGAACATCCGCCTTCAGCTCAGGTCATGAGGGATCAACCCCTATGTTGGCCTCTCTACTCAGTGGGGAGTCTGCTTGTCCCTCTCCCTTGTTTGTGTTCCCTCTCTCTGTCAAATAAATCAATAAACTATTTTTTTAAAAAAGGAGGAAAAGATGCTCAGAAAATTGGCTCAGCATATATCTGGAAATCCACATGAAATCACCAAAATAATTGTTATCTAACTCCAAAATAAGTGTTATCTAACTCCTTAAATTGTGCTGTATGACTTTAGACAACTCACAATCTCTCAAAGATTTTGTTTTCTTCTAAACAGATAGAAAGTTGGTCCGAGTAATTTCGAGGTATGTGAAAATGGATACACTTATAATAGCTATCATAAAAATTAGTAGCCCATGACAAGGATATTTTGAGTTAGACATGATGGAACAGAGAAAGTTAAATTTAGAAAATAAATTATTGATGATAAATAGTGCCTGCTAGAGAAAAGCCCTGCAAAAGCAGCTGGCAATGAGGTGGTAAAAGTTGCTTTTTAAAGTAAGGACCAGGTTCCGAGACTTCCTATCCTGTCAGCTTCCTCTTGGGTGTGCTCTGTTGCTCACCTATCCAGCCTCATTTATATAGATAAAAGACTGTAAATTCCTATTTTGCTTCCAGGAATAATCATGACAATGTAAAAATATTTGTTTAGTGATTAAATATCCAGTCATGGAAAATTACTACTTTGAAACTCAAATTTGATTTTTGCAAGAGAGACACTTTTTAACCTTCATGGTATTTTCTTAAAAAAGCAAATTTTTAAAAATGTGGGAAATAGGAACCTTTAAAAATTTCTGGAAGTAGAGTAATTACTTTATTGGACATGTTTTCCAAATGTAAATTCTTCCTAGATCAAACAGAAAGATTGATGAATAAAAAAAAAATAGAGAAAACAATGTTTACAAACTCTCTCTTTTTCATTGGGAGGGACATGATTCAGAAAAGAAGCTGATTTAGCCAAATACACAGAGCTAGTCTGTTGACACAGGTGAGATAAGGGCCTAGGTTTCCTGCTCTCCACCACAGAGCTCTTTCTGCTATTCTATTCTGCAAGATATGGTTTAATATATGTACAATTGAATGCTCTGCCTTGAAGTTCTCTTGTGTGTGTACATGTGTCCACCTGTTTGTGTGGTGTGAGTCTTTTAAAATAATAGAATTTATATTTTTGTGTATAACGTTTGACTAAATACTGCTCTGACATTTTAAGTTTCCCACCTAAGGAAAATAAGGAACTTTGGGAACACAAACAATAATAAGCTGAAAACATCCAATGAAGAAATAAAGGATAGCATAGTATTAACAGCTCCCAGGACACACAGCAGAATGTATGAAAATGTGCATGTTACTGTATAGTGCAGAATAAAACCAAGATAAGTCGTTGTTTACTTTAAATGCTTACTACGTCAAGGCAAGAGGCACATGTGGTACCAGATAATCTTTGTTTGAGCCTTGAGTCATCTCCCATATATAGACATCATTTCTATGACAAATATATCACAATGGTACCATCTTCCATGTGATTCTGCTCCTTGCTTACACAGATTAATAATTTGCAGGTTACAAGTTTTGCAAGCTACATACATTTCCCATTATTTTCTAATACATTGATGAAAATAAATGCCCTGTGGTTCCGGCGTCAGTGGCTTTTTACCAAACAAGAATTTCCACTGAGAAAAGTTGCAGTTATTACTTTAAAAGAGATGTGTTATTTTATTTTTCCAACAACGGAAGGCCTCTATAAGTCCAAAGTCCCATACAATTATATACTACAGAGCAGAATAATAGAACACTGCACTAGGATAAATTTTGTGCCCACTTAATTGAAACACTTGCCAAGGAGCTGGGTGAAAGCAATGTATTTCAATCACTCTAAACAATGGATAAATGAGACACATTCCTTCTAAATGACACATTTTAGCTGTCTGGAAGCCTATTCACAGTTGTACGTGGTAACATAAGTTTGCCACTCTGCTCTTTACAATTGGTCCATTTCAAGCTGTGCTTTGAAGTTGTTTATTCCAAAAAGCCTTCTTAATATTAACAGAAATAAAAATGTTTTTAGATGTGGACCAATATTTTTCCACCCCTTCCAGAATATATGTATGTATATTCGTATCCTGTTTTTTTGGTCTCTCTCTGCTTCTTTGTCTCCATCTCTGTATTTGTCTCTCTGTCTCTGCTTGTCTCTCTCTCTCTCTCTCTCTCTCTCTCTCTATATATATATATATATACACACACACACAAACACAGATACATATAAACATAAATATATATACATAATTTAAACTATGAATGCATTTTATCTTTTATATAATTTTATATAATTTTTATATTAAATAAAGCTGATATAATTAAATATTTTATTGTAAACTTCAGCTCAGTATTTGTTTGTTTTATTAAACCAGAATATAATGATAGAACTATGCTAGTAAATCAAGGAGCGAATAATATAAATTTGTTTCAACAGAAATATTTAAATACTTAAATAAGTATCTTTTTATATTTCTGGGGAAAAAATAGTTGTCTAATGGAAGTAAAAAAAGATAATTCATTCCTGAAAAAAGTCAAAATGAAAATTAAGGAATATAGAAGCAGAGCACTTGCTTTCATGAGTAATAGGCAGAGTGGCTATATAATTTATCATCCAAACTATGACATTTTTGAGAGTGAAAAAGGGTATTATTAATAACTAAGCTAGAACCATAGACACTAGAACTCTCCCAGGTAAACTAGGCCATATGGTTACTCTGGCCACCCTACTTACAGATGATCAATCAATCCTGGAGTTATTTTTTGAAATGATATGATTTTGTTCAACCTTATATTATTTTACCTACAGTATCACAATTGTTTTAAAAGAAAAGATTAAGATGAATATATAATCTAGAGAATGATGAATTTTATCATGATAAAGCAATATACAACATATTTCCTTTACTTCTATTCCTTTCAAAATGAAAGCTCTCAAGAAAGTTCTGGATCTTAAAATTCCTTACAGATTAAAATAGACCTGGTTTATTATATCTCTAAATGTTTGATAGAATCATATCTAAAAGAATACTTTGCTAATAATAGTAATTCTACAAAGAATTAGAAATATCTCAAGCATTTTTTTTCTTGGCTGATTTCAGTTAAAAAAAAAAAAAACTTTATCTTCTCTTCAAATTTGACAAAGTGCGACTAAAGAGCTCACCTGAATATGGAGGTAGAAAAATGTACCTGTTGATATCTTCAGAAGCTTATTCTCTAAACCTACTCTTACCCTAAATGTGTTAGAAGAGGGTCTTTATGGGTTACTTGACATACCTTATAATAGCACATTTTTTGGTTTGTTTTTAGAAACCACATCATATGGGAAATTTGATTACCCTTTTTGAAATTAGTATCTGTAATAATTCTACTTAAGTTGTATTCTGTTCCTGTGATATGTCCATATGGCCAATCTTAAGGAGGTGGTATGGTGGAGAGACACTGGCTCCTCTAGGATGAGTATTTAGCAAGAGCAATCAAACACGAGCAAGAGAAGTAATTAAATGACCATGCATTGGTCGGACACCATTTTGCTTCATGAAGCTGGAAGTTCCTGAATCTGGAAGTTAGGATTGGGGTTGGAGCATGATATCGAAGATTCAATTCACAATAGTAAGTTTGAAGAGTGAAGGGAAGGGTTTCTGATGCGTGATGAAAAGTCTTGCTGCTGAATCTCACTAGGTCAGAGAATCTAAGCCCAATCATCCAATTTACACACAGAGCCCTTGAATTTTGCATAAATGTTTCTAGAAGGAGGAGTTCAAAAGGCCCTCAGAATGTAAGTGTGTGTGTGTGTGTGTGTGTGTGTGTGTGTGTGTGTGTTTCTGTTCTTGGACAACACAGCTCTCTTTGGCATAGAAAGAGATAGTAGAAGCAAATTGCTAGCTCGCCTCCTGGCACCCTGTTTTTAACCCCTGAGTATTCCTCCTAACAGCTTGTATTGCAGAAAATTGGAATCAGGAGGATTAGGAAGCCAGTTTCTAATAGTATTTACTACAATTTTCCCTCAAAATCTGGAATTTCCTAGCCTAACAT
This sequence comes from Vulpes vulpes, assembly GCF_048418805.1. Lineage (NCBI taxonomy): Eukaryota > Metazoa > Chordata > Mammalia > Carnivora > Canidae > Vulpes > Vulpes vulpes. The sequence continues at coordinate 129,021,835 of NC_132793.1, forward strand.
ATTACTTGAAAAAACAAAAAGAAAATCTCTTTGCATTTTCTATGTTAGGGTGGTCGTGGTGTGAAGTGGGGAATAATCAAATGTGTAACACAAACCAGATATTGCATTACAGCTGATTTATATATTTAGGTCACTATGTATAAGAATGAATACATTTTCCCTGCATGTAGCTATTGAAGTTCAAAAACTAATTGTAATATAGTCCAAGAAAGCCATTTTGTAGGTAGCATTTATTTTTTGCTATAATATTTTTTTTTTAAGTAGGCTCCATACCCAACGTGGGGCTGTATCTCAGGACCCTAAGATCAAGAGTTGCATGCTCTACTGACCGAGCCAGTCAGGTGCCCTCATGAGTAGCATTTTTAAAGAATATACTCAAGTAATTCTACATACAGTTTACAGACAAAATTCTATTGGGATAAGAACAGACATTAAAACAACTTAATTTGGGATCTATGTAGTTCAAGGTTTCATGCATATTATTTAATTAACACATATCATAATTCTCTATGTTATAAGACATTGTGAAAAATACAGAGGATATGAGATTGTCCTGGCTTAAATAGACCACTGAATCTTCTATTTTCTCTTGATGTAGATGAATTTCTTCTTATATTAACTCTTTGGAATTCTGTGAAAATGTGGACTACTACATAGTTGTATTATTTTCAAATTATTATTTTGATTAATGTGATATATAAATAATATAATATGTAAAATTTCTGAGTAAAAAAAAATAAAAACCTGGATAATTCATTACAAGTGCATGCAGTAGATCTACTAAGTAAATATTTGTAGTCTCTGTCAGGGTGCTATAGTTGTTAGTTCACATGGAGAACTGTCCTCAGAAAACTAATTTAAATTAAAAAAAATTCTGCCACACTTAAAATGGAAAAAAATAGCATTTCCACAAACATTAGTCTAGACACTTATTTAGAAAGACAATTTGGGGCCCCTGTACCTTTCAAGTGATATAATGGAGAAATGAAACAGAAAATGTACTGTACATATTTATTAAGTAGTTCTTTACAAATGTTCGATGGACTATGGGCAATGGCCAAAAATACTTGTTTTAAACAAGGGGTCTATTAGTAGACTTGAAGTAAAAATAGTTGTCAATTCAGACACCTGGGTGGCTCAGTGGTTAAGCTTCTGCCTTTGGCTCAGGTCCTGATCCTGGGGTCCTGGGATCAAGTCCAGCATTGGGCTCCCTGCATGGAGTCTGCTTCTTCCTCTGCCTATGTCTCTGTCTTTCTCTCTGTGTCTCTCATGAATAAATAAATAAATAAATATTTTTTTAAAAAATAGATGGTCCTCAATTAAAAAAAAAAACTTGCTAGTTATGGTAAAGAAATTTCAAAGTATATTGTTATTTTTCCCCAACATTTCTTAACAATTAAAATCTGAAATTGTATAACTTCCTATAAATCACAAATTATGTACTAAAGGACAAATAATTGATAATTTATAATGTCCCACCAAATTCCTTTAGAGCTACTTAACGTTTCCTATATTCTCTGCTTTTATATAAGAAATAATAATTATAATAAAAATCATAGTCATGAAGAATAGTAGTAACAAATGAAATTGCTTCCTTAATGGTAGTAATTGTAACACATTTTTCTTCTTATGTTTGAAAGTCTCTATGAAGCTATCATAAAGCATCTCTTTAAAGGTAGGTTTAATAGCTAAAAAAAACTCTTACAGTTCCAACCTATGCTTTATTTACAGATTCTGGGCTTCAGAAGGACTGTCCATGCATTAGTTGTGAATAACATTAAAATTATCAATACTGGGATCCCTGGGTGGCACAGCGGTTTAGCGCCTGCCTTTGGCCCAGGGCGCGATCCGGAAATCCGGGATCGAATCCCACGTCAGGCTCCCGGTGCATGGAGCCTGCTTCTCCCTCTGCCTATGTCTCTGCCTTTCTCTCTCTCTCTCTGTGACTATCATAAAAAAAAATAAAAATAAAAATAAATAAAATTATCAATACTTAGTTTTAATAAATACTCTTCCTCAATGATGCTTTACCCATCTTTTTTTTTTAAGTTTGGGATATAGGTTTTTCTATAATTAATATCCAGTGCAGTTGCCTTGATCTCACATGTCATCTGACTCCTCAGTAACACTAAATCTTAGATTCAGTTATTGAAAAACTTGGGATCCCTGGGTGGCGCAGCGGTTTGGCCCCTGCCTTTGGCCCAGGGCGCGATCCTGGAGACCCCGGACCGAGTCCCACATCAGGCTCCCGGTGCATGGAGCCTGCTTCTCCCTCTGCCTGTGTCTCTGCCTCTCTGTCTCTCTCTCTGACTATCATAAATAAATAAAAATTAAAAAAGAAAAAGAAAAAAAAAACTATTAATAGTTTATTTTCACTTAATTAAAGTTAATAATTGCTCACAAACACACACATAGATTTTACAGAAGTGTGAAGTGCGGGAAACTAAATGAGAGAGAGGAGGACGATATCTGTTTCATACAACAGAGACATAATTATTTATAAAAGGAATTTCCATGGGCTCTTTCTGCACAAAGAATATGGAAAGTGTAATCATCCAGAACCATGTGTCTATATAAGTAAAAAATGGGCATTAGCGAAATTATAGCCAGGCCATAATTAACTTAACATTGGTAAAATGTATTTGGGTGTTGTGAAAGGAAAAAAAAAAGAATTGATAAGTGTCTTGTTACATAGAAAGATTTAGACCACCTGCATCTCTTCACCAGGAAATCCAACTGTTACTTAGGGTAGAAATAGAAATTGTGGGTCTGAATAACCTGATTTGCTCAAATTTATAGGAATAACCTATAATCATTCTTGTGTCTTTGAGAAAATAAAGCAGTTTTTGTAAATTTTAATTTGGTCTATAAACTTAGTGAATTTTTAAGATTAAAGGATAACATAAAGCAATATATCAGTATTCAAAATATCTAGATAACAAAATGATATTGATTACTTCTGGCTTAATCCAATTTTCCAAACACACTCTTTCTGTAGTGCAGTATCTCTCTCTCTCCACTAATACATCTGCAAGTTTATGAAATTACTCTTTGAACAAGATTACTTTTAAAATAAGTAAGTTTAATAAACCCATGAAAAATTTGAAGAGCAGATGTGTTATCATTTCTTTAGTAAAAAATATAAACTTGGGATTTACACTTTACAAATCAATTGCACATATGAGGTTTGACTTGCTTAACATAACCAATAAAGTCAGTGTTTTATTATCATTTTTAGATAAGGAAATGGGCCAACAATATAGAGATTTTTTTTCCCAAAAGCAATTTCAAAACAGGTCAAACAGCAAACAAATGACAGAACTTTAATCAAAATTGAGTTAATGTGAAAACAAATACTATGCCACTTACTCCTAAAGTTCTTTTTCTCTTTAAAGTTTGCATTTAATAAGAAACCAGAATTTATCATCTCATATATAGTCCTATTGGCATAAGATAGGTATGGCAATAAAATATGCTTCTAGGATTCTGTTTCATGAGTTAATGTTTTGGGAAATTAATGGCATAAACACATTTTTTTCTTTATTTTTTTCAACTCTTTCTAGAGATAAATTATAAGTTATACATGTGATATAATTTGTGAATGAGCAGAGTGAATTATCCATTTTGTTGTATTTTGGACTTCCCTGTGACACGAAGTAAATTACTTATCTGTCATTTTAGTTACATTTACTCATAATGCTCATATTTTTCTTGTTGAAAGAGGAATCTAAATTGCATTTCCAGGAGCTATGGACTTGAATTTATTCTCTCAACAGGTGAGCTCTCTTCTAGGCACCAGAGACACAGTGGGAATACAAATACTGTCTCTGCCCTCAAGAAACTTAGTGTCTACTGGAGAGAGACAGGAATAAATGTATGTTGGGGGGTGATCTGCTATAAAGGAAAGAAGGCAGGTCAGGAAAATAAGGGGGATGGGAGGGATGGTGTTTGGTTGAGAAATCTGTAGTAATAGAGCATTGTGGATGAGCTGTAAGGAAAGTGAGGTGTGAGACCAGTGGTTATCTAGGAGCACATTCAGCTCAGAGGTAACACCATATGTAAAGTCCTCAAAATATAGCATTTGTTGGCAAATGCAAAATGGGACAACTGTGGAGGTCAGTGCTCTTAGAAGACAGTGGGAAAACTGGAATGGTATTACATTAGATCAGAGAAGTTGTTGGAGACCAGACTTGTCAGGTCTTTTCCAGGATATTTTCTTCAGTGTTTAAGAGAGGTGGGTAAATAATGCCTCTTCCCCCTCAAAATATCAAGGCCCTAATTACTAGAACCTATGGAGGTCCAATTGTCTATCCTGGTTCCCAATTCCACTACTATTAGAGTTGTGAACATGGGCAAGTTCTTTAACTTCTCATTGTTCTCATTGATAAAATGTACATAATAAAATTACCTGAGTCATATAATTGAAAGAGTAATCTGGAAAAAATTGTGCATATAGTAAGGCAGGATAAATGTTACCTATTGTTACATGGCCACTATTATCCAGTCGGTATTTATTTTCTGAGTACCTGTCTATGGAATTTTGCTGGTGATAAAGTGAGAGTTGCAATTCTTTAAGACCGTGCTCTTCCATTTACTACTGTGCATGGGACTCTTGTTGGTAAAAATGAAAAATTCATACAAATCATTGCCTAATAAAGCTGTCAAAAACAGTCACCAAATAACAAAATTTCTTAGGAATGGAGAACTTGACCTTGAAGGATGGTAAAGTTTTAGACATGTGGATAATGGAAAATGCATTCTGGCTAGAAAGAACAACAAACAAAGGCTTGGAAGTAGAACATATCTTTTGATGGGAGTGGAATATTTTAGAATGTTATTTCTTTTCTCAATGTGGAATATCAATTTTGAAGTTATGATACTCCAGATTTATCTTGAGATCAGATGTTTAGCTGATTGAAAGGACACCAGATGGGGCTCAGAAAATATTCCTCCATTAGCCACATCTGTCTGTGACCCTGGGAAAGTACCTCCTTGCTGTATCCTTAAGTTATTTTGAGAAGCTGAAGAAGGAAGATAAAGTAATTAACCTATTCTGCTTCATTCTTCTATCAATAAATAAAGGAATTTAAATGGCCCACCTTTTATTAAAATTTGTATCATCCTTGATGAACATCTTTCCTTTCTTTTCTTTCTCTCTCTCTCTTTTTTCTAACCATTTAATGTTCAGGTGGGAGCACAAACACAGTCCCCTACTACAACAAATTGTGCTGTCAGTTTTCCTACATTTGGGGAAATCACAGGGGCAGCACACCTGGAGTGCAATGGAAAAGCCTCACCCGGGGAAAACCACCTTCGTAATCATTGTGTCTCCCCTTCCAAGTATGTTCCTTTCTTTTTTAAAAATTTTACTGATAATATTATATTATTTCCTAAATATATCTAAGAAAAATATATGTTTCATGTAAAGATTTTAAAGATGTATTTGTGTCATATAAGTATATACGTGGAATATGTTTTATATATAAAGAGATTTATATTTAAATATTTGTACATGGTTATAGTTAAATATAACTATGTATACATATATGCAAATATATACATATACAAATAAGAACACACACACACATAACCCTATTTAAACTCTCAATAGCTGTTTTCATAGAAATTGCCAAGCTGATTACAAAATTGTAGGGAAATGAGGCAATAATCTAGAATTTGCCAAAATTACCTAAAAAATAAAGACAATAGTTGGAGTATTCACACTAGCTGATTTCACAATATGCTATAAAATTACAGTATTCAAGATAATATGTCATTGGCATAATCACAGACAAATAGTTCACTGAAAGAGAATAGAGTGTCCAGAAATAGATTCACACATGTATATAAGTACGAAGGAAATGGAATGAGAGAAATAAAAGGGTTTTTTTTCGACAAGTTATACCGGAACGAGTGGATAATTATATGGGAAAAAATTTCCAACCCTTATGTAGCAAAATACATGAAAATCAATTTGAGATTTTTCACAGATCTAAAGATTAAAAAATTCTGTAAAGCATCTAGAAATAAAAGAATAACAGGAGAATATTTATTCTGCCTTATGATAGGAAAAGATGACTTACAGAGAATTCAAAAAGAATTAATCTTAAAAAATCAGACTTCATCAAAATGGAAAACTTCAGCTCATTAAAAATCACTGTAAGAAAATGAAAAGAAAGTTACATATGGAAGAGAGTATTATGATACACGTGTGTGGTGATTTCTGTTGGGAAAATACAAGGAAATCTTACAGTTGAAAAATAAAAAGATACATTTAATTATAAAAAATGCACAAAACACATAAACTTGAGCACAAAGTTTATCAAGAGAGACATGAATGTCAAGTAAGAAAATAAATAGTAAATACCTTTATTCACCAGGGAAATAAAAATTAAAACTATAATGAGATACCGTTCTACACCCTCTAGAATTTTAAAGATTCAAGATGCAAGACAATTTTAAAGAGTGAAATAATCAAATATTAAGAAAGATGAGGAACAAATGACATGTTCATATAATTCTGAAAAGAATATGAATTCATACAAAATTCTGGAAAACTCCTTGGAATTTTCTTACAAAGTTAAAATACACTTAATCTATGTCCCAGTAACTCCACTCCACTCCACTCCACTGTACTTACCGAACAGATGTCATAATTTAAGTCCAAAACAGACTGCTTATGTATATTCATAGCAGCTCTACTGAAACTGCCAAAACCCAGAAATAACTCAAATGCCCATCTTTAGGACAAGTGATAAACAAACTGTAGTATATTCACACAACGGGACACTAATTAACAATAAAAAATAAATCCGTGATTCATCATATAGCAATTCTTAAAAACTATTCTCAAAAATATTATGTTAATTGGAGAATCCAAACACCAAATAGTACATACAGTGTCATTTCTTTCATATGAACTCAAAATAAGCGAAACTAATCTATAGAGATACACATGTAAAAAGTGATTAACCATCATGGGCCTAGCACAGTGACCTCTTTGGGTTAATGGAAACATACTTGTCTTGATGGGGATATTGGTCAGATAGGTATGCACATTTGTCAAAAATATTTGAATTGTATCTGTACAATTCTCTCTAAATTTTGCTTCAATCAAAAACATCTGTAAAATAACTTCCTCTATTGAAAGGCCAATAATAGCCAATAATTCTTTACTATGTTCATTGTTTAAATGACCTGTTTGCTAAGCTTTTGCTAACCTGTTGGTTTTTCTTGACTAGAGATTAGCTATATTTTTACATAATTCTATACAGCATTATGAGCATGTTTTTACTTTTTACTGTGAATGCAAATAATTTTAAATTTACAGCAAAAATGAAATAAATCTTTGCCTAATTGCAATCAACTTGTTTCATCTAAGCGTAGATATCAGAGATGCATCATAAAGTCAAGTAGTTCTAAAGAAACTGTGCTTTGAAATAGTAGTAACTTTATATTTAAAAAATTGAAAACTATTTCTTAGTTCAATACGATTTTCGAGAATATATGGGAATATTTAAGCAGAAGGCTATTATTTATCACATGTAATGCCTCCTGAACAGCTGAACATCCCAGGATACATAGTCACATTTAGCTTATTTTCTATTTCTGTAATAAGATCACCGCTTTTCATTTTCCTTTGATATAGTAACATTGTATTCATAAAATTGCAAATGCTTGCAAAACTGTAGGGGAATGAGGAAATAATCTAGAATTGTCAAACCTACCTAGAAAATAGGACAATAGTTGTAGTACTCATGCTAGCTGATTTCATTGGCATACCCTAAAACATACATTTCAACTATTGAATATGAAGATTTGTGTACATCCAAATAAAAAAATGTATGTGTGTATACATATATACTCATATGTAAATATGCGTATCCATCGTACCACACAAATGTCTATATTTGCATGTTAATATATATGTGCAAGGGTATGTGGCTTACCCTTACGAGATTGATATTGGTTCCAGATACCAGACATGGGAAGACTGTCTGACATTATACTGCTATTTATTATTTCCAGAGAGAGAAGCACTAAATCTCCTTGGAGCAAATTTTCTTTATTTTTGACAGAAATCAGCTGAGTGACAGTTTCTTAGTTATGGAAATATAAGTCTCCTAAGCACCGGCTTTCCAGCATCACCTTTTGTGTTTGGAGAAAGGCTGATCCTCCTGAAGAAACCTATATTTGCGAAGACAGCACAGGAGATTTATATAATGTACTTAGATTTATAAGACCAGCATTCAAGAGGGATGCTGTCGCAATGGTGAAAGTGATAGCACTAATAGACTGCTCCAAATCTTATTCTCTATCTTTTGTTAGGGAGCTGCAATGCCCTTTGATGAACTCTGACCCAGACATTCTCTCCTAAACTCTCAATTCATTCCTCAAGCTATCTGAAGAATGTCTAATAAATATCTTGCTCAATATATCCTAAATTGAATCCTTGACCTTCCTTCTGCACATATTTTACTCACTGCCTTCCTGATCTCAGCTGTTGCCATCTCATCTCTCCAGTTGCTTAGATTTTGCTTATGTAAAATTCCCAGGAGTCAATTTTGAATCTTTTTCTTTCAAGCTCACCATCTAATCTATCAGAAAATCCTATTGTCCATCCTCAGAGTATATCTAGTATCAGGCCACTTTATAACCACCCACGTTGTTCCTACTCTGGGCCAATGCATTGGCATCTCTTGTCTGAATGATCTCTGAATACAAGGACAGCCTAGTCTCAAGGAACAGCCACTGATCTTTCAAAAGTTAAGGTATATTAAATGTCTGTTCAAAAATGTTCCATGATTCCCTACTTAAGTCAGAGTAATAGTCAAACTCCTTACAGAGGTGTATGCATCTCTACCTGACAGGACCTCACTGACTTCTCCGACTGCAATGCTGAGCACTCTCTCTTACTCATTATGCTTAGAGACACTATCCCAGAGGTCAGGGATATTCCTATCTCAGGGCATTTGTTCAAGCTCTTTCCAATCTCTGGACTGCTCTATGCCAAGAGCTTCTTGCTAAATTTGTCATCTTCTTCAGGTTTGGGAGGTGATGACATTTTCTCTTTAGTTTCTACTCTGATCACTTTATTTAATCTGGTGATGTGTTACCTGCAGCATCTTCTCATGTGTACACAATTCTAATTGTCTTAACCCTGTTGTACTTTTATTTTTTTATGTACCACTTAATACCATCTAACCTACCATATTTAATGTACTTTTTCATTATGTCAACTTTATTTAAGATAAATTAAATATAACACTGTGCAAATTTAACTTGTATATGTTACTTTGATATATTTAAATATTGTAATATGATTCCCATTGTAGCGATGTTTATCACATTACATAATTATAGTACAATACTGTCTATATTCATTATATTGTGTATTAAATATCTATGGCTTATTTACTACTCATTGCAAGTTTGTACCATTAAACAACATGTCTTATCCCCTCAACCTCATCCCCTGACAAACACCATTTTACAATCTAGTTTTTGCAATTTGACTTTTTTAGGTTGCATATATAAGTGATATCATGCAGTATTTGTCTTTCTATGTGTGACTTATCTCACTTAGCATAATGTGCTCAAGGTTCATCCATATTGTCACAAAAAGCAGGATATCGTCCTGTTTCATAGCTGAATAATATTCCATTCATCTATTAGTAGGCATTAAGGTTATCTCTCTATCTCGGTTATTGTGAAAAATAAAAAAAAAAAAACACATGGGAGTGCATAAATCTTCTCAAAATCCTGTTTTCATGTCCTTTGGGTATAAACCCAAAAGGAGAATTACTGGATCATTTGGTAAATATATTTTTAAAAGAATTTTGACAAAACTCCAAATTGTTTTCCATAGTGGTGGGACCAGTTCACATTTACACCAATGGTATGTAAGAGTTTCCTTTTCACCACAACCTCAACAGCTTTTATCTCTCATCTTCTACATGACAGCCATTCTAACAGGTGTGAAGTGATATCTCTGTGATTTTGATTTGTATTTCCCTGATGACAGGTGATGTCAAATATCTTTACATGTGCCTGTTGGCCAAATGTTAGTTGGGCAGGACTTTGTGTTACTCCCTAATGCATCCCAAATACCTGCACATTACCTAATATAGTAGGCACTAAACAGATACCTGTTGAATACATGAATGCATTGGAAAGCTTCTGAAATGCTTTGGCAATTTGAAAGAATAAACTGAGAAATATACCAGAATTGCTGACAATAAATCTATGTAAATATTACAGTTAAAAATGAATTAAAATAAAGTGGCTATGATCTTATCTCAAGCGAGATCGTTCATATGTTCTGTGTTACTACTACAATAATTATGCTGCATGTCAACATTTGTAGCTAAGAGACCACAATCACTTTGTGGATTTTGACTGATTACTTTAGGCACCATTTGAACATGTAGTATGGCCTGTGGCTTTACCGTAACTTATCCTTTACTCCAATTCTAAATCTTGTATTAGGTTGATAGAATCCAAGCAACTAAAATCCAACTATCAAAAGAATAGTTAATGCATCAGTAGCCTGCAGATAGACAAATACCAGGGCTTCTAAAACAGTAAGAAAATATACCACAAATTTTGCAAACCAGTGAGTTTCTATTTTTTTTTTTCTATTTTTCTTCAAAATCTTTCTTTGGCATTTCTTGGGATTATAAAGAGAAAATACATAAACATTTAAAGCTAAGGCTGTAACATATGCCATTTATAAGTACAATGCATGTTAATTAATTCTTCAAATAATTTTTGAGCATTGACTATTTGGAAAACAGTATGAGACATGTTGACTGTAACATGGGAGAAATAAATGCTGTCCTCAAGGTGTTTATCATTTAATGTAGAGGGCTATACCTAAGTATATAATTGTATTACAATATTGTAGGCTATTATAGCAACATGCATAGTATATTGTATGCATGGGAGAGTGCTATCTAAGTATGGAGGAAAATATCTTTGTTAAGAAAAACTTGCTTTATGATAAAAGCATCAGCATGGAGTTATCAATGATGAGCACATGTTGGACAACAGGATGGGATAGGTCCAGGTTGAAATGATGGTGGGAATAAGGGTCATTACACAAAGAAAGGGCAGTCTTATCAAAAACATGATGGCAAGAAAAAGCATGAATCAGAGTAAGAACATCAAACACTGTAGAAATGAGAATAGAAAATGTTTAAGTCAGAGAATGGTGAGAGAAATTTAGTTGTAATTTAGAGATTAAATAATCAGGTAAGATCTTTGGATAGTCTAAGTTAAGAATACTTTGTGATAAATAAAGTGTTTAAAAGATATTAACTATTAAAAGACTTCAAAAGTCCAATAAATAATAGATTTTTCCATAGTGACACATTTTGAGGTATTTTTGAAGTATAAAACTTCATATTCTTGAAAAGGATATTTTCTTTTGAAACTCTTATAGACTGGTATTTTTAACATATGAGCAGCCGTGTGTAAGTCAAAACTGAGACTAGAGTATCAAGGAAACTTATGCCATGTTGACAGTTTGACATAGCCCTGTGGTTGATGGGAAACCATTGGCAGGTTTTAAAATACTGTAGAGCATAATCACACTTATATTTCAGAAAGATGACTCTGAAAAATTCTGTGAAGAAGACTGAAATAGTACCTGGAGACAGACAGGCTGCTTATATTCCTGTTGCGGTTGCCAAAGTAGATATGATAAAGATCTGAGAAAAGGGGGAGTCATCGGAAAAATATTTTAGGAGTTAATATATTTAGGGCACAGTGATTAAATTGGATTTGAGGGTGAAGAAGACGAAGGAGTCTATTAAAGAGTCTCGGTTTTCTAGCTTGAATAATTTAATGATTATTGGAGTCACTGACTTGGGATGGAAGTGGTGAAAAGGGAAACTTCCACATTACAAATGTATTTGAAGTGATTGTAGGTGCCTGCTGTTGCTATTGATTTGGGAGTTATAAGCATATAGATTGTTTTTGAAAACTTGGCAGTAAATGAAAACACCCAGAGAGACTAAAAACACCAAGGAGCTAAAAGAACAGTGGGAAAATAAAGGAAGCTTTGGTAATAACAACATTGGTCAGATGGGCTAAGGACTAAATGTTCATGATGCTTGGAAAGGTCATGTCCATTTAATATTCATAACAGGCTTTAGAAATATATAAAATAGTTCATTATTATTATCATCATCATTTAGTAACATCATCAAGCAACTAGAATGAAAATATATGGCATGAAAGACACCTGTATCTTATTTATAGTCAATTTAAAAATATGATTGCCTACTTTCTCCTTAAAAACAAAACAAAGCTTAAGAAAAATGCTCTCTAAAAAAAGAAAAAAAAAAAAAAGAAAGAAAAATGCTCTCTAGTAGTCTCCACTTTCTTTTATAAGTCTTATCAACTTCTTTTCATTAAGAGTTACAATGGCACATAATTTCTTTTAGAGATTTATTTATTTATTTGAGAGACAGTGGGTTAGAGGAGGGATAGAGGGAGAGAATTTTCAAGCAGACTCCCTAATGAGCCCAGAACCTGATGGAAGGCCTGGTTGTGCACCCAACAAACTAAGCCACCCAGTTGCCCCCATAAAATTTGTTTTTTAACAAGATATTTGGAAAACATTAAGTAAGTTCCTCTAAGGAGCTAAACACAGCATCAATAATATATATTTAGAAAAATTCACAAGTGCATGAACAGACAACTAAGAGTCTCCATTCAACTATAAGGACATGACCTTGACTTTCTCTTTTAGTCCCTATGTCCATAAAAGTTTTAAATTAAAAGAAAGAACTGTTATTAAAATTGCAGCGAACAAAGTTGAAAAGGATAAAATAGAATTTGAATTGGAGAATCAAGATTTCTATAAACTTATATTTACATTTGAAATTACAGACCAAATTGAGTAAGGAAATAAAAAGGAAAATTTGAACTCAGGTAAAGGAAATAATTTATGAAATGAGGGATAGGAAAACTATACATTAAAAACAATTGTGTTCATAAGATCAAAAGGTTTCAAAGCATCTTAAGTAAGTTTGTGTCAATGGAAATAGTTTAGAGGACAAAGAAAATTAAAGAGCATCACTTTTATTTTTCCATTTTTCCCATAAGTTTGTACTGAACAGATAACATTTAGAAACCTTATAATGTACCTATTAATATTGAGATGAGAATCAGACAGACATAGTTTAGATTTTGGCTCCACAACATTTTTTGCTGTTTGACAATTACTTATCGTTTTTGTCTCAGTTTCTCAAAGAAAAATTCTTAAACGAAACAAACAAAAAAAAAAGACAACTCATTAAATGAAAGGAGATAATGTGATCAGCATAGTGCACCTCACAACCAAAAAGATTTATTTAGCTTTTGCCACGTGGAGTATTATGTTTACACATAGTGCTGCATTTTATAAGATGTGGGCTGAAAATAATTTCAGGCCAGGGTAGGCTCACAATAATGGTGAATAGTTCAAAATCACATGACAATAGGTTACTTTTATATGGCAAGTATATTGAAGGAGATATTTCAATGAGAATTGGACAGCTTCTCTTTAAATATCACAAGAGTTTTAATATATAAGATACAGTAGCACTCTTCTTTGTAGCTCCTGAGAAGACAGTAGAACCACAAAATTTCAGGGACGTTCATAAGATTTCATATATATATATATATATATATATATATATATACACATTGGAATCAAATCTGTTCAAAAGTATAGTGGAATATCATAAGCGATAGTAAAGTCTGTGTTCAGTGGATTTAAGGACAAAGCTCAAAATATGAAAAATCAACAGTCTTAAAAATTTATTTCATCATTAATTGGGTTACTTCCCTATTCAACTGCCCATGATTTCCATTCTCATAGGGTAAAGACCAATCTCTGTTACTAGATACATTTGTTTTCTAGGCCTGCCTTAAAAAATGCTACAGAGTAGAGGACTTAACCATTGACATTTATTTTCTTACAGTTCTGGAGACTGAGAAATTGGAGATCAAGGTGTCAGCATGTTTGGTTTCTTGGGAGAACTTTCTTCTTGGCTTGCAACTGCCACCTTCTTTTTTTTATTATTTTTTAATTTTTTTTTTTTGCATCTGCCACCTTCTTGCTCTGTGCTTAGGAACTTCATCTTGTCTTATTCTCCCCTTCTTATAAGAACATCAGTCATATTGGACTAGGGCCCACCCACGTGACTTTATTTTACCTTAATTAGCTCTTTAAAAAGGCCTGTCTTCAAACACAGTCACATTTTGAGGTACCAGAGGTTAGGACTTCACCATATGAATTTTGGGCAGACACAGCTTGGCACGTAATATTAGAGTTCTATTACTTCATGACTTTGTTCCTACTTACCCTCCAACCTATGGCTTACCATTCTTGTCTCATGCTCCATAACTCAAGCATAATCTGACATGGGAAGGGGGAAACTTCTCATCTAATTCTAGTGTTGAGTTGAGCTGTTTTTTTCTTGTTTCATGGCTTGGTTCCACTTGGGCCTCACCTGAAAGAATCCTTATCAATCAGCAATTAAAATAATTTGCACACATTTTGGATGATTTAAGTTAGCAATATATGATAATCTTTAGGCCAAATTTTGTTGATGTAAGCAGGAATCCAGCTTCTTAGCTAGTTTTCCTTCCTTCCTTCTTCCTTCCATCCTTCCTTCTTTCTTTCTTTCCTTCCTTCCTTCCTCCTCCCTTCCTTCCTTCCTTCCTTTCTTCCCTCCTTCCTTTCCCTCTTCCTCCCTCCCTCCCCTTCCTCCTCTTTCCTTTTTCTTTCCTTTTTTTATTCTTTCTTTCCTTTTCTTTTTGCAAGAAAAGAAAAAAATATCCTTTTGCAAAAAGGAAATAAAAATATTTTTAAATAAATCAAATGTAGAATTAATACACCTATTTTCCCTTCATACTGAATTATATATGTTGAATATATATTGAAAAGCAAGAGCTGTTGGGATCCCTGGGTGGCTCAGCTATTAAGCACCTGCCTTCAGCCCAGGGCATGATCCTGGAGACCCGGGATCGAGTCCCACATCAGGCTCCCAGCATGGAGCCTGCTTCTCCCTCTGCCTGTGTCTCTGCCTCTCTCTCTTTGTCTCTCATGAATAAATAAATAAAATCTTTTTTTTTAAAGAAAACCAATAGCTGTGCCGTTACTCTTCCCTTATTTTGAATATATAGAACAATCAAAAATTACTTGCTGAATTGAATCAAGAAAATTATCTTCATAGCTCAGTCATAAGTGCTCTCATCATGTTTTTATTATTTTTCTAGATAAGAAATTTCTTTTGTCAGTGAGTTAATGTATTAAAGAGGAAAGTAGTCAAAGAAACATCAGGAAAATTTAACTGGAATATATAGTAAAGAGTTTATAGAACCCTTAATGATTAAGTTGTAAACATTAAAATGGAGGGGGAAAGAAACCAGTTTTAAATACTCTTATATGATAACTAAATTCATTTCAGTAATGCAGTGTTTTTGTTTCATATTCAAAGTTGTATGGTTATTTTTAGAGACACAAAATGTGAAATGATCAAATGATTGATTCCAAGTTGAGTTACTATCATATTGGATTATGATTATGATTTTAGTATGTGGGATCCCTGGGTGGCGCAGCGGTTTGGCACTTGCCTTTGGCCCAGGGCGCGGTCCTGGAGACCCGGGATCGAATCCCACATCGGGCTCCCGGTGCATGGAGCCTGCTTCTCCCTCCGCCTGTGTCTCTGCCTCTCTCTCTCTCTCTCTCTCTCTCTCTCTCTCTCTGTGACTACCATAAATAAATAAAAATTTAAAAAAAAAAGAAACTTTAAAAAAATTATTTTAGTATGTGATTTAGGCAATCAATTGTCATATTAATATTATTTTTAATTTTGGTGTCTTTGACAAGGAGGTACATTTTAAAAATATTTGTGGTTTTCAGCTTTCAGAACCAATCTTAAAACCGCAGTATCCAGATACTGCTGAAAATAATAATTTACATTGAAACTTTAGGTTGTTTTTTTTTTCTTTTCTGTTTTTTTCTTTTCTTTTGCTTTTTGGAAAAAAAAATATATTACCTGAGTCATTATGCAGCCATTTTGTATTTATTTTTACGGACTTTATAAGGCCAGTATGTTTTTTGTAGTTTAAAAGAAAATTTATTTTAAGTTTTTACTTAAAGCTGTCCGTATAGCAAATATATTCAACATTATTTCCGGGGAAAAAAAAGTGCTACCACTTGCCTACCACTTACTAAAATTATTGTTCACTTATATCCTAGTTTGATAGTACTCAACAAAAAAACAATATATTTTTATATTAGTAAATACATAACCAAAAATTCGTAGCACTACAGTGACCATTTCATATACAGATATCGAGGTATAATGATCATGTTATAACTATTACTTCAAGGGAGATACGTTTGAATAAGAATTGCAGACAAAAACAAATTGATGGAAGGGTGGTGGGTGGGGGGAGGGGCAATTCAGTGATGTGGATGAAGGAGGTCACTTGAAGTAGTGAGCATTTGGGTGATATATGCAACTGATGAATCATTAAATTCTACCCCTGAAATTAGTAATATGGTATCCATTAACTACACTAAGTTTAAATAAAGAATTAAAAACAAAAACAATCCAAATTGATGAAATGATTCTAGAACTTTGGAACAAGTTTGGCAATGAAAATGGCTACTCCAGTGTGTGGTAACCACCATCCCTGCCTCTTCCTATATGCTTAAATCATGGTTTTACATAAAGAGAATTTATCTGCCTATGAATAGAGTGTCTTAAAAAAAAGATTGACTTATATAATATCAATCTCACAGAGATTTAATGTTTCTTCTTATCTCAGCTAAATGTCTTGGGATGTATTTGCTAAAATCTAATTTGATTGCAGTCATATAGGGGCTCTTGAGAACAAGTGAATACATGGGACATTTTTAAAGTATATTTCTATATTGTTTCATGAAATTTGTCTGACTTAAAAATGTTGATGTGTGTCAGAGACATATCAAAGATATAGAGACATGATCAACTTAGATATATGGAAATTGTGAGATGGCAAGTTGATCACAGAGTATTAGGACAAATTCAACATTTGGAACCTTCATGTCTTCTGTTTTATTGACTGAACATCAATGTTATAGTAATGAGAATATAAAAATATTGTGAAGACACCTGAAAAAGTACGGCATGTATGATTCATAAAGTCAATGTGAAATATGACTTAGGGGTATAGTTTACATGGGATATTATTTGACCCCTGGAAAGTGGTTGAAAATATATGTAAATAAACTCTTATATTTTAAAAAATAAAAATGGATTCATCGTCCTAAATAATGCCCCAGGAGGCTAAATGTCCTCAGCTTCTAAAGTGATGAATCCTAACTTTAATAATTATACCCATTAGGACATTTGAGGATAATAATGTAAATTTTGCCATTAACAAAATATTTTAAACTTTGAGGATCAAATCAATTATAAAGAATGTAATTTTAAAGGGTAGAATATTAAATTGAACCAACCTGATTGTATAATTTGCTAAAGAAAAAAATATTTATTTTTATTATAGATGAAGCACATAGTTTTACTCA
Organism: Vulpes vulpes; assembly: GCF_048418805.1. Classification (NCBI taxonomy): domain Eukaryota; kingdom Metazoa; phylum Chordata; class Mammalia; order Carnivora; family Canidae; genus Vulpes; species Vulpes vulpes. Next base: position 129,039,410 of record NC_132793.1, read on the forward strand.
AGAATATTTGGAAAATATGCCAAAGTGTAAAGAAAATAACCACTTCTAGCATTTCGATATGGACCCTTCCAGATATATGACTGTATTCTCATATAGTATCCAAAAACAAAAGACCTGAATAAACTAAGATACCAAAAGCTGCTTATTGAAATAAATTATAAAGAAAATAAAAAGACAAGTGACAAACTGAAATAAGACTTTTGAAACATAACTGCAAACGTAATTACATTCAAGAATATATTTACTCAACAGGGGATCCCTGGGTGGCGCAGCGGTTTGGCGCCTGCCTTTGGCCCAGGGCGCGATCCTGGAGACCCGGGATCGAATCCCACGTCGGGGCTCCCGGTGCATGGAGCCTGCTTCTCCTCCCTCTGCCTGTGTCTCTGCCTCTCTCTCTCTCTGTGACTATCATAAATAAAATAAAATAAAATTCTTTAAATTAAAAATAGGCAACACCCCCCTCCCTGATATACAGGTATTCTAAAGAAACAGAATCTTATATGTGTCTACAAAAAAATGAAAGCATAAACTATTTTTGTTAATATCATGGAAATACAATTTCACATCAAAATATGATATTCAATTTGATATTCACTACCATATAGGTAAAAATGAAGAAATCTGACAATACTAAATTTTAGCAAAGATGTGGTTTAACAGAGATGTTTATACAAATGAGAAATTGCTAAAAATCACTATAGGAAAGAATATAGCTTTATCTTTAAAAATATGCATAACTAAAATTTAGGAATTCCATTTCTAAGCATATGCATATGTGTCAGAAAAAAATTATGCTAAAATGTTCATAGCAAGAATCATTTGTAATTAGCTAACTAGAAATAACAAAAGTGTCTATAGACAGGAGGGCCTATAAATAAATTTGGCTATATTCATGTAATGAAGGAATTGGCAAACTATGGACCGTGAGCCAAAGCTGGCAAGCCTCCTATTTTAGTAAATAATGTTTTATTGAAACACAGCCACATGTACTGGGTTGTGTATTGTGTATGGCTGCCTTTTCTGTATGACAGCAAAGTTGGGTAGTTGTGAGAGAGACCATATGCCCTATAAAGCCAAACATATGTATTATCTAGTTACAGAAAAACTTTGCTAATCCCATTTCTAATGGAATATTACACAGAAGTGAAAATGAAAGAAGCTTGTAAGAGTATGAATGAATCTCAGAAACATAATAACTAGAGAATGATGCCATATTTTAAGTTCAGATTTATTGTCTAGCAATATTAGGCAATACACTTGAGAAATATATATGTATATCATATATTTTAAGCTGCTAAAGTATGCAATTCACTGATGAATAACAATTCTGTGTATTGGTTATCTGTATTATTATGGGAGAAAGCTAGCAGATGAGAGAATATGCAAGATTATAGTTCCTATTGGGGGACAAGTTCAACAATGGTTTATTTCTTAAGTTTATAACTTACATATTAATAGATTGACTGTGTTGGGGTATTAGTTATATCGTTTCAATACTAATGTAAAAGTAGCTCTTAGGAAAGAAGAGAAAAAGACATATTTGAGGAATAGTAAATCTGTGTGTATGTTTGTATGTATGTTCACATTTACTATTATTGTCTTCATCATTAATAACTGAACTGAATAATGAACTGAATATTAATAACTGAACCATTGTATCTAAATAGCAATATATAGTCCTGGTTTGAATGGGGTATATTGAAACCAGAATATGTAGAATTTTCAACCTTGACTATTTAGCTCCTCTATTAAATTAAGTTAAAAATAAATCTACTTTTTTTAATTTATTCTGGAAATCAATGGAGATCAGCCTTTCTCAAACCATAGAACAGCACTTAGAGGAGCCTCAATGATATTTATCTTTTATTGTTTCATTTCTTTTTAAATATAAGTTATCTGCAAATATTATGTTTGCAACTAAAACAGCCTAAAATACTTAAAATTTAGAGAAATATTTAATAAATTAAAAGGCATATTCCAAAGTGCATAAAACAATAAAGTGATCCCCTGGTTTAAATGTTTTTGAAAAAAAGGGGTATAAATAATCACGGTAGAGTGGCCATCTGTTTATCGTGAATTGTTCTTAGTTATACGTGCTTTTTTTTTTTTAAAGACTGAACATTTTGGAATTAGGAAGAGCATGAACATATTCTAAATCTATTTGTAGTTCAGGCATTTCAAAGTACTTTCCTCATTGTGGCAAGAGTGATCTTGCTGAATTCAAAGATCTATATACTGTACCTTTCTAACTTTTTTTTTACAATTTATATAGATCTCCTGGAATACTCTTCCATTATATTTTTTCAAGACTGGTTCTGTTTGTTCAGTATAGTCCAGACTACTCAACTTAAACAGTTAATATAAGTAATACTAAATGGCAAGTGATTAACTTTCTGGATTTTAAGGAATTACATTTTAGGATATTAATTTCTCTCAAAGTAACTGAAAGATTCCATCATTTTAAAGTCCTAAATATGTTTCACAAAATGGAAAAAAAAATCTATCTTGTAGCTCTTTATTTTTTTGGCAATTAAAAAATATAATAATGTTAGGACACCTGGTTGGCTCAGTGGTTGAGCAACTGCCTTTGGGTCAGGTTGTGATCTCAGGTTCCTGGGATTGAGTCCCCCATCAAGTACCCTGCAGGGAGCCTGCTTCTCCCTCTCCCTGTGTCTCTGCCTCTCTCATGAATAAATAAATAAGTGTTTTTTAAAAAAATTAAAATAAAATAATAATGTTATATGTTATATTATTTAATAATAATTTAACAGGACACAATTAAAACATATATTTTTAATGTATTCTATTTATGGAAAAGTATAGTCTTCATTGTATTTTTTTCCAAGTAATTTGATTATCACTGAGCTTCATACTTACATTTTACTTATTGGCAATCTATTTATTTATTTTAGAGAAGGAAGTGGGAAACATCAGAGGAATAGAGAAAATTGTAAGCAGGCTTCATGTTCAGAGAGATCAACCTAGGGCTCGATGCATGCTTGGATGTGGGGCTCAATCTCATAACCCTAAAATCATAACCTGAGCTGAAAATAAGAGTCAGATACTTAACCAGCTGAGCCACCCTAGCATCCCTATTTGTTGGCCATATAAATTTGTTTATATGCAATGTTTTCCTTGTTTCAATTGGGGGTGTTTGCCTTTCCTAGATATTTGTTGAATGAAAATGTGAATGGATGGAATCACTTATTATTATGGTGCATAATCTGGCTATGTGTTGGCAATAAATATTATCATCAATTTTCATAGTTTACCATTAGTTTCTGGTGTTTCAAAATTCGATGCAGCAAAATCCACCACTTTTCAGATTTATAGTTTCCTTCAGTTTTGTTCACACTGTCTTCTCAGCCTAAAATTGAAGAAATATTGCCCTTTATTTATTATCCCTATTCTTTTGTGAGTGATTTTTTTTACCTTAGTATTTAATTGAAATTCTGTTTTAACAATGCGAACACATTCTAGGCTATAAAATGTTTTATTTCTCTCATTATACTGGTAATTTCTGGTATAAAAATAATAAATATGATTAATATATGTTCTTTTATAAGTTGAATTATATATTTTGTAATTGCTCATGTTGTTGAAACTGTGACATTATTTCTAATTGTATTTGCACTTTATAAATAAACTGAATCTTAGAAAGGTTAAGCAATTTGTCTATAGTGAGACAGGATGATTGGAAAAGGCATTTATCTAATTAATTCTCCATCAATCTCATGCATGATGTGGATAAGATCCTAATTATTTTACTCTCATCTCAATGCTTTACTAAATGAGACCTATAGCAGTTAACAGATGTGCCTGTATTAGTCAGGGTTCTCCTGATATATCTATAGGATATATCTAAGAGATTTATTATAGGAACTGGATCATGTAATTATAGAGGCTGAGAAGCTCCATGAACTCCAAGTGCAACCTGGAGCACCAGGAAAGCTATTCAGTAATTCAGTCCAAATCCAAAGGCCTGAGAACCAGTGGTGTAAATCCAAGTCTGAAAGGTTGAGAACTACAGGGGAGCTGATAGCATAAACCTGGTCTGAGTTTGAAGGCCCTAGAATAGATGTCTCAGGGCAGAGGAAGATGATAGTCTTAGCTCAAGAAGAGAGAAAAATTTTGCCCTTCTTTTGCCTCTTTATTCTATTAAAGCCATCAGCAAGTAGGGTGAGGCCCACCTACATTGGTGAGGGTGATCTTCTTGACTTAATCCACAAATCTGAATGCTAATCTCTTCCAGAAATAGTCCTTTGGGGACATCCAGAAATGATGTCTTACCAGCTATCTGGACATCCCCTAGCACAAGTCAAGTTGACATGTAAAATTAACCATCACTGGGCCTCAGGAAATTCACTGCATTTGAATTAAGACATGGTTAAAATATATATTTCTAGAATGGCACTTTGATGATCTTTCCATTTCAACACTGTACCACAGTATGGGCATATTGATGGAGGGGGTGTTCTCTCTTATTCCAACATTTAAACTCACTATGTCACACTTGCTACGTTTTCCTAATCAAGTCTCTGAAATGAATAGAACACCTGTAAGCATCATTTCTTTGAATTGACTATCACCTTCACAACATGTGGTATGAGATGCCTTTGCCCTGTAGGAAAATGTCAAGAATTCATAACCATTTTCAGGTTCTTGTCACCTTTGTTATCCGGCAACTGAGGCACTGTCATCTTGTCAGCAATGTCGATCCCTCTTTTTCTAACAACATTGCAATTGTCACTTTCTTGACAGACATCTTAGAAAATCCACATACTTGCCATATTTTAGACAGGATAACTTTAAAACCTAAGTGTTGGGAAGAAGTACCATTCTAAAATACAGGAGTGGACGGAATGCACCTCTTGCCTTAATAACAATGGTTCAGAGTAGCTCTAAGTCTTAGGAAAACTGTGGAGGCCGGCAGAAGTTGGAGACTAAAATGCTGAAGGCAGATCAGCTCTTTTACATCAGGAAGGCTCTGCTGATATTGCTTCAACAGAATAGCCAGGCATGCATTTCAAACTCGGCTCAGAGGTATTATGACCTAGATTATTTCAACTAATGTTTGTGTGACATCTAATATATTTTACTAATTTTTACACATATAGCAATACTTATTTTATACTTAGAACAATAAGTCCATACAACAACTATCATTGCTGGGGCTTTTTAAATTTATCCTCCATGTGAATATGGGTCCAGGAGATAATTACATGCTCAAAGGTTTAAACTGAGCATTTACTAATGGAATCACCTGCATATGTAGGGCTAGATTTAAGAAAAACGCATAGGAAAGTGGGTGGAGGATGGGTTAAACAGGTGATGTGTATAAGGGAGGCCACTTATGATGATCATTGGGTATCGTATATAAGTGATGAATCACTAAATCCCACACCTGAAACTAACATTACACTGTATGTTAACTAACTGAAATTTAAGTAAAACTTGAGAAAAAAAAGGAGATGGTAAAGAAACTTGTTAATGGTCTCTACTAGACCTGAAAGTATTAGTGAAAAGAATGGCTACAAGTACCTAGCAAGACCTGTGGCTTTCTGAGAAAAATTCAGCATTGTCGATCTTGAGCCTGGCATATGCAGAACCAAGGGCTCTGCAGAACCAAACTTCCATGATTACCCTTCTACTGGTGCTTACTAGTCACTGAAATCAACCAAAAGTCAGAAAGCCAAGATTCTTGGTTGGTTCATTCCATAAATGTCAAACACCAGAGACACAGCACAAAGTGGAGAAGGATGGAGAGTAGATCTGTGCAGGCAAATGGAAAACATCCAGCATATCCTCATTTCACAAATGAGGTAAATGAGTTTATAGAAGTTAATAACTTACCTTAGGTAAAAAAGTATGTAGTTGCTGAGTTGGAATTAATTCATTATCTTCCAACATGAAGTTTCATGTCTTTGCTCCTATGCCACTAGAATGCCGCTCTCATTAAAATAGAGTTTATGGGATGCCTGGGTGTCTCAGTGGTTGAGCACCGGCCTTCGGCTTAGGACGTGATCTCGGAGTTCTGGGATGGAGTCCTGCATCAGGCTCCTGCAGGGAGCCTGCTTCTCCTCCCTCTGCCTATGTCTCTGCCTCTCTCTGTGTCTCTCATGACTAAATAAATAAAATCGTTAAAAAAAATCTATTTTTAAGTATAAAATAAAATAAAACAGTTATTCACTTCATTCCACTTTTCCCTTTCTGCAACACAGGCTCTTATTTTAGTTGAAGTCACAGGAGTACAAAAACACATCTCAGAGTAATAAATACTCATTTTTGCAGCATGACTAAAGTTACTCTCTATCTCCTTCAACCAATCAATTCCCTTCAGAGAATGTCAAATATATACAGACATTCATACACTCACACTGAATTTACAAATGAGATCTTAATCTTGTTAAATACTTAATATTTTCTTAAAATGAAGTATTACACTGTTTTAAAAATAAATAGAATGTATAAAATTCTCCTTATAAGGTATTTTACATGTTTTCCATTTATATATTCTCCCAAATGCTCTTGTAAATTATATAAACTAACATACATTCATTTCTTTTTTTTCTTACAATCATTTATTTCTATTTGCAACAAATAACTGTGGAGTTTTATATTCATGAGTCATGTAGTTTAATATTGTTCAACAAAAATTTAAGACATTTTCCTTATTGAAAGGTAGATTTTCATGTTTTGATATGGTTCTTAAGCAGTGAATTGTACCTAGATTTTTTTATAGGATACTTTTGCAGGAATATATTTGACAAAAGGAGCCAATAGTAATTTTCCAGAAAGGCATAGAGTTTTAACATGGATTGCCTTTCCAAACTCGGAAAATGAAAGTGCTGCCTTGAAAAGTGCTATTTCTCTTGTCTATACAACAAGACTTTAGACACAGGCAGACACTTGAAGTTGATGTTTACTTATTAAGCAGATCATCAAGAAAAAAATATAGAGCAGCAACCTTTGTGCACATAGGTTGCCAAGAGTTCAGTAGCTCATAATCCCAAAGTAAAATTGAGGTTAATACACACTGGCAAATGAGCCACTTTAACAGCACCAGAAAACTTATTTGAATATTTTTATTATTTCAGATTGGACTTAAATTGAAAAAAATGGAATATTTAAGTATCAAAACCATGCTAAAATGGCACTGTTATTCTTTTGACTTCTTCATCTAGGGGCACATGAACTCCTTGATTCATAATAAGTGGAATGTCACAATGGCAATAAACTTTGGGCATAATTATTAAGTAACAAGTCAATAAACGCATTTTGAAATTATTGAATATCTTTGACGTGTTCTTTCAACATGGCCCTCCAACAACCTTATGTCTCTCAGAAACCTATAGACAAATTGAATAGGTATGATAAAAACATATAATTGTAATATAAAACAAAAAACACTGATTGAGTACCTTCCTTGTAGGCATTACCTAGTTCTATGGTGCCATTCTGTCCAGGTATGATCATCAAATGGAGCGAGGTGAATAATTTAAATTTGTATGACTTACAAATTGCTCTCATTAATATTAACCAGCCATTTTTGTTTCTTATTAGCTCAAGTTTAGTAGTGAAGCTCCTGGAAGAGCTTCCATTCTAAAAAAAAAAATGAACAAAAAATAGCTAGATGACAATCAGCTCCTTTATTCTAAAGGAGACAAGGAATACTTTTGCATGACTGGAGAACAGGATACCTTGAGTCTCAGGTTGCAGATGCTGCTTCCCAGTATACAAATGGAGAAAACACATATATCCCGAGCTATTCCCATTCTATTTTCCTACTTAGTACCATCTATTTGGATGCTCAAAATCTAAAAGAATTTAAAAAAATCATAACTTGATGAAAATATTTTGGTCATCAAGATGCAATAAACAGCGAGCTATTAGAAATATTTGTTCATGGAGTTTCCGGTTGTACTGTGTATAAATTGTTTCCTAGTACAGGGTCAAAAGGGACTAAACTTTAGAAAGGTGGATTTGTTTTCTGTGTGGATTTCATTATGTATACAGTAGGATTATATTATATGGCCAATATATGTAGATATGCATAACAAAAAAAGTTGCCATGAGAATCTCAGATGTGCTTATTATTGACATAATGTTATGATCCATTTGTCATTTGATATAATTCTTTGAAATAAATAATGCCCAGCACCAAAATAATGATAATAAAATGAAAAAGCCAAAGAACATATGAAGCATTGCACAGTACTAAGTAATTTCCATTTTGTTCACTATTTAGAGGACACATTCATGATCTTGGTAGATTTTTTAAAAAAATATTATCTGAACCAACAATATAATTCAGTTTCTCTAATATCTCATCTTTTTTGGCATTAATTTTAGAATGACCAACCAGTTCATTTATATTACTGGTTAAAAATTACCTGGAAGACTTCATCTCAAATGTGGGCTAGGTTTTTTTTGTTTTTGTTTTTGCTTTTTTGCCTAAGAGTTCATATAAACATATTTTTGTAGATTTCCAAAGCTAGTCAGTATATATGTATAAATATATTTTTTGAAATATGACATTAAAAAGTGACTTTTGATTCTTGTAAATGCCAATAAATATATTTCAAATTCAGTTATTTTATCTTAAATTCTAGCTAATTCTCTCTCTCTTTAAAAAGGACCGAGGCAAACTATTTTTTTCTTAATTCAACTTTTTATGTAAATTCTAATTAGTTAACATCAGAGAAAAAATATTTTAATGTACATGACTTCCTTAATTCACACAATAGGAGCCAGATTTTTATGAATGTTATGTTTTGAAAACGGAATTGATTTTGTTCAATAACTATTTAAATAATTTGAATTTTCCACCTTTAATCATGACCTTAAAGCTACTTTTTACAGCTAGCTCAGAATGACTTGGGAAGTTACTCTTCCAGAATAAAATAATAAATTGTTGAGATTAAAGACTATTAAAGGAATTAGTAAGTAGCCAGTAGAAGAATATTTATAGAAATACAAAAGGAAAAAAATAGATTGAACATATGAAGTAAAATCAGAATGGGAGTTTGTGAAAAAGCAATTAGCAAGACTAGATTATTCATAACTCAATGTGGGCAGAACATAGAATTTAAAAACAAGATAACATGTGTTCACTGTTTCAGAGTCTTGCTAAAATTATGTAGAAGAATGATATCTGACATTTTGTTGCATTTTACTTAATTAATAAGAATTATAAATACACACACAAGTATATATAATATACACACTCACATACCCTCTCGCTGTTTGAATTCTATGCAGAAAGACTTCAGAAAATTACTATCCACAGCAAATTAAATTAATTCTATGTTATTTCAATTAAAGAATCTTTGTATTGTGTACTAGCCCATGACTAAAATGGGGTTACCTAGTTTTTTATTCTAGAAAACCAATATAGTTTCATGGATTCAATTTTGCTATTCAGATCTTTAACTTGAAAGAGACTGTACTCAGCATTATGTCATGTTAATTCTTGCACTCCAGTAGAGTCTTCATGCTGACTCAGATTTTACCAGAAATATATTGAATATACTTGCAGTTCATCAGTTTCAGTGTACACTTTAACTCATTGGTCAAATGGAATGTTTGGCAAAACACAAGAAAACTGAAGGAATGCATAGAGTAGTACATGATAAGCATTGCTTATGATAAAGCATTGCTTAACGTATAAAAGAAGTTTGCAAACATGCCAAGTCATATCAATATTTATATATTTATAGTCTAGTAGAGCTTGGATGATACAGAAAAAAAAGAAAACTCTTCACCAATCGTGATATTTTATTTTTCTTTTTGAATGGAGAACATAGGAATTTGGAATGTAACTGACCATGATGGTAGAAATTTTCAGAGGAAGTTAAATTTACCATCAGCAAAAATATAGTAAATATGTTCTTATGAAGCATCTGCATTACTTTTCTAGAGTCTCGATGTCATTTATGTAGGGATACCTTTGTAAATTATCTTCAAAAAATACTTGGTAAAGAGTCTACATAAATACAATGTTTCTAGATATTGTGTGCTGCTAAAGAAATACTGCTATTTTTTTAGATTTAATAATTAACAATAATATTTTTAAAATTATATCTTTTAAAGATAAATATTAAATAATTATGAATGAAATGCAATCCAAAAAGAAGGGAAAGAAGTAGATGGGAATATAGACAAAACAAAATGGGCCCTGAGTTAAAATGTTTGCAGTTGTCTAAGACACAGTATCAGAACAAAAGCAGAAAGGAAAATATTTATGATGCAAAAATGCATCATGTTCTTTGTTTCTGAGGATAGATCCTTTCAATATGGAATAAGTGTTTGAGCAACAGTCAGGATGTTGCCACCAACAGTGTTTGATAACACATAACCTTGCAAGTATGCTCTACACATCTTTTAAATCTTAAAAGTTCTTATTTATGCTCTTTCATCCCTCTTTGTTCAGTGCCTTCATAAAGCCTCTGGATGCCATAGCATTAAGTGATATACATATATTTTTACCATCTTTGAGACCACTTTTATTTTTCTTTCCTCTAATATTATTCCTCTACTTCTCTTTCTTCTTCATCAGTCTAGACATCATTTTCACACATATCAGACTCTGTAGAAGTGCAAGCAAATATATTCAATTTATTCCAGATAATAGTTTAATATATAATAAAGAAGAATATTTTTTGAAATGTTTGCACTTCCACATTCAAATACAGTGGAAAAATGAACTGCCATTTACTGTTATTCAGGAAGTAATCATAACTTCATTTGGCTATGTTCTCAGAGAAAACCCTCCTAGACATCTCTCCAAAAGCATTTGTTGTAACTAGTAATGCCACATTCTGGTTATTCATCACCTTTCTTTCTGAGTCTGCCTCTTATTATGTATGATCCTATTATCTAGCTTTTACTTTTATCCTTTCTGAATTCTCTCTTTAGGACTTTCATTCAAACCTAAGCAAAAGGAAGTCAGCTAGTTGCCATTAGATAGAAAGTGATGCAATTCGGTCATGGTCTCAGGTCATAATACGACTAAAATTTTAGCAGTCTTGGCGATTGAGAATATTTTGGATGCACTCCACATATAATTCAAAATAATAATAAAATAGGATAATTAGCTGAGTCATCATAAGAAGGAAATTCAACAATCTAGCTGCTAAGGTGGCAGACAAATATAAATAGCTTGCCGATTCATATAGACACTAATATTAGGCACTGATTCTACTTATTGGCTTCTGTACTTAAAATTGAGGTAATTGGACATTATTCCTATCTTTTAATAGGCAGGGTAACAAGGAAATAGAGTTGGGTTTCAAGCTTGCAAATGTGTGGTAACTAATCTTCAAATTGTAATCTTCTACATTGTAGAAGTTGCAGGTAAAACAACCAAGAATTGTTTAATGGACTATTCTGTATAACTTCTCATAGCTCTCCTTAACTAGCTACTAGAGGAGCAAATTCAGATATTAATGACTAATGACTGATACCCCCATTTTATAACACATATAAATTTCCAAGTGGAAAAATTAACCTAATGCATAGAGATAATCTTAGATGCAGAATTTTCTTTGAGATACTTAACATTAAATTTTCCCCTCTCTTTTTCTGGAAAGAATTGATTCTCAGAAGAGGACATGCAATAACCTTTTTTCCACCTTAAGCTTAATGTATTTCATTTCCCAAGTGAAAAGTTAAGTGCATTTTCCACCAAGCTATATTTGTTTGAGTTTCTGTGACTCTTCTTTTGCTGTGGGTGTGTGAGGTAACCCAATAAATTATTGCCTCATTTAATGTTACAAATTAATATGAAATATGAATAAGTAGGTACATTTGAATATGAGGACATATTCACTTTAGTACAAAAGTTCATGACCCAGGGACAAACAGGCATATCTTATGACATTAAAACTTGGTTTTCAGAAACTATAGTTATGATTTTTTCTGATAGAGAGGAGGGCATCAGGTTTCCCAGTCTTCCAGCCACACCTTATTTATCCTTTTCTAGAAGTAGTTCTATAGTATCTTTCTCTCCCTCTAATATATATATATATATATATATATATATATATATATATATATAATATATAGAATAATATAAAATATAATATTCAGGGGAGGGAAAAAAATATTCAGGGGAGGGGGTGCAAGAGAGAAGGAAAGAATCTTAAGCAGCCTCCATGCCCAGGGTGGAGCCCAACAGAAGACTCAGTATCATGACTCTGTGATCACAAACTGAACTGTAATCAAGACGCTTAATCAACTGAGCTACCCAGATGCCCTATATATCTCAAAACATATTTTCATGAGTCTCTACTTTCCCCAGATTCTGTCCAGGCTAAGGCCTAGGCAAGGATCAAATCCTAAGGAAAGTAGTTTTGGTCTCAACAACACTTTTACCGGCTTAGCAATAAAGTATCTTCTTAGAACATTTTTTTTTTTTTAACTTCTGAGATCTCCTTGAACAGAGCTATATCATCTGCCCAAGAGGTTTTCCAAACTTGTTTCAAAGATATTGTTCTCAGATTTTTCACATAATTCTGTAAACCAAAACTTAAATATATAAGTAATAGTATGGCCCATCATCTTGCTTCCAAAAATTCTTCAACATTTTGTTGTCACTTTTTGAAGAATTGTTTATCATTAAGGATTGAAGTATTCTATCAGCTATTAAAGGGGAAAAATAAAATAAATAAGGACAGAGCCTGAGAAGATAATCTCAGAATTTTTTCTAGAGAGGGATATTTGATACAAATATCTCCATGACTGAATTTTTTTTACACTAAGTTCCCAAAGGATATGAAACACAATTAGGTAGCAAACCAGGAAAAGTGGCAAATGGCCTAAGTTCAAATACATCTCTTTCAAAGTGTGTAGGACCTGAAATTTGTATGTAGTCATAGAGGCAGAGAAGATTCAAATAATCTAATAAACCCTTTTTAATAAAGAAAAAGCACAAAAACATTTTACAGAGCAAAATTAATGAAGTAAGGACAAATGTTCAGAAATGCTTGGGTCTTGGGAAAGAATCGAGTCCCATGTTGGGCTCCTTGCATAGAGCCTGCTTCTCCCTCTCCCTGTGTCTCTGCTTCTCTCTCTGTATTTCTCATGAATAAGTAAATAAAATCTTTAAAAAAAGAAAAAAGAAAAAGAAATGCTTGGGTCAAAGAAAATTTTGGGAGGCAACTTCTCAACTGATATTATAAAGACTTTTTCAGAACATATGAATACCACTTAAAGAAAAAAAAAACAATTAGACTGTTGGAAATGGTGGCATGAGTAAGCAAAGTAATTTCCTTCAGAAAAAAAATGTAAAAACTGGATGAAATTCCAAAAAAGCAATCAATTTAAGAAACTTTAATTAAATAATTGATTATCATTGGATAAATCAAGGAGCATTTAATGTTGAAAAACGGCTTTAATTTTGGATAAAAATGTTGAAAGTTTGCCTTGCTTGCATGCACCCCTTTGAAATGGTCAGCCAAAAACATAGTTCTATTGGATTGATATTAGTGGCAAAACTAATAGCTTTTCTAGCTGACTTGGTGGACTCAATGTGTCAGGGGAGATAGGACCATTGCCAGCTAAAGATAGCAATCTTAATCAGAATAGACAGAGAAATTCAATAGTTTTATTAGCCCAAGGTTGTAATCCAGTTTATGAAGGGCAGTAGACAAACCAGAAATTTGACAAATAAATCTCAAAGTTACAAAGTCATAAAAGAACTAGAGTAGTAAACTCTACACATACACTTAGATGACTATTAAGCTATGAATGTATAGCAAAATATGAAATTGCACTGTGAAATATGAAAATCATAGAAAAATTGAATACTGGCTGAAGTTACAGATGTGAACCCAGTAGGCCAATAGCTTGGTCAACAGTGGTTGGAAATGTTATGTGCTCAATGTAAAAACAAGACAGACAACTTATGACATAGGGTAAAAAAAATAAAAGTAAAGAAAACAATTGAACAAGGAAATCAATGTCTATCATCCTCAGAGGAAATATATTTTGAAGTTTAAATTCAAACAAGTTACTAAAGCAATATGAGAAAAATAAAAACAATAAATTTCATAAAGTATACTGGAATCCAAAGTTGCTGCAATAAACTTTTTAAGACAGTCAAATTTCAATCAAAATTTACAAGTAAAACAAAACAAAAAAACAGCAGAGAAGTATGATTTATGCTAGAGAAAATGAAAGCAAACAAAACAAAAAACTGAGTGGAAATTGATGATAAATATTCCAGGAAACTAAATCGGATATTATATATATACTCAAAGAAATAAAAATATGTTTAAAAATTAAAGGAAAATATGTTAATATCAGTCAACAAGTAGGGAATCTCAAAAGAAATAAGAGTGATAAAAAGGGCCAAATGAAATTAGCTGAAAGATACAATAACTGGAATGAAAAATTAATTAAATTGGCTCAAAAATAGATTTGAGATGGAGAAGGAATAATGATTAATTTAAACAATATCAAAAGAAATTATTCAGTTAAAATAAAACAGGACAACAGGTATTTAAGATTCATAAAAAGTTTCAAAGACAAAGGAGTGAGATGAGTGGCTGAAAATGATTGAAGAAATAATGACCCAAAATTTCTGAAACATGATATAAACCATTAAATTATGCATCCAATAAGTTCAATAAGCTCCACATAGGATAAACACAAAAGTTCAATAAACTTACACATAGGATAAATTTATAGCTAGGTCTATCTATATACATATCTATATAACTATATATAAATCAGCATAATTAATCTTCTGAGATGAAAAGATGAAGAAAAAAAATTGAATGCAACAAGAGAAAAATGTCTTCTTACATATAAAACAGTGATATAGTTAATGACTAACATCTATTTAGAAAGAATTGAGGCCATAAAGCTTTGGAGTGGCATAATAAAGGTGATAAAAGGGAAAAAAATCAACCAAAATCTTCAGTCCAGGAAAATTAACTGTCATATATAAAAATAAAATAACAATATTTCTGTATTTAAAAAAATAATAATTGGTTGTTCATACTCCTGTACTAATAGCAATACTAAAGAAAAAGTATTCAGGATAAAAGGAAAAACAACCAGAGACTTCTGTTTCTGTGAACATGGTATTAATATACATTATTTCACTCCTCTCACTAAAGGCAACTAAATAACTTCTTTATACATAAAAATAATCTAAAAGATGGAGAGAAGAAAGACTAGTTTAAAATATTACATTAAATATAAATGGTTAGTACATCATTAAAGGACATGGATTGACGTGGTTTATTAAAAATGGAACTCAGCTATTTGCTGTCTACAAGACATTCACTTCAAATATAACAATATAAGCAGGTTGAAAATAAGAAGACGTAAAAAGATATATTGTGCAAACATTTGAAAAAGCAGGAGTGGCTATATTAATGTCAGCTAAAGCAGACTTCAGAACAAAGAATATTATCAGAAACAGAGATGGATATGATAGTATACTAAAAGTTTAATCCACCTAGAAGACACGAGTATACTAATTATATGTGTAGATCATCAAAAGATGGCAAAACTTGTAAAGTAAAAACTAATAGAATACAAAGAAGAGAGGCAGTTATACAATTGTGGTTAGAGAATTCAGTATTGCTTTCTACAATTGACAAATGGTCTAGACCAGTCAAGATATACAGAAACTCAACAACATCCTAAACCAACAAAATCCCATCAATATCTATAAAACAACAGCAAATACATATTCTTTTTAACACTCTTGGGAAATAGAATAACACCATAGACTGAAATAAAATATTTGCAAGACATATATTTGATAAAATATTGCATCCAGAATAAATTAAGAACCCTTATAACTTACCAAAAAAAAGTAATTAAAAATATGAGCAAATTCTTCAAATAGGCATTTTATTAAAAATATATAAAAAAGGAAAAGAAGCATCTAAAAATTTTAGCATCATTTGTTTTCATATATATACAAATATAAAATTTTCACAACTGTTATTAGAACTACAACATACCTCCTAGAATGACTATAGTAAAAAGACTAAAATATTGAATATAGACAAGGATATAAAGAAAACTTTAAATTTTTATACATTTCTGAAGAAAAATAAAATGAAACCACTCTCTTCTAAAGAAGTTTGGCAGCTTTCAAAATGTTAAACAAAACATACCATCTTATATAATAATTCAATTCCAGGTATCTGCCCCAAAGAAATGAAAATATATGTTCACACAAAGACTTGTCTATGAATGCTGTTAGTAACATTATTTATAACCACCAAAAACTAGCAAAATTCAATGCCTCTGACATATGGAAAGGATAAACAAAATGTGCTATGTCCATACATTGAAATACTACTTAACAACAAAAAGGAACAAACTTATGATATACACAACAGGCATAGTTAAATCTAAAATAAATAAATAAATAAATAAATAAATAAATAAATAAATAAATAATAAATATTCTAGCTCATGTTAAGTGAGGGAAATTAGAAACAAAAGACTAAATTTTTAAATGATTTTGTTTATACAAAGTTTCATAAAATGAAAAACTATAGAAACCAGAGCAGGTTTTTCGTTTGGTTTTAGTTTCCTTTGGTTTGGTTTGATTTGGTTTTTCCCCGTTGTTCCTGTTGTTGTTTCTTTGTTTGTGTTTTTTTCCAAGGGTCAGGAATAAGAGGGGAATTGATTGCCAAAAGGCATAATAAGGGCACTTTCTGGAACAATGAAAATACTATAACACTAAATTATTATGGTTGCTTGATTGCAAAATTTGTAATTATCAGACTCTATACACTTAAAGTAGGTGAATATTAGAGTGTGTAAGATATGCCTTAGTACCTTTTTTAAAGAATAGCCAAGAAAGAGTCAAAGATAAGGAAGTTTTCCTAAATTTGACAGTTTATATATGCTAATTACCAATTTAAAGGTAACAAACCAGCAATAAATACATGTGGTTAGTCATGAGAGTTTTTGATATTTATGTGTAGGTGAGGATGAGAGATACAACTGAGCTATATACAAGTTAACATCAACATTTCCCAGTCGAGGGTCACCTGGGTGGCTCAGTTGGTTAAGCATCTGCCTTTGGCTCAGGTCATGATCCTGGGGTCCTGGCATTGACCCTGCATGTCAGGTGCCCTATTCAGTGGGGAGCCTACTTCTCCCTCTCCCTCTACTTGGCCTTCTCTCTGCTTGTGGTCTCTCTGTGTGTCAAATAAATAAATAAAATCTTTAAAAACAAAAACCAAAAAAACATTTCCCAGTAGAGAAGTATATGTTTCACACAAGAAATGTTACAAAGGCAGGAGAGACATTTACTATCATATTTTTCAGTCACCTATGGCTAGCATTTACTGAGTGAAATCCATAAATTGGCCACCATATTAGACATTTTACATGTATTATTTAAACCATTATGAGGTCAGTCCTCTAATTCTAGGCATATCAGTGTATTGAATATCCCCAAATATTGTCAATTTCATTCAATATATTTTGATTCAATTCAGTATCATTTAGTTTGTCCCATATTTCTTAGGCACTACTAATTTCCAAAAGTGGGATATAGCTCCTGAGCTCTAGTTGAAAAAGGGTTACATGGAAATTGACAATTTTGGAACATAAACAGTATAAAACTAAGCTCCACAAAAATTCTCGCAGGCCATCCTATGAACATTTGTAGACTACATGCACACATTAAAAAAAGACTAATTTTATTTTATAAGCTGAATCCCAGGGTAAGGAGAATAACTTGTAAAAAGCTTTTTGGGGAACTAAGAAAGCACGTAAGAATGTATAGGTTGAATATATTTCTTAGTGTATTGGCTTTATGCCTTCTGTATACTTTGTAGTAAACTTTTCATATTCAAATTGTCCTCTAGCTAAAAGAAAATAATAGCCAAACCACCTAATTAGTATTATCCTTTCATCCTTCCATCCACCCATCTACACATCCATCCACTCATCCATCCATCCATCCATCCATCCATCCATCCATCCAAACCAATACAAGACTCCTCAACACTGTTTTATAAACTCTTTCAAAGTGTAAAATCCCAAACCATGCTCAGATGAACTTAAGTCTGGAATGCTCATTCTACTGTTTGTAAACTGTTACCCCTCCTTCACCATGAAGAATCTAAATTTATATTTGTGGGGATTAAGGGGGTCTCTACACTCTAATAATTTTTTTTTAATTTAAGCTTTCCATTTTGATGAAAACCACAATTAATTTAAGCATATCCTATGTTGTCTGGCTTTCGACTATATAATAAGCAATTGGTGTGTGATGAAGAATAATGCCATAATAACTTAGTGACATTCAAAATTAGACATGTACTTCTCACATGTCTGTGGGTCAGCTACGGCTGCTTTATTCCACTTGCGTTCATTCTAGGTCCTGAGTTAAAAGGGCACCTGGTGATGAATACAATGCAGTAGCATAACAGAGCATGTCCAATATTTAAAGTCTGTTTTAAAATTCTGCTATATCATCTATGCTAACATCCTTTTGTCCGAAGCTAGTTAGATGGCCAAGCACAGAGTTAAGGGTCATGGATGTGTAGAAGTGACTGAGAATTTATAAAGCATAGGACATGATGGGGGAATAATTACGATTGGCAATTAGTAGTCGATCACAGCATGATGATGGTGATGCAAATATTATTATTTGTTTTAGTAAATGAGTGTGTTCAGGCAAATTGACAATCAAAGGATAACAAGGTTGTAGTATAAAAGCTTTTGTGGATTGAATGGATAGGAGTGGTACGATTCATGAGTCACCAGATAGCATTTTCTACTTAAGCTTGTCAGACACAGAGGGATCTGTTCCAAAAAGGTGAGTTCAATATTACCAGTCTGCAATGATCCAATCTTTGTAATTACCTACTCACAACAATCAATACTGCATACTTGATTCATCATAAGCGGGCAATAAAAAAATTCCTTTTTCAGAATTCTACAATAATTAGAATAAGTAGCCATCTACTAAAGCTATGAATAACATTAGAATGGTAAACTGTCAAATAAAACACAACAGCACTAACAGGTTACCCAAGAAAATCTCATTAATATTGTCATTTTAGCACTCTACACTGGTGATTTTTGTAATGATGGGGGTCCAATTATCGTACAAAACAAACTGTTAAAGTCATTAGTGCATTTTGTGCATATTTATTTAAGCTATGATTCTTTGTATTAGTGTTGTTTGAATCAAAATTCATAAACAGATAAATGTGAAACCAGACCCCAGTCTCCTTCTTAAACACAACACTGATGCTTTAGTTTAAACATCACATCATCACGAGTTATATTCATCTGGTAGAGTTTTGATCTTCCAAGTTATTACCAGTGCAAATTTTCAGTTGTTTCACTGATATGTCCATAGTTGGCCTTTTTAGCTTCCTCAGTTTCTTCATCATTTTCCCATCCTCTGTACTCTCACTGCCTAGTCCCTGAAGCCACATATTTTAGGTCTTATTTTTATGGAACCACTGCAAGTTTATATATTCATTTCTGTATCAGTTATATATACTGTCATGATAATGCTAGAAGATTAACCAACTCCAAATAAGATGGTGTGAAACAATATACATTATTCAGGTCATGATTCTACAAATTTGTGTTTTAGCTGAGAATTATTTCTGACTTGATCTACGTTTACTCTGTTTTGAGAAATGATTGTTGGCTGGAGCTCAAACATTTATAGGTCAAATGTCTTCTTACTGGAGCAACTTCATTTAGCTCTATGTTTCTCTATATCCATGTAGCAGTGTAAAATAGGTTCTTTCAGAAGACAGGGATGCAAGAGCAACCAAATGGACAGGCGTGAGTCATGGTAAGGCCCATATTCAGAATTGTCACACTGTCATTTTTGTGATTCATGCAATCAATCTTTCTCAGTTTCTATTTAATCTGTTTTGTTTTAAAAATTCTATGTGATCTATAAACATAAGGAGTCTTTTTTTAATTACATAATTTTAAAACTGTTAGCACAAATTATTTAATTAATTATTCATTGACCCTGAGGGATTTCTTTGTCTTTTTATTTATTTTGAACCTTAGATGGAGTTCCTATATTACTCATGTTTGAGAATCTCTGCCTTTTGATTGCAGGTTGTTTTAGGAATACACAGGGAAGTAAGGGAGCAAGTATGGGCTCAAAGTATTCATTTACATCACTGTTCAAGATACCACAATAGATCTGATGGACTAATAGGAAGTCTAATTTAGAGAGAGGAAAGCAGAGTGGTTGACAGTGTGGCTAGCTGGGATTCAGTCAGTCTAACTATAATCTCTTAGCTCTGTGACTATGAGTTTTCTCATGAATAAGATGGATAAGGATAAAAATGGTACCTACTTTATGTGATTCTTGGGAGAATTGAATGAGCGCGCGCACGTCTGCTTAGAGGAGTGCCTAGAACATCTTAGATACTAAGGGTAAGCTACATACATTACCATGACAAGCACTCATTGTTATGATGATTTGGTTTTTCATTGTGTCTGCTTTTACTATTATTAATGATTGGTAGCACATCTCTCTGGGTTTCTTACTGTGTAAATTATTGTGAGAGAATCTGATAGAATACAGGTTTGTCAGAGTACTTGCACCAGCTCGCCTGAGTCCACTAACCATCCCAACTGGAGGACGTGGGACTCATTAGTTACAAGAGAAGAGTAGCATGTGACAAAGCATGGAGATATAAGCGACATCCAAATCTGCTTCTCTCATAACGCAACAAATTATTCTTCCTTTAGCCAATAATACATCTTTTCTAAATTTGTTTTTATTAATATAAAGATGTGACAGTGCTTATACATGTGTTTTGCACATATGTGAGTGTTCTCTCAGCCTATGTGTGAAAGTGGAAGTGTTTGGGTTCAATAGGTTCTGGAAATATATAAAATTACCTTTATACATAAATTATCCAGAAAAAAAAAATAAAAAAAGGCCACTAATCCAATGGATTAAAAGTAACATAGTACAATTTAATCCCTTCCTGTTTACTACTGAGATTCATCATCTATTTAAAATATTTATTGGATACTTAAATTTTTCCCTTTGGTATATTTTACATTGCAGGACTTTGCCATTTTTGCATTTGTTACCATTTCTCTCTCTCTCTCTTTTTCTTTCTTTCTTTTTTTTTTTTTTTTTTGAAAATGGGGGGTGTGGTCAGTTGCTAAGCAGCATTTTCAGAAAGAAAAAATTTGCCTACTGCAGAAGGATTTTTAATTTCTTTATCTTGATATCTGCAAAGCCTATAACAGTAAAATAAGATAAGCAATAATACATATTGTACAAGTTACAACTACAGCATTTAGTACTGTGCCAGTTTGCATAATATTTTAATAAGGTTTTGTTCTAGTCACTTATGCATAATGACATCTTAATTTCAGTGTACATGATTAAAGCAGTATCCTAAAGGCTCTTTAGTGTATTACAAAACTTTTGTGATGCTGTTGTGGGCTGTTTTATAAACTTTATTACTTCAGTATTTTTTTAGATTATTACTCATCAGTTTTTTCATACTTTCCTTCTTTAAAATGCTCATATGAATCTGGATTTTCACTTTTCTCTTCATTTTCACTATAATATGGTCTTAAAAAAAAACTATGGAAACAATTTCTTGGCATGCAAAGTTTGTGCTTCTAATTTGTAAATATCACTCAAGTTGTTTCTATTTGTATACATTGGGTTACCTACATAATTCCATAATTTTACTATAAATGCAAATTATGACCGCAATAATTTATCAATGCATATCCATAAGAATAGCTAAAATGAAGAGGACTATCAATACTAAGTGCTGGCAAGTTTGAGTAAAAATGCAAATCTTCTATTGTTTATGTGATTGTCTTTTGGTACAATTACTTTGGAAAAGTATTTGTCCATAACTATTAATGGTAAATATTAAAATTCCTTACAATGCAGTAATTCCATTTCTTTGTATCTGTCCAACAGAAATGGCATGTATGTCCACTGAAAACCAAGAATGCTAATTAGAGCTTTATTCATAATTGTCCCAAACTCAAATCAAACTATATTCATTTTGTCTTGCTCTGTGACAAATTTACCCAAATGTAGCACTTTAAAACAATATGTTTATTATCTCACAAGTTCTTTAGGTCACAAGTGGGGCACAACTTAACTGACAAAGAATATTAAATTAAGAATTTGCTATATAGGATTTATCTAATATTTGAAAGGTCTGATGTCCTTACAAACTTGATGGTCCTTAGACAATAGGAATATTTCATTCAGATATTTCCCAAAGAAACAAACATATATACATATTTATTAGGACATTAAAGTGTTATATTTGTTACTATGCATGTAGCAAAAATGATTGTATTCCCAACCTTAATTAGCATCTATCTCAAAAGTGTTTCTTAACATTTTCTCTAGTGAAAATTGTATTTTATTTTTAAATAATAAATCAAGATACAGAATACAGAGTACCCAGTGAGAAATATCAGTTTAACTCAGCTTTACCTAGTGGGAGATTTCATGCACATCAATGGATACTTTTCCCTATATTTAAGCTACATTAAGAATGCTAATATATCATACTCCACGTGTTTATGTCAAAGTCATTCAAGTTATTCTAATTCTCCAGAGACAAATCTAAACTAAGAAGCAGTAGCTAAGAAAAATTCTTACAATATTTGTAAATTTTTTTTCTCCAAAAAACAAACTATTTCTGTTCAGCAATTTCAAGTTGCCATGTTGCTTAACTGGTTCAAGTTCATTTAAATTCATTTATTTTTCCAAATGTCAGCAATAATCTAAACTGTTCCACATCACAGGACACTGACAGTTGGTATGTAAGATAATAAACAGCATTATAGTCACTTGGGGCAGTGAAATTCATACATTTTCTTTTCTATGGGCTCAGTTAACATGTAATTTAGATATTAGTTTGTCACTAGAGTTTTCAATTCATTCTTCATAGAGTTACTGTAACTGAACTGATGATCCTGCTCACAGGTGTCAGCAGAAATGTTAACTATCTGTGTACCAACTGATACACAGGCCACTGCATTTTACTGTTTCAGAGCAGAATATATGGAGAATAAAAGATATATATGTTGCCCACCTGAAAAGAAATTTTTCAGGTATCAGTTTTTCTTGATGTGATTTGTTTTTAAATGGATGGGTAAGAAACTAAAGTTTTATTTCCCAAGGGAAATAGCATTATAAGCCTTATCAAGTTATCAGACTCTTGCAATTCTGGCTGTATGAATTCAGATAATATCAAAAGAAGAAAATCTTGAATGTTTTCTTATCCTTTGCAGAAAATATTGGCATGCAAATAAAGAGAGAAGAGAGCTATAAGTGTAAAGACTGAATTTTTAGTCACTAATTTTAATCCTATCCTGTTGACTTTTGTACAGGACCTGGATGACAGAAAGGTACAATTTTTCTGATTTCTCTGACAATCTCCCATATGTATCTTTTCTTTCTCCATTAATATCATGGTGAAGCCTGTTGTTTTCAGAGAAATTCAATCAGATAAACTAAATTGCGCTAGAGTGTTAATAATTTCTTGCATTTCCTTCAATAAAGATTTTTATGTATTAACATTATAGCGATGAAAACTCCAAAGTGATGGATTTTGATTTTGGTCTTTGATTTCCTTCTTATTCATCCTTTATTGTCCAGATCGGCTGTTAACTCAACCTTTAGTGAAGTCTTGGCTATCTTCCTTGTCTCAACGGTACAAATCCTATCTTTTCCTGACACTCTGACATCACTTCTATAATTCCATTACAATACCAATTGCACCATGTTATATTTCTTTCAGGAATCATCTCAGAAGCTAAACTGTTTTGACCTCAGCCTCAATTTTTGGAGAAAAAATAATTGAGCGTTTTATGGAGTAATTGCCAAATTAAACTCTTTGCTGTGATTGTTCTTATGTTTTGTTGGCTGTTTGCCTGATGGTTGATACATTCCTTAGGTTTTAATCCAAGGTTTTAAGGAAATCAACTTTATCTCTTTCATAATTCATACCTGATAGTTTTACTCTATAATTTTTGTTTAATGTATCATGATAAAAATTGAAGAAACCTTTCATATCAATGCTTAGTTTTACAGATGACAAAACTGGGCCACTCAAAGGTTAGACAGCTCTGAGCCTCAGTTTCCTCTTTTGAAAAAATGGAAATAATCTTTCTTTTTAATGTAATTGTTTTAAAAGAAAGAACACAGATGTGTGCATGTGAGAGAGAGCACTGGAGAGGAGCAGAGGGAGAGGGAGAGGGAGAGAGAGAATCTTAAGCAGACTTCACACTCAGCACCTGACCCAGTGCTCAAACTCAGGTCTCTAGGACCATGACCTGAGCTGAAATCAAGGATCAGACACTTAGCCAACTGAACACCCAAGAGCCCCCAAAGTGGTAATAATCTTAAGTGAAGAGATTATTCTAAGAATTAAGTGTGTGCTTAGAACATGACATATATTAAGTGTTCAAGAAAATATAGATGTTTGGATTATTTTTGTGACAAACTGTCAATAGTTGTAGACAATTCCAAGTTTACTAGTTCTTTGTTGAATAAAGTTAGCATGTTTTCCAAACAAATAAAACCTTGCCTTTTCCATTACCATTTATATTTATCTGTCAATTCAATAATATTCTATCAACCTGCTTTTTATGGAAATAACCCTCTCCAGGCTACAGATCCTGCTGTG
Source organism: Vulpes vulpes (assembly GCF_048418805.1). Lineage (NCBI taxonomy): Eukaryota > Metazoa > Chordata > Mammalia > Carnivora > Canidae > Vulpes > Vulpes vulpes. The sequence goes on from NC_132793.1 coordinate 129,064,075, forward strand.
CACTGCAGAGCCCTCCTGGTGTTTGTGCACATCCGCATCCACCTCATCCCTCATGCAATGGCTCTGCAGTGTCGTTGAGTCACAGTGATACTCATAGGTAGAACTCATAGTAACTTAAGTGTCTTTGATACCTTTCATAACTTGTTTTCACACTTTCGCTTTTTGAAGTTTCTTTTTCTGAAGCTTTCCCTGTTGCCAACTGAAATATCATCTCTTTAAAATAGAGAACTGAGATCTGAGAACATATATTGCTATATAGATTGTCTGGTATATTCTTTGATTTTATGCTTTTATTATAGTTTGCACAATTATAATAAAATAAATATTTATATAGTTATTTTCTGAAAATCTATTCCCCATTAGGTTGTACTCAATGGGAGGGTATATACTAAACCTAATCAGTTTATTCTAGCCCATGGCATATGCCAGGGCCTGGGAAACACTTGTCTATTTGGTAAACGATTTTTTTTTCCCTCACATTATTTGCACTCCTTACTTCAGCTTACAATATGCAGATTATTATTATTAAATTATTAAAAGATTATTAATAATCTTTTTTTTAATTTAAAACTAGCCATTGAGTTATTTAGTCATTGATAATTTTCTTTCTTTTAGCCTATATTTACCAACTGCTCCCAATAACTACTTTACATCAATTATTTTGTCTTCTAATCATGGGTGAAGGTAACATCTAAATACACTAATGATACGTTTGCAATTTATATAAAGGAAACGTGTTTATATTAGGTCGGTCAAGTTAGAAAAAAATGTTTTAATATACAAATGAATGTCTACTTATATATGCATAGGTACACATAACTGCCTCTTTTTTAAGAAAAGATTATTGATTGATTGATTGATTGATTGATTTGAGAGTGAGAGAGAGAGCGCGCACACACACATGTGAGTGAGGGGAGGCAAAGGGTGAAGGTGACAAGCAGACTTCCCCCGACCATGGAGCCTGACATGGGACTTGATCTCACAAACCTGAGATCATGACCTGAGCTGAAAAACAAGAGTCAAACATTTAACTAACTGAGCCATTTAGGCACCCTCATAACTGCGATTGGCAACCTATCCATGTCTACATTTTCCCATGTCCGAGAGCTAACTAAGACATTGTCTCATGTCCTTGGACAATGAGAGCCAGCAACTGCTGTTGAAGGGACACTTTTGAGCAATTTGGGTTGATGTCTCTTACTGTAAATTCTCTCATCCAAAGAGTAGTGACTTCTTTGAAGCAAGGGTTGCTGTTCTTTGTCATTTTCTTCTGACCTGGAGAGATTTTTGTCCGATATTGGAAAACAAAAAGAGTGCATTGGTGGTGTTAGACATCACAAAAGAAAATGCCAGAGGAGCATCAAGCTCAATGTTAAACTACGAAGTAAAAAAAAAAAAAAGAAAAAAATCTTTGTTGAAACAGAGTGAAGATGAGCAATCCAATATTGAAGGATTCAGAAATATCATTGTAGCCTGAGGAGACTAGTAATTACATGAAAGGTTTATGGAAACATCTCTAACCTGAAGTATATCATAACTCACAGGAATTTGGAGAAGACGAAGAATGTGTTATAAGCAGGCCTGCACCCACTGTCCCCTTTTATGCCCAGGAAAAAAAGAAAAAAAAAATTAAAACTCTTGTAAACTTCTTAAAAGACCTCATGGCAAACACATTAATTACACTTATCAGCAGGAGGAGTTCTTATCTATGGCATTCCTTTCATAGGATATACCTGGTCATATTGCATTGCTTATGAAACATAAATCTTTAATTTATGGATTTATGTGGGCATTTCTAGCTGGAAAATATTCTAACAGTTCTAGAACTGATGGATAAAACAACAGAGACATTTTATAAAGAAAATGGTTTGTGTTAGCAATTTCACTTAGTGTTTAAACTAAATCAGATCGTAATACAACGCTAGAAGAAAGACCAACAGAATTGCATTGACAATCTCAGATTTCTCTTATTTTGTAAATGATTTGATATTGTCTTTGCCTTTTGAATTATTAGTAAAATAAGAGGAATTATTCCTGTGTGATTCCTATAAGGTGATGTGGTAATTCCACATCTTATTTTCTTTTAAGATTTTATTTATTTATTTGACAGAGAGGGAGAGAGAGAGAGAGAGAAAGAGAGAAGGAGAGAGAGATCACAAGGAGGGGGGTGGCAGAGGAAGAGGGAGAAGCTGGCTCCCCGCTGAGCAGGGAGTCTCCACACAGGATGGCTCCATCCTAGGACCCTGGAATCATTACCTGAGCCAAAGGCTGATGTTTAACTGACTGAGCCACCCAGGTGCCTCCATATCTTGTTTTCTAATATAAGATATCTGGAAGGTATCTCCATAGGGACTGTGTTGCAAGAAACCCAGAGTGTTATGAGCTCTATTGTGCCCTTACTGCCTCCCTCCCCTTACTGACTCATATATTAAACTCCTAATCCCTAGTACCTCAGAATGTAACCATATTTGGAGATAAATTAAAGACATGATATGATAAAAATGAAGCCATTAGGGTGGAGTCCTAATCCAAGATTCCTCCTATAAGAAGAGGAAGAGGGGGCACCTGGGTAGCTCAGTCAGTTAAGTGTCTGCCTTCAGCCTAGGTCATGATCTCTGGGTCCTGGGATCAGCCCTGCATCGGGTTCCCTACTGAGTGGCGAGTCTGCTTCTCCATTTGCTCCTCCCCCCAGCTTATATGTGCTCTTTCTTCTCTCTCAAATAAATAAAATCCTAAAAAGAAAAAAAGAAAAGAGGAAGATACTGCATATGGTATACACAGAAAAAAGGCAACATGAGGACACAGTGAGAAGATGACTGTCTTACAAGCCAAGGAAAGTAGCCTCAGGAGAAACCCAATCTGCTGACACCTTGCTATTGGATTTCAGGCTTAAAACTATGAGAAAATGTCTTTCTGTTGTTTAAGCCACCCAGACTGTGTCATTTTGTTTTGGCAGCCCCAGCAGACTAATGCAAACTAATTTAGTTTACACTGTAACTCCCAGGAATATATAGTTTCACTTTAAAAGATATACATTTATTATGATATATTTTGTCAATTGTTTAACTGCAAGTGACCCTTTGGAACTTCAGTGATGGCCAACTATTTTACAGATGAGGAACAGAAGTCAGAGAATCAAGGTGACAAATCCTATGTTCCTAAATATATAGTTACCTGTTTGTTCTTTATTTTGCCCCCAGGACAGAGAGAACATTGGGGAAAAGGATTGTTATTCTGTGCCCCAAATTTAAATTAGTAGAGAACCCAGATCTATTAGTTGCTTAATCAGTATCTGCTCATAATTAATCAGTACACATTCACATCCCCATTTTTTTCTGTAGGAAAAAAAAACAACTGTTCTTATGTATTTCTTTCCATAGCAATAGTGAGCTCAAATATGCACTGCTTATCTATTTAAACGATGCTTTAAATGTCATTTTCTAAAACTAGAACATGAAACCTCTATTTGTGATAGCACACATATGTTTAACAAACATAAAAAAAAATGCATGCCACTTTCCAGGAGACACCGATATGTTCCTCTAGAAGAAGTATTTCACCTATGTTTGGAATCATTTCTCTGAATCATAGTGACTTACAAATGAAAACCTGTTGCAGTTGGCAACATTCCCCAGCAGGCTTCCTTTAATTATATTACCTCCTTTTCTCCTCTATCCACTTCTATTCTATTCTACCTTGTAATTTTATATTTCCAGTGTGTAATGCTGAAGCAGGAGAACTAGGTTCTTGATTCACAAAGAATGAATCCTATGGTTGAAGGAGGGTGACTAAAGCTATAGAGTTTTATTAAGTGAGGATACAGAGAAAGCTCTCAGAAGTGAGCGGGGTCCTAACAAGGTTGCCACTGGGGCTTGTAGGTGTAGGGTTGGTCTTTGACTGAAAGCCAAACAAGTAACCTAAATCTTTTTACCATCTCTATTGATAGCACCATTGAATAAGGATGAGTGATAACATCTTTAATGGCCCATGTCCCTTTTAGGGTTCAATAATTCCCTGTTGGTCATAAGTAGCTGTTATAACAAGACCTCACCTCTGAAACCTAGGACCGGATGGCCTGGTTTGTTTCTTTATCTCCAGCTTCCTTATATTTCCACATTTTTAGGATTTTGTGAGCCTAATTCCCAGGCCCCTTACCTATCTCTCCCTATCTAGCCCTGCCTGTCCCTCCCTTGGTGTTGAACTGGACTGAATACCAATCCAGTCCTCCATTTATGGTCCATATCAATTGCACTGTGTGTATGTGTGGAGGGGTTCCCCACATCTACATGCAATTCTAGAGATCACAGCTGAGTGTCGACTCGGGTCTGATACTATCTACCAGGAGTCAGCATCAGATTCTACAGATTTAAGGTTCAGTCCTACAAGACTGCCCTCCTCAAATTTAGACTCCAGTCCCAAATCCAGGTTACCACCTATGACTCTGATCAACCAACTGTAAATTAGAGATTCCAATGACCCTCATGCCCGGTTTCAGATACTAGTCTCCAGTCCAAGTTGTTACCTGTACTTCTGACTGACTGGCTCTAAATCAGAGATTTCCAGGATATTCTTCTTGGATTTGATGAATTTGCTAGAGCGGCTCACACAACTTAGAGATACATTTTACCTAATAGATTACTAGTTTATTATAAAAAGATATAACTCAAGAACAGTCAGAGGCACGGCCTGAAGCAAATTGTGGAGCCTCAGCACACCATTCTCCCAGTACCTCCAACCCAGGTTTTTGAAATCCAGCCTTTGGGTTTTCATGGAGACTTAATTACAAAGTTGTGACTGATTTAATTATTGACCACTGGGTATTAATTCAACTTTCAGCTCTTCTGTCCTTCCAGAAGTTCAGGGGGGTAAAATTGAAAGCTCCAACCATCTAATCATATGATTGGCTCCTCTGGTGACTAACCCCCATCCCTAGGAGACCTAGAAGACCTCCAAGTGGTCCAAAAATCACCTCATTAACATAATAACAGACATCATCATCAAGTTGCCTTACCACCCTATCTGGGAACTTCCAGAATCTGAAACCTGCCCTTACTACAGCAGTGGACAGGGAGATACTGAAGAAAGAGACAGGACAATCCAGGTTGGTGGGTGGCCATTCTAATAAGCAAAAGGAATTTACATACAAGGCTTGGGTGGGGAGCAGCAAGACAAATGGAGTCCCAGATCTGTCCACCAAACCTTAAAAGTTTATAATGAGGCCTTAACTGGGTTCAGTCACATGTACTGTGCAGGTGTTCTCAACACCACATCACTACATCACTATCTCAGGGCTATGTCCTCGTGGTGAGGGAGCAGAAGGCTAGCTGAGGACAAAGCACAAGCTGACACTGCACCCAACCCCCTGCTGCCGGGCCAGATGTGTGTCACATTCCTCAGGCATTTCTGGCTGTCCTAATGCTAAGGAAAGTAAAACAAAGTTAACTTATAGAGACCACAATTCTGCAAGACATGAATCTCCCTCAGTTTACAAATGTCTTAGTAATTTACAAGAACAAATAGTTTTTTTATCAATAACCTAGCTTCCAGAAGGAAATGTAGATACAACTAAATGTCCTTCTAAACTGGCAGCCCATTGACAAATACTTGAAGGAGGCAGAGAATAAGGAATGTAATGTTCCTCCAAGGAGCTCCCAACTATCTTAATGTTATTGCCTTGCTAGGAGGAAAAACAACCTTAACAATGGCAAGTCCTCAAGTATCCTGTGAAATTTCTTTAACATATGAAAATCTCTTTTCCTACCTTCTCCACTACCAAGTATATAATCAGTCACCCCTCACCATCCTGGAGCAGCAGCTCTTTCTGCCCATGGTCCTGTCCCTATGCTTTAATAAAATCATGACTTTGCATCAAAGAACATCTCAATAATTCTTTTTTGGTCATGGGCTCTGGATGTCATCCCACCAAACCTCACCTACATTCCAAAACTACATCACTTGGAGCAACCTCTGGGAGCAGGAAAGGCAAAAGGAGCTCTTTGGTTTCCTAGGTCCAGATCATATGTCAACTGGAAGACACCCTTTTCCATGACCTTCCCCAACACCTCATTTAAGAAATTTCGAGGGTGTAAGGAGCTATGTGCCAGAAATGGAAAGAAGACAAAATATTTATTTCTTACTATAAATTAAAATGTCATAATAACTTAGTAGCCACTATTTTTAGAATGCTTAATATGTATCAGACTCGGCCAGGCATACTTCGACTCTGGTATTTTTTTAAATTCATTTAATACTGACAATAATGAATTAAAAGCAGATGATTAAACAAGATTTTGAGAGTTAAAGCCATGACCATAGTGAGAGCTTATATGTGATGAAGTCAAGACTTGACTAGCCCCTTCCTAACTTTAGGCAGCTAATTTGTATATTCCAATTCTTAACAATCTGCTCTCAACTGGACTTCGGTATCTCTTTCGAAATTGATACTGGTTGATTTTATTACAAAATCTCCATTGTTCCAGAGTTAAATTAATTATCTTAGGCATTGGAATATTTATGTAAGGTCTTTCTTACTCTTTGATGTTCATAAACTCTGTAGAGCATATGAAAAAATCAAAACAAAACTATGGGCACTTTTGACATACATATAGTGATATACACAGATGTATGATGATATATTGTGTATATACATATATATATGGGTTTGCGCCACATAGTTATGGGTTTGCCCTGCTTAGATCCACTAATACATGGAATTTTTAAAAATAAATATTGTACAAATCTCATATTTTCATTATTGATGAGGGATGAAGGCAGAAAATGTGCACCTTAAGCCCAGAGAGCTGACCTATAAGTCTGCATGTTTGTTTGTTAAGATTTTATTTATTTATACATGAGAGACACAGAGGCTGAGGGAGGCAGAGACATAGGCAGAGGGAGAAGAAGGCTCCCCACAGGGACTCAATTCCAGGACCCTGGGATCATGCCCTGAGCCAGATGCTCAAGCACTGAGCCACCCAGGCATCCCATCTGCATGGTTTTGATAAAGATCAAATATGTGCTAGTTGCTACATTCTTAAAGGATCTCATGACTACTTATATAACTCATCAATAGTTAATATCAAGCTGAATAATATGCACCAGAGAAATCTTTCCATGGTTTTATTAAGTATGTAATACTCCCTGTATGTCCTCTCTACCATGAGCACTAGGCATATAACCATCAGCTTCATACAGCAAATGTGCAGCCCTTTCTGTCCATGGGTCCTTTCCCTGTGCTGCTTAAATAAACTCTCTAGGTTGCATTGTAAAACATCTCAAGAATTCTTTCTTGACATTTATGCTCAATGATCCTGCAACGCTATGATTTCCTTAATAATGTTTTATTTTCTCTAGCTTACCTTATTGTAAGAATACAGTATATAATATATATAAAACATAAAATATGTATTAATCTTTTGTTTATGTCATCATTAAGGCTTCCAGTCCACGGTAAAGCTGTTAATAGTTACCTTTTTGGGGAGTCAAAAGTTACACAAAGTTATACAAACTTAACTAAAGTCATACAAAGATTTTCAACTGTGTAGGGGCTTGGCGCCCTTATCCCCTATAAGACTTAACTGTATATATGGAAGATTTGAATTCAAACACTTCATAGACATTTTGACGTCCGTTTATAATACCATTTTGAGTAATATTTTCCAAAGACTGGAGCCATTATTCATACATACATGGAATTGCTTGAGAATTTATGTCACACCCCCTCTTTTCTGCAGGTTCAGATCAACTTTGCCTTAAATTGAACATTTGCTTCATTTCTTCACCTTTCTCTGTCCACCTGTTTCTACCTATCAGCTCTCCTTATTACTTTACTGGGAGATCTTCTCTCCTTAATAAATTTCATATTTACCAATGATTGGTTTAGATTCTACTACTGGGTATCCTCATCTGGAGAGGATATTACAAGAATTAATTGAGAAAATAAATCAAAAATAATTAGACTGATGTTTGCACATATTAAATGTTCCATACCTGTTAATGTTTCTATCACAATTGTTGTTTGTGTTTGTATGGTTGTATTCTTTTGTTAGTTTTATTATAATTTGAGATTTGCATCATGCATCGTAAGACTCGTTGCTTATACTTTGGCATTTCAGTATTCTCCTGTGAAAAAATATGAATAATAGTACACATTTACCAGATTTTCTGATGATTAAATGAGATAGAGCATATAGTATTTTATCATAGTGATGGTCTTATAGGAATTATTAAATAAATATTGGTGGGTACCTGAAGAATGTCAAGATTTTTAAAAAATATTTATAATATAAATATTGTAAATGAATAAATGTAATTTTAACTGATATTACATATGTTTTAATAGAATGATTTCCTTGTTCACCTTCTAAAAGACCAAAATGATATCTTACAAAATATTATATAATAATAAACAATGTGTCTTTTATATTAAATACTTGTTATTGGGACTTCCCCACTGCAAATTACTTTATTTGCAACCCCTAAGAACTTTTCTAAGTCAAATATCTCACTTTATTCCAATATTCCATCAAAATAATCAGTGAAACTTATGCTTTAGGTTTATATTGGTTTTCATTCTGAAAGTGAAAATGCTTCACTTTGTTTTTCATTTTGAAGTTGTGTATTAAATATTTAAACAAATGCAATGTTCACATTCACATTATTGTTTTCATTAAAACAACAACCTTAAAATACACAGTATCTTTTCAGTTTGGCTAAGCATGCTACTTACACCATAAAATGTAGCATGATTCTTGAAATTGATAGTAAAGCTTTCAAAGTAGATTGAGCAAGAGGAAATTGGGAAGGAGGGAAAGAAGCAATTTACTGAAGCTAACAAAGTAGACTTATTTCATTATGCTTATTTGCTATGCCAGCAGGGAATAAAAATAGAGGTTCTGTACTTTCAAGGTGAATCCAAAAGGGAATGCATTGTCCTTTAGAAATGAAAGCTCCCCAGATAGGGCCAACTTCAATGAATTGTAAAAACTGTGCCAATAAGTTGCCATCAGGATTGCTATAAAAATGGTTCACATAGGGTTTGGGGGGAAATATACTTTGTAATAGGCCTGAAAATAAGAATTTTCTGTTTCATAGGGCTTAAAATAAATCTTTGCAAAAAATAATAAAACAAGATTAAATGCAAAGTAGAGTGTTTCTATGTTTTGCTATTTTTTCTCTATACATCAAGAAAACTCTTAAATTTCCATGTCTTCAGCAAAATTGTTCCAAATTCAAAACTATTCAATCCTCCCTATGTTCTCAGCCCAGAAGGAAATGCCTAAATTATTCGCCAGCTTTTCCATCTTAATTAAATCTTTGTATATTTATTATCTAAATGTCTTTATTCTATACGTGGCAGTCCATCTGTGTGAATAAACTTTGTAGTTTTCATTAATATGAATATTAAATTGTGCTGAGTTATTACAAATATTAAATAGCTAGAATTATGATAGGATGTATCCATGGTCATGAGTGGAAATCAGAGAAAGTTGTTTTGTTTTGATCTGTTGTATTTGACAAGTGTCAGACAATTACGACCTTCATACATTAAAACACAGTGGAAAATAAGACAGTATATTATTATTTTTTAAATATTTATTTATTTATTCATGAGAGACACACAGAGAAAGGCAGATATGTAGGCAGAGGGAGAAACAGGCTCCTCGCAGGGAGCCCGATATGGGACTTGATCCCAGATCCCGGGATCATGCCCTGAGCCAAAGGCATTCACTCAACCACTGAGCCACCCAGGGGTCCCAAGACAGTATATTAAAAGATCCCCAATTTGATGAGATATCTTAAATGCATACCATTTAAGAAATATGGAAAGAATTTTGGAAGATTTGTATTTGGACAAGAGAGAAAGTGAAACACAAAACTCAAATATGACTACATTTTCACCAATTTCAACTATATAAAAATTTAAAATCAGAAATTTGTTCATCATTGCTTTAGAGTAGAACAAAGTCCAGGGAGAATATTCAGGAGAAAGAGTTAATTACTGTATCAGTGACGTAATTCATCAATAGTTATTGAGCACCTACTATGTGTCAAACACCACTCTGGATACTAAGGTATAGCAAACATGAAAAACGCAAACAAATCAACTTGAAAATCACTGCACATAAGGAGTTTACATTCTCTTGAGGGAGCATTGACATAATGGGCAACTAATTATTAAGACTAAGCACAGCTGTGGATGATCAAATTTAAATATATTGAGGAAAGGATTTTATACTTGAATGGAAGTTGACTTACAAAGTCTGTTTATCTAGAAGAGGGCTGGTGTCTGTACAACCAAATGACTTATTTCTGGTGCACTGAATTATTGCTTTATGTTTTTCTATGTTACAAAACACATTTATATTCATTAATTTTATCTATTTTAGATCAAAATTTCTCAGTGGACTAGGACGACATTTATCTAAATTATTTATCATATCATGACAGAAAGCTAATTTACAATTTTTGTTGGTGATAATATTATTGATAATAATAATGATGTACTCCTATGTAATTCCAGAAGTGACTCTTGTGGAAATAATTAAAAACCAATATTCACAGAATTAAGATATTATGAAAAGCAATACATCTATAAAAATGGAAACTAATTTAATAAATTCAAATATATCTCTTTAGGAGAATTCATTACTCTCCAGATTTATATGCTACAGGAGCAATGGACCAAGATAGTATGGGAAATAAATCTATACCATGGATTATACACAACCAGTGGGTTGACTCAAGGCTTCTATTACAATCACTATGGAAAAAAAATCTGATGTGTTGTTATAAATTTTTGAAGCTGGAAATTGTGCAACTTACATCACAATAATTCTTCTTTTAAGCTTATAAATTTAGTTGAGCTCTTTCACATGGACACTGGAAAAAATTGACATAAATATTCATAGCAACAATTTTGAAATAACAAATATGTGGAAAGAGTTCGGGTTTTATTGACAAAAGAAGCAGAGAGGTTGTAGTATAGTTGTAAAGGAATGTAATTTACTAAAAAATGAATAATTATTACCAGATATATCCACATGATTAAATATTGAAAAATGTATTTAAAAAGCAAGACCCAGAAGATAGGGCATATGTCCAGTTATACAAAATATATTAAAAGTTGAAAAAAAGAGAGGTAGATTTGAGTCCTAAAGAGAAAAAAAAAACATGTCTTTTATAAAACTAAAGAAACTATCTGAATATTAAAATGTTAATTATTTATTATTAGTTACATAGTAGCATTTTTGAAAAAATCTACTTACAAATGGACAATGTATATGAAATACTTAAAAGATATTTATATATACATATTTAGAACAATATATAACATACAAATCCTTATTGCATTCATCATTTTAATTTTATATTTATTGTTTTATTTGTATGCAACATTTAATAACAGATTTAATCAATCTCTGAGTTTTTGAAGGTAATGTCTAGCATCTGTAATTTAAATAACTTTCTTTGTGTTTCTTGCATACAAAGTTTGACACTTTCTGAGAAATATACTCATCAGACTTACAAATTAGAAGGATCATTTTGGGAGGTATGTGATGATGGTAAATTGGATAGAGATGAAACAAAAAACAATCTAGAAGGGGGATTTCAGGTTTACTAAGGAGATGATGAGTTCCTTAAAACTAAGTCAGTGACAAGGAAATAGAGAGGAGGTGTGTATCTTTAATTGGTAAAGTTTACTGAATAATTGAGTAGGTGTGGAGATTATAATCATGGGTGAATAATAAATCCAGGAAATGTAACACATTTTTAGATTATATCACCAATTGTTTCACCAGTTATCAGAGAAGACTAAATGAGAGAAGTCCTTTCTTAGAAAGATAATCAGTAAAAAAAAAAAAAAGAAAGAAAGAAAGAAAGATAATCAGTATGCTCAGATCTGTTTAGTGTAAAGTGCTTAGGGTAGATTCAGACATAGATGGTCAGTTGGATATTGAATACATGAGTCTGATATTTGGGAAACAGGTATAATATAAAGATTTGATTTTTTTCTAAAAGGATAATATAAAATTAGAATAGAAAAACATAGAAGACTAAATATTTTAGGCACTACATCATTTAAAAATGAGCCAGAAGAAAAGGAAACAGAAGAGATGGAGAGAGAATTGCCTCACAGAGAGCCAAAAGGAGAAGAGAGTGGGAGGAAGTATTACCCACAGAAACATATGGGCAGTTGATGCAGAGTTTAGGAAAACAAACTCTGGTATTGAGTTATGAAATAGGCAAAGAGCAGCAAGACCTGCAAATAGGATGAAACTAAAAAACTGGAAATATTTATGAGAATGAAGGCACATTAAAAAAATATTGAAAATAATCTAAATATCCAAAGTGGAATTAAATATATATTTACATATAAATTTATATATTATATATATAATTTATATATTATATTATGTATTGATAATTACATATAAATCTCTCCTTTCATCAGTGTTTTCCTTCCTACTAGATCTTTCTCATCATAAATTACCATATATTTATATATACACACCTATGCACATATATATACATACATACACACATATATACATACACTATGGACTGAATGTTTTTGTGTGCCTACCAAATTCATATGGTAAAGCTCTAATCTCCTATTGTGATGGCATTTGGAGCTGTGGCCTTTAGGATATAATGAGGTTTAGGTGAAGTCCTATGGGTGGGGCCCCCATGATGGGAACACTGTTTCCATAAGAATAGGAGAAGGCAAGAGTGTGCTATAGAACCCCATGAAGGCACAGCAAGAAGGCAGCAGTCTGAAAACCAGGAAGAGGGCAGAAGGCCCTTAACAGAACAAAATATTTGGCATCTTGATTTGAATATCCTAGCCTCCAGAACTATGAGAAATAAATGTTTGTTGTTGAAACCACTCATTCTATGGTATTTTGTTGTAGCAGCCTAAACTGAAACTTGAACCTGTGTATAATTTGTCCATATTCACCTTCACCTACCATATGTCTGTTCCTCCTTTCTGTAAGGTGACTAGAGCATTTTTTTAATTCTGACCTTTGCTAGTTACACTCCTATTATCTTTCAAATCCAATTCATGTAGGTTGTTATCACAACCACTTCAATAAAATACCCTTGTCTCAAGGGTCCCAATGACCTCTCCATTGCTAAATTTGATAATCAGTGCTCAGTTTTCCCATTATTTTGCCTACTAGTAAAATTTGAGCAGTTGACTCTTCCTTTCTTCTTATATTTCCTGTAAGATAAAAGTAAACGTTCCCTGGTACTGATGTAGAAGTGACATTTCTCCCACGGGTCCTTATACAGAGCAAATAGTGTGATGAACTTGACAATGTTCTCAATGACATTCTGACAATAAATGCACCAAGAATTTTCATGTAGGTCTTACTAATGGCTGTCCTTCAACTGAGCCAAAGACTTAACATCAACATATAATTCAATCTAAATTAAGTTCATGAGATGTAAGACAATGTAGTTCAAGTACAGCACTTAAGTCTCTGATGATGATATATGTAGTCAGTGTATTGGGTTACTGCTTCTTCTTTAAAATTCATTGATAGAAAATATGTCAAAGCTTTCTTTAAGCATATAGTTTCATTTACGGATATACAGAGTTTTTAGGTGAAGTTTTCAAAATGATATTCAATGACAGACGTCTGCAACTTGGGCATTCATGTTATTATTGCCTACCTATTTTGCATAAGCATCCTGTGCATTGAGAATGCAACAGTAAATAAGAGTGAGAAAGTTGCTACAATGTTGGAGCTTAAGAGGCTAGGGAAACAGTAAACCCAGGAGCAAATAAAACAAAATAGTTAAGACTGTGATAAGAGCTAAGAGGGGCTCTGATCAGGAATGCTTTGGAATCACTACTTTAAATACATCAGTCAGGGGACGCCTGGGTGTCTCAGTGGTTGAGTGTCTGCCTTCAGCTCAGGGCGTGATCCTAAAGTCCTGTTATGGAGTCCCACATCGTGCTCCCTGCATGGAGCTTGCTTTGCCCTCTGCCTGTGTCTCTGCCTCTCTCTGTGTCTCTCATGAATAAATAAATAAAATCTTTACATAATAAATAAATAAATACATCAGTCAGGAAAGAATTCTCTGACATCAAAGATAAAAGAGGTAATCATGCTGGGTATCAGAAAAGTATTTACAAAGTTGTGCCTTTACGAAGTGAATTCATTTACAAAGTAAATAGGCTGTGTGTTGGGGAAAGATTGGCCTACTTCAGAAACTGGAAGGAAGGTGTGGGAAACAGGAAAGCAAGTTAATCAGTATAAAATAAAGTTAGAGATTATGAGGAGTAAAATAATACATAGGCAATTATAAGGAGTTTAGACTTACTAAAATCCAGGAACAAAATTTGTATTTTAAGCAAAGGGTGAAATGACCTGAACTGTGGTTTTTCAAAGCCCCTCTGACGGATATAGTATAGTTCTATAGGGCATATACATAGTAATCTGAAGATACATATCTTACATATGTATCTTAACATATAACATATATAAATTCAGCATAAATATAACATATATAAATTCAGAATATTTTGATTCAGAAAAGAGAAATAAAAATAAAAGTTAATTTTCCTTAAATATAACATACAGCATATATAAATTCAACATAATTTGATTCAGAAAAGAGAAACAAAAATAAAAGTGAATTCTCTCATTGATGTGAATGAGGATGGGCCAAATATCAGAAAATAAAAATTTCCATCAGAGTTCTCGATTTTGGCTGCAAAAGACCTTGTTCACATTATAGCCTTCTGGACTTCTTATATCATGTGTATCCTCACTGTTAAAAAGACTATTTCCCAGTCATCACCTTAAAATATGATTTATCTTTTCTCAAATTACAGAATTTAAGGAGTTTAAAATGGTGTAGATTATTACATGTACTTCGCAAAACAATCCTATGAGATCACAGTTATTATCTTTCTATGAGACAAATGACAGAACTGAAGTTTTTGCAGGTTGAAATGATACACGCAATATTTCCACAGTATAAAAGTTTGAGTAAAACCATATCTGATTGGCTTTTGATCTTATGTTCTTGACTGTTTTGTGATATAGTAGTTTTTACTTTTCAAGTAATAATCACCTTCTAAGAAGTATTTCCGAATCTATATCTGTACTTTCATCTCTATAGGTCAAACTTTACATCAAAACTTTTTATCCTCCAGGTTTGATATAGTAGGCAAAATGTGTCTTCTCTTTTCTTTATTGAATGTGAATTTGAAAATCAACTTATCATTAGTTCACATAATTATAAACTAGCATGTTAGTATTGCAGTTTATTTTCTCCTTGATATGGTGGCTGTTAGACTATTTAAACAATTCAAAATATTTTTCCTATTTTATATTTAAAGAATATGACATAAGTTTAACCATGCCCCAGATCCTTATCTTGCATGTGTTATGTGCCTATTTGAATAAAACGGTGAAGTTGTATTTCATTCATTTTATCAATACCTCCCCCAAATTTAGGTAAAAAAGAACTATCCAATTTTCTTTACAATACTTTTTAATTTTTTTTTCTTTACAATACTTAAATGATCACTACAACCCTGTTAACTATTTTTACATTCACAGAGCTCAAGGCAGGAGGAGCATACAAAGCAACAGCTTTCTTTCCAACTTCTGCTCTTCTGAGACCCACTTTTCTAACTAACTCTGCCTGGGATTTCACAAAATACCCTTGTTTACCTTACATTTGTTTTTCTTTTTTTTAGCTTACATTTTCAAGATCAAGTCACCATGATTTCCTCCAGTTCATCATTGGTACATATTTTCATATCCAAGTTGTAGTTATAGAAATCTTTTTAATTACTTCTTTTCCTTAAAATCTGGGGTATTGCATTGCTTTTGTCAGTTCCCACTCAAAGGATTAGGATTCTTATTTAAAAAAAAATAGAGTCCACCACAATTTCACTCATAACCCTCTCAAATTAATATTACCCACTTGAATTCCCATACTCTTCTCACCAGGAGTAATATACTGTTGCTTCATCTTTGACTTATTTGGCTACATGCCTGATTTATGCTTGAATATTTCTAACTCTTAGAGACATTCCTTCTTGCAATCCTAACAGAAACTCTTTTAACAGCTAGTCCAACCACCTGGCATCGATCTTATTTTAGTAGCTAAGATGTAGGATAAAACTTATTTCTATATTTCTAAGTAAAGATTATGTTTTGTTTGTACCTCATTGTAGTCTTCAAGAACAGAACCCATCCTTGGTTCTTTTTTTTTTTTAAGATTTTTATTTATTTATTTGGAGGAGAGAGAGAGAATGGATGGGAGGAAGAAAGACAGAGAGAGAGAGAGAGAGAAAAGCAGACTTTCTGCTGAGCAGGGGGCCCAATGTGGGGCTCAGTCTCAGGGCCCTGGTATTATAACCTGAGCTGAAGGCAGACACTTAACCAAGTGAGCCACCTGGGCACCCCTTTCTTTGACTCATTTTAGAAGCAAATACAATTTTCTTTATTTTATATAATTTGACTTTACAAAAACAAATCTGAGTTTTCACATGTTAAACAATCATTCGACATGTCCAGAAAGAAAATTGCCATAGGCATAAATATTTAAAGTAAAACACAGAAAGAAGATGTCAAAGTGGCTTAAAAAACAAACAATCCTGACAAGACCAATTGTGTACACATATGTTGAGCAACAGGAGCTCTCATTCATTGCTGATGAGAATGCAAAATGAAAAATAGTTTGAAAATAGCCACTTTGAAAAAGAGTTGGAAGTTTTGTACAAAGCTAAGTTCCTGCCATATGATCTAAAAATTATGCTCCTAAGTATTTAACCAACGAATCTGAGTATTCTAGGTCCACAAAAATCCACATGCAAATATTTACAGTAGTTTTATTCATATCACTCAAAACTCAAAGCAGCCAAGGTGTCTTCACTAGGTGAAAATAGTGCCTATTATCTTTGGAACTTTATCTACTCAAAAGAGGTATGGGACGATTCCCTCGGTGGGTAATATTCTAACCCTGATTTGGGATGTGTTTACGTGGGTGTATATATGGTTTTAAAAATTCATTAAGCTGTGCGCATAAGATTTGTTCACTTTAGTATCTATATCTTATGGCTCAATTAGAAATGGAACTGGGGAGCCTGAATGGCTCAGTTAGCTAAGTGGCTGCCTTGGGCTTCAGGTCGTGTAATCAGGGTCGTGGGATGGAGCTCCTTTCAGGTTCCACGCTCCCTGGGGGAGTCTGCTTCTTCCTCTCTGTGCTCTCTCTCTTGGTTTCTCACAAATAAATAAATAAAATCTTAAAAAGAAATGGAACTAATTTTTTAAAAAATATTTAAAAAATTTTACAATGATTAGTATATAGTTATAATTTGTTTTCATAGCAGAAAGCCCTAAGCTTTCTACAAAGTATTTTTTCACCAAGAAAATATCATTTTTGAGTCTGAGTTATAACAACCATTAAACTAACAATTCATTAAGCAGTTGAAAAATTACTTCATGCTGCTGTGGACATTATTGGCACATTGTGTCTAAGCCATTAGCCCTCCGTAGTAACGTGGTATGAGATTGAGCAATATATTGGATTATAAGATTCCATAAATGGATTTGAAGTTTGAGGTCATTATAAGGAGTTTAGATCTTTATATTGGAGTAAGTCTATCAATCTTCTTGGAAACCTTTCATCTCAACTGGTTGCTGAAATCATTAGAAATATTTGAGACAGTATTTCATTATAATTTTCGTATTCTAGATCATCCTTTTAACTACAGAAGAGTTCACATAAAATAAAAAGTTACAAAATTATTGCACCATCAGCATATTACATATCATCAACCCAACATGATAACTGATGGAAAATATCTAGATTCTACAAGGTGATTGTTTAGAAATTTCAGCTAAATCTATATTTTAAGCATTTTATCTCTTCTTACTGCTCCACTTTCTTCCTTAAAACAAACAAACAAACAAAATCTTACCAAAGAATTTGGCAAAATTGGCTGGAAAAACTTATCTGTAAAGAGAACAGAACTAAAAAGTGACAGTCTTGTGTGTGTGTGTGTGTGTGTGTGTGTGTGTGTGCGTGGTCCAATTAAGGCTAATATGACCACATGACACTTTTACTGAACTAAATTTAGTTTGGCCCAGTGAAATGATCAATGTATTTTGGTGTCATAAAGATATAATCTCTGATTTATTATACTCCTTTCTTTACATATAGGTTGAAATCTGTGTAACAGACTTGTCATATTCTCCTCTGTATTCCCTAGGAATACATAGGTGCTTAAAGTAATTTTGTATTTTTCCTCCAGCAGAGTTTCTATCACCACCTGCTATGGATGTTGCTGGGTTTTATGTCATTGTCCATGTTCACAAACCTTAAGATAAATGTTCAGACATGTCCCACTTCACCATGATTGATGATATCAATAGGAAGGACATGAATTCTACTACAAAGTCAGATTTTCTCTCTTCTTGATCACAGTCTGTTTATACTTAAAAATCAAATAAACAGAACAAAAAATAAACTTCATAAAAAGACAAATCTCAAAAGTATATGCTCTGCAGCAAAGATGCTGACGAGCATACAATTAATGCCAGGAGGGTCTATAACTAAACTGAAATGGAATGGCTTGATACTAAGACCAATCAAGACAGAGATCATGCCTCAATCTACTCGCCATGGGCTATATGTAAGGGAACAAAGTCCTCAAACACTCTGATTCCAGAGTCAATGGATGAAGCTCAGCAGCTATTTTTTTTTCAATCAATATCACCATATTTAAGGATGATTATTTAAAAGGAGGGAAAAAAAAAACTACGCAAAATTAAAATCAAGTAGATTAACCTTTGTAAACAAAGATATGTGAGGCAACAAAGATATACATGAAACTTCCTTCCCAAATACAAAATCTAAAATATTTGCAATCTGCCAATTTCAAATACAATGCAATAAATCTCTAAATATGTACCCCCCCCTTCTAAGCTCTGATTCACATTTTCAAATCCACATACCTCATAATTTTCTAGTAGATTTTGCAGAACACTTGTAATTCTTTATTTGACTGTAGTAGCTAGCATTAATGTAGTTTTTATATATATATAATTTCTGTACTTAGTTTAACACATCTTTTCCATTTATTGAAACCAGAAGGGGAGACAAATTCAATTAAAAAAAAAGGGAGGGTAAAAGTAAAAGTACACAATTTAAAATTACAGGGTGGGAGATGACATGATAATGTGTACTTTAGCAAGAGTAAGTACTTTCTGAGGTAGAAATAACTTTAAAAATTTAACTATGCAAACCATTACTTTGATTATCAGAGTCATTCAGTAAGGTTTGGTAAATCCATCTAATGTTGATATTGGATGACTTGCTGAACATCATCATCATTGGCAAATATCATAGATTTCCGTTTAGACTGGAACACTAATAAAATAAAATTTTTCTGTACTTCCTTATTTAACATTTGGCCTTTCTTTTTCTTTCTTTCTAGACATAACTATTCTGTTATGTTTTTACCCTATTTTACTTTATCTTGACTATGTTTTGTGGTTCTGCTACATGTTTTTTAATTGAATATCAACATAGTATGAAAAAATACATCGTGAGAGTTTACTCTGGAAAGAAGATATTATTCTTGTACATGTTTTCTTAACTTTCTATTTACACCATGATCTCCTGTTTAGGGAACTTTTTCTGTATAGGGGTGGGCATATCAATGGAATTTGCTTTTGAGTTATATCTAACAAATTAAAGTCCTTGGAATCTTGAAACAAACAAAAATATATTTTCTTTTGTTTTTCAAAAACCTATTTTCAAAATATAATGGCTTTTTTTTCTAAGAAGAAATATTAAAATTTGAGAGCGCTTTTTTTTTTTTTTTTTTTTTTTGGTTTAGGGTTGGAGGGATGGGGGTTAGATGGGAGACAAACTAAAATTATTTTTAAGTAAGCTTTGGTGAATAAACCAAAATCATTGACATAAAAGTCATGAATAAGACATAAAAACAACACTATGTAAAAATAATGTGTTCATAAGTTTCTTTATTAAAGGGGAGTAATGGGCATTTCTGACCAGAATTCTATGGGATTTGAGTTTGTGCCATCAGGGTTAGGGTTACTGTATCTGTGGGTAGGGAGTGATCCTGTAAAGGCTGAATACCAAGGTGATATTCAAGTCTTATTTCATACATTGTGTCTTAGCCCTTTGAGTTGTTGAAAATGTGACTTTGGGAAAAATTAGACATTCTGCTATGACTGGTGAAAAAAAATAAGTATTTTCAGATCACAACACTTACACAACACTTACCAAGTATAAAAGTATAAAAAAGTATGCTCCAGTATTTTTTAAAAGCCATGTAAACTTTTGATTAAGGCTAGGCTTAATTTTTTAAATCACATTTATTAAGAAGATGAGCTTAATTCCTGCTGTCTCTCTTTTGCTTTTTTTCTCAAACATTTTTTTTTCTACCTGCAACAGTTCCTTTCCACTCCATTATCTTCTAGATGGAGAAAGGTACCAATTATAATCCTCTGCCTAGGCAACGGATAAGAACTCTGGATGGAATCAGCTCACAGGAGGGCTTCTATCTTATAACCCTTTCAAAACTCATGCATTGCTCCTCCCAAATTTTCAAAAGCCAATTAATTGTTACTGATTATTGTGCACAATCTAAAATATGCTTAGTGAACAGGTGATTTCAGGTGTATCTTTCAGGTCTAAAAAGTCTTACAGATTGCCATTTCTTGTATTGGGGTGTAGGCCTCTCAACACGACATGCAAATGGGCTGTCAAATTTGAATATTCTCACACCATTAGAAGAACTGAAAATCAGCCTCAGTGTACTACTGAAAATGACAGGTCAGAAAAAAAAAAAGAAAAAGAAAACAGAAAAAATAGCAGATATCTGTACCCATTTCTTTGTAATTTGTCAAATAAGACTGGAGATAAACATCAGAACATGCCATCAGTGGAAGGGTAAACCAAGGTTTGCTTTTATTCTGTGAAAACAAGTGTAACTAACGTTACTTGGGAAGCAACTTCATTGTATGAATAGGTTCTTGTTTGTTCTATGAGGAAGGAGTGTCCAGTTAAAGAAGAAGAAATTAAAAGGCAGTAGTAAAGAGTAACAGATCCTCTAGGAAGAGGCAATTGGCACTGACCTCTGGTTGTTCACATGTGCAATCAATATGGAAATAATTACAGCCTGTGGATTGAACCGTGGCTCTTCCACCTGTTCTTAAAGGAAATCACATCAATAACAGGATCTGTTGTTGTTGTTGTTGCTGTTTTTGTTGTTGTTGTTGTGGGAGGAAAGCTAAATGTCTGGTAATTCTACTATTGGCAGTTTGGTAACAGAAGAATTGTGAACCTTCAAAAATATAGTAATTTTTTACTATTTCTGCTTTAAATAAAATGGGTGGGTAAAATTGAATATATTCTCTCTCATTAACACACTAGTCAATCACATATTGAATCTACATAAATCCATGAACCAGAGCCTTATTTGTTGTTGTTGCTGTTGTTGTTTAGTGAAGGAATATTTTCTATCTAACTTGTGCACACTGCTACTGAAAAGTGAAACTTCCCTGAACATACTTTTCTGATATCAACCTTGCACTCATAAAACCCAGAGTTCCACTATGAACAAAAGACAAATGTATTAGGTCTTGTATTAGAAGTCCATTAAAACCTGTACTCAAACTTTAAAAAAGCTCCACTATATCATTTTAAGAGCCCTATATTATGTTCTAACTGGCCTATTTGATAACTACCAAGCAAACCTTGTGTTTTCCAATTCTATGCTTTTGCCTCAGTCTGTTGTTCCTTCTCCTGAAAATATACTTCATTCCGCTGCCCACATAAGATCAATTTTTACCTTTATATCAAGATGTACTGCATTACACCTCCCTGAATTTCTGCACATAAAATGATTACCCCTTCTGAAAAAATGAGTTTTACTTCTTCTGTGGCACTTACGTCATACTGCTGTGTGAAACAGATGTTGTTGAACTTGTATTATCAACAATAATAACAATATTAAGTGTTATATTAAGTGTTTACTAGTAGTCAACACTGCTATAGGTTTTTTATGCACAAAATTATTTAATCATGAAAAAAATTATTTTATCTCTATCTTTGAAATCAGAAAACTAAAGCTTAAGAGATGCTAAGAAAATAGCTAAAGCTAGAGCTTTAGATGAAGATGAAGCCAGGGATCAAATCCACACTGGTCTTATGCCAAAGCCTAAACATGGTGGCCAATGCAACTAACCATACAGATCTTAGGGATGAACCTTCTCTCTTTTCCATATATGTATAATCTTGAGCAATTAGCTTAACTATTTCTATCCCCTAAGCCAGAGATTGTTAACCTTGCTTGCATATTTGAAGGAGTGGGTAGTTTTGAAAGTCTCTAGGTCTGAATATATCTCAGCCCAATTTTAACAGAATCTGTGTGGCACTGGTGAGGGATAGGCAAATTGTAAAGGTTTTCTAGATAAGTCTTATAAGTAGCCTGAGTAGAGATCTACTGTCCTGGGCTTTCATTTGATGTCTATTGAGTTCAATGAATGAATAAAGGTACAATAAAAATTATGTTCTTAATTGGACATAGGAATACAGTTCAAATAAGCACACACTTGTACATAAATTATACAGATAATGTTTGGATATGGCATGCATATTGTATGAATATATAGAGACGATAATTTATCATATTCATCTGAAATTGATTTGTTTTATTTTCCTCCCATTCTGTTGAAGAAAGGTAGGCCAAGAATAAGTAGGGAAGATTTTACAGAAGA
The DNA here is from genome assembly GCF_048418805.1 of Vulpes vulpes. Taxonomy (NCBI): domain Eukaryota; kingdom Metazoa; phylum Chordata; class Mammalia; order Carnivora; family Canidae; genus Vulpes; species Vulpes vulpes. Next base: position 129,086,859 of record NC_132793.1, read on the forward strand.
GAGCAGTAATGTGATCAAAGGTCTGCTTTATAAGAGTAATGCATTAGGAAAACAATGTAGGAAAAAATTAAGTGAAAGGTTTTCCAGAATCTATAGTCCATAATGGCCACTGAGAATCTATTGCATTTCGTTGGTCATGAAAGACAGAGATTCAAGATAATAGTTAAGTGGGAAGGAAAATAAAAGGTAAAATATAAAAGGTACTAAAAACAAATTATTGATTTAAACTGAATTTATTGTACCTAAGAGTGTTTAAATGTGTGACACTGTAATCATTAAGGAATAATTGACAGAGATGAGGAAAATAGAAGGAAGAACTATGAGACCCAGAGAGGAGACCTATTTTTTATCTACTGAACATTGTAAGTTCCTATATTGATCTTAATATTTCCTGAAGTTAGAGGTTATTCCCTTCTCTAAATTATCCTAATTTTAGTCCAAATAAGATAAACAATGTGAATAAGGTAAAAATTCTGCTATGCTAAGAAATATTGTTGCTGTTCCTATATTTGTGTTTTTTTTTTCATATATCTGAGTAATTCTCGACCTGACATGTAGTTCTAAGATGGACATATGTTTTCATCTGCAAACACCCATGTGCATCAAAGGGAGAGTTCTGGAATTTTTATATACTCCACTGAGACAGACTTAATTGGCTGTGAGAGCATCCATTCATAATCCCACTGCCTCATTCAAGGAAATTGTTAACAGAACTTTGTTCTTTGGTGGCAACATTAACAAGCATTCTGATATATTTTTTTAACCTACATTTCTTTTTGGAAAATCTCTAGAAGCATTACTTATTCCATTTGTTCCAATAATGTGAATTCATATTTCTGAGAAAGTTACATCCAGTGCTTCAAAGATATTATAAAGGAAAAATAAATAATACATGCAATTTATATTCATTTGTCCTAGAGAGAAAAGAAATATAATAAATATTTTTATAAAGTTTTTAGATCTAAAAAAGGGAAACTGGACCATGGTCTCCCAGAGTATACCTACAGGTAAGTTGTCTGAGTATCATTTTAATGTGTAGAGGTAGCTCATGAGAGGTTAAGACCCAGGATATATGAAATAAGTCAGTCAGAGAAAGACAGATACCACATAGTTTCACTCATATGTGGAATTTAAGAAACAAAACAAACAAGACACAAGAAGGCGGGGGGTGGGGGGTGGGATATGAGAAAGACAAATCAAGAAACAGACCTTGAATTATGGAGAACAATCTGAAGGTTATCAGAGGGTGAGGGATGAATTAAATAGGTAATAGGGATTAAGGAGGGCACGTGTATTGAGCACCAGGTGATGTATGGAAGTGATGAATCACTGAATTCTACACCTGAAACTAATTTTACACTGTATGATAACTGGAATTAAAATAAAAACTTAAAAAAAAGGCCGGGAATATATGAATTAGAAATTATTTATACAGAGAAGAGGTTCAAGTACAGAAACCAATTAAAAGAGAAATGTCATAGAGGGGGAAGAAAAGAGAGATAGATCAAATCACAATAAAACCCAGTTTAGCTGACCAAAGAATAGAAAGATCAGATGTAAAGAGGAAGTTGTGCAAATTAGTATAATGGAATATCACTGAATCAAATAAAGGTGTGTGTGTGTGTGTGTGTGTATGTGTGTGTGGCTTTTTTTTTTTTTTTGCATTGCTGATCAATAGTGTCATATAAAATACTTAAAAAAACATTTTAAAGAGAGCCATAGAGTTTTTAATTCATAAATTTTGAGAAACCAATAGCAAACCAACATTGCAGTGTAGCTTTCCTATTGTTAAACCTCGGTACTAGATGGAACCTAATATTAGAAAAGCATTGTAGAAAACATATTAAATAAGAAAAAAATGATTACCATAATATTTCAAAAGATCCAAAGGAATCTCCTTTTCTAGCTCAACAGCAGTAGCAACGTATTTGCAAACTCCAGACCAGATATTTGTGTCTACACATATTCTCTTCCAAAAGAAAATAGATTTTAAGGAGGTAGATAGTTCTATATCTCAGAAGAAAAATTTATAAAGGTGATTATTGTCAAAAAGCATCAGATCCTTTAAGTGTGTCAGAGCTATTCTCAAAGAGAGCTTATGCAGTCATATTGGATAAACTTTAAGCATTCAAAAATAGTAATAGAGGAAGTAGTGTGTCCTAAAATAATAAAATATTCATTAACATTCATCCATTAACTGGATGATTAACAAGGATAAACTCGTATGTAACAAAAAATATAGGCGAAAAATATAGAAGGCAAAAAAGGACAGCCCTAAAAAGTGTAATTGAAAATCTACCATCATAATCTGGAAGCATTAACATATATCTTTTAACATCTTAAAAAAATCAGTTAAGGTATGTAAGATCAAACAACAATAACATTAGCTGAATAGACATAGAAAACTTCACCCAATCATGACAGACTATAAAATATTTTCCAAATTGCCATTTTAAAGGTGTATATGTTCAACAGGTTTCAAGGGATAAAATCAAAGTATGCTCTTTGATCGCAATAAAATTAACAAAAACATAAATTTAAAAATGCTACAAAAATGAAGCAATATAATTCTAAATAAGTCCTAGATTACAGAAGAAATAAAAGTAGTGTGTTGCACTAGTTGTAATTTAACTGTTATGAAAATATGACATTAACAAATGATTAATCCTGAATGCATATATTAAACGAGAATAGTAAAAATCAGTAACTTGAGTACTCATTTCAAAAAGAGCAGAAAACTTAAATAAGAGCAGGGGCTCAGTCACCTAAGTGCCTAACTCTTGATTTTAGCTCAGGTCATGATCTCAATCAAGGTTGTGAGACTGAGCCCTGTGTAGGGCTCAGCACTGAGGGTGGTGCCTGCTTATGATTCTCTCTATCCCTCTCTGCCTCCTCCCACACTCCTGCACTCTCTCTCAAAAAAATAAATAAATAAAAGAAAAAGAAAAGGAAAGGAAAGGAAAGTCATAATAAAATGAACATAGCAATCAATGTGCTAGAGAAAAAATACACTATAAACGAAATCAATAAAGCAAAATTTGACTCTTCAGAAAAACTAACACAATAACCATCTAGGGATACCTAGGTGGCTCAGTGGTTGAGAGTCTGCTTTTGGCTCAGGTCATGATCCCAGGGTCCTGGGATTGAGTCCTGCATCAGGTTCCTTTTGGGGAACCTGATTCTCTCTCTGTCTGTGTCTCTGCCTGTGTATCTCTCATGAATAAATAAAAAAATAATCTTTAAAAAATAATATCTAGAAAGCAAATAATTAGAGTTGATAAGAAACAAAGCAACAATATCAAGAATCAAATGGGTATTATAGTAGACCCCAAATACATTAAAACACAGTAAGAAAACATTTTGTCACTATATTTGATATTTTAGATACAATGGGAAAATTTCCATAAGACGGACTTTACTAAAATATGAGATACCTAGAATGAAAGTGTCTTACTAATAATGCAGTTAAACTTTTCATCTACAATTAAAACATATTTTTTCTACAAAGAAAATTCCAGACTCAAATGACATTACTAATGACTTCATTCACAAACATTTGAAGAAACGCATGCATTTTACAAAAATTCTTGTAGTTCAAAATATTAGGAAACATTTTCTACTTGATTTATTAGAGTAGTATAACCCTGATAATAACACTAAATGAGAACAAGATTGCAAATTAATACTTTCCAGCACATGGATACAAAATACTAAATAAATAATAGCAAATCAATCCAGTAATTTAAATAATAATAATGATTTTTTTTGAGGATACAAAGTTGGTTTAACTTATAGAAATCATCACAGTAACTTCTTGCAAGATACATCCACGAAGGAAAATGAAACAAAAGCAAAAATGAATTGTTGGGACTTCATCAAGATAAGAAGCTTTTGCACAGCAAAGGATACAGTCAACAAAACTAAAAGACAACCTACACAATGGGAGAAGATATTTGCAAATGACCTATCATATAAAGGGCTAGTTTCCAAGATCTATAAAGAACTTATTAAACTCAACACCAAAGAAACAAACAATCCAATCATGAAATGGGCAAAAGACATGAAGAGAAATCTCACAGAGGAAGACATAGACATGGCCAACATGCACATGAGAAAATGCTCTGCATCACTTGCCATCAGGGAAATACAAATCAAAACCACAATGAGATACCACCTCACACCAGTGAGAATGGGGAAAATTAACAAGGCAGGAAACCACAAATGTTGGAGAGGATGTGGAGAAAAGGGAACCCTCCTGCACTGTTGGTGGGAATGTGAACTGGTGCAGCCACTCTGGAAAATCGTCTGGAGGTTCCTCAAAGAGTTCAAAATAGACCTGCCCTACAACCCACCAATTGCACTGTTGGGGATTTACCCCAAAGATTCAGATGCAGTGAAATGCCGGGACACCTGCGCCTGGATGTTTATAGTAGCAATGGTTACAATAGCCAAACTGTGGAAGGAGCCTCGGTGTCCATCGAGAGATGAATGGATAAAGAAGATGTGGTCTATGTATACAATGGAATATTACTCAGCCATTAGAAATGACAAATACCCACCATTTGCTTCAATGTGGATGGAACTGGAGGGTATTATGCTGAGTGAAATAAGTAAATCCGAGAAGGACAAACATTATATGGTTTCATTCATTTGAGGAATATAAATAATAGTGAAAGGGAATAGAAGGGAAGGGAGAAGAAATGGGTAGGAAATATCAGAAAGGGAGACAGAACATGGAAGACTCCTAACTCTGGGAAACGAACTAGGGGTGGTAAAGGGGAGGAGGGTGGGGGGTGGGGTTGACTGGGTGGTGGGCACTGAGGGGGGCACTTGACGGGATGAACACTGGGTGTTATTCTGTATGTTGGCAAATTGAACACCAATAAAAAATTTATTATTAAAAAAAGTAAAAAAAGAAAACTATAAAAATCAAACAATGTGACTCACCACATTAATAAAATAAAGTGCAATCATCTCAATAGAAGTAGCAAAAGCACATCATACAATTTGAAACTTATTTTTCATAGAAATATTTAATAGACTGGGTAGAAAAGTTAACAATCTGATAAAGCAAATTAAAAAATGGCAGCACCCTTTATATTTAATAATGAAATATTGAAAGTTTTTCCACTGAGATTGAACCATGGTCAAGGATACATGTCTTACTCCTTTTGTTTAACATTCTAGACGTCATAGAGAGTGAACTAAGGAAAGACAAATAAATTTTAAAAGTGTAGATTGAAAAAATAAAATATCAAAATTCATTATGGGCATAGTCAAGTAATTTTCAGCATGAAATTTTAATATATTCAAGGAATCTAGGTACTATTATTAGATTAACAAATAATATCAAAACCAAATACAAAATTTATATAGTAGCAAGAGGTCATTAGAAAATGAAATTAAACATAATACAATTACAATAGCAGTAAAAAAAATCAAATGCCTAGGAATAAATCTAAAGAAAATATAAAATCTCTACATAAAAATTTATAAACTTTTATTGAGAAAAATTAAAGACCTAATAATGAAAAGATGTATACTATATTCGTTAACTGTGAGATTCACTATTGTAAAGATAAAATTTTTTCCCAAGTTAGTCCATAAAATTATTATCTCAATAAGAATCCCAGAAGATATTTTTTATTATTAATATGATGTTTCTAAAACTTCATGGAAATATGGCACTGATGCAAAAATAGACCTATTAAACAAAACAGACAGGATTAAGAAGAAGATGAAGGAGGATGGGTTTATAAATAGTCCTGGGTTCTGATTCTACTCTATGAGAACTGCAAGTTTAACATTATACTTAAAGATTTATTGGCATAGCTAATTCATGAGATATTCCAAAGAATCTGTCATTTTATGTTTGTAATTGCATTCACTTAGTTTAAGAGAAGTTGTTTTAATTTATTATAATCAAATTCTAAGCAATAAAATGACATTTAATTAAATATGTAAGTACATATCTGATAATGACTATTCTGTTTTTATATAATAGAGGGTAATAAATATACTAAGAGGTTTTTTTTAAGATTTTATTTATTTATTCATGAGAAACAAAGAGAAAGAAGCAGAGACAGAGGCAGAGGGAGAAGCAGGCTCCATGCAGGGAACCCGACTTGGGACTCGATCCAGGGCCTGCAGGATCACGCCCTGGGCTGCCGGCGGTGCTAAACCGCTGAGCCACCGGGTCTGCCCCAAGAGTTTTTAATATGTTACCATATCTGTGTGTAGTAAGGTAGTGCCCTCCAGTCTGGGTACTGAAATTCCTAGACATACGGATCTTCCAGCTCCTAATTTAGTGTGGAAGAACCAGTATGTAAGAAAGGAATGGACTGGACAGCCATCCTTGCCAGTGTCTATTTGCACCAAGGGAACTCACAGGTTTCTGAATGTTTTGCCCATTTTAATGGATGGATGAAAATGTTTCCCCCACTTTTTATAGCTTATATCTTAAATAATGAACTGAGTTCTAGCAAAATTGTAATTTATTTTGAAAGTCTGTATTTCTTTTGGGAAGATTGGGAGCAAATACATGGATCCATTTAAAAAAAATAGATGATAGATAAATAAAAAGAGCATTAAAGAAGTTACAAAGAGTTGGAGTTTTTATTTTTGGCCAAAATACCTGGGAATGTCACCATATCAGTGCCAGTTAAGAGCTAAGATCAATGTGATAGTTTATAGTAGCATGGTGTATGACCTCATATAAAAGAGTTCAAATGATAGACTTGCCACTTGCTTATTGTGAATCCTTAAAGAAATCACTTAGACTCACTGATTTTCAGTTTATTGATCTTTAAGGAGAAGGGGGAAAATCATGATATGGACATAAAGGGCTGTTCTCAAGAGTGAAGGGGAGCAGAATTCAAATACAGCCATTAATACAATTCTTCTTGATGTTAGGTGTTTATTATTTTTGTCGTTGTCATTGAAATTTTCTAATAAAATGGAAATAGTGGTTGTTAGTTTTATGGGTTAGCAAGTTTATGGAAAGTTGTTCTGGTAAAAATTATCATATTGGAAAACACAGCAAGGTAAGTGAGGAAAGCAGAGGAGACCCAGGAAATAGCTTGTGCTTGAATGTGACAAATTACCCAGAAAAGTGACAGAGGAAAGAAAATTTATGCATGTAACATAGATGAGGGGAAAGAAGACCTCCTATTTTTTTTTATTAGAAAGGTGATAATTTGTGAGAAACCGAAACAAAATAATGGCAACAAAAGTAAGTGCCAGGATATCCAGATATAAGAGTCCAAAATAGAGGTGTCTGATGATGATTAATAAGGAAGTCAAGTGTCTGCAAAGAGTTAAGGTCGACTTGTGATCTGGGTCTTGGGCAGTGAGATGGAATAAAGATGGAGAGAAGTTGCTTTCATTTTGAGAGATGGAGTTTATTTTCCATCCTCTTAACTTCAGGTTGGTCCTGTGACCACCAATAAAATACATCAGGACGGACATTTTGGTACTTCTCTACCAAGTCTTTAAAAGGATTGGAAATGTCTGTTCTATGCTTCTTGGAATGCTCAGTCTCAGAAGTCACCGTTCTTGTTGGAACCAGCTGCCATGTTGTGAGGAAGTGCAAGGAACCATGGAGAAATCCACAGGGAGAAGAAGGAAGGCTGAGTCACCCATTTAGCTTCTATTTGACCAGTGGCACCAGAATGCCAGGTATGTATGTGGGACATCTTGGAAATAAAGGTGCTGGTCCTACTGAAGCTGATCAAAAATAAAGAAGCAGATTGAACCCATCAAGCCCTGCTCCAATTGCAAAGTTTCAAAACCATATAAATGATTTTGTTTGTTTTAACGTACTAATTTTTAGAGGACAACAATAAATAACTAAAACAAGTAGCAGGAGAAAGTTTGAAACAAAAAATATAGTTGAGATATATATATATATATATATATCAATTATACATATATATATATGGCTGATAGGTGTTTATACATATATACATATAAATCATATATATATGATGTACATATCAGCCCAATAGTTAAATATATATATATATTAGTTTATATTAAATACATATTAAATACTCAACATATTATATATATATTTATATATTCATCCTCTCAGGTACTAAAACAAAAAAATAATAAAACAAAAACAGAGATGGTTGTGAGAAGTGGAGGTACTGATATAGCACTTAAATACCACTATTAATGAGGTTACTATGGGGAAACAAAAATACCCGCCACAGAAGAAGAGATTAAATAAAAGCTAAGTTAAGGGTATTCAATGGAGTTTGGAAATTTAGAGAAAAAACCGCTAACTTCCACAAATTGGTTTGTTTACCTATACCTTCTGTTCACACATAAGGAACACAAATTATGATTTATGAGAGACAGAAGGTGGTTTTACATATCTACAGAAGGCTTTCCTGGAATCAATCTGGCCTTATGATAAAATTAATAGGCAAATGCCCGGAAACATTATCACATAAGTTTGGACAGATCCATACAATACCATGTAGTTACAGTCCTTCTACTGATGAATGAACATAATGCTACTAAGAGGGTATCTTTCTTTACACCAGTGCACATAGAAATTTAAGGTGATGAGTTTATATCTTCCTTTTCATAAAAGTTTCTTTAAATGAAAGCCAAATCCTTTAAGGATACATACTTTAAATGCTGCCTCACTTGGATAGATATCTCTAAAATTATTCAAAATAACGTATTTTAAATTTTAATTTGCATTTATTGAGTTTAATATTATACACACATACATTACATACATTTTATATGTATATTCATATATATAATACATATGCATACACACATATAGGTTAGGAAAGACATCATTGAGGAAGTGATTTAAGTAGGATTGTATATGATAAAAAACAAAACATGAGCACCTTGGTTTGGAACATGGACAGTTAGATATTACTTAGTAATCAAATGGAATGATTACAAGTCCTCCTGATGAAAGAATCTCACTTTTCTTTTTTTTTTCTTTTGTAATATACATCAATTTTAGGAAATGTAATTTAAAGTGTACTCTATATTTTAATATTTTGGCACATTTCTTATCATTAAACATTTTCAAATTTATTTTACATTTCTTTATGTTGGTAATTTTGTCATGGTAAAAGGACATAATAGAAAATATTTTAGCTTAGAATTTAAGATATATTTAGATAAAATGGATTTAGGACAAAAGTCAGTATGAAAGGTTAGAGTACACAAAGAATAGTAATTAATTTTCTGAATAGACAAATGTATAAAACAGAGACAATATGAGTTTTTGAGATGACATTAAAAAAGTGTATATATATGTACACACACACTACATATATATATACTCTAATATATATATAATGTCTATATATATACAATAATTACAAATACTACCCCTATATGTATCATATATATTGTATATATCATAATAAAGGGATAGCATATATAATTAGTAAAGAGAGAAGTATTAAGTCAGAACCTATATATATATTTTAAGATTTTATTTTTAAATAACCTCTACACCCACTCAAAAATCTCAAGATCCAGTTGCATGCTCTACCAACTGAGCCAGTCAGGCACCCCCTGTATATTTTGATTATATTTTACAATCAAGTTCACATAGTCAGTTTTATATTGGGTGATCCAGGGTGAATTGAAGTAGACATTTAAATAGTGTATGTTGATTAATAAACTTTTTAGCAATACCAGATAAGGAAAAACACAGACATAACAATAAAATAATTGGAATAAATATAAAACATTGTCTATTTTTTCATTTTTACATTATGATTATTTTTCAATTTTTAAATGAGTATTTTATAGCAATATAATTATTTGGAAGTTGGATTGTTGACTGTACTAGCATCATAGATATTTACATCCCTCCTATGTATTGCTGGGATTCAAGCAGAACTGAAACCCCAGGTAGCAGAATTTTGACTGAAAGTAGAGTGAGTGTGCTGGGGGCAATAAAGAAGGAAATAACTGTATCTTATATCTCCCTAAGAAGTAGTAATTTTTGCAGAGGAAAGGGATTTAAGGTCTTGATGTGGCAATTATATAAAGAGTAGGGTAGAAAAATGTGCAGCCTTATATTGAGAAGACTGAAGGAAAGTTAACTGTGCCAAACAAACCCAAACTTAGTAAAGGCAAGGAATGAAGGCCTCGAGGACATGATTTGTTACTTGTCAGGTTATTTTGTTTTGAGATAAAACACACACACACACACACACACACACACACACAACCTTTACTTTTACTTATTTTAAACCGAAGGGAAAGAAATTAAGCTTTTAAAATTTTTGATATATGGATCAATGGTACTTTACAGATAGAATTATGAGTAGATATAAATATACTGAGTGGGCATGGTCAACATTTTTTCTCCAATATAAGTGATAAAGATATTTTAAATCACTGCTCTATTCTCACACCTCTCTAACACCCAAACCCTCTGAATGCAATTACATTTGTTATTCTTCCCTGCCTTCTTTGGATTTACATAATAAGTAGTTGCCACCTGCTTTATCTTCCAGGATAGAACTTTTAGGACTCTTGTAGTAAAACTTCATTTCCTCCTCTAACTTCAGAACACTCGATGAGGAAAAGATAGTTTCTTCAATAAGTGGTGTTGAGAAAACTGGATAACCATGTGTGAAAAAAATGAAATTGGACAGCTATCTTACACCATTAACAAACTTTAACTCAAAGTGGGTTAAACATAGACCTAAAACTAAGTCTTCTAGAATAAAAGATATGAGGAAAGCTCCTTGGCATTGGCTTAGGCAATGATATTTTGGATATGACATCAAAAGCACAAACAGCAAAAGAAAAAATAAACGTGTTAGTCTACCTCAGACTACAAAGTTTTTTTACACATCAAAAGAAACAATTAGCAAAATGAAAAGGCAATCTATAGAATGGGAGAAAATACTTTCAAACATCCAAGTTGAATCTTGTTCAACTATGGGAAAGGATATCCTGCCATTTGTAACAACATGGATGGATCTCGAGCTCATTATGCTGTGAGGTAAGTCAACAGAGAACAACAAATACTGTATAATGTAACTTATATGTGGAATTTACAAAATCTGAATTTATGGAAACAGAAAGAATGGTGTTCAACAGGGTCTGGGGGTGGGAGGAATATTGGAAAGGTGTTGGTCAAAGGCTGCAGACTTGCAGTTAGAAGATGAATAAATTCCTGAGATTGAATGCATATTAAATGCATTAAAGTTGCTAAGAGACTAGATTTTATGTTTTTTTTCACCATAAAAAAAGAAATAATTATATGATGTGTAGGAGGAGGCATTAACTAATGGTAATGGTATGATGGTAGTGGTATTACAGTGTATAAATGTATCAAAGCAACAGTTTGTATACTTTAAACTTACACAGTGTTAATACATCAAATATATCTACAAAAAAAATTTTTTGAAGTGATTTACAGATTTGACAACTCCACCTCTGCCCCCACAACTGCTGCCACATTTAAAATGTGAACGGTTGTCATCTTTTACCTGGATTGTTGCTATATACTCTTAAGTGGTCTGTGTCTGTCCTTGATGGGCAGTTTGGTCCATTTTCACCACAGCATCCAGAATAACCCTGTTAAAATCAAAGCCTAATTGTATTACTGCATTAGAACCTCTGACGAAACTGTGTCTCATTCAGAGCAGCAGATTTGTAAAAGTGACCTTCCAGGTCATATTCTATATGGCCTTTCCATTACTTCCTTGATCTCCGTTCCTAAAATTCAGTCCTCATGCATCTTTGCTTTTTTTTTTTTTTTTCCCAGTCATCAAGATGTCCTGCTTTTCTTTAGACACACCTGTGTCTGCTGTCAGCTCAAAAAGTACTTTTCACATGCTCTTTCTCACTCATGCCTCCTCGGGTCCCATTCCCATGACATCTTTATGGTGATACTTTTCCAGGTCACTCTATCTACCTTATAAAGTGACACATGCATGCACACACATGCACAGTTTGTCATTGTGCTTTTTCTCTTTGAAATTTATAGCATTTAATGTTCTCTCATATATATATATATGATATATCATATATATATATATCGTGATAGGTGATCTAAATTTTATTTATTTTAAAGATTTATTTATTTATTTCAGAGAGAGAGAGAGAGAGAAAGCAGAAATGGGGAGAGGGACAGAGGGAGAGGAAGAGAGAGAGAAGCAGACTCCCCAGGCAGCACAAGCCCAAAGCAGGGCTCAAGCCCACGATCTTGAGACCATGACTTGAGCTAAAATCAGTAGTTGGATGCTTAGTCAACTGAGCCACGCAGGCACCCAGTGATAGGTGATCTAAATTTTAGTCTGACTAAGTAAGATGTGTAAACAAACTTCCCTTTCATTGTCATTTGTTGGTATTCATAGATGTGCTTTCACATTCTACCTCAGCATTCAGTCATTGGTCTACATCTGCGAAATATCCCCATTATAATATTATTTTATTCCATATGTGAAGAGAACGAAATGATGATTTACTACTCTATACTCAATGTTTTCATTTTGATGACGTATACTTAAGGAATACTTTAGTTTCTCCTGCGATATTGGTTTTATATTTCTTATGACTGATTGTATTTTCCACTTAATTTTAGCTACCATTGCTGACAATTCCAGTGAATGCAAAAGATCTTTTTACATATACTTTAAGTGCCAATATTATAAGATTGTGTCTTATTTTCCTGTCATTTTAATTTTTATTGTTTTTCTTTCGTTAACGTTTATTTTATTGCCCATTATTTAGCAACATTGACTCAAATTAACTTAAATAGACCCAAAGTAAAAATACAGAGATACAATTCTTATTCCTCAATGCCCAGTATATATATCAACATTCATATTGCCACAGTTTTCTCATTCACAACAGAATAAATGGGTTGTTCATTTTCTACATCAGAATCAAAACCGACAGGCCCTTTAGCATGTCATTGTTAGCACAGAGCAATTGTGAGCCCTCTTATTGAATAACTGAATAAGTGTTTGGGGATAAACATTTTTGGAGGAAATTATCGTTTAAAAAATTACTTGTGTTAAATATAGATTATAGGCTTCTAGTTTCTTTAACTAGGAATAGCTTAAATTTTTGTGATCTATGAATTAAATTAACAGAGCAGAATGTGAGAAGAGTAACTGATTTAACTGAATAAAAAAGAGAAGAGGGGATAAAAAACTTGAAATTAGTCTATAAAAGCTACCAGAATCCACATTAATAATAAATTGGCTTATGCTTCATAGTTTTTTTTTAATAAATTATTTTAAGGAACCGTTTTCTTTTCTTTTTTTTTTTTTACTACTATTTTATCCTCTACCACATTGATTTGCTGAATTATGGAGAGCTTTTGGTAAATACAATATACTATAATGAATTAAATGCACTGTGCAGGAAGCAGGTACCCAAATCAAAGCTTGTTCTACTCAACTCCTAACAGGCCAGTAAGTCAAGAGGTGAGATATTGGGGTAAGGAAAGTGACTTTATTTTTCCAAAAGCCAGTGAACTGAGAAGATAGTAGACTATTGTCCCAGAGAACCATCCCTCTCAGCATGAAATTTTAGCTTCTTTTATGTTAGCCCAGGGGGAAAATGAGAGGAGGCTGGAGTCAAAAGGTAACTGACATCTATAGACAGCCAAGGAAGATGGTGTAACTTCTTTGTCCTCGGCCAGTTGATCTTTGCCTAAAGGAATCCAGCTATGTGGTTCCTGTAAATCTTAAAAGGAGCATAGTCATTTCTGTATGTAATTCCTTATCTCCTCCGGTGAAGTAGATATGGGGTAAAAGGTAGTTTTTTGCAAATCTTCGCTATCGCATCTATGTGCAGGGGTTACGCAGAAGTTTCTAAGCCATAGATCATAGCAACAAAGGAAATAGCAGCAATAGGGAGTCAGACATGCTAAGCGTTTTTCCCTATTATAGTCACAGAGAGCATATTAAGATTTAATTGTATCACGTAATACTGGAAAAATAAACCTCAACAAAATATATTAATACGATGAAGAAAAATACTGATATTGCCAGAGAGCTGAAAATACCGTCAAGTTCAAAGCTAACAGACAAGTTGGGAGTCTATTACACTGGCACCACTGCTGCTGGACATGGGACATTGCTACTACCTGATTTTGTCAGATAACACTACTAACCAGACATTCTGCCAAAGCTGTGGATGACTTCTTGACTCCCCTTGTGGCTCTGGCTCACTTCCATAAGCCTCAAGGATCTTAGCTACAAACAGCCAATGCAGAGCCCACATGTATACAAAATCACTGCCAACTAGGTTTTGTTGGGCACATATAGGGAAGGAGAAATGGCATTTCTCCCTCAGAAGGTGTGATGTTGTCAATAAATCCCCTTCAGTGAGACACTTACCTCAAAATGGGGTGATGTTGAAATATTACATAGTGCATACAACAAATATTTTCAACTGTCTACCTAAGGATCTTGAAATTTCATAAAGTAAGAGTTCCCATTTCTATTACACTCTCGTTAGTTTATAAAATATTTGTGCTACTTACTAAGTTAATTTTATAAATAACTAATGTACCAAAATCTAAAGTTTACAAAATAATTTTCTGCATATTCTCTTGCTTATGGAAATATCAAACTTAGTTTTGTTTCGAGAATGTGACTTAAAAAATAATAAATGAATCATTTACTCAAAGCCTAGGTAAAAATTACAAATGGGTTGTACATGTTTCTGTAGACACATTCCCTTAAAATTTGTGAAAAAATTAAAAAGAATTATAAACTGGCTATTTATAGGGAAAGCATGCCATTGTTTTTTTTTAAAGGAAAGAGCTCTTTTGTAACATGAATAATACCCAGCATAATCTCATGTATTATCTGTTTTGAAAGCTCTGATTTTCCTAAGGTAAGACAGCTGATAGTTTCTCCATTATATTAAAATAGTATCAGATACAGACTAATTTAAATAATCACAATTATAGCACATTTATTAAGTAATATCTTTGCACATAAAGAATTTTATGTTTCACTTACATTAAATCACCTTTCATATGAAATGCATTTTCATCCAAGGCAGAAATAATAGGAAGGGTACAGCCTGGAAATTATATTAATAAATATATGAATTGATAAAATTATTGTTAGTACCACAAAATTTTGTATTTTAATATATAATATGTGATAGGATGTTATAATTTATATTAAACAGATTCCATTTGTATTCATCATTTTTGTTCTGAGAAAGTGGAGTTATAGATAACATTTTATAAATATAGTCAACTGTTATTGGACAAGGGAGCAAAAAAATAGTCTTTTCAACACATGGTGCTGAAACAACTGGATATCTACATGCCAAAAAATAAATGCAGACATGAACCTTACACACTTCACACACACACACAAAAAAAAATTGGTCAAAACCCAAGCAAAATGCAAAACTGTACAACTCCTGGCAAATAATAGAAAATCTAGGTGTCATTGGTTTAGTGATGATTTTTTAAAATATGATCCCTAAAAGAACAAATTTATAAACTAGACTTCATTTAAGTTAAAAACTTTTGCTCTGTGAGAGACACAACCAAGGAGAAAAAAGACAAGACACAAACTGAGAGGGAATATTAGTACCTGTAAAAGGACCATTTTTCTACAACATACAAAAAATCTCTTAAAATTCAATAAAAAACATAGCAAACAACTCAATTAACAAATGAGTCAAAGGAAGTGCCTCGATGGCTCATTTGGTTGAGTGTCTGACTTTGATCTCAACTCAGGTCTGGATCTCAGGATTGTGAGTTCAAGCCCTATCTTGGGCTGGACATGGAGCCTACTTTAAAAAATAAATAAATAATAGATCAAAGACTTTAACAGGTATTTCACCAAAGAAGATATATAGAAGGCAAAAAAGCATATGAAAAGATGTTCTGCATCATATTTTCAGTGAAATACAAATTAAAATAATAGTGAGATACTACTATACACATTACCATGACTTGAATCCAAAATATCTATTGCAGGAAATGCTGACAATGCTGTAGAGCAGCAGGAAGTCTCATTCATTGCTAGTGAAACACAAAATAGTTTGGCCACTATAATAGCTAGTTTGCCAATTTCTTATAAATCTAAACACAGGAGCACCTTGGGTGGCTCAGTGGTTGAGCATCTGCCTTTGGCTCAGGTCATGATCTCAGGGTCTTGGGATAGTGTTCCATAGGGAGCCTGCTTCTCCCTCTGCCTATGTCTCTGCTTCTCTCTGTGTGTCTCTCATGAATAAATAAATAAAATCTTTAAAAAATTAAAATAAACACACTCTTACCAGACAGGGTAGTAATCACAATCTCTGGTATCTACATAAAAGAGTTCAGTAAATAAGTACTCAACCTGCACACAGATGTTTATAGCATCTTTGCTCATAATTGTCCAAACTTGAAAGCAGTCAAAATGCCCTTCAGTAGGTGAACGGATAAATAAATGGTGGTACATCCAGACAATGGGATATTGTTCATTACTAAAAAGACATGAGCTTTCAAGCCTTGAGAAGACATGGAGGAACCTTAATTACAAATTACTAGATGAAAGAAGCCAATTGAAAAGGTTACATATTGTATGATTCCAACCATATGACATTCTTGAAAAGGCAAAATGATGAAGATGGTCAAAAGATCAATGGTTGCTAAGGATTGAGATTGGTCAAGAGAAGAAGAGACAAAGCACAGAGGATTTTTAGGGCAGTGAAACTACTCTGTATGACACTATGATGATTGATACATGTCATTATACATTTGTCCAAACCATAGAATGTGCAACACCAAAAATTAAGTCTAATTAAACTGTCATTAGTTTTTTTTTTTTTTTTTTTTTTTAACTGGCATTAGTTTATGACAGTTTAGACTATCCCCAATTTACGGAGGTTTCTAAATATGGAGTTTTAACAAGTGTACCACTGGGGTAGGGAATGTTGACTTGGGGAAAGTTATGCATGTGTAGAGGCAGAGAATGTAGGAAATCTCTGTACCTTCTATTCAATACTGCTGTGAACCTTAAAATGCTGGTCATTCTTTAAGGGAAGAATGCAGTGACTCGAACCAGCAAAAACAATGGCATCACTGAATGTTATAATGTAGGAAAGCAGGTTGCTAATAAGGGCGGCGATTCTTGTTGGGATAAGGGATTGAGAGTACATAATTACATAATTAGTCAAACTAGCATGCTGAGAATTAAGAAATAAATATTAAAGTGTATTTAATTTACTCACTATTTGATATTCCAAATTTGTATATTAAGTGCTTGTAAAATTTACACATTTTAGACAGGGGAATAGACCCTTTAGAAATAAATAGGGAGGGGATCCCTGGGTGGCGCAGCGGTTTGGCGCTTGTCTTTGGCCCAGGGCGCGATCCTGGAGACCCGGGATCGAATCCCACATCAGGCTCCCGGTGCATGGAGCCTGCTTCTCCCTCTGCCTATGTCTCTGCCTCTCTCTCTCTCTCTGTGACTATCATAAATAAATAAAAATTTAAAAAAAAATTTAGAAATAAATAGGGAAAGAGAGATAGGAAAAAAAAATGAAGGAAGAAACTAGTTTGAATGGACTTGGAAAAGGGTTACAGAGTCATGTTGGACTTTATAGCTTACTTTGAAAATTCTGCTCAATTATGTTTTGCCCTATTACAAGGTCTCGTGGAAAGTAATCATTTCCAACTGGTAAGTGAGGAGAACAAAGCAAACATCGGACATATATTAGTGGTCTTCTGTTCCTAAGGAAACCAGAGCTGGGTAGCAGTATCACAGTAGGGAGAAGTTCAGGGACATGCACGTTTTTTTCTACGTTTAATTTGTAGAAGTTGAATACATATCATAAGGTTACAATGGAATATTACTCAGCCATAAAAAATAATAAAATCATGCCATTTGCAAGGACATGGGTGGAGCTAGAGAGTATCATGGTAGGCAAAATAAGTCAGTCAGAGAAAGACAAATATCATATGATTTCACTCATAGGTGGAATTTAAGAAAAAAACAAATGATCGTGGCAGGGAAAAGAGAGAGGCAAACCAAGAAACAGACTCTTAACTATAAGGAACAAACTGATGGTTACCAGGGGGAGATGCATGGGGAGATGGGTTCAGCAGGTATGAGGATTAAGGAATGCACTTGTCCTAATGAGCACTGAGTGTTGTATATGTAAGTGTTGAATCACTACACACTTGACACTAATATTACACTGTACAGTAACTAGCTGGAATTTAAATAAAAACGTACAAAAGGTTAGATGACACTACTGTATTTCAGAGACATATGCATTTTACTGAAGTACATGAATAGCAATAGAGTATATGAGGGTGTAGACTGTCCTCAATTTATGGAGGTTTCTAAAATTCTGAGTTAATCATCACCAACATTAATTGAGTGGCTACCATGTATGAGGCACGGGAGTCACAAACAGGTAAACACAGACAGGTTTTAATAGACAAGGTCTTATACTTCTCATGGTTCTTCATGAAGTCTTAGCCTTTATGTAAAAGAGAAAATATGCTTTATGAAAAAATAAAGTTTTCGTTTCCACACTGTAGGTATTTAATACTTGCTGCATTTGGAATCGGTGCTGATATGGCTATATGAGTCAGTCACTTCCATATGGATTTAAAAGGACAGTCTGTAAAATTTGACAGTGTGAGTCTTTCTTAATACTGAAAATCTGGATAGAATTATAAGGAAACATCATTCAAGTGTAAGATGCCAAGTCATATCATGTCTATTTATATAAAACCATGAAAAAAGTAAAAAGCCTTATTTACACATTTCATATTTACACTTGTTCTTTCATGCTGAGTACTTCTGATATGAACAAATGTTACATCCAACACTTATTGTTTCCCATATATATCAGACTACATTTCCTACCCTATCCTTCAGTACATAATACCAGGACAAACAAAAATAATAAAATGAGGTAATTCTAAAAAAGTGGTAATTAGATAGTAATCCTATTTTAACATATTAAATTAATGCTATTTAATGCATCAGCTATTTTGTTAAATAAATACTCTGTAGGATAAGTAACACCTAAAAAGGGCTATAAAGACAAAGGTCGATAGAAGGATATCATATTATTTGGAAAATGGTTCAGAGCCTTTGAACAACCTTTTTCAATTCACAGTCATAATCAATAACACCCATGGAATTGTGGTTCCTTTCAGTCTAGCAGATATTTATGTGGGGGAAATTGTGTTTTAGTAATGTGATGCCATATACATGGTTACGAGAGGCAGAGAGAAGTAGGGAAGTTGAGGGGCAATATGTAGGAATAATTAAGAGGCTGGACTCAGGTGCTCACTTCCTCAGCAGATATACAAAAATTATAACAATACAGAGATTAGCATGGACCCCCAAAGGTATGTCACTGCACATTTGTGTAGCCTTCCATATTAAAAAAAAATAAAGGTGGGCTATGGAGCTTTTACACTTGAGTAGAATTCTAGGTGAATGATTCTGAGCAATTTATATAACTTTTGTGCACCTCTGTATCTGTTTCTTCACTTGTGACTTCAGGTCAACAATATTTCCTTTGTCATGGGACTTTTGAATATGAAATGAATTAATTTCTCTTAGGACAGTGCTTGACCTTTAGTAGGTGCTAAGTAAGTGTTTGCTTTATTATTAAATGTATCTGCTACAGAATGATCGAAATTCATGCAACAAATGCAGAAATAGATTCTAACAGGAAACACCTAAGCCAAAGACAATACAGAAGATCCATGCCAGCAGGGAGATTTTGAGCAATTTGGGGGACTAAAAGTAAGTATTGGGAAAGGAGAAAATATAATAATACTTATTAAAAATCTACCATGCACTAGGTACTTTGCATGCATGATTTCATTTAATTCTCCCTACAGTACAACAAGCATGAGGAAATTGTCCGTATTTCCATAAAGAAAAATAGAAAGAAACATTAAATAGACTGTTAATATTCTCTCTGCCCATAGAGTTAATCCAAGATCTAAATTGATACATATCTTGTTTTAAATTATGTATTGCTGGGACGCCTGGGTGACTCAGCGGTTGAGTGTCTGCCTTCAGCTCAGGTTGTGGTCCCCAGATCCTGAGATTGAGTCCCCCATTGGGTTCCCCACGGAGAGCCTGCTTCTCCCTCTGCCTGTGTCTCTGTTTCTCCCTCTCTGTGTCCCTCATGAACAAATAAATAAAATCTTTAAAAAAATCATGTAGTGCCATCATGTGTTTTTTTCACATAATGTTATAATTGGTGTTTCCTTCTAAAAACCCATATAGCATCCTATTCAAACCCCTGAAGTTTGTATACTGAGTTAAGTATTAAGGGTTTTAACAATCCCCATAAAATTCATGTCCCAGTTTGGGGAAGAGATTGATTGTTTATCATCTTTATAATGCACCTAATGGTATCCTAGCTTATGGGAAGCAAGAATAATTATATCCATTAATGCACGGATTAATGATAGGGAAAACAATAGATTGCTCCATGAAAAAGAAACTGAGTTTCTTTCTTCTTGATCCCTTCCCTCCACTGCTCCTTAATCTCAAACCCATTTAAATACAAGAGTAAAGTCGTTCAGGTGCAAGTGACAGAGAGTAATTACTGGAGCATCATACACATATAAAGAAAAAAACTGATTGACAATCATGAAGTGATAGCAGAGCTTAAAACACAGGAAGCCACTCCTCAGATAAATCACATGACTGATACCTGGGCAGAATTTTCTCTCTCTTCCTGAAGTAACCATGTATGACTGGAGAGATTATCAGAGATTGAAAATTTAAGATATTTTACATTTTAGCGTGCAAACATAATATGAAGATTTCTATTACTTTGTGTTAACATAATTTTTTAGTGTGTCCTGGGCTCTCCAGAATACCGTATTTTTATGACTAGATTCAGTGAATGGACTTGCTATTCTTGGTATAACAACACCAAATGGTTTCACAAAATGGTTTTAATACTTTGTGCCAGAGCATTGTTGAGAGACAAAACCAATTTTTTAAAAAAACTTCAGGTTTCAGGATTATGGTAAATATTTTAGTGTTTCATGTGGATTAAATGTTTGCAATCTTCTCCTTTTCTGTCATTTCAGTGAGAGGAGCTTCATTCCCAGCTCACAGGTGCTGAGAGCCTCATCCTGCTCCAGCATGACCAAGACCCCAGCCCCGCTTCTCTAAAGAAGCTCCATCCTCTGCCATGCTCTCTCCACTTGTGTTCAAATCTTATGGGAGTGGAGCTTTCATCTTGGTTTGACTCTGGAAAAGCTTTCATGATAAATTCGATAGTCTCTTATTTGTTAATTGTTCGCTGAATGAACTTCTAAAAATCGGTACCAGTCAATACCGGTCAATACTGCATATTAATAGAAATATCTAATCATCCAATGACAACAGAAAATTGAATGGAGTAGAGTTGGTTCTTTAATGTCCCTGTGTCACAGAAGGGCAAATACTTTGTACAATTTGCTCTGTTAACTTCCAAAGTCATTTTTACAGGTAGCTGTAGCTGCCTATTCCCTCCTGCATGAGCCTCAATGTCCCTCTTAGTCCAGGACAGCTGGTTCCGTTTCATCCTGTTGAAAGTTCTGTTAGCCTTACACTAGAATGAAGGATAAACACACCTACAGTGGCTTGTCTTTACTTCTTGCCTAGTGCTGCAATACCTAATTATGTAAGGACACTTGCTTATTTTATAAGCACCCAGAAATGAACAAGTCCTTGTTTTAATGCTTCCTACAAAAGAAACAAATGCTCTGGGGGGAAAAAATGCAATAAAAAGTTCACGTGAATAAAAATATCATCAGAGAGCAAAGGGTCTTAGAGGAACATTCAACCTGCACTAATAAACAAGTGTTGTCAAAGAAAACATGTAATTTAATAGAAATATGATAGCAAAGACCAACTAGCAAATGATTCTTAAGGGAGAAAATTTCTTGACATTTAGGAAAGTGCAACTTTTGGAAGTCACTTGTCATGTAGTCACATACTCATTTTCAAGGTAATGACTAGTAAATTACAGTGACCCTTTATCTCATCAGACGCTGTTCCTTTCTATAATTGATCACCCCTTCGTTTGTACAGTGAAAGCTGGACTCTATGTCTATGTATCTCCTGAATGTAAAACTCCAGAAAAGAACAGTCCAGGAAAAAAAGTCGATTTTAGTATAAACTTTTTTTAAAAGATTTATTTTTTTGCAAATATACCACAGATGGGCCAAAGGCATTATGGAAAGCATACATTTTCCATAAGTTAGGTTCAGTAGCTGCGCAAGTTTGTTTATTTGGCTATCTGTAAGAGATATAATAGCTAAATTAGGAAAGCATTTTAAATATAAGGAGGATGAGTCTTTTCAAAAAATCATGATTAACCATCTTAATTTCATTAATTTTTTTATGAAAGATTAGGGTTAGGAACAGTAAAGAAGAGGAAAACAGAGGGACTTGTTAAAATTTTATTTGCAGGTATTGGATAAATAAATAAAGAGGGTGTGTGACTCTATATGTGTATGAAACATATTCATACAAAATCATATAAGCTCTGCTGAAAAGTTTAAAACTCGATGTAACTTCCAATATAAATGATTTTTATTAAAATTTATTCCTGATTTCCTTTTTTTTTTTCACTCTGATTTAGACCATAGCACAAATTCCTACTGAAATGAAGGTAAATCAGAAGTTTATTGTTCAGCTCTTGTTTTCTCTACTGACACCACCAATATGAATAATGACAAGACCAGTGATGAGGTTGTTTTTGTGATGCAAATCTCTCCATGGGGAGAGTACTATAGTCATCATGAGTTTATTTCACAATTCAGCTTCTTTCTCTAGCAAGCCACTATAATGAGAAAGACTGTGCCCTTTCTATAGACTGGAAACTAAAATTCCAGTGGATCACAGCACGATTGATTTGGGTCCTTCGGCCATTCTGGTCCTCAGTGCCTAAGGACTGCAGATTCATGCAGAGATTTGCATCTCCTATTGTGACGGTCAAAATGAGCAAGACGGCTCCTCTGTGGTTTAGTTCATCTAAAAAATGTTGAAAATCTGCCAGTTTATGTTTTTGGAAGAAAATATAGGCCACGTTTCAGTACAGCTAGATTCACTTCATAATAATCTATTTATCCTTTTATATCAAAACAATTATTCCATCTATTTTCTATAACCTGTAACCTCCCTCCCCACCTACTCACCTCCTCCTTAATCTTCCATTTAGAGCTAATCTCTATGACATTATTTAATAATTATTGATAAACAATAGTTTTCTCAAGTAGATTGTGATCTCTTTGGGGTTTTAAGATGGGCAATATCTACTGGGAAAGTGTTTGGGATCTAACACATATTCAATAAACCCATTCCCCACAACAAGTAATATTTTATCAAATGTATCACTGTATCACCATGCTACTTATTAAAAATATATTTTGATGTATTATGCTACGTTACAATGTATTATATGTGTTATATATTATACCAGAAGAATTCAATCTTGTAATCTTTGCCAATGTCTATATAGGGCATGTGAAAAATCTGAAATATCTGGACAGATAATTTTCAAGTGCTATTGATCACAGAAGACATTTTCATCAAGCAACTTGTAGGACAAGAATATCACAAAATGTGCTTCAGAAAATGATCCTCTGAACACTTATTAGGGATATTTATTTGGATCATGTTGCACATACAATGAATCATATGAGGAAATATTCATTTAACTGTGTCATCATTAAGCTAAGTCTTCTCTTTCTTTCTTTCTTTCTTTCTTTCTTTCTCTCTTTCTTTCTTTCTTCTTTCTTCTTCTTTCTTTTCTTTCTTTCTTTTCTTTCTTTCTTTCTTTCTTTCTTTCTTTCTTTCTTTCTTTCTTTCTTCTTTCTCTTTCTTTCTTCTCATTCTCCCTTGAGAGAGAGTGTGAGTGAGAAGCAAAAGGGGAGGGAGGGGGCGAAGAACCTCAAACCAACTACACTGAGCATGGAGCCCAATAATGATGATATCACAACCCTGAGATCTGTCCTGAGAAGAAACCAGGAGTCAGACGCTTAATGGAATGAGACACTCAGGTGCTCCAAGAGAAATATACTCATATGTGTTTCTCTATGGGTTACACACACCCACTCACCCCCATACATACACAAAGATAGAAAAAGGCTTTATTGATATGATTAGGCATGGCTTACACATGGCGATTGTGTGTGAAATTTTAGAAATTATCTTTTACTATAGTCATTATTTAAAGAACTATGATATTTGACTATGAAGCATGCTACAGAATGTATTTCAGGTCCCAAATGTATCTATTGGTTATGACTTGTCTTATTTCTTGCTTTTCTGAATCCTACCTCTTTTTATTTTCTGTATTTGAAAAAATTTTGAAGAAAGATTATTGTTGTCAAATGTTCACTTTCTTTTCTACTGATTAAAGGACATTCTTCTTATTTGAAGCCCCTCCACCCCTCGAGACTTATCTTTCTCTCTCTCTTCTATACCTTTTTCTTTACTTTGTTTTGCAACAATAAGTCTCCAGTAAACAGACTATATTATCAGGGTTACTAGTAGCAAAAAGAAAACAAATGAACATAAGCAAGCTTAAGCTCCATTAGAACCACAGGGAAAAATCAATGACATGGAAAAGAAAAAAGTTACAGAAGAATGACGCTCTATCTTCCAACTGTACACAAAGGAACAAAAAAAGAAACAGAACACTGGATTACAAGAGTGAGTTGATGTCAAGACCTGAGAAGTAAAATACAGTATGAAGGCAATTAACGGGATAATTGGAGCAAAACCAAACAGTTTTGCTTCTAATAAGTGGTCACTTCACTTGAATGTAATATTAGATGAATTATGCTAAATAGTCTCATATAATCATTCATTTATCTGCTGTAGGAGTGGGAGGGGTACTTTATTGTCTCCAAGGGCCTGTGGAAATGAAATGATAGATTTTTTTCAAACAGAGGAAGAGTCAGGTGGGAAAACTTTATCTATTAATGACCATATGGTTGTCATCTTTGAGATTTTATCCTTGCTCTATTTCTTACCTTTCTATCAATGTGCATTCTGGTTTTGTATTATCCTCTGCCCTTCCTATTTGGGAAGCATTTGGGAAATCTGGAGATCTGAATATTCTCAACGAAGTTCTACAAAATTAGGTTTATGGTTTTGGTTTTTTTTTTTGTTGTTGTTGTCCTTGTTGTTATTTCATTTTGGGTTGTCCAACGTATCAGGCCATAAATAATAATGAGAAATAACATACATCAATTTCCTGATCTGAACTGGATGCAATATGCATAGCTCCAATCCACACAGAAACAATCATAATAATAATTATTGTTGTAATTTTGCAGACAAAGAAATAGAGGCTTCAATAACTCACATAACTTACCCGAGGACACACAATTAGGCAGAAACCAAGTTGGAATTAATTTCTAGTTTGGTCTTCCCCTAAAGCCCACGTTATTTCTATTTGATATTGTTTTTATATTAGCTTCATGACTTCATTTAAAAATTCTTAGCTTGTTTTCTCAGAGAATGTATAAAAAATTGAAACATTCATTTATTTTTTGGATCAGTGGCTTTTGAGCATTTTTTGGTGCTTACATTAAAAATAAAAGGAGTGCATTTCTTAATACATTTTTATTTTTCTCCAGCAAGAGCCGGAGAGATCATTTAAAAAGTAAATCAGATTGTGTCATTACATCATCTACTCAGAAGCCTCTAATGACCTATCATAGTTGACTAATAACCAAAATCTTAGCCATGCCAGAACAGTTCTCACGATCTGGCTCCTTTCCTTCTGGCTTCCCCCTTCTATTTCACACCCCTCACCACCACTCCCATATGTTCTGGTATTTTTCTTCTCCTCAGATGTGCCATGACTTTTGATGTCATAAGACCCCTTTCTTTACTCCCTCTGGCCTCTGTTAGAATATTACAGTTAGTCTCCTCTAAATACAATAGTATCTTTTTTTTTGACAAACCTCTACCATGTTCTTTCTATCCATTCTCTCTGCTTTATCAGCTTTCATTGCACTTATCACAATATAAAATTACATCTCAGTTGTTTGTTTCCCTTTTCATGGAACTTGGACACAAAGCAAATCTTTTAAACAGTGGGTCTCTGCCTGTCTCTATTATCATTGGTTGCTCACAACCCAAAGTATGCCTTCATGCAGTAGTTGTCTAGTGGTTATTTCTTGTATAAATAAACATAAAACTGTTCTTCCTGGGGTACCTGGGTGGCTCAATTGATTTAGTGTCTGTCATCAGCTCTGGTCATGGTCTCAGGGTCCTGGGATAGAGCCTCTGCATCTGGCTCCGTGCTCAGCAGTGAGTCTACTTCTTCCTCTCCCTTTGTCCCTAACCCTTGCTTGTGCTCTCTCTTACTCTGAAATGAATAAATAAAATCTTTAAAAAAAAAAAAAATCCTGCTCTTCCTTAAAGTATTAACATAACAATACTTAATTCTTATATTGTAGATAAAAATAATAGAAATAATGATAGAAATTCTAATATTATTTTTACACTCCCCATTGGATTATCTCACATTTTCATAAGAGGGAACACTTTATTTTGAAGAACATTAATTTGGATTATTGAAATTTTTAAGCTAGTAATGATGTTACTATGACTTCCCCATAGCCCTCTTTCTCTTTCAAGTTGGAAACAATTGACTGGTAAGCTTAAGTCAGCAGATGAAAAATCAGTTATCACCTTTTTCCCAGCAAAGCTAAACAGAAAAGCTTCTATAGGGTATGACCAAATCGCCTGCTAAGATTGCACCCCAGGAGTAGACAGACCTATATCTAGTCTGATCTGGACCACAGAGGCTGCCTTATCAGGTAGATAATGTGTATAAAATTTAAAACATAAAGAGGACAGAAGAATGGATGATTATCCTATACAGGGATTGCTAATACCAAAGACACAGTAGAACAAAACAAAACAAACACACACACACACAAATTTTTTGAAAGAAAAGAAAAAAAGAAAAGAAAAAGAAAGAAAAGAAAAGAAAACTTGAGCCATGAATACTAAGAAATTATTCCAAAACTCTGCAGTCAAATAGACCACCTACGTTTTCCTACTGAGAAGTTAGTGAAGTGGTAGAAATAGTCTAATAATATAATTGTGAGTGACCTCTTCCCACATGGGAACCTAAGACCAAAGAAAGAAAATATGTCCTCCATCATAACACATTGGTTTGTGTTTCCTTCATTAGTTTGACTCAGTATCAGGCTTCTGCTTAATGGTAATTGTGCTGCTGCTCCCAGAAAAGGAAGTATATACTCTCTTATGACAGTACTTCCACTTTCACGAACACAGCACACACACTATTAGCAGCTGCTTCTAGGTTGATGCTTCTAGATGTTGTGTGAATTTGTGCTCCCCAAGTGTCTAAAATTCAAACTAAAATTAAGTATTTTTTTGGAAAATTTCCTACTCTAAATCATGGCTTTTAATATTACCACAACATAGATCCTCCAAAGCTATGTGATGAGACTGAATGACTGTGTAAACTATCTGATAATAATATTAAGAATCCCAGGTTTCAATATAGGTCCTCCTCAGTACCAGATTTCCAGGGAGAAATTTAAAGATCATGGTCTGTATTGCTCTGCTAGTCTGCCAAAGCAGAATACCACAGATGAGGGGGGAGGAAAGGGACTTAAGCAACAGAAATCTATTTCTTATAGTTCTGGAGGATGGAAGACCAACATCAAAGTGCCTGTAGCTTTGGTTTCCTTTGAGACCTCTCTCCTTGGCTTGCAAATGAATGCCTTTTTGTTGTGTCCTCAGATGGTTTTTTCTCCATGTGCATCCATCCCACATATTCTCCTCCTCCTCCTCCTCCTCCTCCTTCTCTTCTTCTTCTTCTTCTTCTTCTTCTTCTTCTTCTTCGTTTCTTCTTCTTCTTCTTCATTTCTTCTTCTTTTGGATTAAGATCTCACTCTTATAACCTATTTAACCATTATTACCACCACAATTGTCCTGTTTCCAAATACAGTTGCACTGGGGGTTTGTGCTTCAACATATGAGTTCTGAGGGGAACACAATTCATTCCATAACACAGTCCAAATATTAAGATACTTTATAAGTAAAAAGATCAGAATTTTTATATCAAGATAGAAAAAAGATTAAAGAAAAACACTTTCCAATTTCATAAACTTCATTGTGGCAGGGGAGATTGTGAATTTCTGGGTAAGGTCAAGGATATTCCAGGAATTACTACCAGAGTTGTATCTCACTAGAAAGAGTGTGCTTTTTAGAAGTTGTATTAGTCCATCAGTCATCATCAGGATGGTAAAAGCCAAACACTTAATAGAAAATGTTACATTATCCCAAACTGGCTGCAAATCTACCAAATTTCAAGTTTAAGTCAAACAGTAGCCATTGAAGAAGTTACCAAAAACAACATGGTACCTAGTAACCAACACTTAGTGCTTTGAAGAATAAAGTTTAATAGAAACTGAGGAAGTAGAGTAGGTTTGGAGAAATTTGTGGTTTAATCTTCTCCAGCATATCATCTTATCTAAGAAAGAAAGAAAGAAAGAAAGAAAGAAAGAAAGAAAGAAAGAAAGAAAGAAGAAAGAAAAATTTACCAAAAAAAAAAAAAAATAGGTTAAATTATATCAACGTGAACTGTGGTGGCTGGGGAGAGGCAGAGAGAATATAGCCTTGCAATCATCTCTCTGTCTTATGCTTCTTCCAAATGTGGAATTTAGTCTAAAGGTTTTATAAGATCTAGGTAAAACACATGTGGTATAAGTACTTCTTGGGTGGTGCTGTGGTCTTTATGTTACAACACATCAAGAGGCATATGTCAGGTTATTCCACCACTAGTAATGCTAGGCTTGATCCTTTAGTTGGCTGATGATGCATAGTACTTGCATTTAAAAAGTTAAGTTTTCCTTTACAACGAAGAATCAAATATTGGTACCATTAGCATATCTCCTCCACCTCTGCTAAAGGAAAAAAAAAAAAGTTTTACTAGTTGTTAATCTGGTTACTAATTGGCTTTATTTATTTATTTATTTATTTATTATTTATTACTTCTCTCTCTAGTTATATAGCACTTTGGTATTTTCTCTTCTGTAATTTTTTGCTTTATCTTTCCCCTTTTACTCTTAGTTTGATTACTGGTAGTGTATTCATTAATTATATATTAGACATATTAACTCTAAGCCAAAATATGATGCCTTAAAATAGCAAACATTTATTATTTCACAATAGTTGTGTTCAGGAATCACCCAAGCATAGATACCCCTGGCAAAAAGCATCTCATGAGATTGCAAGGAATGTTTGGGCAAGGTTTAGGGTCTCATCTAAAAGCTTGATCACAGAAAGATCAGCTTCCAAGCTAATCATATAGTTCATGGCAGGATTGATTTCTTCCCTGGGAACTGGCTTCTGGCTTCCCTCAGTTTGCTATCATGTGGGCCTTTCCAAAGGGCAACTTGCAACATGGCAGCTGCCTTCCCCTAGAAGTGAGCCAAGAGATCATGAAAAATGTATCCCAAACTGAAGTCACAGTAATGCTCAAACCCAAACTCAGAAATGGCATCTTGTCACCTCTGCTACATTTATCAGAAGAAAATTGCTAAATCTAGCTCACATTGAAGAAAAGCAGATATGGAAGTATGAATACCAAGAATTGGTGACCATTTGAGAGGCTTCTTACTGAAAGTTGTTTGTTAGTTAAAAAATAATAATAATATATATGTTTAAAAATATGTTTTTATTTAAATATTATACTTATTTATATATTCATGGATATATATTTATTTAACTATATTTTGTTATATTGTATATTTTATTATATTTTACTATATATATCTTTAAGTATTGCTTATTTATTTATTTATTAGGTTTTAATATATTTGTTTTCTAACTCACAACTTTCTTTTACCTTTATTCTTTACTGCCTTCTCTTTTCATCTCTAATTTTCAAAGCTTTTCAGTTGGATATTTAATTAACTTTCATCTTTTATATCTATGAATAAAAATAAATTAAAAATCTTTTTAAAGATTTCTGCTGCTTGCTGCTTTACTTTATCCCCCATATGCTATCTCATATATTCTTATACATAGTATTTGAATTATCATAATTTTATAAAAGAATCTACATACAGTAAAACTGCTTTCTGCACCATCTCCACCTGCCTCTGCTCTGTTATAACCTCAGAAAAGTGCCTATTGATCTAATATATTTATTTCATTATTTACATGCAAAGTGAAAGTTATAAAATCCTTTCTCCTTTTTTTTAATTCCAAAAAATATTCAATTAGCCAACATATAGCACATCATTAGTTTTAGATGTAGGTCATTAGTTCTATATAATACCCAGGGCTCATCGCACCATGTGCCCTCCTTAATGCCCATCACCCAGTTACCCCACCCCGTCACCTACCTCCCCTCCAGCAACCCAGAGTTAAGAGTCTCTCATGGTTTGTCTTCCTCTCTGGTTTTTTCCAATTCAGTTTCCCACCCTTTCCTATGATCATCTGCACTATTTCATATATTCTGCATATAAGTGAAATCATATGATAATTGTCTTTCTCTGATTGACTTATTTTACTCAGCATAATACCCCGCATCTATCCATATCAATGTAAATGGTAGATATTTATCCTTTCTGATGGCTGAGTAATATTCATTGTGTATATATCTACCATATCTTTTTTATTCATTCAACTGTTGAAGGACATCTCCTTCCTCTTTTTTGAGTTGTATTTGGGAAGTATGGGTAGAGTGGCCACATATCCCATTCTGTCCTAGGCAGTATCGGTTCATGACTGTCTCGATTAATTAATTATAGCATCTCTTTTACTCTCATAAGTGATCTGCTTTGTATGCTAAGTATACATCATACCAACAATAGTGTGATTTGCCTCCTTCCCCTGTGAGTGTGTGCATGTTTCTGTGTGTGTTTGGTGGGGGAGAGAGGGAGAGATTTCAACTTTCCCAAGTACCATTTTCTTATAGGAATATGAAACCCCTAAAATTCTTGTTATGATTCTAGATTAAAAGCAAACTTTCAAGGAATCCATTTCTGGGTAACATTTGATAACTTTTTAAAGAGCATTAACGAAAATTAATTTAGACTGCATCCTAGTTGAATATTCTTTATCACTAATGTGTTTTAATATGAATGAGTCAGTATAAGAGGGTGATTAAGGTCATCAGCCGAGATTCTGGAAGCATTGGTTTTGAAAATAACTGATTCTGCCATTATCCCTGTGCCCTTGACACGTTGCTTTAACTGTAAGAATTAGTTTCCTATAAAATTATAACAATTTCATAGGATTGCTGTGAAAGTTAAGTGCCTCATAAATAACAGAAGACTAGTAATCTGTAGTTATCATTAGTTTTAACTATTAATAATGTTGAATCTAAATCCATTTTTGCAACTCTGTGATTGCAAGATCTTAAAATTTGATAGAAAGTAAATATTTGCAAATATTTGGTTTTTCTTCTGTGTTAATGGTTAGCAAGAACGTGTTTTCTGTATACATTCTTTAATAACCAAAGACAAGTTCTAAGTCATTTTCTAATATTTCCTTATTTGTATTTTTCAATCCTGTGTGGGAAACAAGTAAAGGAAAAATAATTGTATACCATATTTCTGAAACAATAAAGGACAATTTTTTGAAAGATGTATGTATATATGTAGTTTCTCAACCAAAACATAATTGTCAATTGGTTCCTTGCTTCATATCTACATGAAGGTTACTGCAGGCAAACCAAAGTTCTCACTTCCACTGCCTTGGTCACACTTTTTATCTCTGAGGCCACAGCAAGTGCTATTCTCTAACAGAGAATTGTTTAACATGAATAATTTAATGCCACTTAATAAAGATATAAGAAAATGTAGAGACCACTAAATTGTACTAATTTAACTCATTATACCAACAGCAACAATGAAGATTTCTTTTAATTGTTTTAAAGATTTTATTTATTTATTCATGAGAGATACAGAGAAAGAGAGAGGCAGAGGCATAGGCAGAGAGAGAAGCAGTCTCCCTACAGGGAGCCCAATGTGGGTCTCTATCCTGGGACCCCAGGATTATGCCCTGAGCCAAAGGCAAATGCTCAACCACTGAGTCACCCAGGAGTCCTGAAGATTTATTTATACAGATACATTAATAATGAGTTGTCCAGAAAAATCACTAACGAAGAGAGATTTACTCAATAAAATTTCTGGAAGGAACACTTAGGAGGTACATTTGGTTAAGGGTCTGACTCTTTATCCCAGCCCAGGATTATGACTCAAGCCTTGTATTGAGCTTCATGCTGGGTGTGGAGCCTATCTAAAAAAAAAAAAAAAAAAAAAAAAAAAAAAAAAAAAAAAAATCTAGTAAAATCATTAAGGAAAACATAAGGCAAAGATATTTCTTCAGACTATAATGACAAAATATGATTTTGATGCAGTTCAATGTAAATCTAAAGAAAATATATTAAATACATTTATCTGACTTTCTAAGGATAACACAGCTGGAGAAATTTTTTTTTAATTTTTTTTTTTTTTTTTTTTATGATAGTCACAGAGAGAGAGAGAGAAAGAGAGGCAGAGACACAAGCAGGCTCCATGTACCGGGAGCCCGACGTGGGATTCGATCCCGGGTCTCCAGGATCGCGCCCTGGGCCAAAGGCAAGCGCCAAACCGCTGCGCCACCCAGGGATCCCAGCTGGAGAAATTTTAAAGACACAGAAACTACTACCATATGAAAAATGTAAATGTTTATGCCTAAGAAGACATGGTAAAAGAGACCGCTAACAAGAAAGGGGATACATGATGCATTTATTAAAGACAATGGATTAATATATTAATCTAGTTAAACTTAAAAATTGAACAAGTAATGGCCCAGTAAGGAAAATGAAAAGGTTTGAATAGAGTTCTTACAAAAAGTAAAAGCAAGCAATCAAAAAAATCATAGCAAATAAAATTAAATACATGTAAACATTTAAGTGTTAATAATAAAGATATATAAATAGAAAGATACTATTTTTCAAGGGTGACACTTTTAATATTTAGAGTTAAATAGCAATGTTAACAATATTTGTCTTGTTTAGGATGCAGAGAGACTCAACTACTTATATCCTGGTGAGAGTAAAAATGACCATAATTGGTATAAAAACTACCAATCTGCCAAAAACCTAAATTATTAATATTCTCATAATTTAATTTCAGGATTTCATCTTAAAACTATAACCAGACATTATAATTGATATATGTGTAAATAGAAATGTTGATCACAACATTATATAATAATAAAATGTAGAGAACCCAAATTACCAATAACAAGAGGATTATAAAGTATTATTTTAACAGAGCAATGAAATAGAATATAATTGCATAGTCACGAAAAATTTACTGTTGTGGTAGACGTGTTCATGATATGATTGTAAATGAAATAGCTGTGTACGCTGTGTGGTCTGAATTTTTAGCAAAGTATATGCAGACATTCACATGTATTTACAATTACACACACACAGAAATGTTAAGTGAAATAAATCAGTCACAAAAGGATAAATATTGCAAGATTCCATTTACACATGAAGTATTTAAAATAGTCAAAAACAGAATCAAAGCGTGCCAGAGGATGGCAGGTGGGGGTGGGAGATGAGGAATTGCTAATCAATGGACATATTAGCTATTATTTGTTCTTTTAAGGATTTCAACTGATTGGACAAGGCTCAATCACATTATGGAGACTAATTTGCTTTACTCAAAATCCACCGATTTAAGTGTTAATCTCATCCAAAAACAGCTTCCCAGAGTCATCTAGAATAATTTTTAACTTAATATCTGTGCGTTCTGGGGGATCCCTGGGTGGCGCAGCGGTTTGGCGCCTGCCTTTGCCCCAGGGTGCGATCCTGGAGACCCAGGATCGAATCCCACATAGGGCTCCCGGTGCATGGAGCCTGCTTCTTCTCCCTCTGCATGTGTCTCTGCCTCTCTCTCTCTTTCTCTCTCTGTGACTATCATAAATAAATAAAATAAAATTATAAAAAAAAATATCTGTGCATTCTGGCCCAAGCAAGTCAATAAATAAAATTAAGCATAACAAAGATCATTAAAAAATTAATGAAAAATTAGAATCAAACTGGATGAGCACATATAGACAGTTAGTGGAGAAATTCTGATTAGAATCCAAGCTAGATAACCCTCCTTCTCTAGGATAGTGAAATATCACTGTATCTAGCTTTTCCTAAAGATGGCATAGATATTTTTTTTAAAGAAGGAAAATGGATGGTTCCTTACTCAATGAGTTATGAACTGTCTACCTAAACTGACAAAATGTGCATCTACATAAGCAAGTGCAGAGTAGCAGAAGATCAACCGTAATATTTAGCAAGTGACCCAAGAGTACATAGAGGTTAGAACTTACAGCTGAACTGCTGAGTATGGAATTACCATGTTAAAAGTGTCACCTAGTTTAATTTAGAATAAGAGATTGATGTAGAACTTGACATTACCTTGCCAATTAGTTCATTCAATTATTTTAATTCTTGATATAGGGAGCTAGAGTTACCATTGTTTCCTACAGAATGAGTACTTGTGATTGATCACACTGGTCATTATAACATGTTCCGTTAGATATGTGTATAAAACAGAAGGATGTATAAAAAACAGATCAGCACTTGAGGCATTAGGATATCGGTGCTATTTAAAATGTTGAACGTGTATTACCTAAAATAGAATGTACAAAGTTAAGAAAACTAAACTACGAATAAATATATGAGAGAATTCAATATTTAAGTGACTGATGAAAACTATAATTGAGGAAAGAAATCTGATGAAAACCAGACTTTGTGTTCTTTGTTGCAGAAGAGTTTTTAAAAGTAATTAGAAAGACATAAAGAGTGGGAGAAATGTTGAAGTAATTTTGATCAGAAAGGAAATGAATTTTAAAAAGAAGCAAAAAGTAAGCAAGCATTGAAATATTCTCTATAGTGTGTTAAAACCAATTGAATGTATTAAGAAGAATAATTTAGGAAAGGAATAAAGTGGTATAAGGAGGAGATTGC
Source organism: Vulpes vulpes (assembly GCF_048418805.1). Lineage (NCBI taxonomy): Eukaryota > Metazoa > Chordata > Mammalia > Carnivora > Canidae > Vulpes > Vulpes vulpes. The sequence continues at coordinate 129,121,851 of NC_132793.1, forward strand.
AGGGGTTTTTTCTTTGCATTTTTGTTTCATAACAAGAATGAAGTAAATCAACAATATGATTTTAGCAGAATCCATAATGAATTGACAGCAAAAATTCTCAACTGCCTCACTTGGGGAACTTCTTCCTAATTTTTCAGATGTTAGGATAGGGATATGTTACTTGAAAATGAATAAAACATCAGTTCCTAGAGGAGCATCACCTTGTGGAATCACCTGGTGTTCAACCTGCAGTATTAATTAAATGAGATCATGAGGATTGGGACTTAGGTGGTATTGTGAAGAGCCTATAAACTTGAGGATCCTCAAATTATATTATCCCTGACATGTTCATAGTCATAGTAAAGAAAGTAAATATCTATAACTCTGAATTTTCTCACCTTCTCCTCCTAATCTCATTGTTCCATGAAAGAAAACCTAAAACCTGGGGATAGGAAAACTATCTACTGATAATTTTTTATTGGCATTGTAGCAAGCCATATTTTAGTAAAAGTTGAGCCAAAAGAGGAGGAGGAAAGGAGAAGGCATTCACAACAAGTCACAAAAGAAATCATTGAGGGAGAAATAGGAGAATAGCCTCATAGAAGAAAAAGTTGAGAAAGGCTCATGGAGACAATGCATAACAGATTCCAATGAAACAGAGAGAAAGAAACAAAAATGTACTTTGGAAAACAGGCAGTTGCTTATCAATGCACATAGAGTTTCAGCTAAGCAAATGAGTAAGTTTTAGAAATCTGCTGTACAACATTTTACCTATAGATAACAATAGCATATTGTACACTAAAGAGTTTTTTTAAGAAGATAAATCTCATGTTAAGTGTTCTTATAGTAAACTATTTTTTAATTAAAGACAATAGGTTATATCATTACTATAATATAGCTTCTGACATTTGAAATAAGATTGGGTTCCAGGTGATAGATTTGAAAGCTAGCTGTTACTGAGGAAAAAAAAAAAAAAAAAAAATCCTAAATTCTTTCAACTTTAATTTGATTTTTTAAAGATTTTATTTATTTATTCATGAGAGACAGAGAGTGAGGCAGAGACACAGGCAGAGGGAGGAGCAAGCTCCATGCCAGAATCCTGATGTGGGATTCAATCCCAAGACTCCAGGATCACGCCCTGAGCCAAAGTCAGACGGTCAACCACTGAGCCACCCAGGCATCCCTCAATTTGATTTTTAATTAAACATCAAGATGGTGGGCTATTATCACAGAATTCCATAATGACCTTTTTTTTTTTTTTTTGATTTTTCTTTTTCCATAATGACCTTTGATTGCCATTAGGCAATCCTCTCCATCTTGAGTGTGGCTATGAACTATGTATGTGATAGCAGAGTCAGTCTTGTGATTTGATTATGATGCATATATAACACAAGTGACTCTAAGAAAGAGAAGTTCTTCTGGGTAGATCTGGTCAACTCAATTGTGTCTTTAAAAGGTAGTAGGCTCTGTTTTTACTAAGCAAAGAGCCTAAAACATGAGAAACTTGGGGGAGATTCTTCTATGATTGTTTTGAAAATGGAAAGGTTCAAGTTGACAATGAATGCCAACCTCAAGGGGCTTACAGCATCCACTGACTGACAACCAGAGAGAAAAAAGGAATCCAAACTTAACAACTGCAAGGAAATGAATCCTGCTAAAATAAAGTGGCCGTGGAAATAGACCATGGGTTTCAGAAAGAATTCAGCCTTTCTTTGATACACTGGTTCTAGCTTTGCCACAGCCTGAGCAGAAACCTGAGCCGTGCCATGCCTGGATATACAGTATTGTGAATAATAGGTAAGCATGTGTTGAGCACCTAAGTTGTAGTAATTTGTTGCAGAGCATTGTGAAATTAGTACAACTACCACTATAGAATTTTCCCTGGAATGCAAATTGTGACTATATTACTTTAAATTGGAAGGTGTTACATTACAGAGAAAGTTGAAAATATTTTTAAAACTATAAGGGAGTATTATGAAAGCTCAAAAAAGATCAGAAGTGAATGGATGGAAAGAAATAGAGGAAATAAAACACTAAGTCCAATTCATCTGGACTTGAGGGTGAATGACACTCAGAATATCTTATAATTGAGGAATATTAAGTAGCACTTGTACTACTAAAAATCTGGAGCTGTTGGATGGGAAATGCTCGGGGAAAATCTTCTTCTATATGAACTTGGATGAGGTCATTCCAAGTAATCTGGATAGTTCAGCATGGTTACAGAGTTATTTAGTGTTTCTGAGTCACCTTCTACACCCATATGAGTCACTTGCCAGACGTAATAGTGTCCATCATGCCATCTACCTCCTAAATGACCTTGGATCAATTAGAAACACTGACTGAGCTCTGAGTAACCTGAACAAGACGCAATCATATCGTTGCTAACATGGCCAAATGCTAGAAGAGCACATAGTGAGCAGATAGAAAAGGGATGTTACCTTAGAGATGAGTTGAGCCAGAAAATGCTACAGGAAATTTAAGGACCTTTTTGTGAAACATTCACAGAGTCGTGCAGATGTACCTAAATGCTGTATACAAAGAAACCATCTTTGAAAGAAGCAGGATATGAGGAGAAATATAAAAGACTGAGTATTGTTACCTAGAGAGTCTGAGTATTACTTAAAGTGACTGTTACGTTTTTCAGCCTAATGTTAATGGAGGAGACTGATAGAGTATTCTATCTCTAGAAGGTTAGAACATCTATAATAATTATAGATAAAAAGAAAGAAGTTATATTGTTGCTACATGCCCACGGCGGCGTAGTGTAAATAAACATGTAATATATATACAATATACACAATACGCACACACCCATACATACATCTTTATTTCAAAATTAAAAAATCTTTGTATCAAATTTAAGTAATTAATTTGTTTTCATATAACAGAATAATGAAAGAATAGTGAGCTACTTTAAGTTCTAATAACCCCTTAAGTTTGGATAACATACTTCATTGATTCTGATCATTTATAGTACAGTAAAAATGTAAACAAAAATGTAAATGTTATAATCCATTTAGAAAACACTGATTTGAGCAAGCATCTACCTCAAAATTGTTATTGCATTACATGATTATGTGGAATTGATACGTTTTCTATGTGGTATAGAGAGGGTTCAGAAAGCAAGCATATTTGGTTGTAGTCAGTTTTCAGCACATATATATATTTTTCTTTTTCTTAACAGAAGTAAGATATATCTAGTTTCTAATTCTGGTAGCATCTAGAGTCAGCATGGAGTTCTGCTGCTCATTAGAATTCTATACCAGTTTGGGAGATTTTCTTCCTTGTTTCTTGATGCTAAGATGAAGTATTCGTATCTCTTGTCTTGTCAGTATTGAATGTAATACCTACTTCCAAATTTGGGGTTTTGGAAAGCAACCAGGTGACATTTGATTTCATTAGCAATAGAATATTTCATAAATTATCATTGAATAAGATACCATTCCATCTATCTTGTTAACCTGAAACAAAAACTCAGTTTTTTTCATGCCCCCCCTTTTTTGGTATATGTATGTGAATGCTAAGGAATTCAAGAAATATTGGAGGCAGAAATTCCTATTTACTTCCATATCTAGTAATTCTTTATACAAAACAAGATCTAAAATTGAACATAGGATATGTAGAACATAAAATCAGAGCCTAATTTTTTGAGATCAATTCAACTTGGACTTTTATGACAAAAAGTGTGTTAATACATAGTAAATAAGTATCCAACATTGCATTTTTAAATCTTAATCCCACAGATAATTTCTTTCAAACACTGAAGAATAGAATTTAGGAAAGTGTTATTTTATTTATATTCAAGAATTAATTCAGTGATTTAATCAGGAAAATATATTGAAATACATGTTTTACAGATCTATTTCTTTAAAAAAAAGTATTTTCCATGTATGGTTTTCTATTGTTGTTTCTTTCACATCCATCCAGTGATGTTATAAAATCCAGTGAATTATACAGATAGAAGGTTTTTTTTTTTTTTTAAAGCTTTATTTATTTATTTTTTTTTAGAGAAAAAGAGTAGGGGGGCTTGGCAGTGGAGAAGGGGAGAGAGAGAATCTCAAGCAGACTTTTCTCTGAACATGGTACTGGATACAGGGCTCAATCCTACAACCCTGAGATCATGACTGGAGTCAAAACCAAGAGTTGGACACTCAACTAACTGAGCCACTCAGGCTCCTCCAGATATAAGGTTTTTGAATTTGCAGCTTATATTGTAGAACAAGATAAGGTTCTCCTTACCTCAGTATCAACTTCAGATGTTTCATTATTCAATTTCTTTCTTTTTAAAATGTTTTAAATTTTTATTTATGATAGTCACAGAGAGAGAGAGAGAGAGAGAGAGAGAGAGGCAGAACACAGGCAGCGGGAGAAGCAGGCTCCATGCACTGGGAGCCCGATGTGGGATTCGATCCCGGGTCTCCAGGATCGCGCCCTGGGCCAAAGGCAAGCGCCAAACCGCTGCGCCACCCAGGGATCCCCTCATCATTCAATTTCAATGAACAGTTTCATACCTGAATTGACAAGTGATTATTTTGTATATTCAGAATTTATCTCAGCCATATAAATCCATTCTAAAAATATAAATATATATATTAAAAATAATAGGAGACAATAAGAGATTTCCTACATAGATGTCTTAGTCAATGAATACATCCAGTATATTGGTCAAATTCATATTCCTTCCTATTACATTTCACAGCAAATGGATACCTGGGTGTCTCAGTGGTTGAGCATCTACCTTTGGCTCAAGTCGTGATCTGGGGTCCTGGAATTGAGTCCCACATCAGGCTCCCCATGGGAGAGCTTATGTCTCTGCGTCTCTCTCTCTCTCTCTTTTTGTGTCTCTCATGAATAAATAAATAAATCTTAAAAAAATAAAACAATTTACAGCAAAAGAATCTTTGAACATTCTTTCCAAGATTGATTAGATGATTGTGGTAAAGATGTGGGTGTTAGGGGATAGGCTTGTATGCAAAAGCAGTATGAGTAAAATTCATCTACAAATGCAAGTCAAATGAAGACAAGAAAATAAATAAAACACTAAGCAAAGATGAAACAGATCTTTTAGAAAGACTAAGTTATATCAACCATCAGGAGTAAAGAAAATGGATTGTTCTAGGTTCTTTCCTCTCCCTTACCACTTTTATCAGAGTAAGCAATCATTTTTTTATTCATTTTATCCCTTAAACATTCTTATTTCATCCTTCATTTCCCCCATATATTGTTTGCCAGTTAGAAGCTACCTTCATTCAGCTTGCCATTTTTTGCCATGAGGAAATGACAGGAACCAAATTTACTCTCCCAGCCAAATAATTTAAAAAGTAGACAAAATATATGAAATAAATATTTTCAGATTTTGGGAAATAGATAAGACTGGAACTAATAACTGAGAAAAAGGAATAAAAAACAAGTTGAATCATATGATTGCCTCATTTACTAAGTAAAGGGAGATTCTGGGCAAAAGCAAGAAGATTTGAGACCCAAATAGAGACTGGCAGAGTCAGAGAAATAAAGGTGACAAGAATTCACAGAGAGACCCCAAAGAGGTCAAACACACACAGAGAAAGAAAGAGAGAGAAAGCAGTGAAGACATATGCAGTGTTTCCCTCAAGTATACAACTGAGTGCTTATCCACACATGGTTTAGAGAAAGCTAAATTCGGGAAAAGATCACTAGAAATGATCAAGGAGATGCCTGGAAATTCTGCATGCCAAGGATTGTTGGCCAAAATGAAGAGACATCATCACACACAGGTTTCAACTACAGCCTATAAAGTTGTCTTGTCTCTTGTGAGACCACGTTAGAGCTAGATGAAAAGCTTCCTGGGCTACACCGAGAAAGCTTAAAAGCAAGCCTTGAAAGGTTAAAAATTGATTTCAAGTAACTCAGCTATGTGTCATAGCAAAGTCCAGAAATACTTACAGGAGTACAAAAATTCCAGTCACCAATCATGTAAAATTCACAGTGTTTTGCCTTTTTGAAAAAAAAAAAAAAATACCAGGCATGCAAAGAAGAAAAATATAATGCATAGTAAGGAGAAAAATCAATCAATACATAAAGATACATAAAGTGGCATTATATTATTTGAAGAGAGACTATGATACTTGAAAGATATATACTCTAAATTCTAAGACAATCATTGTAATAAAAAACAGAGAGTTACAGATAATAAGCCAAAAATGACATCAAATGGAATCATTATGATGTACTGTGTACTTTGAAACAGATTCCAAAAGGGAGCACATAAAATTGATAGAAAAAAACAAACAAACAAGAAATCATACCTGGCAAATGGAAAATATGCTCCTTATGCTCAAAACAGTAATGTTTGAAGATGATACAGAGAGAAATAAAAGCTATAAAGACACCCAAAGTGAACTTCTGAAGATAAAAATATGACCTCTAAAATGAAAAATACCCTCGATTGAATTAAAAGAAATTAGGACGCTGAAAAAGAAAATATAACTTAATTAAAATATATCACAAGAAAAAAAAACTGTAGTAAATGAAATATGGATTTTAAAAGTCTGGAAAAATAAACAAAGCACCAGAGTTATGAGACATCAAATGACCTAATAAAGACATATCAACAGGAAAAGTAAGAGTGGCAGAGAAAATATTTGAAGGAATAATGGCCCAAATTTTCCAAATTTGATAAAAATTATAAATCTGAAGTTCCCAGAAGCTCAATAACTCCAAGCATAATAAAGAAGAAAATTGCACCAAGGGACATCATATTGCTTAGGATCAGTGATAGAAGGAAAAACTTTCCCCGTGAAGGGAAAATGTATATTATATACATAGCCATGAAAAAAGGATGAGAAAAGAATTATTGTCAAAAACAATTCAAGCTCAAAGAAAGAGAAAGGCGTCTTAAGAGTACTGGAAAGAACACTTGGCAACCTAGAACATTGTATTTCAGCAAGATCCATTTCAAAAATGAAGCCAGAATAAAAACCTGACACATGAAATTCAAAAGGATATATAATTAGCATCACTATCATCAGGACCACAAGAAATGTTACAGAAAGCCCTTCAGACAGAAGGAAAATAATCAGTTGAGAGGTGGAACTAACCAGAAAGAATAAAGGAGAGAGAAAGAGAGACAGAGTGGTAAATATGCATATAAATAAAAAAACTTTTTGCTTTTAAAATCACTTTGAAGGACAATTGTTTAAAGTTATTAAAATGAATAACAATAAGTGTAGGATTTATAAGATAGAAATAAAATGTAAGAAAGTAGTATCACAGTAGTCACAATGGGGGAAATAGAAGTGTACTTGTTTAAGGTTTTGCAGATACATAAAGTGGCACTATAATATTTGAAGAGAGACTATGATACTTGAAAGATATATACTCTAAATTCTAAGACAATCATTGTAATAAAAAATGGAGAGTTACAGATAATAAGCCAAAAATGAGATCAAATGGAATCATTAAAATGTATTCAATCCAAGAGAAGAGAAAAAGAAAAAAAAATGAGATTAAAGAACAGATGGAACAAAATTCTAGAAATAGTAGATTTAAACTATTTGCATCAAATATAAATAATATAAACACCTCTAAGTAAAAGTCAGAAATTGTCAAAATGCATAAAAAAGACCCGAGTACGTGCTGTCTCTAAGAAATCTGTTTTTTTTTTAAGAAATCCACTTTAAATAGAAGACACAGATGAGTTAAAGTAAAAGTTGGAAAAACTTATTTTATACAAACACCAATCATAAGAAAGGTGGAGTAGCTAAATTAATGTCAAATTTTCTCCTTCCTTTTTTTTCCTGCCTCTTTGCTAAAACATCTTAATCAATTTTAATTCTTGCTGTCCTTTTACACCTACAATTTTTCTATTTTTAGGATCCATTTGATCATGTGTGAGGGATTGTCAAGTTAATTCCTATGAACAGGGAAAACATGTACCCAAATCTGAATTTGCTGATTTGTCATCTGACCCACTTCCACAGCACTAACATAATGAACACACTCCTTGCTCTTATCTCTCCAGTTCCAGCACTTGTTATCCTATAGTTCTGCCCATCACTCTACCAGCATGGCATGCCCAGCCCTTCTTGGATTGGCAGGTCAGCAAAATCTCAAATCTCTTCTGCTTTATTTTTCACAGCTTTACCTTCAGTTATGTACAATATTTATTAGGTAGCAAAGTTAAAAGTATTTACTGTATTTAGGGTAAAGACTCATCTATTATGGAAAAATTATTGTATTGAGATCATGATAGAGAGTTTAAAAATACAAAAGTAAATCTGAAAATGTGTTCATTTTGATTATTAGGCAAAGAGTTTAGACTTGAGCAGCATGAGATTGGAAAGTCTAGGAGCATAGGATTTCTACAACAAAATTTTTTGTGATTGTAGATCATGAATTGTCAAGTGTCCAGAAAAAGACAGGAATGAGAAATTTTCATATTATTTATGCTGAGGTAAGGGTAGTGGTAGGGGTTAAAGAAAGTAGGAAAAAGTATAGGCTGCACTTATTCTATTTAATATTTATGAAATTGTCTCTGACTAAAAGATGAGACATGTCATTACCTATTCCCATAAAGCCAAAACCATAATCAAGGGTTACATATATGAGATTTTATTGTTTCTCTGTTTGTTTTACATAAGGCTATGGGTAAAGATAGAGAGTTCTAATTTTGGTAATGGAAATTTTATCAGGAGAGATAAAGTCACTACTTTTACTTTCTCTTCTTTTGTGCTGTGTATTTGCACAAACACTTTAGTCAAATAAGTATCACTAATTCATAGCTTTCTCTGACCAACCACTGTAGTTCCATATAAGTCCATGAGATAAAGAGAACTATAGAAAAAGTGGGGTATTGGGAAATATTCTGTGTTTTCTGAATAAATTTAAATATCAGTTAGAATATAGGAATATTCAATAGAAGCTTAAATTTTAAAGAACTCTCTAGTAACTTGATCATAAATAAGTACAAATTCATCTTTATACTGTATCTTAATTTTTTAAATTACAGTTAGAATTTCATTGCAATATCTTTGTAATCCCATGCAGAGTTTGTTTAGACTGCTTCCTCAAAAAGACAACAAAAATATCCTAAAACAATAATTTATTTTGTTCTAAACTTTAACATAGGGGTGTCTGGGTTGCTCAGTCAGTTAAGAAGCTGACTCTTGATTTTGGCTTAGGTCATGGTCTCAGGGTCATGAGTTTGAGCCCAGCAATGGGTTCTGAGCTCTGTAGGGAGTTTGCTTGAGATTCTTTCTCTCTCCTCCTTCTGTCCCTTCCCCTGTTTGTGCACTTGCACTCTCTCTCTCTCTCTCTCTCAAATAAATAAATAAATCTTTTTTTTAATTAAAAAATAAAATAAATTTAGCATAAAATAAGATTTCACCCTTCTTCTGTTTGATTATAGTTTTATTTACATAGACCGTTTTGCCTGTGAGTTCTTTATCTAAGACTCCTGGATTGTGTTTGAATTCTATGGTAAAGAAAAAAAAAAACACTGTTTACAAGTGATAGGTTCATTTTCTATTTTGAAACATGTTGAGAAGTTTTCCTAATTTATACATATTCTTGACAGGTTCATATGGTTTCTGACACAAGCTGCCTAAAAGGATCGAAGCTTAAGGATGATTGAACATATCCATTGTACTAAAGAAAACAGAAATGCATAAATTACTTTGTTGTCTCTTTAAATTAAATTATAAACAACAATGAATTCTCTTTTGGGATTCAGGCAGCAAACAGCATCTAATTTCTCTAATTAGTTGCTGTGTTCTTTCTTCTGCTTTCATGGCATTAATGCACAAACCACCATCACAATCCAAAATGAGTTTCTTTTTGAATGATGGGCATATTAGTCAAGACATCTCACTAAGAATGCTGAAGGAATATTGGAAAGTATAGATAAAATTTGGTAAAATTTCTAAAAAGCAAAAGGTGTCTTATATAGATTTCTTCTCTCAGGCCACTTATTCACAAATACTTCCCAGGCATTTTAGAGATAACTTAAAGGACTTATAGCTAAATAAATAGGGTGTCCACACATGAGAGTGAGAGAGAGAGAAAATATTTACCTTATTTTAAATTTTATTATCTATTTTTGTTCACTTTATTGCTTTTATTTATTCATATCTATATATATTAATCAGGTATATATAAAAAAATAAAATGTTTATTTATTTACACCTATATTTAGAAACAGCTTTGGGGGAGACCTTCAAAAATGGTGATAAAATTTAATTATTTTAAGATTTTAAATTGCATGTTGTACATTTGAAAATCTTATCTGTTGTAGTAGTCATTGCACTTTTTTTTTCCTTACTATTTTCTTCTTTAATAATAGAACCACCAGTTCCTAGCCAAGAACTTTACTGGATGTAAATAAGAGTGGATTTCCTAGCCTTGTGGCTAGATGTGTCCCAATATAAAGCTTGAGAAAGAAAATGAAGTGGAGGACCTCATTTTAATTATGTTGAAAGGAAACTATAGCACACCTTTTAAAAAATATGTGGGTGATTGTTCCTTTATACCATTTTAATCAAGTTTTATGAGAGAGATATTCTTGGTCTTGAGGTAGCCTATCCATAAGTAAAGATGGAAGAGCATAGAAGTCTGTGAAGTTAGAAGCTCTCTGCCTCTTGGCCAACAAAAAATTGACTAAGTGCATCATTGTAAGAAGCAATTTAACCCACCAACTAATTTCATACACAAAACAGAAGCCCAGAAAAAGAACTGTGAAACTGAAGACTTAGCAGGGTGCTACTGGTGTTCCACCTAATAAAGGTTGTGAGCAGACTATTAAAAAATCTGATTAAAGGCATTGCTTCTTCATAAATGTGTCTGAGATGATTCCAAGGTAGCTGCTATTAAATTGAGATAAAGTGCTGTGGGCCTGAAAGGCAATAGAAGACAATAATTTAAAAGAAAAAAAAAAAGTATAGGCTTAATAGCAAACAGTATCTATATAAGAAGTTTACTTGTGATAATGCACGTGTAAGGTGATATATCTTTGCTACTTTAAACCACTAAATTTGGAGTTAGTTGTTATGCTGCAATTGATAACTGATGCATTATGTGAATTTAATAATACACACAGTTGGCGCCCTTATTGGTTTAATTCCAGTAGTCAAAATTACAGTACAGCAATCTGGGGGCTAGGGGTGCCAATCCTGTACACAGTCAAAAATCCATGTTTAATTTTTGACTCCCTAAATACTTTTTTTAATTATCTTTGGCATTCTTTAGGTACGGAGCTATATCTTATACTCCCTAAAAATTTAACTCCTAATGACTTACTATTGATCAGAAGCCTTACCCCAATATAAACATTTGATTAACACATATTTTGTGTCTTACATGTATTCATATACAGAATTCATATAATACATTAAGCTAGAAAAAAGAAAATGTTTTTAAGAAAGTCACAAGCGAGGGTGCTTAGATGGTTCAGTCATTTAAGTGTCTGACTCTTGGTTTTGGCTCAGGTCATGATCTCAGGGTCTTGGGATCAAACTCCCATATGGGGCTCTGAGCTCTGCAGGGATTCTTCTTCCTCTCTCCCTCAACCCCAACCCCCCAACTTGTGCATTCTCTCTCTCTTTAAAATAAATAAATACATCTTTTAAAAAATTAAAATCATGGGACACCTGGGTAGCTCAGTGGGCATTTTCCTTTGACTCGGGTGTGATCCCCAGGGTCCTGGGATTGAGTGCCTCATCAGGCTCCCCGGGGGTAGCCTGCTTCTCCCTCTGCCTATGTCTCTGCCTCTTTATGTCTCTCATGAATAAATATTAATCAGAAGGAAAAAATATATTTATAGTAATGTGTTTATTTTTAAAAAAACATATATAAGCTGATCTGCCCCGTTTAAATACACGTTCAAGGCCAAGTGTAAAATATACATATATCTATTTGCAAAGAAAGTAGAGATCTTCATGTCTCATAAAGGTCAAACAGTGAGATGGAAATATAGCAAAGTTCTGCTACCCATGAAGTGCTCATTTCTATAAAGTTGTTTATAAATCTGCTATTTTTCAACCCAAAGAACCTATAAAAGTAAATATTATTACTATCCATTTTCTCTTGCTTATAGTTTTTTTAACTTATTTTATTTAAATCCTATTAGTTAGCACATAGTGTATTATTAGTTTCAGAGATAGAGTTCAGTAATTCATCAGTTGCATATAATACCCAGTGCTCACTACATTACACGCCCTCCTTAATACCCATTATCCAATACCCCACCCCCACCCCTCCAGCAACCCTCACTTTATTTCCTATAGTTAAGACTCTTATGATTTGTTCTTCCTCTCTTATTTCTTCTTATTTCATTTTTCCCTGCCTTGCCCTATAATCTTTTGTTTCGTTTCTTAAATTCCACAAATGAGTGAAACCATATGATAATTGTCTTTCTTTGGTTGACTTATTTCTCTCAGAATAATACCCTCCAGTTCCATCCATATCAGTGTAAATGGTAAGATTTCCTCCTTTTTGATGGCTGAGTAATATTTCTTTGTGTGTATATATGTGTGCATACATATGTATGTGTATACATATATACACATACATGTACATATACACTTGTATATACAAGTGTACACATACGTGTGTGTGTGTGTGTGTGTGTGTGTACACACACACTCACAATGTGGCTGCACCAGCTTGCATTCCCACCAACAGTGTAAGGGGGCTTCCCTTTCTCTGCATCCTCACCAACATTTGTTGTTTCCTGACTTGTTAATTTTAGCCATTTTGACTCGTGTGATGTAGCATCTCATAAAGAAATGGGCAGAAGACATAAACAGACATTTCTCCAAAGAAAACAAACTAATGGCCAACAGACATATGAAAAAATGATCAATATCACTCAGCATCAGGGAAATACAAATAGGTTTATTCTTGTACATGGTTTTATACATTTAGTTTATCAAGCATTTATCAATAAGGAGATTTCGCTCATTTTTTTAATTCACTGATGACACACTACATTTCTATGATTTTAAATGTTTTCCAAATTTTAACAATCCAGATGAATCATATAGTTGCTATGTATGTTAAAATGCTTGAATATTTTTGGAATTCTAGTATTTAGAAAGTACTTTAGTCTAGGAATATATGAATCACTTATTCTTTTGGTGCTACCCTATGTGGAAGTTGATGTATGAATAAAGGAAGAATTGTGATGAGACTACAAATGCAAAAGGATATTCACAAGAAACAAATTTTTTTTGTACAGATAAGTAAAAAAAAATCTAGTATTGACTTTAATAATGACTGTGACAGGTAACAATCAACTAGGTGAAAATATCAGGTTGTAAATGTTGCCAATATAAAATTAAAAGTGAAATAATATTAATTATTAAAATTAAGAATTAACTTATAGCAGTAATGTATACCTAAGAACATTTCACCAAACAGATAAAATAACATTGTAATCAAGAAAATGTTAGTGGTTTGGCTAAGAAAAACACAAAAATGAAAGATGGGGAATGAAAATTGAGTTGACTGTTAATCAGCTGTGATCAGGGACACACAATATAATGGGTTTCATTCTCAGTTTTTCTTGCATAAAGTGATCGTATTTGTCTCTTGCATTTAAATATGAATGAAGGATATGGTTGCTTTTACTAAAAGCAAAACTGAACATACTATTAACAGACTATCAGTGAATCCTGCCCTAACTTGATTAATCAAAATAATATTACAAAATAAAAAAGGACAAAAAAGATATAAACTAATTCTTCAATGTCCAGCAAAATAAAGAAAATTGCCTCACAAAGACTATTTAGCTCTCACGATCACATAAAACAGAAACCCTGTAAAAAAATTTTATATAGTGTATCTAGTGGTTAAGCTTCTCTGAACCCCAAATGCAATTAAACTTCTGGCCTTACCTGGACATGATTCCATAAAGTGCATAGAAAATTGTGTTAATGCACAACATCTTAAAATACTTTCTCCCATATTTATTGTAACAATTTCTTGTAAATAAATATCTCAGCCACTATTAAGTACAGATTTTGGATTACTAGCATCTCTTCCTTCTTAACTGACTGTAGAAATACACGGAATTGATGTGGAATACAATTGGTATGGAAATACAGACTTAGCTTGTCCTCGAGGACTTCAGTTACACAATGATATATTATTTTCAGGCTTAAATAAAATATTAGCTATATATGAACATATTGAATTTCAACCATTCCAAGGTGGTAGTTTGCATTCTTTATATAATGGAATTAGGCTGGGAATTTTGACATTTTATGTCTATTGTGCTTTGAAGATAATCAATTTCTCTGACATACCATATATCCATGAGATCTAACATGTTATTTGTTTTAAAGATTTTTTATTATTTATCTGAGAGAGAGAGAGAGAAAGAGCACCATTGGGGGTGAAGGGCAGAGGGAGAGAAATAAGCAGACTTCTGGCAGAGCAGGGAGCCTGATATGGGGCTCTAACCTAAGCTGAAGGCAGATACTTAAGAGACTAAGCCACCCAGGCATCCCTTGACATTTTTTTTTAATTGTAAATATTTAGGAAAATCTCTACATGAGACTTCTTAAATTCTAAGTTTTTATTTTCTTTTCATGATTTTTGCAAACTATTTTCTGTTGGTCTTAATCAAATTAACCCAAGGTTTATTAATTTCTTATAAGAAAATAATTTGTCTACTTATAAAGAGGGAGACAAACAACACTTCCAAATACTTGTAAGGAATCCATCTTTGCCTAGAAATTAAATTTCTTTCCTTGTTTATGAGGAACCAAAGTAAAGGACCAGAGTAAAGTCTAATGGAATCCTGTTAGGATGTCTCATTTCCCTTCATTTCCTCCCTGTGTGATACCATAAATCATATGTTAGCATTATACCTTCTGGAGGCTAGTTGGTCTTTTTTCTTGTATTAGGCTCTGGCAAATCTTCTCTGCTGCTACAACCCAAGACAAAGGAAGCTCACACTCTATTAGACCTGTGGGTTTAAGAATGTTCAGACAGTTAGCGAATCTCTTCTCTTTCATGTATGTTCCAGAACATTTGATATAAATTAATAGAATTTTCTTGTGACTGAAATAGGTATAGAGAACTCCAAAGGTAATGGAGATAGAAATATCAATTTCACAAATTTTAGTGTACAAGATAGTACTAGAATCATGAGAATGGATGTGGTAAACTAAGAAACTTCTAAGAAATTAGAATTTATTTATTTTTTAAAGATTTTATTGATTGATTGATTGATTGATTGATTTATGAGAGACACAGAGACAGAGACATAGGGAAAGGAAGAAGCAGGCTCCATGCAAGGAGGCTGATGTAGGACTTGGTCCCAGGACTCCAGGATCACACCCTGGGCCAAAGGCAGGCGCTAAACCACTGAGCCCCCAAGGGATCCCTGAAATTAGAATTTAAATGATAGATATCTAAGATTTAAATAATAGATACAAAGAATTGCAAAAGACTGAAAGACAATCAATTAGTCAATCAAATAATGAAATATAAGGGCACCTGGGTGGCTCAGTCAGTTACGTGTCTGACTCTCAGTCGTGTTCTCAGGGTCCTGGGATTAAGGGGTCCATGCTTAGAATGAAGTCTGCTTGGGATCCTCCCTCTCTGCCCCTCCGCCTGCTCACATGCGCAACTCTCTTTAAAATAAATAAATAAATCTTTAAAAAAAAAAAAGATTAAAAGTAGAAGCCAGCAGAAAATGGTGTTCTTTAAATGGAAAATAAAGAACTAATGTATAAATCCAGAAAATTACAAGTTTTAGAGATGTTCTTTTCCACTCTATCAGATTCCTTCTCTCTTAACTTTCTAAATTTTTTACTTATCTAAACAATATGCTATTTTCATAAAGAAAAAAGAGATATCCACTAAACAATATGTCTTGGAATTATGATCATACCATTCATAAACATACATGTATATGACATCTCAACCTATCTATCCATCTATTGATCTATCATTTTATTGACCTATCAATCTATTTAACTATGTATATAATTATTAATCTATTTACCGATATATGTATATATAATTTTATTTTACAGTAAAGCATTTTGTTGGATAGGTATGCTTTAGTTCCTTCTCTGTTAATACATATACAACTTTTTTCTCCAAATACTTTTTATTGTCCTAAGTCTCATGTTGATATAATTTAAAAGATTAATATAAAATATTTTAAATTGATATTTAATTAGACTTAACACTCAGGAAGATTAATATAACAGACAAAAACATATTAAATGTTAAATAAAATTTTTGAACATCTTCAAAATTTAAAGACATCATTTTAAGCACACCAAAAATTAATATATCAATAAAATACTGAGAGAAATATTTGAAAAAAAACTGTCAAAATATTAAGACTCAGAATATGTAACTAATATAAATCAATAATAAAAATATAAACATTTAGGATAATGTGAAAAAGTTTAAAGTTGGTAATTGAAAGGCTATTGAATGCAAGTATTATTTGTCCATTGAAAGAATAAAAAGTAAATCATACCATAAATCTACAGTTTTCCTCTTTAATGTCTACATAGAATGATCTTCTTTGCAGGGTCCTCCAGCCACCTGGGAAACTGACAGAGTCCATAATCCCAGAGGTCTGGAAACACCATATTTCTAATGCTGCCACTTATCCAAAGGGTCAGGGATAGATTCAGAGAGGTTGGTCTGATGTGTTGTTTAGCTGCTCTTTTCCCAGGTAATCATATTTTTATCTGATCCTGAATCCTTTTTTACTCCTATTATCTACAACCTGTGGGCATGGAGTCTCTTCATGGATCACATTTTACAGCACATTTAGCCTTAAGTTTTCTTCTTCTTTTTTTTTTTTTTTTTTTAGAAAAGTCTTTTCTTTCTTTCTTTTTTTTTTTAATTTTTATTTATTTATGATAGGAACACAGTGAGAGAGAGAGAGGCAGAGACACAGGCAGAGGGAGAAGCAGGCTCCATGCACCGGGAGCCTGATGTGGGACTCGATCCAGGATCTCCAGGATCGCGCCCTGGGCCAAAGGCAGGCGCCAAACCGCTGCGCCACCCAGGGATCCCAAGTTTTCTTCTTCTGTTTAATCTTTTGAAGATTAACCCTCCCCCCTTCTATTCCATAAAGAATTCTTGTAAATTTGGGGTTAGGATACATTTTGTGCCATATCTTTTCTATAATTTCCATAAGTTGGTAAGAGAGGAATAGAGTGCATTCACCCAGTGGGCCATCTTAAAATCTTGAGTTGAAAATCCTTCAATATGTATCAAATATTTACCATCAATAAATCCCTTTTAGCTTTTAACACATTTGGAAGAAGCATACAGTTTTCCTCTGTTATGGAATATTATCTCAATTATCCATTCTCTGAGATTTTCTGCCGTATTTGTACTTCAAATCTCCGCCTGTCTTATTCTTCTCTCCTATTAGTTTCCCTCCAGAATACCAAAATGCCTTGTCAATTGGCTTTTGTCCCCAAATTTGAAGGAGAGCTGTTGACCAGCTACTTTTGTTTTCCTTTCTGCAACAATCTCTAAAACTAAAAAGCTGGGCTCTGTTTTAGATATGAAGGGAAAGAAAACTTTGACAGGTTATTATGAATATACTTACCTATTAGGAAACAAGAAATTAAACTGACAGATATAATGAGAAATGGGGAAATAATATTACAACAGCTTTACTCATCACTGAATAATTTTTAGACATCTAGAGAAATTTGAATTTTATTTATAAATAGTAATATACAAATGAATAAGGATACCATGAAGAAATCGAGACTCATTTATTATATTTTTATATAAGTTAATGAATTATTTCCAAATAGTAATTGAGTCTAGCTAGTGCTATATAATTCATAAGTAAAAAATAATAATAATTAGATTGAGATTATCTGAAGATAAGCAAGTAATTATTGCCAAATGAAAAGATGAACTACAATTTGTAGCAAATCATTTAAACATAATTGCAAAGCAGTATAAAATAAAAATTTTCCAAGAAATTTATGTAGGCATTAAGTATTGAGAAACAATATAAAACTTGATGAAGTTATGATTGAAGGAAATATAGAGATAAACAATTTAGGCAGCATGAGTGTTTAATAACAAAAATAAGAGTTACTTTAACTTCAAATTTGCAATGCAAAAAAAATTGTATTAAAAGGATTTTGAATAAACAATGATTGTCCCCCAAAGCTAAGTAAGATTAGGTCATCTTAGGCCAAAGAATTAGTGCTCAATTTATAAATTCTCCTGTAAGTAGCTGACTTGCTGAAAATCCTAGAAACTTATCATATATATATATATATATATATATATATATATATAGCCGTTAACTCTTTGGTATGCTCCTTTTTTCCTATATTTTTCAGAATACATCTAGTGTCTACTTATGTCCACTAGAGAGATACCCCAGAACCCTAGTCCAATCCACTATTAGCTTTCACCAAAACCTCAGGAAGTTCTTCTTTTTTCCTGGATTTTATCTGTACTACACAATATGGAAGAATGACCCTGAAGTTCTCATTTTGAGTCATCAAAATGTGTCTCACTGCCAACTGGAATATGTCTCATACCTGTCTTAAAGAGTCACATTTCAGCAAAGACCTATTATATGTAAATTTAAAAAAATAAGGTAAGCGATCCAGGAAATTTTCAATGTGGCAATTGTCTGGGAGTGTTTGAATCTCCCTAGTGCCACCGGGAATGATGCCCTCAGCTGCCATGCTTCTGCCGTGTGTGTCCCTTACTTTCCAGCTATTCCTGATTGAACCGTGACTGATTCCTCTCATATGCTATCTACCAAAAATTTTAAAACTAAGAATGAGTCGTTCAGTATTTCTTTGTGAATATACCTGTCAGAGGAAAAGTAAAGTCCATAGAGAAATCATTCTTGGGCATATAGAATAAAAAAACAAAAACAAAAACAAAAAAACCGTTACATGGAGAAAGACAAATATGAGACACAGAAGAAAAGATCAAAATACAAAAAAAAAAAAGTGTAACATTTATTTTTTTATCTTCTACCTTAATCTTATGGACATAGGTCATCTTGTAGAAAATGATTCACTGGCTCATGAACATTTTAATGCAAGTACAGTGTTCAGTGAAATAGAGCCCTACTCAAAATCATCTCAGCTTCCATGTTGCTGCTGGGCTACCACAGTCATTTTTTCAGGGTGGATGATAAAGTGCAAAGTCAAGTGTAAATGGGGCCTTTGAGACTAAGTCAGAAAATCCTAAATCCAATGGTTCTGTGGACTGTACTAGAGAGAGGTCTTTAAAATATTAGAGCTTACTCAGTTTTCATCTGTTCCTCTTCCTTCTTCTTAACTGTTTATTTCTTAGTTCTCCTTGTTTATTTGTTTTTGTATCTAACAAAAAATGTACCATTACTGTTATGTAGGGAATGCATGATTATATTTGAAAAAGTGCAAATAAAACCATATATTCAGATTTTTCTCCTTAAAATTTGTCTCCTTCCAACAGTCTTATTTTTCTGGTAATCTAATGTTGATAGTGATTTCACTTGAGAACAACACTGTACATTTCCAGTGTGTGGTATAATTGTAAGTTTTAGAAGGGTCAAATCAGTAATGGCAATTTTTAGAATTGTTGGAGGCAGGAGAATTTATCTTCCTAGTCCAAGGAATGCTGAGAACAGGCCTTTTTATTTGATGAATTAATTTCCAATGAATGTTTGGTCAGACTTCTTTCCAGAAAAATATATCTGTAAGTTTTTTCACCTCTCTGTAATTTACTTGACTCTTCCAGCTAAAGAAATCCAGATAACATCAAATACTTTGGGGAGGAAAAAAAAAAACAAGGGGTAATAAAGTGATAAAGGATCTACTATGCATGCATGACTATTTTTCATTTAAGAAGATTTCATAAGGTATAGGAATTATCTCATGGTCTCTTCCCAGCATAAGAATCTGTATGATCCCCTTCCCTTCTAATGGATGTATTTACCTTCCTGTATTTCTTTTTATAAACTTCCATTGCCTGCCTTTCATTTTATTTAAAGTCTTAATAAATAATAACAATTGGGCAAAAAAAAGTGACATATCTAGAATACTAAGAGAGTTCTGAAATATCTTTTAAATTTCTTCCAGTCTTAATTCCTGGTTCAGTCTTCGAACGTAACATTCACTATCCTGTGTAAATTAAATTCCCAGAAAATTTTCTTTCACTATTACATGCAAGTAAATGGAACTAATCAAAATAATACAGCTGTATTGGTTTTAGTATCTTTGAAAAGAGTTTCATAAGTACCTAGATTTCTTAAAAAGCCATTAATTTCCATTAAGTTATATTAAATAAAATCCACATACATAAGAGTTGCTTACAATAATATATATGTGATAGTCAATTTAACATTAACTTTATACAGTAGTTTAATGAATTTTAAAATTTAAACTTACAGTCAATATAGTAGCAGTTCTCATTGCCTTGAAAAAGATCTCTACTTGAGACATAGCTTAGAACAATGGATAAAAAATAGTAAATTTTCAAAAATACTAACAATTATGTTGGCATATTCTGAAATTTAACCTTTAGTAAAATAAGGAAATTATGGAAAATTTGGAAATTATGGGAAAATTTTTTACAGAACTTTCTTGGCATTCTGATATAATCCAAAATTGAAAGACAAATACACACATGCACATGCACACACACAATATTCAGGCAACAATATTATTAGCCTCTAGTAGATTTGATTTAAAAATTTTCAGAAATTAGTAATCCTGTCTATAGCTTCCCAGTTCATTGCATAATTTGTAAATTAGATTTCTGAAGGAATTTCTCGGTTTTCCATTTTCTTTTTTTTAAGAGTTATGAGTGTCCTGGATACACAGAGTTCATGTTGTGCTGAAAGGCATGGCTTTAGCATGCACTTAAACACTCCTCAGGCCCTCAAAACAATTCCAGAATAGGATTCTCCATCAGTAAAATTTAGTGCTTTGTGCTTTTTCCTCTCCAATTTGAGTATGGTACTGGTACTGAATCTGAACACTGTGTAAAAGACTCATGGGAACAAATCAATCATTTGTTGTAATGACAGCAACAATCATATCCCAATTTCTTTCAATTTTACATACTGTAAAAAATATTCTTGGTGGTGCATAAAGATGGAAAGAGTAGTAGGTGTGAGTGTTAGAGGACAGCATCCAGGCCATTTGACCTGTAGCCGACCTGCAAGGTGGATCCAGGTGTTGGAGGATCCCCAACACCTAGAATATGGGTTCCACCTACTATCTCACAGTAGGAGCTGTTTTCAAGAACACAGTTTTGGGAGGGCAATGTGCCATTGAGACCATCTGGACTCAATATGTGACAACTCCATAAGGGCCTCTATATAACCTTTTAAAATTCTAGCAGGTGGATAATGGAGATCAAGTGGTCTTTCAGCCCCCCAAGACAAGCCTTGTATGTAGTTCTCTTGTCTATTAAACTTGCCATTTATTAATTTGGTGGGGGCATCTTTGCCCTCTGAGAATGGGAGCCAGTTTCAGATTTCACCTAGGAAATTCCTAAGGTTGCAAACCAACCATGAGAAATATTAAACTAAGATAATGGCACACTCTTTAATCGTAGGAAGTAAGAAATGCAATAATACTCTGCTATTAATTCCCTTCTTTGTTCGCATCTTGACTTACCGTTTCACTTTGGCAAAAATGCAGCTTAATTGGGCTAGTGCCATCTGTACATGAATGATTACATGGAACCACATGGTTTCTCACTCTGTGTTCTGAGGCAGACACAAGGAAGAT
Source organism: Vulpes vulpes (assembly GCF_048418805.1). Lineage (NCBI taxonomy): Eukaryota > Metazoa > Chordata > Mammalia > Carnivora > Canidae > Vulpes > Vulpes vulpes. The sequence continues at coordinate 129,143,558 of NC_132793.1, forward strand.
GAAAAAAAAAAAGCATAATTCACATTTTTCACACTCAACTAATTGCCCAGTTGTCAGAATAGATGAAGACTGCTTTCCCAGAAAATGCCTCTAGACCAGCACACTTTCTAAGATTTTTAATGGCTTTGAGATTTTCCTCCAGATATTTTTTTCTGTCAAAGGGAGCAAATGCTTACTGCTGTTCATCTTTTTAAGACACTGGCCTCTGTCATCTATCTTAAGAAATTGACCTATGGTTTTATAAACCATGTTCTTAAAAATAAAATACAATCATAAAGTAGTTGGTGCACTTTCGCAATACAGACATGAGGCATTTGATATTTTTTTGAGCAGAAATGTGTCAGAGGCTAAAAATAATGCTAAAAAACTTCAGTAAATTTATAAAACTCTTACATGTGACTCACAAAATCTCTCAAAATTTAATTTTGGGAGGGGTAAGCTAGAAAATGACCATAGACTACATGTTAGATAAAGTAGCAGATCTGTGTCACTGGCAAATCAGCACACAATATACATTCTGCATCTGATGTAAGTCATACGTAACATCATGTTAAAATGAGGAATACAGCAGATAATACTGATGGGGACACGGGACACAAGTGCCAATATTTTTCTTGTCTAGTACATTTTGCCCTTAATGTGGTGACCTTGAACTAGTCAAACATGAAAGCCCTCACATTTTCAGTTCGATAAAGGATCTGTATTAGATAATCTGTAAAGTCCTAAAATTTCATGTTAAATATGAAACACTGACTTGCTTACATGGGTGAATTTGGTCAATTAAATAAATATATATCTTTAGACTTAGTCTAAAGGTTGTGAATACAAGATTTGTGCATACATTTAAAAATGGGACATCTTACCTAACTACCAGCAAATCTGAATCGTCTTTAGTTTTCTCATGCCGATATGAATTAACAGCATATTGAGAAACTGGCAGGATGATCCAGACGCCACTTAAAATAAACCAATATCATATAAAGCTTTCCTGTATAGGCAAGCTCTCTCCTATCAATATCATTTTAAAAGAGAAAGTAACAAAGGTAATAAATAAATAAACCTCTTTAGAAAAAAAGAAACTTTCTTAAATGATTTCTTTCCATTTACAGTAAACTCACTTTAAACATTGATGGAGCCGACAAATGTAATATTGTAAACAACAAGCACATTGGCTTGAGGGCACCACAGACTATCAGTCCATCATGTGTATCACTAAAAAATTTTCACTTTTCAATTCTGCTTTACTCCCGTTTTCCTGCTATCATTTATCCTCCTTGCCTTTCCTTAAAGCCCTTTACTTTTCAGTCCATCACATTTCTTTTTAGTTGTTCATTCACATAGTCATGCAAAAAAAAAAAAAAAAAAAATCCCCTAAGTCTTACTGCCCATGTTGTTCCATCTATCTGCAACTTTGTATGGAGAATCATCAATTAAGGCCGAAAGTTGTTTGTTAGGTATAACACCTAAAAGAAGGTTTCTACAAAGAATGCTGGGTACTGCTTTTTTGAAAAGTGCTTCTTTTTAGAATTAGCTCTGCTTAGGACAGTCCGATAGTCCTTTGACTTGCTTTGTCAGGATTTTAGCTGCTGCATCACTTAGCTGTGGGTATAGTTGGAAGCAGGTCAACCTGTGACTTATGTCTTAATAAAATGCTCCTGTTATTAGCTTACCTTGGCCTCTGTGTGTTCACTGCTGACTCAACAATACTTCTAATTAGAGTTCTTAATTCTTGGCTATTTCAGTGCTTGCATATTGTATTGCATGTGCTGTTGTGAAAGAACTAATCAATAGTAAACAAATTATAGAGAATTAATTCCTTTATTGTCATGCTTCTATTCTGCAGGGTTTGGATGATTGTTTTCTTCTTTACCTAGTCACCAAATTTTGTTAGGTTGTCATGTTCCCTAAGATAACAAATCTTGAAAATAGCTCTCGAAGCATGGCTCTATATTATTTCTAAGTGAGAACATCTTCTCGTGGTGTAATAGGCAATTCAGACATCCCTGGGCATTCTAAGTGAGATATAAAGCAGGTCATCCTCTCAGTTTGAGGGAGATGAATGTGGTAAAACACCATCCTGATGATGCTTTAGTCCACTGACCTTGGTGTGGGGATGAAAAGTGATTTTAAATTCAAAACAAAGTTAGTAGAGCTTCTCGGCAACTTATTAGGCTGATATCCTAGGCTTGCATTTTTTCCATTTTTTGTGCCTGACCCCATCAGCCTCTGGAATTCATCACCACAGTCTAAATGCCCTCTTCCTTTGTCCGTATCTAAACACTTCCTCAAGCTTTTAGAAAGCTAACACAGCAGATTCTTAAATAGCCCGTGGATTCCATCTACCTCCTCTTGGACTGGTATCTGGTGAATGTCTACCTTTGTTTCAGGAATAATACATACTTCTTCCTCCAAAAAGCATTTTCTGAAAGTTTTAGGCACTTACCCAAGGACTTCTTGAAGTGCTTCTATTATCATATCATGTTTCATACTGTATTGTATTCCTTGCTACCATGTTTATTTTCCTTGTCAGACTTGATTTATTTTCAATGTCAATTGATGAGGGAAGAAGACTGTCCCCTATCGGAACTTGATTTTAGCATTTGGTATGGTGTCCCCTATCTACCAAGCCTCAATAAATGTTTGTAGAATGAAGGAATGACTATCTTATAGCATGATGGCTCACTGCAGCAATTGGTACCCAATCAATTCTGCCTCTGGAAAACTCTGGGACTTTGTTCAAATTGTTACACTTGCAAGCAATAGAAATGACAGAACATATACTCCCATACCCTAATAAAATTAGCTCAACATAGTAAAAAAAAAAAAATTCTACTCATATTCTTAGTGTTAAATGAGATAATAGTAGGTCCAGTGTCAGGCTGACAGTAGAAAGTAATGATTACAAAATTTGTCAAATTATCTGACTTAATAACTGAAAAATTATATATGCATGTTATTGTGTATGTGTGTGTCTTTTAATGGGACCTATTAAAATTATTCATAAATACTCAATGACTTACAAAGAATACTACATAAATTGTTTTTGTATAACATAATAAATAGAAACACACACATATATCCATATATATCATTGATCTTAAAGGAAACAGCAGTTCTTCTACTTCACTCAAATAGGTGAATTTTTATTTTGTTTTCCCCATAAAAAGATAGTAACAAATAAATGAGTTCCTCTGCCATCTTGGCTTTGTTTTTTAATGTGAGTGAAAAGATTTTTTGTTTTTTACTGTAACTTATTCTGCTTTGTGACCATTTGGAAATAAGCAACATCCCCCTCAGTGAATTACAAGAGTGTACCAAGGCCCCTTTTCTCTTAAACTCATCAACACTCCCCTTAAAGAAAACTTAGAATGAAGGATATTGAGTAAAAACCAAATGCTCATTTGTCATTGAAGATCTCAGTTTTGTCTCTACCCTGTATGAAGCCTGGCTCTGGACAGGACAGGTATAATCATGACTTAAGCTGGGTTCCTGTTTTCAGTAACTGAAGAATGCATGGGTATTTATTTACTTACCTGGCTTCCTATTCCCAAGAGGGTCCAGTCCTCTCCTGTTTGTTCATTATCCCCCCACATGTTGTCAGGCTTTCTTGATGTGATACAACTCTTCTAATGCTTCCCTCCCGCCCCGACTTTTGTTTTACATCTCTCTCCTGGTTTACTTTGCTATTGCTTACAGTTCTTTTTCAGTCTCCTTTGCCTCCTCTATATTCACTTATTCTGTCTTGTTTTTCATTGTGCTTTCCATTATCTCCTAGGTTGGACATGTGATTTCTAGAACGTGCTGTGCTTTGCTGGCTTATATCACCTTGTAACAGTTTATGACAACTGGACATGCTCATCTCTCCACAACTCCACCTTCAGTGGTCTCCACTGGAAGCTTGAAATCGATTTTCACCAAGAAGATTGGAAAATATTACAAATCAGGGCTTTTTTTTCATTATGCCCCAGATTGCTCTTGTTGATTAATCTCCCCAATCCCAGTCAGTCCAAGATGGTATTTGTTTATGGCTATAAGTGAAATACTTAGAAAAGTACCAATGCAGAGGGGGCAATCCTAAATTATTATTATGTGAATACTATTGAATAATCTCTTGTAAAATATGAAAATTAATTGTAACTCTGAAGTTTTCTAAATTGCTATTTTTAAAGACTGCAGTGTATAATACTTGAAAGTTTGAATACCTATATTTTTTAGAAGTGTAGTGAGTAAAATGATTGAATAAAACTCACACACTTACTGAAGGTGACTTGCATAAACAACTCCCGTAGTTATGCCATATTGTTCATTGTGGAAAAAAAAGTACTGAAAAACACCTTAGAGAGAGCCCAGTCCAAGTTCTGTCAGTCATTTATGCTTCATAGAATATAACCAAATAGCCTTTTTACCTGCTGGGGAAGAATCACAAGGCAAACACACGAAGGAAGTAGAAGGTGACAACAGAGTGGACCTTGGATCACTAGCAAAATTAAATTATAAAGAATTTAAATTTTACCCACGGCTTCATTTGTTTGTATGAAGCTTCCCTTCTTTCTGAAAGAAACATATGCTGATATGTTCTCATTACCAGATAAAATGGTACTTTTAAATTTCTCTCTGGCTCTCTTCTAAATGAGTCATTGAAGACTTATATTGAACCATATATATTTAGCAAAGAGCTGACATTCAATTTTAACTTGCATTTTCCTACCTTCTTTCATAACCTTAAAGTGGAAGAGTGGGATAGTGTAGCATAATGGTTCAAAAGCTCAAGTTGGGCTCTACAATCAGAATTCTCGAGTTCTATCCATGCTCTACTACTTAATAGCTATATCATTTGAAGAAAACAATTAGAAACAATTACCTGTGTCTTCTCAGCAGAAAAGATGATGAGGATAATATTACTTCTACTCAGAGTGTCATTGTGAGGAATAAATATGTTAACACATACACAACACTTAGAACAATACCTGGTATTGTTATTAAACACGGTATTTGCCATGAGTGCTCACGGCCAGTGCTTTTTCACATATACAAATTCCACAGCATTTATTTTTCAGTTTAGAAAGTTAATTTACTTGAGACAAATAATTGTGTTGTGTGCTATGAGTTTTGGAAGACCACAAAGTTTCCATTCAGAAATTCAATATCCATAATGTTCTGGGATTAGTATCAATGAACAAAATTGGTTATATATGTATTTTTTTTTTCCTGAAGCTTAGATTCTGTTGTTCTTAACCTTTAGAATGTGATAATCTGATAAGTGAGAAAGCAATCACAACAAATTATACTATGAATATTGTAGTAAGGTAACTGAACCCTGGATAGTAAATAATTCCAGTCTAGAGGAATCATTGTAAAAATCATTGAGCAGCAACTTGAAAGAAGAATGGCATTGTCCTTACAAGAAAAAACAAGGGAGTATCAAGCAATTTGGAGAACAATACAATTCAAGTAGAAAAATGAGTGGGTGGTCTACTACTACTTAGATGAAAACGAAGATGAAGTGTGATGAGTTTTGAAGATAGAAACATTATGTTAGGAATAGGCCCTTAGGACCAAGGGAAGGTGGGTGGGGTTTCCTTAAATAGGCGATGGAGAGGGATTGCAGATTTCAGCCAGAAAGTATAAACAGTTATGTTCACATACCACAGACCTCCAGGACAGCGGATTGGGACTCACCATTTTTTTTCCCACATGTGGCAACAATTAAATAGCTCTTACAAGATGATTCCATATCTCCATTTCTGAGTTCTGGAGAAATCATTCCTGAGTGCTAAATTCTACTCATGATATGTTCTAGTATCAATTATATATTAAAATTGAAAATTAAAAGGTTATTCTCATGAACGAGAAAGGGAGAAGAGGACTATTTGCCTGATTGATTTACATCCACTATATGTTTCTTCTTTGTCATTCCCATATGTATTGTTTAACAGATGATATTGTTTGACAAAAAGGCATTAGCCTAGCATTTAAGAGATGATGACATGAATAAGGCACAGAATTTGGTTTCTATTATTGTAATGAAAGGTTAATAATCAAAAAACATAGATAATGTTTTTCAGCGTGGAGGTGAATTTTATGATAAGAAAATTTCAGCAAAGCATTGGAATGATGTTCTGAGAACAGAAAGATGAAATATCAATCTCTAATCAATTTCGATTGATATCAACAGATGTACCAGTTACTTAATGCTTCCTAATGGAAGTGGAGTTTAAACTGAATGATCTGGGGATTTCAAAGGAAAGCAATTTAAGAAGACTCAGTGTTCAAGAAAAAGCAACAGCAAGAATAAGAGATGAGGAGGTATGTTTGTTTGTTTTTTCCTGGATACCACTTATACTTTTTGTGCCATAGGCTCAGAGTTGTTTGAGAGGCATGCTAGGAACAATGCGTTAAGACTCTGGAGGCAAATGCTCTTTTCAGTATCAAAAATTCTGTTAATCTCTGGACAATTACTTACCTTCTGAGCCTTGAATTCTTCAACTCTCAGATGATATTATGGAAATAATAATAGGAGTTACTTCATAAGATTGTTGTGAATATAAAAACAAAATAGCACATAAAATGTATTAGAATAGTGACTGGCAGGCAGCCCTGGTGGCACAGTGGTTTAGCACCGCCTGCAGCCCAGGGCCTGATCCTGGAGACCCAGGATGGAGTCTCGCATTGGGCTCCCTGCATAGAGCCTGCTTCTCCCTCTACCTGTGTCTCTGCCTCTCTCTCTGTCTCTAAATAAATAAATAAATAAATAAATAAATATCTTAAAAAAAAATCTTAAAAAAATAATAGTGACTGGCACACTGTATTACTCAAAAATATTACTTTTATATTAAGGAAAAAATGTAATTTGTAGCATTTACTTTAAAAGAAATTTGCTGGTTAACTTAAAAATGTATCTCATGGACAAAATCTGGAGTGTAATGACCTAATTATGGGTTAAATGCAAAGCACATGTGAAACTGAAAGCTTTTAAATGTAAGACTGACATGATGGGTTGGAATTTATTGTTCTAAAGCTGTGGTTTCTCAGGAAGAATTTGGGAGTTTTGAGTGTTTCTGTATTAAAAGTTTATAGTTACACAGATGATGAATGATAAAACAAAACAGACCAAAACTATCCCAAAGGAGCAAGTTGCTCCAAGATTACTTGGTGAACCAGATAGTATTTATCTTTGGTTCTCAAAACTCAAATTTCTTGAATGTCCTTTTACTTTCATTACTTTTCCCAACTGATAACCTCTTTTGAAACCCTGCTTTGAAGTGGACAATGGTGTGAAATACTCACAGACAATAAGTTATGACAGGTGTGTCTTACTCTTTCTTGGGTGTCATATCACCTTTTTCTAGCTTATAGGGCATAGCACATTAAAGTAAACAATAATTTTTGTGGTGAATTTTCAAATAGTTCCTTAGAGCACCATTTTGGGGATTAGAGGATTTTTCATTGTTATTAAAAGCAAGCTATATTAAGTTTCTGTAACTATCAAAATTTTAGTTTGTGTCTCTCCAGTAAAATTTTGACATTTAGAATTGGTGCTTAACTTGCTTTTATTTTTATTTTTTTCAAAGATTTTTTGGGGCAGCCTGGGTGGCTTAGCAGTTTAGCGCTGCCTTCAGCCCAGGGCGTGATCCTGGAGACCCTGGATCGAGTCCCACGTCGGGCTCACTGCATGGAGCCTGCTTCTCCCTCTGCCTGTGTCTCTGCCTCTCTTTCTCAGTATGTCTTTCATGAATGAATAAATAAAATATTTTAAAATAAATAAATAAAAATAAATTAAAACAGATTTTATGTATTTATTTATTGGAGAGAAAGAGAGCATGCACCTGCATGCACACAAATGTGGGGAGGGGTAGAGGGAGAGGGAGAGAGGATCCCAAGCAGGCTCTGTGCTGAGCACAACATGTGCCCCACCTGGGTTGTGGAGTCTATTGCAGGGCTGGATATCACGACCCATGAGATCATGATCTGAGCCCAAATCACGAGTCTGATACTTAACTGACTTAGCCACCCAGGACCCCTTACTTTTGTTTCTACTTGGCAAATATACCAGAGGACTGTGATGACGATCATTGTTTCTCTAACAATTAAAAATCTAAATAATCTTAATTTCCATTTATATTAATAAAATACCACATTAATTATATAACATCATACTAATCAATCTCTCTTAGGAAGCTATTATTTTTATTACTATTTATTCCTACACATTGTTTTATTCAGGAAAAATCAGTTAATTGTTAAAAAAAAAATGTGGTCTGGTTGTTATTTGCATAAGATGTTGACAAATGACCCAGTTGCTGACACTTTAACTCTGGTTGGTGAGGACCATACTGTAACTATACTCTTTTTCTTCCATCCCAGATAATTTAAGAACTAACTTTGCCACACATTATTTTGTGACACTCTAAATTATCATCTAAAATTACTAAAATTCTAGTTTGTAAAGTGAAAAAGAACAAATGTAATAAAACACATTATCACCAAAATAATATGATCAAGTTTAGGAAGGAATAAAGTTGATTTTTGAAAATGCTGGCTCTCCCTAAAATAAAGGAAATCAGGGGTATCTGGGTGGCTCAGTCAGTTAAGCATCCAATTCCTGGTTGTCAGTTAGGTCGTGATCTCAGGGTCTTGGGACCAGGGCCCCGCTCAGGCTCCATGCTCAGCCAGGAGTCTGCTTGTGATTCTCTCTTCCCCTCCACCAATTCACCCTTTCTCTCATCCCTCTCAAATAAATAGATAAATCTTTTTTAAAAGTTTTCGAAAACAAACTGTGACATATATTGAACCTATGTAAATTCTCCAGGGAAGTGTATTTACAAAATAAAGCATAAACCTTTTATATTAATTTGAGAGTAGATTCACAAAATATCAATAAAATCTAGGATTTTCACACATAACAGTCTTTAAACTCCTATAAAAACATTTTCATTCTGTCATATCTTATAATTGAACAAAATTTTCTACTGGTGTGTCAAATTTTATATTTAATAGGAACATTAATAGATTATGATGAATATACAATTTCCACATAACAATAGAAGTCTCTTTGCACAAACCTAGAACTTCTTTTTTCTTTTCAGATAGTTTCTTTTATTTCTGTTAATGTGATATATCTAATACACCTCATGAGAAAGTTTAAAAAGTATATAAATTTCTGAGTACACTCATGTTTCCATGCTTCTCTGTAACCAAAACGTCATATCTTCAAATTCTTGTAATTTATGTATTTATTTGGCATCACATAGAAATAGTTGTACATAACATTTCTCCCTAAAATATTTTGAGTGCATTAAATTTCAGTCTATGAAATTTGGCAGTAAGTCTAATTCTTTTCATTTTAGTACTGAAAGAACTCTTAGAGTGAAGCTTTCCATATAGAATCAGATTCTCATTTTCATGTCACTGTCATTTATCAAATCATCTGCCTTTACACTCTCCGGACAAATCAGTTGCAATTAATGCTCTCTTAGCCAAAGTGAATGCAATTGCAGACCTCAGATTATACTTTTTGGAGATAGAGAAACAATACAAAAAGGGAAAATAAACAAATGTAACAAAAAACTTAAAGTACGGCAACTATTGTATACATACATACAATGATGATTTTGTTTAAAATAAGCCCAGATTTTTGTCAATTTGTTACTTTCAGATTTATATTGAGATTTCTCTCAGTCCCAGTATTTAAGTTTAATGAACTATAACTAAACTATAATTATAACCACATATACATATGCATATACACAAATGAGCTGATACACAATTGGAATACAAAACATGATTAAAAATGTCTTTTGCTTACCTGGAATTGAACAGCATCCACATCATCACAATATGCAGCATTGACAACAGTAATTATTATGGCATCAAAAAGTGGAAAAGTTTAATAAGAAATGCAAGCAGTAAGTTGAATATTCTTTCTGAATTAAAAACCTCTGTAAGAAAGCAGTAAACAGAAAGCTTACACCCTTATACTAAAAATCAAAGAATAAATAAATAAATCAGAACATTATGTATGATATTGATACTACAAACAGGATATTTTTTCAATGTTTTTTCAGATCACAATGTTTACTTCTCTTTTGTATATCCTAGGGAGATGCACAAGAATAAAGAAGAAAAAATGCAAGTAAGAAGAAGAGCTGTCAAAAAATGTTTTTGTGCAGCATGGATAGGTGATGGGATTAAGGAGTGCACTCGTGGTAAACACCTGCAGATGCAGGGAAGTGTTGACTTCCTATATTGTACACCTAAAACTAATATTATATTATATGTTAGCTCCCTGGAATTTAAATAAAAACTTTGAAAAATTATTTAAAAAAATTACGTAACAGGAAGTTGTGGAGAAATGACTTCTAAACTTGGAGACTTTCAGGCAGCTGTGAGAGAACAGAAGATGAGAATTTTCATAATTGTGTTAGAAGATGCATTCTTCAGGTTATAAGTAAAAATAAGTGTTAAATATTTATAAATTGTCAATAGCCATGTTTACACTTACTATTTTCTCGAAATGCTTTTGTAGGTCCTGTGATCTTAGTGAGTAAATAGCTAAGCAGTGTTTATTGGACCAATTCGATTATTCTAATACCTTTCATGGAAAAATTGACTGTAGCAAGATGTTTGAATATGTACTTCTCTATTTGCTGATGATTACTTTCAATGCTTTTTAAGTTTTCTTTTAAAATCCAGTTAACATGTAGTGTAATATTAGTTTCAGGTGTACAATTTAGTGGTTCATCACTTACAAATACCCAGTGCTCATCCCAGCAAGTGCACTCCTTAAACCCCATCACCCTAAACCCACTCCCCTCTGGTGACCAGCAGTTCATTTTCTAGAGTAAAGAGTCTGTTTCTTAGTTTGTCTTTCTGTTTTTCTCCCCACCCTCTTTCAAGGATAATGTACCTCCTAATGGAGAGGATTAAAAGCCCTCTGTATTATGATGGCAGCTCAATTTTACTGTTGATCTTTACATACATGTACTCTAGTCAGGCGGAATTATTAACTATGTTTTATATTTTTGTTATTTGCTAAGCCTCCGCTTTTTGTCTGAAATGGTTGTTTTCACCATGCTTAAGGTTTCTTTCTTTTTTTCTTTTTTTTTTGCTACAATCATCTTTTTAGGCACTCTCAGACCACCCTGTCTCTCTGCCTGTCACAGAATTATGTTTTGTTCTATTTTGTTTCTAAGATTTTTTTTTCTCGAGCAGTTCATAGCAAACTCTAGAGGAAGGTACAGAAATTTCCCATTTAGTCCATTGCCTCCACAAATGCATAGGCTCCCCCATTATCAACATCACTCACCAGAGCGATATATTGTGTTATAATTGATGAACAAACATTAGTGCATCTTAAATGCCCAAAGCTGGGAGTTTATCATAGGATTCACAGTTGGTGTTGTGCACTCTATGGGTTTCAAAAATGTGTAATGACATGTATCCATTGTTATAATAATATACAAAATATTTTCAATACCCTAAAATTCTTCTGTGCCCACCTATTTAAACTCTTCCCTCCTCCAATCCTTGGCAACCACTGATCTTTTAACTGTCTCTATAGGTTGCCTTTTTCAAAATGTCATAGGGTAAGAAGAACCTACTATGTGGTCTCTTCAGGTGGCTTCTTCTTTTTCAGATAGGCTTTTTGCACTTAGTGATACACATTTAAGAGTACTCCATGATATGTGTGTGTGTGTGTGTGTGTGTGTGTGTATTTGTGTGTGGCATGATAGCTTATTTCTATAGCATTGGATAACATCCTGTTGTCTGGATGCACCAAGTTTAATTATCTGTTTACTTGGTCAAGGACATATTGGTTGTTTTTAAGTTTTGCCAATTGTAAATAAACCCACTCTAAGCATCTGTCTGCAAGTTTTAATGTGAACATATTTTCAACTTTTTTTTAGGTAAACACCAACGGACACGATCTCTAGAATGTGTAGTAAAATATTTGTTTTGTAAAAAAAAACTACCAAACTCTCTCTCTCTCTCCTTTCAAATATTTATTTATTTATTTTAGAGAGAAAGAGATTGAGAGAGACAGAGAGAGAGCGCAGGAGGGATGCTCAGTGGGAGATGGAGAGAGAGAATACCAAGCAGATTCCCTGCTGAGTGGGGAGCCCAACTTGGGGTTCAGTCTCATGACACTGAGATCATGACTTGAGCTGGAATCAAGATCAGGAGCTTAACTGACTGAACCACCCAGGCACTCCCCCAAATTATTTTTTTCTCCCTCAGGATTTCTTTTTTATTTTATTTTATTTTTTTTAAGATTTCTTTTGTTATTCAGAGATTTCTGTGGTTCCATACAATTTTAGAATTATTAGTTATATTTCTTTGAAAAAATGCCATTGAAATTTTGATAGACTGAATCTGTAGGTGACGTTGAGTAGTATGGGCATTTTAACAATATTGATTCTTCCAGTCCATGAGCAGTAAATATATTTCCATTTATTTGCATCTTCTTCAATTTCTTTCATTAATGTCTTATAGTTTTCAAAATACAAGTTTTTCACCTCCTTGGTTAAATTTATTCCTAGGTTTTTTATTCTTTTTGATACAATTGTTAATGGGATTGTTTTCTTTAAAAACAACAACAACAAAAAAAGATTTATTTATTCATGAGAGACACACAGAGAGAGAGAGGAGGAGACACAGGCAAAGGGACAAGCAGGCTCCATGCAGGGACCCCGACGTGCGACTTGATCCCGGGTCTCCAGGACCTGGACTGAAGGCAGCACTAAACCATTGGGCCACCCAGGGACCCCCCCAGATTGTTTCCTTTATTTATCTTTCTGATAATTTGTTATTATCTGATATTAGTAAAGTGTGTACATTTTATTTTTTTTTTTGTATTTACCTAGCTAGAGGTTCATATTGGTATTTTCGAAGAACAAACTTTTGGTTTCATTGATGTTCTCTAATGATTTTCTGTTTTCACTTTTATTGATTTGTTTTAGTTCTTCTTCTTTATTTTTTCTGCTTAATTTGCACTGACTGTGGAGCCTGACACAGAGCTCCATCCCAAGAACATGGGATCATGATCTGAGTTGAAATCAAGAGCTGGACACTTAACCAACAGAGCCACCCAGATGCTTCTCAAAATACATTTTTAAAATTTCTCTTGAGGGATCCCTGGGTGGCGCAGCGGTTTGGCGCCTGCCTTTGGCCCAGGGCGCGATCCTGGAGACCCGGGATCGAATCCCATGTCGGGCTCCCGGTGCATGGAGCCTGCTTCTCCCTCTGCCTGTGTCTCTGCCTCTCTCTCTCTCTCTGTGACTATCATAAATAAATAAAAAATTTAAAAAAAAAAAAATTTCTCTTGAGCTTCTTTGATTCCTGTGTTATTTAGAAGTTTGCTGTTCAATGTTTTTGTAATTTGGGATTTTCTAGTTATCTTCCTGTTACTCATTTCCAGTTTATTTTCATTTTGGCCTGAGAATAGATTTTGTATGATTTCTATTATTTTAAATTTGTTGACATATGTTTTATGGTCCAGAATGTGGTCTATTTTAGTAAATGTCCTAAATTTTACTTAGGACATCTAGTAAATGTCCCATGCGATCTTGAAAGGAATGTGTATTCCGCTGTTGTTGGATGAAGTCACTGAAAGATATCAATTATATACAGTCGATTGATGGTGTTGAGTTCAATTATATCCTTCCTGATTTCCTGCCTGTTAGATTTGTCCATTTCTGATAGAAGGGCAATGTAATCTCCAAGTATGATAGTAGATTTATCTGTTTCTCCTTGAAGTTATACAGTGTTTGCCTCACATAGTTTGATACTCTGATGTTAGGCATATGCACATTAAGGATCGTTATGCCTCCTTGGAGATTTACTCCTTAATGTTATGTAATGCCCTCTTTGTCCCTAATAACTTTTCTTATTGTGAGGTCTTTGCTGTCTGTAATTAATATAGTTTCACATGCCTTCTTTGTATTATGTTAGCATGATACACATTTTCCTATCACCTAGATTTAATCTATATATGTCTTATAGATCAGTTCTATAGGCTTCTAGTAGGCAATATGTAGTCGGTTCTTATTTTTTGATCTACTCTGGAAATCTCTGCCATAACTGGTGCATTTAAGATTTACATATGTTCTGAGTAAAATAATATTTTGTATTTCAGATATTGGAAAGGGTAGTTAAATGACATTTTATTTCTTGAGACTTTTTCATATTCAATAATATTCATTTTAATTCTTCTAGATAGGATTCTCAATTTCTATGCAGTCATTTTTTATTAATGTCTAATTATTCTTCCATCATCCATTTAGAGACTTTTTTTTTTTTTGATACATTACACTTCAGTCATATCACATTCAGCCTGCTTGGGCTTGACTTAAAATAAACTTATTCTGTGAAGTGACAGTAAAAATCAGCAAAACAAAATGTCATTGCAAACTGCCTTATGCTTTTATGGCTAAGGATGATAAAATCTCCTGTAGGACTTTCATGATCAGGTTGACAGATAAGTAGCTAAATTTCTGTCAATCTCTAGTTTAAAATTACTGCGGTATTAAACACCAAATAATGTTTAACATATTAAATAAATTATAAATTTAATTATGTGTTTAAAAATAGCAAAACCATAAAATAGAAACAGATAAATATTAGATTAATGGAATAACCATGGCTTAGATTATTTTTGAGAGACATATCTATGAATATTTGCATTTCTTTCCTATCATAAATAAGTAGAGAAGTGCTCAAAATCATATTTTAAAATCCTAACTCCTAAGATGATGATTTTAGGATAGGGAATCTTTGGGAAGTGATTAGATCATGAGGATAAAGTCCTCACATAGGGAACTCGAATCCATAAAAACCAAGATCAAAGAGAGCTTTCTATCTCTTTTCCACCATATGAGAACACAGTAACAAGATGGCCATCTATGAACCAGGAAGCAGGCTCTCACCAGATATCAAATCTGTTGGTACCTTGATCTTGGTCTTCCCAGTCTCTAGAACTCTGTAAAATAATTTTGTTACTTATAAGCCACTCAGTATATGGAATTTTGTTAGAGCAGCCCAAACTGATATAAAATAAGCAAGATTAGAAAGTCATAAGCTAACTCAAAATTAATTTATGTGAGGCTTAAACTTTACCACTTTTAATCTAGCGTCTATTTTCATGTGTTCCAGTTATATGGGTATGGACAAATAGAATAAGTATAGTGCCAGTAAAAGCAGATGCTTAATAAATAAATGTTGAGTTGAATTTAGAGACCACTATTCCAAATTCTCTTAACAAGATTCAGAGTTTTATTCAACAATAGATTGAATAAGTGGCACTCATCAAACTGAAAGATGGTATTCAGTTGTTGAGAGTTTAGCAAAGATTGGTAAAAATGTATAGATGTTTTCAGCAACATCCACACAGACAAACTTAAATGCTAAACTAGCATGATATTTAAACAAAGCACTATATTCTGTTTCTGCTAGTGCAAACTCTGCTCATGTGGAAAATTGGACCTATTGAAATTTATTTATAAATACAGAAAGCTTTTCAGGGTTGGGGTTCAGGAGTTATATATTTTACAGTTTTAGAATAACTTTCCCCAAAACATAAAAATTATTTAAATATTATAGTTATTGTCAATAAACATTGGGCTATGCATAAATAAATAAATTAATTAATGTTATAGTTATTGTCATTTAAAAGATAAATTGGTTAATGCTGAACATTGCTTCCTCCTATTTTCAAATTTTAGCTTCTCTTTCAGGCAGAGCAACTAATCATCCCCACAAAATAAGTGTAATTACATTATTTGATTTTTTTCATTTTTTTTGTCCTAATATTAATTAATATGTGTTATACTACAGCAAATGTTATGTTTACATTTTCTCAGATAGCTAGATTTGGTGCTAAAAGAATTAATCAAATTGACTTTGGGGTATGTTGGAGGAAGAATAATGTTCTCTATCATCTCAAAGATGTACATGTCCTAATCCCTGGGACCCATGACTACATTAACTTCTCCTGGAAAAGGGATTTTGCAGTTGTAATTCAGGTAAGCATGTTGAAATGAGGAGATTATTTTAGACTATTCAGTTGGACCTTATACAATTGCAAGTTTCCTTACAAGAGAGAAATAGGAGTCGAAGCTAGGAAAAAGTGATGTGTTGGTGGAAGTAGAGAGAGAGTCAGGTGGTCAGGAGCCAAGGAATGTAGGCAACCTCTTAAAACTGGAGACAACTGAGAAGGGATTCTCTCTGGAGTTTCTGGAAGAGACCATTGCTAAGGAAATCTTATTGTCACCCTGGTACAATGTATTTCAGACCTCTGACCTCAAAAATGATAAGATAACAAATTTGTGTTATTTTTAAACCACATAGTGTGGTAATTTGTACTGCAGCTATGGGAATCTAATACAAGACATGAGACGGAAACTGAAAATTAATATCTTCCTTTGTTGCCTATGTGCTGTCAATTTCTTTGTTCTTATTCTCTTTGGTAATTTTGTCCTTATATGACTTTGCATTATATATTTCCTTACTTGTTTTTATATTTTATTTCAGTAGTATATAAAGGCCACATGCATTTGGACTTTGTTTTCTTCTCTGTGATATGCCTACAATAAGGCCTTGCACATGATTTCTGTTAATCACTGAATGAAACATGCATGAAGATTATTATGAAAATCTAGAACTCCATTATAGGAATAATGATTACTTAGTGTGTAGGAGAAACATTTGCTAGAAAATTAATAGTAATGATAATATCTTAACATTTGAATATTGCTTTATGATTGACATACATTATCTTATTAGCTTTTGAATCATATTTTAAAGTTTAGAAAATCAAATATTATAGTTTTCATTTTTGTAGTCACAATATCTAGCACAGTTTCTCCGTAAACAAATAACATCAACCATTAACTACATACGTCCCAGCTGTCAATGCTAAGAATTTCATGTTTTTTGATATTCTTTTCCTCATGTTAGGGATTAGGCAAAAGATTGAGAGTTTCACTTGTTTATCCAATATTTCACAGCTAGTAAGTAGCGATAGTAAGATTTAGAGTCATTTGTTTCAGACCAGGAAAGTCCAGTATACCTATGTTATAAGGGCAAGGAGTAAAGTTGTGCATGAGTATTGAAGGGGTAAAATTTAAGGAGTAAAATTTAAGTCTTAGTCATTGCTTGAATATAGAGGAGTTACTTGGATGAAGCCCAGATACCACATTAATGTAAATTCCAAATACTACATAGATTAAAGTCTTTAAAGAGCAACCAAATATATTAAAATAATATGAGTTATTATATTACATTTTTAGAATGTTGAAGATCTCTCTTAGATTTTAAATGCATTATGATAAAGTAGAGAAGCCTGATATATTCAACCACCAGTTTAAAGAAAGTGGTTATATTGTGTAATGCCACAATCAAAATTTAAGGAAAAATGATAAGATGAGAGACATTTCACAACTCAGATCATAAACAAATGGCTAACCTCCCAAATATATAAAGAGTTCCTACAAATTAAGAAAATCAATAGAACAATTGTCAAAGAACATGAAAAACCAGTTTCTAGAAACTCTCAAATATATGAAAATATCTTCGCCGTCACCTTTACAAAGAAAAATGGAAAATAGCAATTTTTTTGTAATCGGCTTAATTGATGAACATAAATATTTGATTAAACTCTGTATTAACAGGTCTCAATCATTATTGACAGAGTTGTAAACTGTTAAAATGTACATGGAGTACAATTTGGCCAAATCTATTAAGAATACACATACTAACAGTGTGTGTCTAACAGTTTAAATTCTGGGAATTTAGAAACATATGTGGTTGAAAATATTTCAAGTAATGTACATACAATTTTCTCAATGCATCATTGTCTATAATTATTGAAAACATTTGGAAGCAATACAAATGTCTTTCAATAAGGAATTGCGTAAATAAATTATGATAAATCCCTATAATGGAATACTATGAGGATTTAAAAAAAGAATAAGCTCTTATGCTCTGATATGGAAAGTTTGCCAAGATAAATTATGAAAGGCAAAAATCAAGGTTTTGAACAATGTGTATTGCATGCTCTCTTTGTTCAAAAGCAAGGGGTTGGAAGAGAAACATGCATTTGTATTTAATTGTGTACATTTTTAAACATCTTTTTGAGACCATTAACATTTAATACAAATTATAAAAATTATGCTTTTCTACTGCAAGTCATGGGGTGAGTTGGATAAATGGGCTGAACCATGGGAGACAGGCATTCTTTTGCAAATAAATTTAGTTTCTATAATGGAGTGAAAATGTCCCATTTTTATAACTTCTTTAGTTTATTCTACAAAGTAAATGTGAATAAAATAATTATTCCTAACCTCTCAGAAAAGAAGAACATGATGTTTGATGGAAAATAGAAGTATAAATTATTGCACAGAAATTTTTAAAAAATATTATTTTTCTAGGACTACTTGGCTGGGCAATATATTTCACAAAATGTCTAAGATAAATAAGGCAGATATTAATGCCTTTGACTAGTTTTCATCACTGTTGGCTTTTTCCTTCTTAATGTAATAAAGTGCTGATGTTTTACCATGGCATAATCACCTTATAAACTAGGGTGTTGGTAAAGATCACTTTTAAAAATAATTTAGAGAAATAGAAGGAGGAGGAGGATAGAAGCCAAGTTACATATCATATCAAAATAAGATGAGAAAGAAAGCAAAATATAAAGTAGAATTTAAAATCACTTTTGTTTCCATCTGGCAAGAGGACCAAAATGGAAAGTAAAATAAAGACACATTGTAAACTGTACACTGAGAATTACAGTGATGATCTAATTAAATTAGTCACAGTGAAATTCAGATGCCTTATTTTTTCTGAAATGTAAAATAATAAGGTAGTGAATAAGTACTAAGATTTTTCAACCATTCAAGAAAGTATTTTAGTTTTCAATTTCAAGTGACAAAGTATGTCAAAATAAGAGGCATAAGGAAAGTATATATTAAAATTTTTGAAAATTAATGTTTATTTTTACCTATTATATATTGTATTACAAGTTGTGTAAATAGGCAAATATTTCCATATGATTTCTATGGCAAATTTATAATCTGTTCTCTTATCACAGTCCTGGTTTTAAATACTCTGTTCTAGAGTCCCCATAAATCACCAAGTGTTCCAGAAATAGTTCCTTTCAAGATATGTATTTCTGGTCAGAAAAAATGTCTGAAATTTTGTTTGTTTTGGAATTAAATGAATCATATTTCTGTGAGTGTGTGTGTGTGTGCGTGTGTGTGCACATGGTGTCTTACGTTCCTCAACTGAAGAATAAAGTGATTTTAATTATCTTACTCATTTTTTATGAATATAGAAGAATTATCAATTAACAATATTATATGTAACTTTAAAGGGCTACTTGTTAAAGAGCTATAAAATTGAGATAAGACAATTTTGAGGTGCAAAATTGAGGTGCAAATACATACTGATTTCTTTTCTTTCACCCAAGCTGACCTAGGATCTTAGTAAATGTTAACCTAACCTGTTCATGTCTGTACCTGGAGAGAGGCTGGAGAGCCAGGTCAGAAACTAGGAATCAGTAGTAGGACACATCAGACACAAGACTAGGAGCCCATGGATTTTGAAGGTGATTTTGTTACTTTTGACAGCAAACAGGAGAAAGCATGCTGACATTAAAATAGACTTTCCATTTGAGTCCTTTATGCAGGAGAAAAGGTGAATTGGCCATTTGGTAATAAAAAGCACAAGTAGATGTATGGCATGTCATACATGTAATTTTATAATTTCAGCTGAATAACTGTACTTTAAATAGTGAAATTTTAAAAGTGCATATCAAAGGGAAGCTTCCAGCATTGTTTTAAGAATGGATCTGACAAGGGCAATGTTGAGGTTTAGCTCAGAAAGGTCAGATACGAAATCAGGGCAAAAGGAAAGGAGGTTATGGGAGAGATTCAAAAAAGGAAGACCACCCCAAACTCTCTCTTTCTCTTTTTTTAAGACAATTTTTAAAAATGATTTTATTGATTTGTTTGAGAGAAAGTGAGATAGACAGAGCTAGCACAAGCAGAGAGAGGGGCAAAGGGAGAGGAAGAGGGACAAGCAGACTCCCTGCTAAGCTTGGAGCCTGAGGTGGGGCTAGGTCACAGGACACTTAGACCATGACCAGAGCTCAAGTCAGATGCTTAAAGGATTGAGCCACCTAGGTGCCTCTACCCCAACTCTTAGGTTAGAGTTTCACACAAGCATTTCTAGGAGACAGGTTGTCAGTTTTAACTACATGAATTTATTTGGTGATATATCTCAAATGCTTAGGTTTAAGGCTACTGTTAACAAACTACACCTAGTTTGTTTTTAGAAAACTTTTTAATTGCCAATTCTTCTTCTTCTTAATTAATTCATTATAAACCATTTGACATACTAATAGGTCACAAACTCAGTATTTAGCACTGGAAAATGAAAGAATGAGTAAGAATCATACTTGATTTTCATTACCTCGTGAACAATTATTTTTTTTAAATGAATTCTATAATTACAACTTTTTAAAAAGGCATTTTTATTTATTTATAGATGAGACACACAGAGTGAGGCAGAGACATAGATAGAGGCAGAAGCAGGCTCCCTGTGGGGACCCTGATTTGCGGAGCTCAATCCTAGGGCCCCAGTATCATGACCTGAGCCGAAGGCAGTTGCTTGACCACCAAGCCCACCCAAGCACCCCTAGTTATAACAACTTTGTCAGTATTATTGTTAGATTGTAGTTTTTGAACTATTTTCTGGATGAGATAGACCAGCTAAAATGGTTGGATCTGAACTTTATGCTATAGCATTCTAAGAGGAATGAAGAGTAGATTTTTTTTTTGATTTGTTACAAATTTATTTTTTATCTTCAAGTTTGAACATGCATCGTTGCTCCAGCCCTTTTATTTTATTTTTTAACTTTTATCTGAATTCTAGTTAGTTAACAAACAGTGCAATATTGGTTTCAGGAGAGGAAGGAATACATTTTTAAATAATCTTCACTGAATATGTAAATAGATGTACATTGCAGCATACACATCAGCATACACATACTATTCCTGTGACAGCATGTTTGACTCTTTATGAGTTTATCCTAATGCTTTGCTTAGGTAATCTGGAATCCATTGAACAAACAAATGTTCATTTTACTTTTTTATTATTTATACTACATGCTATAACTAATCAGAACAGATTAATCTAACACCTCCTATAAGCAATACGTTTTTCTGACACTTCATAGATAAAGCTTAAAAAATGAAAAAATAATTATTTTAGGACCTTGCAAAACATGACATGAAAGAATCGTCTTGACAGTGCTGAGGGTGAGTTCTCAAACAGTGTCACTCAAGTGGGGTAGTTCCTGTTTTCTTTAGATAACTTTCTGGTCTGATACTGACCATCACTACCTGCGTTTGGCTTTCTTATTTATATCATTTGCTTATTCCCTGTGGGAATCGAGTCACAATTTCTAAAATAAAACATGGCTGCAGCCACTGATAATCCAAGAAGAATGCTTTTTACTAAGGGAAGTCTATGGAAACCCTGGGGAGAGCTTTCAGGAAGGAGATTGAATTAGGGGGGCCTTGGAAGCAGGCTCACAAAAATCCCAAAAATGCTGAGATGTAAGGAAACCATAGATAAGGGAACAAGCCAGACCACCCTGCCCTAAGGTGTGGGCGGGGAGGGTGTCTTGTTAAAACAGCTACTTGTGACCAACAAAAAACTCTTCAGACTCTAAAAAGGAAGTAAGCCATAAAGATGGTATCACTAGTCCTTACTCAATGGTGATATCAATGGATATGTTAAAAGAATTTAGCTTCCTTGATTAGGCTCTCAATAAAAGACCAACCCTACAAGTCCTCAACCCTGTCGGGACTTCTTACTACTTCTGAGAGCTTTCTCTGTATCTTTACTTAATAAACTTCTATCTCTTTACTCACTCCTGTGTCTGCAAGATTCAATTTTCAACTACGTGAGACAAGAACCAAGCTCTCTGGAATCAAGATTACTTCTGGTTGAAATACCAGGAAGAAAAATGGTTGATAAAATCTTGGTTTTTGTTAATTTATCTCAATAAAAGCCCACTGGAACTCCAAAAAAAAAAAAAGAAAAGAAATACCTGGTAGGTTTCCATTGAAAATGTGGTACATACAGAATGCCTTGCAGTTGCATTAACAATAAAACCTTGATATTGTCACATCCTGGGGGACATTTCCCAAATTATCAGTTGGGTATAGGACAATTATTAAGAAATAGTTTGGTCTCAAAAAGACCAAGCAATGGCTGTTACTGTGTCCTCTTGGGGTTTACCAGCTTCTCATGGTGAAGTAGCAATCTCATTGGAGAAAAGCAGTATCATCCTGAGTCCTAAGCAAATCCTGATAGTCTGGTGAGTTTATTCTCATAAGATAAGTAAATAGGTAGATAATAAAATTATTAATAAAATTATTCTTTCTTGGATCTTTCTTGTACAAGGAGGAAATTAAAAATAATAATTTCTATGTTCCTTTCTGGTTTACCTTTCTAGGATCTCACTCTTATCTCAGTTGCCCTTTTCTCTTGTAAGCAGGAAGTGTAAAATTCTGCTAAATTTAACTGCCTTTTAGACACTGAGCTCCTCCTGCAGCAGTCCTCATGACATGAAATTTCCTATAACAAAGTCTTAGTGATACAGGAGAGCTTGTTTCTTGTCTCACAGAGTCGAAGAATGAATCTCGAGGACACAGGAGAGTAAAAGGATAGAAGTTTATTAAATAAAGATACAGAGAAAGCTCTCAGAAGTAGTAAGAAGTCCCGACAGGGTTGAGGACTTGTAGGGTTGGTCTTTTATTGAGAGCCTAATCAAGGAAGCTAAATTCTTTTAACATATCCATTGATATCACCATTGAGTAAGGACTAGTGATACCATCTTTATGGCATACTTCCTTTTTAGAGTCTGAAGAGTTTTTTGTTGGTCACAAGTAGCTGTTTTAACAAGACACCCTCCCCGCCCACACCTTAGGGCAGGGTATTCTGGCTTCTTCCTTTATCTCTGGTTTCCTTACATCTCAGCATTTTTGGGATTTTTGTGAGCCTGCCTCCTTGGCCCCATACCTAACCTGGCCTAGCCCCATTTGTCCCTAACTCATCAGTAGCCACTACTGTTTTCACAAGCTGATGTATTAGGTACTGGAAAACATTTGGAAGTATCGTGATTGCACTGATGTGAAGTAACAATGTCAGGAAATATAGTTTATTATGTCATATAATTCTGAAAGTAACAAATTCTTTACTCCTAGTCTTTTATCAATGACAGATTTTATCTACTTTAATTTATCTTCTCTTTATACTTGGGCTCTAGAGATAACATAGGAAGGTTGGGATAATTTTGTATAATGCTAAGGAAGCTATGCAAAGAATTATAAATTAGATAAGTATTAATAACAGTGACGATTTCATATCAACATATCTTTGTCTCAAAAATACATCCCTGAGTAAGGGACAGGAGGGGCTAGGTGGGGAGAGATAGATAGGGGCTATGTGATTAGGCTCACAGAAATCCCCAAAATGCCAAGGTGTAAGGAAACCAGAGATAAGGGAGCAAGCCAGACCACCCTGTCCTAGGTAGGTGTGGGTGGAGAGGGGGTCTTTTTTATGACAGTCATCTGTGTCCAACAAATAACCAGACCCCAAAGAAGAAGTAAGCCATTAAAGACATTATCATCACTCCTTAATGGTGATATCCAGAGATAATGCTAAAAGGATTTAGGTTCCCTGATTGGCTTTCAATAAAAGATGAACTATACAAGCCCTCAGTAGCAACCCTGTCGGGATCCCTCTCACTTCTGAGAGCTTTCTCTGTATCTTCACTTAATAAACTTCTCTCTTTACTCACTCTCCTTTGTCTGAGAGATCCATTCTTCCACTCGGTGAGACAAGGACCAAGCTCTTCAGTATCATCCCGACGTCTAATGGGAATGCAGGTTATGGGAGAACAGAAGACTAGCTGAGGACAAAGCACAAGCCTGGGATAGCACATTGACAAGTCCTTGAAACAGATAAAGGGACCTTCCTCTACAGACTCAACTGCCTCTATGTTACTACTTTGCTAAGGGCAGAAGGCAATCTTAGCCCGACCCCCAGGATCCTGTAGGTCTACTTTAACATATAAAAATTCCTTTAGAAATTTCCTTTATCTCTAAACCCCCAAGATACGTGTTGGTAATCATCCCCCAAGCACATGGCCCACCGATATACATCTGAAGGGTCTCATGACTCAGGTTTTATTAGACAGTAATAGGTGACCTTTTTGCAACAACAGCTAGCCCCCTCAAGGTCCTGGAAACCTTGCTTTCAAAATTCCTTAGAAAGCAGCTATCCTCAAACCCCTCCCAACTCCGAGGTATATAATCAGCCACCCCCCTCACAGGCCCAGGGCAATAGGTCTTCCTGCCCACAGGTCCTGCCCTTTTGCTTTAATGAAATGACCATTTTGCACCAAAGATGGCTAAAGAATTCTTTCTTGGTCGTCGGCTTCGGACCTTGCCTATATTCCAAAACTTCATCACAGGCACCTTTCTGTCCTTACTTCCAAAGCTTTCAAGTATCACATGCTTCTCAAAGGGATTCAGTGACAGTACTAGAGAGAAGTTAATTCTATAAAGTGCTTTTTTGCTCTTCATGCACACACACACATGCATACATACATTCGTGCATCGGTTATCATAAAAGGATATACTGGTCAAATGTCCATCTGAAAACCCTGTGCATTTTGAAAATACCAGTTAAGAGATGTACTCAGAAAATAATTGGAACAGACTGTCAGAGAATGTTTGATGATCTCTTGGACACATTTAAAAAAAAAAATCATTGTTCTGATAATCAACCTTCAAAACTAGGTGTTCCTGCTTCTCAGGGCCTGGGATTTACTGGCAGTCAAGTATAGTTATTTGTCCTTATAGACAGCATGGAAGAGACAAATATTCTACTTCAATAAAATTTTAAAAACCCACATAAATAGATTAACAAGACTAGATATCCTTCAGTTAAATATGAGAAACAATAGCACTCAATATCAGTGAACCAGATATTATAAAACCACGTTCTCAATCATAGACAAGTTACCCGGAATACAAGTTATCAAAATCTGCTTAATGAAAAAGAACTACACCAAGAATTTTTTTTGTAATTAGAATGCTCAAAGACATCAAATTTTGATAATCTGATATGTTCACATAGATAAAGATAATTCTCATTAGGGCAACTATGATGAGGAAGCAGAAGGCTAGCTGAAGACAAAGCACAAACTAACACCCCGCAACCACTACCACCCCCAGGTAGGATGTGTGTGACATTCCTCCAGGAAGCTCCCAACTGTCTTAATGTTAATGCCTTGCTAGAGGGAAAAGCAACCTTAACTTGACATTGGCAAGGCTTTGGTATCCTGTGAGTCTTCTTTAACATCTGAAAATCCTTTTGAAACCTCTCATTTCCTTATCTCCCTCACTCCCAAGAGTATAAGGATTATATAAGTATAATAGTATGTATAAGTATATAAGCCACCCCCACAACCCCAGGACAGCAGCTCTTTCTGCCTCTGCGTCCTGTCCCCTTGCTTTAATAAAACTACCATTTTGCACCCAAAGATGTCTTAAGAATTCTTTCTTGGTCGTCAGCCTCACCCCCACCAATCCTCATCTATATTCCAAAACTAAAACAACTAAATACTAACGTTACCCTAAAGTAGCAAACATTTTATGCATGACGTTCAGGTGAGTATTACCAGAGTTCGCCTCTGTTACGCTGTGTGTATATTACAGTTCTTCCCCAAACCTTCTTACCAGCCTGGTCTTTCAATAGCACTTTACTCTCTATGATACAATTGCAAACAGTTTTGGTGTCCTAGTAACCATTTGATGTCTTTGAGGTGATTTTGCACATATGGGCTCACATTCATGTATAGTTGATTTCATAAAACTCTTACAGGATATTCTTACTTCCCTCATTTTATAGATATACTTAGCAACTTGATTTGCCCATGAACTACCTGCATCATTATATTGTTTGACTTTGAGTCTTTTATTTTTCCCCTCAGTAATGTTATCTGCTCTTAAATTACATTATATTTTACTTTATACTCAAAAGTGCAATCCAGCACAGGTGATATCTACATATTTTGAGAGAAAGATTGCACAAAGTCTCACATAAACTGATCAGTAAATAACACTTTGAACCCACAAAATATAGTGTAGGTCACAAATTCAATTTTCTAATAGTCATATTGACAAAAGAAACCAAACAGATTAAATTAATTAATGCATTTTAAGAAATAATGTATAATTATGTCATTTATTCAATGCATAATATATAGTTAAGAATGATATATTTTCACTTTTTCCATTTAGTTGTGCAAAATGCAATGTGCATTTTATACTTAAATTGCACCTCAATTCAGACTAGCCACATTCCAAAAGTTCTGTGTCTATCTATGGCTAGTAGTTATCATACTAGACCATGCAGCCTTAGATATGTAAAGGACCCTAATTCACAACTAAAACATTTAACATTTAACATGGCCTCAATTCCTTGTTAATGGTTTAAATATTATTTTTATATTTTCAGATTAAACATTTAGTTTGATGTATGATTTTCGACAGCTTTACCATATAATACCGTCTTAAAAATGAGAAAGCCTTTATTTCTATTCATCATTTTCCACTTTTATAAACTATTTTTTATTTTATATTTTACTGGTCAACATAATGCACTAAAATAAAAATGTAAACAATCACAAAGAATATAAACTTAATTATTTGAGCTTATGTGGGTAATACTTAGCATATTTTACTTTATGTAATATTTGAATATGTGTAAGAAATAACTGGTTCATTTTTTCAACTGTGGATTTTAAAGTTGAAAAAGACATTCCAAATGTTCATTTTAACTCTTCATTTAGGTACTTGTGACTTTTTAAAATTAAATGATTGTATGAATAAGACTTTTTTTTTTCCTTTCAAGAAGTCATAGCATACGGTTATTTTTGAAATAAAATGTTTAGAAAATGGTTAGCCTAAATTTACGTTAAGACATTCTACTTAATTTTCTCAAAGACATTTAAACTGTCTTCAGATAATAGGAACAGGTATTTTTATGGCTTCATTTTATGTTAGGCAATAATCAACATCATAAAATTCTATAAAATGCAATTCATAAAATTCTACATGGCATGTAGATAAAGATTTCTGATTCAGTTACTATGCGGATTTAAACAAAATCACCCTTAATTGGAACAAACCATTGTTGAAATATATTCAAAATCTAGTATCAATTAATTTAAAAGACAAACTTTTATTAACTATGAGAAATTTTCAAGGATAGACAAAAAAACAAAAACAAAAACAAAAGCTATTTTGATGTGTATTATTAGTCTGACATTTTATTTTAATTATCAGTTTTTGAACATATTCACAGCAAGAACCATGTTTTATGTATATTTTTTAAAAACCTGATAATCTACTAAAGATAATTCTTTTTACATAAAATATTTCATTATGTATTGTGTGAACACGACAGATTAGATACCTAAATTACCAACTTTTAGAATAATCACTTTATAGGATGAAGATGCACATGGAAGACAAAATATTTCAGCAAATTATTAACTATCTTTTCTATAAACTGAAGGTTGAAGAAATAATATTATCTAGGAAAAGTTTAACAAGGGAATTTCCTATTCTTAACCTGCTTTTTAGGTTTTAAAAAAATACTTCAAAATAATGTGTAAGATAGTTGTTCTAATTATGATCCCTATTACATCACAGTGCAACATTTTCCTTTGTTGTAATGACTTTCACAGAGAAATAATGCATACTAAAAATACACATTGTACTTCTAGAAACATTACAGAAAGATATTGAAGTATAATGTACAATAAATGTAAGAAATACTCAAAATTATAGAAATGATATAGAAATAATATAGATAGAATGAATGAAATATTGTCTTCTCCTGGCTTAAGCTAGAGTCTTGTACATACCTACCATAGTTAATGATACGTAATTTCCAAGAAAGCAAACTAAACTTACTAAATTATATAATAAACATTTTATAGACCAAACTCTATTTTGTTTTAAAATATAGGGCATCTAAAGTATAGTTCCTATAAAGTTTGAATATCTTTATACACTAGGTAAATAGCACACAAGGAAAAAGAAAAGATCAATCACTAAGCTTTGTTCCCAGTAGAGTGTGAACAAGGTATTTGTTGAGAGAATGGATGATTCACATCAGCATATGTCTTTGTGATACTGCTCATTATGATGTTAAATACCTAGACACAGAACTATCTTTTTGTTTATCACTAAGTTACTGTGCTTTTTTCTGGACATGATAGTTGATTTGTTATCAGAGCTTTAGCGGAAAGGTAAAGAAGAATGTCTAGTTAATGTTTATCCACATTTATTTTCCTTTAAACATCCATTTTAAGAAGATGAGACAAACCAGAAGAGACTCTTACCTATAGGAAACAGAGAGTCACTGGAGGGGAGGTTGGTGGGGGGCAGGGTAACTGGGTGATGGACATTAAGGAGGGCATGTGATGGAATGACCACTAGCTGTTCTATAAGACTGATGAATCGCTGACCTCTACCTCTGAAATCAATCATACATTATATGTTAATTAATTTAATTTAAATACTTTTTCTTTTTTTAAAAAAAAGAGGTGTCATTTTTTATTAGGTCTCCAGGAGTGTGTGACCTGATGAAGGTAAGGATTTGAAAAGCCAGTAAGTGAGGACTGTTGCTATTGGGATATGGCCTTTGCAGAGTTGAGTGTTGAAAGGAGAAAACATAACAGGAATGCGAAAAAGTATCACTCCTCTTTCAGTTGCTTTCTTCCTCACAGTGTGAGAGAAGAAAAGATATGCCTTGAACGGTCAATCTATAATCTAAAAATACTGTACTATGTATTTTGTGAAGAATCTGGGCTTTAAATCACATTTTTTAATATTTGGTTGTTTGCTAATTTAATGGCACTTTAATAATCTGTAATTATTAAAATAAATCTTTTCTGAAAAAGGCAAATAAAGGACACATTTGCCACATAGATTTAAATAAGTAGTTTTTAGCTATTTTTAAAGTTGCATAAACATTTTTATATTTTAGTGTTCTGCAGAAAATTTAGAACTCATGATTTGCATCAGTCCAGGTAAACTCATTAACTGAAGAATCGATTAGAATATTTATTAAAAATTTATATTCCTGGTTCACTATTAGCCACTATAACACAAGGAGTGAATGATAAAATTCCACTACTTAATTAACACAATCCATATAATGAGATGAAATACATTATCTCCCCCCCACCAAAAAAAAGAGAAAAGTAGCAAATACTATTACTTATATAAAATCCAGACAAGGAGATTTATTTTGTTTTATTCTAATTGTGACATGAGCAAAGTGGATTCTTTAGAAGCAAGACATGGTAGACTTTGGATATGAAAACTATGAACAACAGGGGTTATAATAATATTAGAAGCAGGGAGAAGAGAAGAAATTAAGGATTTTTGAAAAATGTGAAGAACAAGTAGATAAAATCAGCCCTAATATGTTTTCCAGTTAATTATTTTTATACATTTGAATAATATTTGGGAGCAGTTGAGAAAACAGAAGCACACATTCATACCCACACTTAGGATCACATGCTAAAATGTCTATTCTTTCTAAATAATGGCGTGTTAAGATATTATTATTTTAAACGTCTTCCTAGTGAGTGCTGTGAATTTATTGCAGTTTAAAAGAGATTTAGCTAATAGAGAGTTTCCAGATTCACTATTCATCAACACTGAATATTGGCTTCCATTTGACTGATAAGTATAATTAATTTATGGATCAAAAATGTCCTTCCCATGCACATTCATACCTAAAGAAAGCAATATCTAAAGCTTTATCTTCATAATTTATATTTTACATTACACAATATTATGTAATACAGGAATGGATATTCCTGAATAAGCAGATGTCCATAAGAATGAAGTTTAGCTTTTTTACTGAGAGGAAAATATCTAAATCTAAGCTGAATTTTTAAATTTCCAGTATCTCCTTCCTTTTTTATTAACTCATTTAATCCTTTAAAAATCTAAGTCACAAGTGACACAAGTCCCTTTAGTTATATTTCTATTTAGAAGCTGAAGAAAATTGTAAGTTATAAAATTGTTAATCTATGCTGTTATTACTCTAGTTTTATGTAAAGGATGAAGAGGATTTGTTCAGATTTTTCAAATTCCAAAAGTAAAGTTCCATCATGGTTAAATATTAAGCATTATTAATATTTCCTTATTTCACCTGTGCCAAAGAAAATTTGCTATATTAAAAAGGTTATTTGTTAAACCAAAATCAATAACAATCAAATTATTATTTATTTATTTTAAAAATCTGAGGAAACAAATTGAGGACAATATAGTCAAAGCAAAAGAAAAAGTGAAAAGAAACTGATTACACAGATAATCATGGAAATTTACTTCAAAGATGTTTTTTTTAAATTATTTTCTTTAGTTCTTTAAGTTTTATTCATGTTAATGTTTTATCATTACAATGCAAGTGTGGAAAAAAAAATCAAGTATGCTTTCATTACCAGCATGAAAATCCTTGAGAATTAAAATAGCTTTTATTTTACCACCTGGCTTGTTTTATGAAATTAAGTCTGCATGTATTTGTGTGTGTGTGTTTGAAAATTCCACTCAATACTTTATGACTATTTGACAACTGATATTGTGGAGCCTCAGCTTATAGTGACAAAATTAGAAATATGTATATTAGATCATGACTACTACACAAAACATTTTACAACTAAAAGAAGACTAACTGCTGCAAAGTTTGTTCAGGCAAAAAAAAAAAAGAAAGAAAGCTACTATATGAGTGAAAATGTCACTAATCATCTATTATCATGTGTCACAAGTCATGAGGACAAAGATTTGCAGATCTCATTTGGGCTCCCTCAGGTTTTATATGACTCATGCATATGCAGTTAGATTGGAGGCTCCATTCAAGGCTGGTTTGGTTGGAGTAGCTTAGCTGGGGCAGCTGTGCTCCATGTGTCTTTCACCATGTTTTTCTGACCCACAGGCCAGCTGGAGCATCTTTTCAATGAAGATGGTGGAGGCGTAAAACGGCAAGCAAAATACAATGAACCTCTTGAAATTTAAAGTGAAAACTGATGGCATCCCAAACAGTTGTGGCTCAATTAGGCAAACCATGATGGAAATCATGAGTGGCAATTAATTCCCACGTGCTGTGGGAGATCACTGCAAAGAGTATAGATGCTAAGAAAGATGATATGTTGGGACTGACAATAGAATGTGATTAAAAAAATGAAAAGTCAATTTTCATTATGTTTTAAGTATGTGATAAGAACAATCCCATGGATATTCGGTCTCACAAATAAACAGAAAAAGGCAAATAAAAATCATAACGATATATGACTTTTTTTTTTTTTTAAGATTTTATTTATTTGTTCATGAGAGATACAGAGAGAGGCAGAGACACAGGCAGAGGGAAAAGCAGGCTCCACACAGGGAGCCCAATGCAGGACTCAATCATGGGACTCTGGGATCATGATCTGAGCCAAAGGCAGATGCTCAACCACTGAGCCACTCAGGCATCCCAAGATATGACTTTTCAATTAAGTATGCAAAAATTTATGTGTGTGGTTTCTTTTCTTTTTTTTTTTTAATATTTTATTTATTTATTTGAGAGAGAGAGAGAGCACACAAACAGAGGGAGAGGCAGAGAGAGAGAGGGAGAAGCAGGCTCTCTGGTTAGTAGGGAGTACAATGTGGGGCTCCATCCCAAGACCCTAGGATCATGATCTTGGTCAAAGGCATCAGATGCTTAAGAGATTGAGCCACCCAGGCACCTATAAGTAATTTTTTTTTTTAAAGAATTGGATATTAACTTTATAAAGGCATATTCCTTGGTAGAAGTCATATAAGTAAATGCAATTTGGAAAACTGTCAATATACACTAATGCTGAAAATAAGGAGTTTGTAACTGAGCAGTTAGGCTTTTAATCCTTAAACATGTGGTACCTAAATATCTCTGAGAATTTGGTGAAGGGAAGTTTCCCCATAAAAAATCACATGGTGCATACACTAGAGTATTTGCCTATTTTCAGGTGTTTCATTTAAATTTTATAGGCCATACAATATCTGCTGAGAGCTAATGGATCTCATTGACAGGTACACAAAAGTTACAAATGAAGATGTTCATGCAGCATTGTCTGGAACAGCAAAAAATGTTATCATCCTAAGGGCCAAAAGATAAAGACCTAGATAATAATATGTGTGGTATTCATTTAGAAGAATATCACAAGATTGTGCAAAGACTGTACTAGATCCATAGATATTGATAAGAATGAATCTCAGTAGCAAAATGATAACTGAAAAAGAAAATTAAGTATTAGATCTTGAATGCTATGTGATCTGTCAGTTAAAAAACTTAAAAAATGCAATGATGTGATTATGAATGCATATGTATTTGAATGGGGAACTCACATTACATATCTGAGCAAGTGTGACAATGGTGGTAGAAGGTAGATTTTATTTATTTATTTATTTATTTTCAATTTTTTTTTTAAAGATTTTATTTATTTATTCCTGAGAGACAGAGAGAGAGAGAGAGAGAGAGAGAGAGAGAGGTGGAGACACAGGCAGAGGGAGAAGCAGGCTCCATGCAGGGAGCCCGACATGGGACTCGATCCCGGGTCTCCAGGATCACACCCTGGGCTGAAGGCAGGTGCTAAACCACTGAGCCACCCGGGCTGCCCGGCAGTTTTTATTTTAAATAAAGCATAGAAAGTCATAGCGGGAAGAAACAAAAAATTAGGAAGATTGTGGTATGTATATCCAAAATTTCTTTCCATGCCTCCTTTAGCTAAAGCCAAAAGAGAAAGCTAATGGATTAAGGGAGTATAATTTTCTGGTAGCTGGTCTAGTGAGAGACATCAGCAGAGACACCACACGTTTTCTGGCTCTAAGCTGAGAGGAGCTGCTATAGAGAATTAAAACAATATAAAGATCAGTCATACTTTCCTGGTTTCTCGTACTATTTCAGAATTATTTCATTTCTTATGTTACTTAAGAATTGAGCTTTGCATTTACATAAGCAAGTGGCCCATTGAAGCAGAGCCAAATTCAATGTCTATGCTGCACAGAAAGAAAATGCTGGCAGCATAGAAATAGTAGTTTGTCCCCAGTGAAATGACAACATCACTTATGAAAAAGCCTCAAGTTCCTTAAGAGCCCAAGATACGATGAATTATGTTATTCATTTATTTAACAAATATTTCCTGTTTACCATTTGTTTTCAGATAATTTTGAGAGGACATTTTGTGTAAGCCGTAACGGTATAAACAAGGATCAAGTACATTCTTTGTCGTGTGCGAAAGCATACATATGAAAAGCAAAAATATAACATGAAAATAATTGAACTAAGTCATTTGTGGATAAAATCCTGTGAGAGGGCTTTTTATTCTCTGAGAAAGAGACACTTGTTTATTGGTGTGTTTGCTTTCCTGAGGGAAGAATCTACCTGGGAAGACCTAAGAAAGAAAGTTAGTCTGAGTACTTTGAGATAGAATTTTTTAAATGGCACTTTTTTTTTTTTTTTTTTTTTTTGGCATAGGAATGCAGTGGAAAAGCCATCACTGAGAAATTAAAAAAAACAACAGTGAAAGTGTAGCAAAGGGAAAAGGTATAATGAGAAAAAGTAATAATGAATAGCTAAGAATGGCTTGGGGTTTTGTGTTATAATGATGAGTGCTGGTGATAAAGCTTAAAAGGTATATTAAAAAAATGGAACCCACAGTAGCTTTCCTGTTTTCAAATTTATTATTTCCTGCAGAGAAAATGGAAATTTATTGGCAATTAAGGTATATAAAAGCCATGTTTTAGGAAAGTTAATCTGACAGCAGAGAAAAGGAGGAGGATGGAATCCCCATGGAGCTAATTTGGTGCCTTCCACTCACCATCCAACACTTGTAACTATTGGTCCATTCCAGTCAATGCAGAGGTAACAAAGACTATAGGAACGGAGATTTCTAACATTTCAAAGGCACTGTTACCCTTGAAAAAAAAGAGAAAGATGCATGAATTTTAACATGAATTTATGACAGATGGGCAGAAGGAGAACATTTTAGAGGCAAGAAGTGAACATGCTTCTCCATGATACAAACTGGGAAAGCTTGCATTGGTCATCTTCTTTCTGTACATATTTAAACATTTATGAAATACGAACCTACTGTTGCATTACCTCCTATGAAAATTTCCATTGCAAAGCAGAAACTAAAGTAAAAAGATAATAAATCCATAACATCGGTAAAATAAGAAACCCAGCAATCAGCAGGAGAAAAAAGGGAAAATGTTTCATCTTGAGCTTTGTTTTAGATCAGTTTATTAAGACGGGAATTATCTCCTTAACATTTTGCAAGAATTCACATGGGAAAATATATCGGATTGTACTTTCCTAACAGAATATTTAATTTATATGATTTCAAGTTTATCTTCTCAAAGGTGAAAAATATGCTAAAATGTAGCATTTAATAGAATATAGTAAAAATAATAAACATAACAAAATATGGACATACTGTAATAAATATATAAATATAGCAAAAATGAATATAAGAAAATGTTATTTACTAAATACATATAAAACCCACTGAATGTTACTTTACATTTTTATGCTGTTATATAATGTAAAATATAGTTTTGAATTTATAGGTTTTCCCAGTGGAAATATATATATTTTTTCACATTCTGTTTGACTATTTTGTTTTCTAAAAATTTTTCTTGATTATTTCTACCACACAACAAAACATTTGTTTTATTATTAGATTTTATTATTCATATGTCCTATTGTATTGCTCTAGATCTAATATTTACATGTTTCTATTGTTTTCACTGCATATATTTTATGACTCTTCCTTTCTTGAAATAAATAAATATTTCATTTATTTTATGCAGTTTTTGGTTTATGACAAACCATTTAAGTGTGTAAATTTTCCTCTGACGACAGCTTTTTTATCTCTTCTGTAAAGATTGATAATTAATGCTTGTTTTTTTTTTTTAAGATTTATGGATGTATTTGAGAGACAGAGAGAAAGAACGAGCTGGGATAGAGGGAGGAAAGCAGACTCCCCTCTAAGTGGGGAGCACTGCTTGAAGCACCATTCCAGGACCCTGAAACCATGACCTGAGCTGAAATCTGGAGTCAGATGCTTAACTGACTGAGCCACCCAGGTGCCCCAATGCTTGTTTTATTTACTCAATATTATCTAAATACATTTTCACATTATGTTTCCAAAATATGAAAATTTGAAAGAAAACTTTATCGCAGTTTGCTTGCTTTCTTGAAATATGACGGAAGTTTAAAAATATTATTTACTCACATTTGACATTGCTGTTGTTCCTAATATAATTGCTGTTTTTTTGTGAATATATTTGGAAAACTTTCCATCTTTTGGTTCTACTTTGATATATTTCAATTGTGCTAGCATTTTATTTAATTGAACTATTAATTCCTCTATGTCTTTACTTTCTAGGCTTCTTCTATGTTTTTTTTTTCTTCCAAAGACTGGGATATGTGTGTTAACATAAAAAATTACTTCCAAGGCTCTGTTTTGTTGCTATTTTTCCCTTGTAATTAACTCTTTATTGACGTCAAATACTTCAACTCAGATAGCATCAGTGGATTGTCCTAATACCTGTATACTATTGCATGCAATCATGAAATTCTCTTCTTTTCAGAAAATAGAGCACTGGTCCCTGGGAGGATGTGTTCACACATTGTCCTGCTAGTTGCCCTGTTTTAATACTCTTTCCAACAAGCTTCCATGCACCCACACCTCTCACACCTCCAATCTTCCTGGGAATTGCTTTAGGGATGTGACAGGAACAGGTTAGGTTAAAGGTAAAGTACTAATCTGTACATTAAAAATAATATATTTTGTGTATAAGATATATTTTTATTCATACAGGCTTTAGATGCTTTAAAGAAGAGCAGATAAAGTAGTTTTCAAGATGGTCCTTTTACTGTCTGTGTTAGAATATAGAGCCTGGATATGCAATGAGACAAATCTGAGATAGGTTTTCCTCATTCTCACTCCATGTGTCTTAGGTTAGGAAGAATTATTCCAGATTCTGGCATTAGGTTACAAAATATATTATAGTTAGGTGTTTTTCCCCCGCATCTTCATGTGACTCCTACTGGGAAGTTCCTTGATGCTGCCTTGGAGCCAAACAGCATATGCAACAAGAGGTATTGTGACTCACATAGTTAACAAGGGGAAAATCAGCTAGCTCTTTCCATAAGCCCTAATCCCCCCTTCTCACAAAGCTGAAAATCTTCTCTTCCATATCTTCTCTTCTCCTTGTCCATCCTGTTCTGTGGCTGATAGGGCTTCATGGACAGGCATTCTTGCCCTCTGGTTTCTGGTGAGATTTAGGGATGGGAAGTATGGCACATGACTGCAAGACAGGAGGAGAATGAGGATGCATACTTTGTTTTCCTGGATCCCTACCCCAGACCTGGTCCCTGGTGGTTGTCTGTATCACACATATGGCCAGAAGCTCTCTCTACTCAGGCTTAAGAGTAATACAGGCACCCTACACTGTTTTTTTGGAATTCTTTCAACATGACCTCAACTTTGTAAATCCTCCCCCCTTTATTAAAACAGTCTCATATTATCCAAACTTGTGACATTTCTTTTCTCCAGAGACTCTGACTGATATACTATCATTGATTAAATCATGCCTTACAGCATTTGCTATATTCAATTACTTACATGTACTCCTAGCCCATTTCTCTAATTCTCAATATTAACAATATTGACAATTCCTGACCTATGTAGAAATTTTAAGCCTGAAGCTGTTCCATTTAAAAAAAAAAAAAAAAAAAAAAACACGACTCATGGGATGCAATCATAGTGGAACTTTATTTGATCCATCACTGATATGTTATGTGTTCTCTGAATGGCTAGAACTTCGACTGCGGTAGAATAAAACTTAGGAAAATACCAATAAAATTAGGTGCAATTTTGAGACACTCATAAATACACACACACACACACACACACACACACACACATACACACACACTCCTGTCTGCTTTATTTGAACAATATTCTGGGCCTGGTTGTAATAGTTTGGATATCTCTCTTTGCTTTGACTCTTCTCCTTGCCAGCATCCTATAGGCAGGAAGCCTGTTCTCCATCCCTATCTCTAGAGGGAGCCACTTAATTATGATCACTTCACGCCACTGGACAAGCTTTGCCCCATCTGAATTCACATTTTTTAAAAATTATGTAATTCTCCAGCAATATACAGTTCACATTTTCTCCATTTCTTCTTAGTAATTCAGTGCCATCTGAAAGATTTAAATAAAAGCGAAAATAACTGACAATGTTGAACTTTACCTGATCCTGTGCTCCTGGAAAACAGCAACAGTTCAGAAATCTTCCCATCCTATGTGTCTGGGAAACAGCTTCCTCTAAGGAAGCACCTTTATCCATTTGACCTAAACAAGAATCCCAAATGAGATGACCCTCTCATTTACCTATAACAAGGACAGAGACAATCTCCAAATTCCCATTATTTGTCTTATAAATGATTAGCTGAGTGGTTTGTCCCCACTGGCCAATTAGGACAAAATGCTCTAACTTGCTGAGCAGGGAGCCATATGAGAGGCTTGATCCCAGGACCCTGAGATTAGGACCTGAGCCAGACAGGTGCCTCACCAACTGAGCACTTGAGGGGCCCCAGAACAATGTCTCTTTAAGGGCCCTTCAGAGAGTCTCAAGGAAAAACATTTACCCATCAACTGTATGATCATGCCTTCTGTTCATCACACAGCCCCATACCTGGTTCTTGCTAGCCTAGTTTAACTCTTCCTCAGAAAAGAAAAGCCATTTGCCTAATGGATGTCTAACTTTGCCTAACCTGGAGATGCTTAAACATGTTATGATCCAACTATTATCTCTGTTGCCGTAGTTCCTAACTTCTAATGCAACAGTATTTTCAAAGAAAGCATCTCCTTACTTAAGTTTAGATTTTTTTTTTTTTTTAATCTGTGATAACTATATCCTCAGTTCCAGGCTAAAGTAGAAACTCCTCAATACTGATCAGTAATTACTTTAATTCAAATTTTTATCATATATGAAGTACTTCTTTAAACAGTAGCTCACTAAAACACTTCCAAGTGCCCCAATTCTTGAACTGTGTTCTAGTCTCCCTTTATGTTTTCAGCAGATGATTTTTTTTTTTCTCGGTTACTGAAACTGATGCCTGAATATGAGACTTCACATAGTTTCATTAAACCTCTGGGTTTTTTTTTTTTTCATTTTTGCTAAAATACTCCTTTACATTTGTCTCTGAGCCTGTCTCCCCAAACAGTAAGCAATTATTCCTTCAAACTTGCATCTTTCATCTCTCTTTCTCTCCATCTACGTCAGCCATTGCTATGGGCCTCAGATATATACTGAGGTGTTCTATGGTCTTGAAAACAACAATACAGAAAACAAAAACAGTTTTCTTAGATCCTACCAACTTGTTATAATCTTTTTTTCTTCCTTTTCTTTTCTTGCCAAGTGTCCTGAAACAGTCATTTTTCCCTTATCTGCTCTCATTACTTAATCAGCTGGATGTTCTTTCCACATCATTGAGGGGAACTGCTCTTTTTAAAACTAAATCCATCAGCACTTTTTTTTTATTTATTTTTTTAATTTATTTATGATAGGAACACAGTGAGAGAGAGAGAGGCAGAGACACAGGCAGAGGGAGAAGCAGGTTTCATGCACCGGGAGCCTGATGTGGGATTCGATCCCGGGTCTCCAGGATCGCGCCCTGGGCCAAAGGCAGGCGCCAAACCGCTGCGCCACCCAGGGATCCCCCATCAGCACTTTTTAAGACTGAATCTATCTTGACCATATATAATTAAAATTACTGAGAACCTCTCTCCAATTACAAATTTTCTTGGAACTCCAACTGTCCTTGCCTTCTCTATCAGCCTAAGAGACCCAGCTTCTGTGACTCTGTAGAACTAATCGTATTCTACCTTCAAGACTTGTTTTTATTTCTCCTTTTGTTACTCCTTTGAAAAAATTATCGCAACATTCTGCTCTGCTTTCATACACCTTCTTTCTTTCTTTCTTTCTTTCTTTCTTTCTTTCTTTCTTTCTTTCTTCTTTCTTCTTTCTTCTTTCTTTTTTTTTCTTTTTGAAATATTTTTCCCTCTTGGCAAATTTATGCTCTCATGGCTTCGAGTGTAATTTCTAAAGATATAATGTCCAATTCCATATATTCAGCTTCAATATCATGCATGTGTCATGTGATTTTTTTGAAGCATCCTAAACCCTATACTTTTCAAATAAAAAGTACCATTTTTCTCCCTTTGTCATGTGATTTTTCTTCTAGATTTTCCTCAATTACAGGTTTTTCATTTTGTTCCCACCATTTCTTCTCTCTCTTTCTTGTTCTTCTTATTCAATACTTACCCAATTCTTAAACAAAACTCATGTTCAGTGTAAACATGCACATTTATTTTTAAAATATTTCATTTATTTTTAAATGAATGCACAAGCAGGGGGATCGGCAGGCAGAGGGAGAGGGAGAAGCAGGCTCTCCACTGAGCAGGGAGCCCAGATGCAAAGCTCGATCGAGACTCAAAAATTATGACCTGAGCTGAAAGCAGAAGTTTAACCAACTGAGCCACCCAGGTTCCCTAAACATGTACATTTATATATACATATATAAACATATGTATAAATATATACATTTATATATATAAATGTATATGTATATGTATATAAAAGCTTCAGAGAACTTTCGTTTTTCCAAATTGGATCCTTACTTTCTAAATTTTTAAGTGGAATTTAATAAAGAATATGTAAAAAATAACAATGGAATTGTTTTTAAGAACCCTGGTAGATAAATAACGCAGAAGTTGAGTTCTTCCAGGTGAAAGAGGGGTAACTGGCCTGGAGACTACTTACCCGACCCTTCATGGTAGATGCGATACCTCATGGACGTAGTTCACAAGGACTTCTGGAAATTATTCTCCAAAAGTCTCTTGAGTCTATATCTTCTCTTCTATTCTTAATAGTCAATTTCTGTGTCTTTTTCCATTATATTTTTATTTTATATGTAATCTCAGAAATGGTGTCCTTTACATTAATCTCTTCCCATTTTAACTCCTGATGCTTCCTAGTGCTCAATTTCCTCTGTAAGTAATGTGGTAATCAGGGAACTCCTCTTTCCAGTGCCTCTAACTACTCCCCACAGCCTCACTAATTATGTTCCAATTTAAGTCTGTGGGGCATGTGGGTTTTCTACATTTCAAAGTCAACCTATATTTCTAGAGTTACCTTTTATAAATCCCATAATTTCTTGTCCAGCCAAGATCAAATCCTGTATTTTGGGAACCTGTCTCATGGTCTTCTGCCCCCACATATTAATTCATGTTTCCATCTCAGACTACATTGTTTTCTTCAACTTCTTTGTAAAGGAAATTGTAAATATCTGTAATCCATGCTCAATTCGTACCATGTTTTCACAGCATTTCCTTAAAAAAAATCACCTGAGATAGTCTTTTGTCTCTGGACTGATGGCCCTTGAGTGAAATTGTTTTCATCACTCACCACCCAGGCTAACACTCCTATGGTTTTCACTGGGAGACCTGTGCCAGTATAATTGTGAAGTATACCTGCCAGTAAATAGGTGCTGTCTGGGCCTCCTGACAGTCCCAAGACAGTTATTTCAAATGAATGTATGAGGGGTTAAGAGAATGGAGATGCCACAGGATGCCCCCCGACCACCACCACCAAATTTAAAACACGCTGGTAGTCTGAGGAGGTCTGTAGATGCAGGCACCTTAGGGCAGGCCTAGACATGGTGGGGTTTGATGTCATTCCTGTCGGCAGTGCTAGAACTCAACAGGACAGACAGCTCCGTACCTATTAGAATCCACGCACATTGTGAGCATCAGCATCTGGCCTCTATCAACCAGACAGGTAACTACCAGCCTGTAGAAGCTATTGCTTCTACCATGAACCATGGAGATCATTAAATATAATATCATCACAATCTATAACATTTTGTTTTCTAATATAGTTATTTGAGTCAAGGCATGTAAAACCCTGAGAATAGTGCGTGGTATGAGTTAGTTCCTGTGTAAGTGTGAGCTGCATTATTATTGTCATCATCACTATTATTAATATTAATTTAGATCCCTTTCAGTTACAGGTTTGCTAACTTAAATTGGCATTAGAAAACCTACCCTACCTTATTGTATATTATCTGTTTAATAATTATGTTTCCTAAAAATTAATTGGGAAATAAAAATATAGAATATTTCTATAAACTTATTGTAATAGACTTATGTGATTCATTCTGTGTAGGGGTAAAAGAGACATTGGGACGCCTGGGTGGCTCAGTGGTTAAGCATCTGCCTTTGGCTCAGGGTGTGATCCCAGAGTCCTGGGATCGAGTCCCACATCAGGCTCCCCTTGAGGAGCCTGCTTCTCCCTCTGCCTATGTCTCTGCCTCTCTCTTTGTGTCTCTCATGAATAAATAAATAAAATCTTTAACAACAACAACAACAAAAAGATACAAAGAAATATCATCTAAGAACTATAGAAGAATTTACTGTTATATGGCCTTATAGCTTACATTTAAAATGTTACATTTGAGTTATAATAAAGTTACATTATAATAAAATAGGGTTCTAGATTCAGAACTTTAGGGGGAGTATATCTTAGAATAAACACACTGATAAACAATACTATTTTGGTTAATGAACTGGAAGTAAAGGAAGATTGACAAATGATAGAAATGTTGTTGCTTAGGATGACTCATAATGTCATCAGAGATTGGTTTCTCATAGTGAGTCTGACAAAAAGAATAAATAAATAAATAGGAAGAAGACAAGTATGATATTAAGGACAAGATATCCTCCAATTCCCTGAACTTCAACTGAACATAAAGTCAGTACATACAGAATGAAAGAATCCAGGCATGGCTGATCCTATCATTCAGATCATCCAGTAAACAGTGGATTTAGGAAAACTAAATAAATATGTTGATAACAAAATGCGAACTACTGATCAAACACATTGTGGGCCTGTTAACATGAAAGAATAGCTTAAAACTCACATATAAGCAATCCAAAACACAAGGTAGCATGATGAAAAAGGCTTACTACTAGTGTCAGAGACACAATGTTTGTCGGCTAGTGAATCTCTATTTCCCTACCAGAAAGTTCTTTAAATATAACATGATGACTTTACATGACAGCAAAGGAAGATCACTAGATTTTTAGCTGCCATTCTCTGGATCATTAAAATATTAATCTGGGTGAGAATAAGGATTGAGCCATGGTTGATAGTCTCATTTGGGGATGCCCTGAAACAGTTTTTAATTTTGAAATTATAGAATTGCCCTAAAAACTGTCACTCAGTATTTTTCATAGCACATTCCTCTGAAATATTATGATATGGGCTCATATTTCTTGTTTTGTATATGCTTGTCCTGGAATTGAAATAAAAGTGCATATCTTTGATTAAGATAGTCGCAATCATTTTATCTGCTTATTTTTTTCCATGATTGATCAATGACTTCTTTGTACTATGTCACTTAGTAATTGCATCCTGTGATATATCCTGGCTCCCTCAGGTATGAGATGTGTTGGTGTTATCTCTCCAAAGAGCTTAATGTGTTTGTCAAAAAAATAAATAAATAAATAAATTATAGTAAAACCCTGGACACATTGTAAGTACTCACAAAATTTATTTACTGGAAATTTCTAAAATAATTGTTACTTGGTTGAAAGATGCAGGTCTCAACATTTAATTTGCATAATACTTTTACGCTATTGTTTTTTCATTTTGAGGGAAAGTAAAG
Source organism: Vulpes vulpes (assembly GCF_048418805.1). Lineage (NCBI taxonomy): Eukaryota > Metazoa > Chordata > Mammalia > Carnivora > Canidae > Vulpes > Vulpes vulpes. The sequence goes on from NC_132793.1 coordinate 129,186,476, forward strand.
CTAATGGTGTAAACAAGGTCACAGGATTGGTGAGTACAAATAAAAAAGGATAAGTAGGATTAAAATTTAATAAAAATTACTGATAAAGCCATAAGCAGTGCTCAAATTCATAAAAGAAACAAAAAAATATTATTGCTCAACAGCTGGTAGTTTTGTAATATAAATAGTTGATTACTCCAATATCCAAGAAATATTTACTGAGTATCTACCCTGTGCAGCCACTGTGTTATGTACTAAAGAAAAATCTAAAGATGAATAAAATATCACAAATCAATACTTATAGTTTTAGGATGAATGAGCCATATGTATAATATATATTCAAATTACAATGTAAGAACCACAAATGTAGTTAAGTGTTCAGTTTTAAAACCCTAGGCAAAAAAGACAATATGCAAGCACCATAAATTAATGTTTATACAAAAATGCTTTGGAACACCTGGGTGGCTCAGCAGTTAAGTGTCTGCCTTTGGCTCAGGGCATGATCCTGGGGCCCAGGGTCGAGTCCCACATCGGGCTCCTTGTGGGGAGCCTGCTTCTCCCTCTGCCTATGTCTTTGCCTCTCTCTCTGTGTGTCTCATGAATAAATGAATATAATATTTTTTTAAATGCTTTCTTTTCTTATTATATGTAAAATAAATTATTTTTTGAAAGGATGGTGAATGAACTAGATATATTCACAAAATGGTATACAATGGTGCTTTTGAAAGTTTGGGGAGTTCCCCAATTTAGTGATCCATGGTATCCTACTAAATAAAGGAACAGATTAGAAAACAGTAGCATAAAATCCCAATCTAACTGTAAATATACAGAATGTGTTTATGTGTGTGTTGGTATGTTCAAACTGTTATAACAAAAAAAATAAAATAATAAAAAAATAATAAAAAAAACTGTTATAACAAAATACCATAGATTGCATGCCTTAAACATCAGATATTTATGTCACAATTCTGAACTCTGAGAAGTCAAAGATCAAAATACCAGCTAATTAGCTTTCTGGTAAGGTTTGAATTTTCTGGTTTATAGACAGACTTTTTCTTACTGTCTTCACATGTCTGAGAGAAAGAGAAATAGAGAGATGGTACTCTCTGACCACTTATAAGGGCTCCCAATATGAGAACTCCATCCTCAGGACCTCATTTAAGCCTAATTATCCTCCAAGGACCCCATCTTTAAATAGTATCACCCAGGAGTTAGGACTTAAACATAGGAGTTTCGGTGTGTTTTGGAGGAGAGGAGATCCAGTCCAAAGGAGCGTGTGTGTGTGTGTGTGTGTGTGTGTGTGTATAAGCCAAGTGGAAAATTTTCACGTATTTCTCAGGACTTCTAGTTTGTGAGGGTCATATTGACCTTTAAGATTTAGTTGAAAGTGGCTAAAAATTCCCTCATCATCTCATGAGATTTAATAACAAATAGTCATTCTTCCTAACATCTCTTGAGAAATCTGAAAGTGCTCACATCGCATCTGGTGACTTCTGCTTCTGTCTCCATTTCTACCCTCTGCGTGTCAGCATCCTGTGTCTCCTCTCCCATTCCCAGATATAGCTCCCCTTCCTCCAGTATTCCCAAATAACCAATCAAATAAGTCTCTGTGAACTAAATGCTATAAAAATCTAACACGGTGGAGAGATGTTATACCACAATAGAGGACAGCATTCAGCATAATAGTAAGTACTGTTCTTCCTCTTTTTTCAAAACCACTTGAGCACTGAGTCCTGACACTGAGTCTCTCTCTCTCTTTTTTAAAGATTTTACTTATTTATTTGATGTGGGGAGAGGTGGAGGGAGAGGAAGAGAATCTCAGGGAGACTCCCTGCTACGCACAGAGCCTGATGCATGATTTAATCCCAGGACTTTAAGATTATGACCTGAGCTGAAACCATGAGCCAGACACCTCACCAGCTGAGCCACCCAGGCACCCCAGAGTGTGTCTCCTTATTATTCTCCCATTTGGAGCACTGGCTTCTTGTCATCTTGCAGGGCTTCTTTCTCTCTTTCTTGGCTAACAGTGTGAAAAGCAAACATTCCTCACAGTTTTTTTATACAGAAAAATTGGGCTTTCTCAAGTTCTCACCTACAAACTAGAGTGGTTATCTTTCTAAATCTGAGTGTATTAATGCTTCTCACATTCTCCAGCATATAGCAGCACAAAGAAACATTGGCATTCCTTTTATGTCTATATCGTGGAGAAACTCAAATTTTGAACGTGGTTTCTTCATCCTAAAGAGAATAAAACCATTTTTATTTTCTATATCGCTGTCGGTAGAAAAGAGGCAATTACATAGATAGAGATATCTTTTTAATTTCTAGCTTTGATTTTACTTTCCACTACATGGTGTGTGTGTGTGTATATATATATATATACACACACACACACCATCATATATATATATATATATATATATATATATGAAAAAATATATATATATTTATGAAAATAAGATACCTGGAAATGCACAAAAAAGTCAACCCTGATGATATGATTAAATGTTATTTCATTTACTTGGATTATGGTTTATGTATGCATGAATATTGTAGCCTAGAACCAGTAAGAAAAATCAGACTGAGACATGGGACATAAAAAGAGCAAACCCTTCACACAATCTTTAAAAAAAGAAAAGAAAACTAGTATTTATAGCTTCCCCCCACCCAAAAAAAAAATTTAGACTAGAGTTCAACTCTTTATTCCTCACAGAAAATTTGGTATCACTGTTGGGCATTATCAGATTCTTTCATAGCTTAAGTTACCTTTCAGTCAAATAACATAAATAGAACACCTGTGTGCTAAGGAATACAATATATTGGGAAATAAAAAATAAGTAGTTCATTTTATGTATTTCAAATGTAGAATTACCCAGAGAACATCTCAGTCACTATTATCATTGATGGTGGTCTACTGGAAACCTTGACTTCAAAAACAAAATATTATAAAGATTAAGTGCTTGAAAATTTTGACTTAAGTAAAACTTTCAAGTCTTTTAAGATTGGAATACTTCATAAAACAAATCTTGGCTCCTTTTTAAATTATAAATAAACTCAAACATTCCCTGAAACTCAAGGTAATTAGTTGTCTCTTTTTCTGTTCTACCTCCTTGAACCATTAAATTAGTTTTTGCAATTTTAAGTCTTGTAATCTTACCATTTCGGTCTCTCTACTAGACAGTTTATTCCTTGAGGACAGGGCCATATCTAAGTCACTTTTGTGTTTCTGTTGTCTATCATAGTGCCAAATCAGGGTAAACATTGCATGTATGCTTATTGGACACATACATAAGAGTCCACTTAGTCTATATTCCAGAAAGTGTTATCTTTTCCCTAACGTTAGTTGATAATGGGCATATAGTTATAGAATTTCATCCAAATGCTCCTTTTTTTTTTCTACGTCTTTCATATTCTGCTGTGAGGAATAAATAGTTCAGTGATTACCTTTTAAATTTGATGAATGTTAGCGAAAATCTTGATTATTCAAAGCAAAAAATAAATAAATAAATGTATGCCAGAATTTTCCTGAATTATTATATCAATTCTTGATTAACTTTGTAAATATTCATTAACCTTAGAGGAAAAAAATATAAAATTTTGATATGTCAGTTCAGTTGGGTTTTGAATAATAACTGAACCTCACAAATATCTTCCCAGAGATGACTTTTATAGGAGCTAAATATAACTGTGAGAGAAAAATAGAAAGATGTTCCTGCATAATCTTAATCGTGAGCTAGCTGCCATTGTGCTGACCTAAATTCAAATACTTTCAAGTATTATCCAACTTTGTATCCCTTCCACTATGAAATAAACTAGTAAAACTATGTGAAATCATGATCATACATAACCGATCAAATGTTTTACTTAATATTAGATGAGATTACTTACTAATTGCTTTGCAAAATCGCTAGTGAGACTATGGCCTGAAGATGTCATGTGTACAAGTCTTGAAGAGATCAAGTCCCGCATCAGGCTCCCTGTAGGGATCCTGCTTATCTCTGCTTATGTCTCTGCCTCTCTCTGTGTGTCTCTCATGAATAAATAAATAAAATCTTAAAAATAAAAGAAAATTTTCCTCTAAAGATCATAGAATTTATAGCATTTGAGTTTTTGATTTGGGAGTAGTAAAATTATAGGGCATTCTGAGGAGGTTGAATGACGTTTACTTTTTTCAGATCATTTTAGGACAAATAGTAGGACTTATTAATTTGATTTAACCAGAATTATAAATGATGTTTTTCATATAATATAAGCTCTCTATATTTTTTTACAAATAAAAGAATATGCTTTTCAAATATTTTTCATTGGTTTAGAAAAAGAATAAATATTTTATAATTTTACAATTATAAGTAAGCAACAGATAAAAATAAACTATCTTCTGTATCACTGGAACATAAGGACAGACATACACTAATCTGAAGCCTAATTAATTACTGGGAAAGAAGAGTTTGTGAATGACCAGATTCACAACACATAATTTAGAGGGTACTTTTTAGTGTAGTGAAAAGTTCAAACAGGAGAGAGCTACATTGTTTGGTTAATAAAATTAGCAATAACTCAAAGGGTTTTTGTAAGGTATTAAAGTGTTGATACACAAAAAGCTGTAACAACAGTGTCTACCATGGGGTAAGTCCTAAGAAAATTCAGCTATTATGGTTACCAAAACTAAAGATTTATTGCCCTTTTTTATGTAATAAAATTCAGAAACTTGGGACACCTGGATGGCTTAGTGGTTGAGCACCTGCTTTCGGCCCAGGGCATGATCCCAGGGTCCTGGGATGGAGTCCTACAAGAGGCTCCCCAGAGGGAGCCAGCTTCTGTCTCTGCCTCTCTCTCTGTGTCTCTCATGAATGAATAAATCAAACCTTTAAAAATAAATAAGTAAATAAATAAATAAATAAATAAATAAATAAATAAATGATTCAGGAACTCAGTCCATATCACTAGTTTAATACATACTAGTTTTATATTTTGTATATTTTAATATAGACCTACAAGTATCCCATTACTAGCCTCTACAAAATAAAGCAGATATGTCTAATACAAAACCATTTTGTCTGGAAGAGGTACTCTGGATCACTTTGATTTTAGCAATAACCATACCCAAAAATAGATTTAAATTCAGTTTGAATTGTATTATTACCTTATTTTGAATAATATGAAGATGCATGAAATCTTGGGCTGTCCTTGAGTGATTAAGGGAAATTCTATTCTGCTTTTTTTTAAAGCACAACTTATTATTATAGTTATTATTATTTCAGTAACTATTTTACCAGGTTCATATCTTATTTTCCTTTAATATTTATTAAATTAACAGTTTATATTGTCTGTGTCTTCCTTCAAATTGCCTCAAGCATCCAGGGACCTTTCAATATCTTTCAAAATACTGAAAATGTTTTCCTTGTGAGTATACAGAATAGGAGGGGCAAAATCCTTTTATTAAAGGAAACATTTGGGCAGCCCAGGTGGCTCAGTGGTTTAGTGCTGCCTTTGGCCCAGGGCATGATCCTGGAGACCCCGGATTGAGTCCTACATCGGGCTCCCTGCATGGAGCCTGCTTCTCCTTCTCTCTCTCTCTTTCTCTCTCTCTCTCTCTCTCTCTCTCTCTGTCTCTCATGAATAAATAAATAGAATCTTAAGAAAATAATAAAGGAAAAAATTTGTTCTCTATTGAATAGTCACTAATTAGGAATATCATCAAAATCACATTGTTGTGTAGTATCATGAAGACATTGATAGTGCTTTTCACCACATCTCAGTAATTGTACTTTTTACTAGGCTAAGAACTATAAAAATCCCTAGGTATATTACATATGCCATTTATGTGCACATCATTTCATTAAATATTAACATTTGTGACAGGATACTAAATGATACAACATTCAAATTAGTGTTCCTTAGTTGAATGTTCTATATGATAACTTGAATCGCATTTAGCTCATTGTACTAAGCTACATTTTTTACATAAATGTTTTATTTGTTAGGTTCCTATTGCATCACACAAAGAATAGAATTGATAACTCCTGGAATTATGGACTGTACTATTTTTAAATTTCCATCACAGAATAATTATGGCCACTTTTCTTCCTTCAGTTTTAAAATAAAAAAGAAGGCCTACTTTAAAATAATTACCTGCAATTTTGACTTGACAAAGATGTCAAAGCTTATTTCCTTTCTTACAGTTCTTCTTGTGGTGCTCTGGATTAAGAGTAAAATGTTTTGATGTGATATCTACTGTCACTGCATTTCATGTCTAGGATGATATAATTATGAAAAATAAAGCTTAACTTGGAGAAGGCAAAAAAAAAATAAAAAAGACCTGAATTAGTTTTGTGTGTGTGTGTTTTTTTTTAATATTCCCTTTTTTAGAGAAAAATAGAGGAGGTAACAATGGCTTTCTCTTTCCATTGCTTAAAATAAGTTGTTCTTTAATAGCACAGACTTCTTCAGGCTCTTTAGGATTGCCACAGACTTTCTCAGTGTAATTATGAAAATTACACAAACCATTGCTCTCATGTTACATACACTATAAAACAATCTCATATAGCCTATTTTTTAATTGAGATATAATTGACATATATCACTGTATTTGTTTTGTATATACAACATAATGGTTTGATATATGTGTATATTGTGAAATAATCACAATAAATTTAGTTAACATCCATTGCCACACATAGTTAGAAAAAAATTGTTTTTCCTGTTAGGACAACTTTTAAGATCTACACTTTAGCAACTTTCAAATAAACAATATAGTATTGTTAATTATAGTCACTATGATGTGTATCTCCAGAACTCGTCTTCAGATTCTTTCTTAATATGCAGATCTCTGGCTTGATATTTGGTATTATGGAATAACAGATAAATTTGTTCATGTATTTTTAATAAACAAAGCTGGTAAAAATCAACATTATGTTATTTTGGCCAATATATGATCAAAGCCATGCATTCTGTGTTTGAAATTAAAGTGATATATAGGATAATGTTCTGGAAGGTTTTCAAATCCTAAACCTTTAGAACACACACTTCAAAGAATTTAAATGTTTATGTTTATATTTCTGCTACCTTTAAAAGTGAGCTGAACTAGGTTAATCAGCAAAATATCAGAAGCCACATCCATGATGAGTATTTAATATTAAGACAGAAATAATAAAAATGCATAGGAAAAAATAACTATATTTTAAACAATTCTAAAACATTTTGAAATTTTATCTTCATCTCTACTTTCTCTTAGTTATATTTGAATACTTCTTATCTAGACTATTACTCCAGGATGTACTTTGTAACTTAAGTAGAAATACATTATACTTATTTATTTTCTAGTTACCAGATTTTCGTAGTGTTAGTAGAAAGACTAGCTTTATGCTCTTAATATGAAAGATCACAATTAATAAATTTCTGTAAAATTTGGAATCTTTTTTTGAAGTTGACAAACCTGAAAACCTTTCTTAATATGAAAGATCACGATTAATAAATTTCTGTAAAATTTGGAATCTTTTTTTGAGGTTGACAAAACATTTTGGGATTTTAGGTTTCTACTAATGCCACTAAATATTTTTAGATATTTTAGTTTATAGTATAATTTATCTCAAAAAAGCCAGTCTTCTCTCAATTATCTTTTTATCATGTGTTTCTGGGCCATATTCTGTTTACTCATCCATTTAGTTTATATTATTTATTTATTTATTTATTTTTTCATTTGGTTTATAAAATAAGTTTATCAACATTCAGATTTTGATTTTCAACTACAAAAATAAGTTTTTAAGCAAATTTTAAGCTAAATTTGGCTTGATAAAGGCCAAGCTTATAATACTCTATGGTGATATAGCTTTGTATTTTCTGTTTCTTTTAATAAAATCATTTACAAAAAATAAATAAAATCATATACTTTTATTAATATAATCGTCTTTTGTTTGTTCCCAGAGCAAAATGGCCTATGTGTTTTTTCAATGTTCATTAATTCATATTTTTGAAATTCTAAACAAACAATATTCTGAAGAAAATTTAAAAATATTAATCTGTTTCCCTGTATATAACAGGTAATTTTTTTCTCTTGATACTTTTAAAATATCCTCTTTATTTATTTTTTTTGAAAAACTTGCTTAACTAATGCCTTTGTGCAATTTCCTAATATTTCTTGTGTTTGGAGCTCTTTGCGCTTTTGGATCTGTAGGTTTATAACATATGACAAATATGAAAAACGATTCTCTGCCATCATTTCTCCTTCTCCTTCTCCTTCTCCTTCTCCTTCTCCTTCTCCTTCTCCTTCTTCTCCTTCTCCTTCTCCTTTCTTCTTCTTCTTCTTCTTCTTCTTCTTCTTCTTCTTCTTCTTCTTCTTCTTCTTCTTCTTCTTCTTCTTCTCCACCCTTCTGAAGGACTACAGTTATTCATATATTGGGTGCTTAAAGTTCTGCTACAGTTCACTGATGTTCTGTTCTTGTTTGTGTGTTGTTTGTGTGTGTTTCATTTCAGAAAATCTTTGTTGTTATGCTTTCAAGTCTATTTTTCCCCCTAAAATATCTAACTTGCTATTAATCTCATGAAGCATATTTTTCATCACTGGCATGTTAGTTTTCTGTTTTGGAATTTTGACTTGGTCTCTAAATATCTCATTTAACAAATTAATTTTTTTTTCTGTAGTTTCTTCATATGGGCTACAGTTATTTGTTAATGTTCTTATCCACAAATTCTATTATGTGTGCCATTAAGAGTCACTTGTATTGATATTTTCTGTTGATTTTGTTTATTGTAGGTTATATTTCTGGTCTCCTCATGCCATTTAATTTTTTATTGGATGCCAAAAATGAGAATTTTACCTTGTTTGGTGATAGATGTCTTTATATACTTTTAAATATTCTGAAGCTTTGTTATGGGGCACAGTTAAACTACTTAGAGACAGTTTGAAGCCTTTGGGTATTTGTTTTGAAGATTTTTTTCTTTTTTTTGATGAGTCCACAGCAAATTTTAGGCTAAGGTTAATTTCTCCCTATCACAGAGGCAAGAATCCTCCAACTCTAGTAGATTCTCTATGAATTATGAAGTTTTCTTCTCTAGCTAATGGGAATAGATTCTTCTTTGGCTTTATATGAGCTGGGGGCACTATTCCTTCTCATCTTTTTAGTTGTTTGTTTTCTGGGAATCAATAACATCCTCACACAGGCAATGATGACTCTTAAACTGAATACTTGAACACTATGAAGATCTCTAAAATTTTCCATGCAACACTCTGCTCTTTGGTCTGTGAACTCTAGTTATCTTGGATTCTCTGGACATCAAACTACATACTGTTAAGGCAAAGAGACTTCCATGCTTTGCCTGAGCTCCCCCTTCATTCACCATGGCCTGAAAACTTCATCTACACCGAAGTTTCACATTTTCCCTTCTTCTTTCTCAGAGATTACTGTCACTCATTGTCTAATGGCTAAAGCCTGAAGACATGCTGATCTATATATTTTAGTCCATGTTTTGTTTCCGTCAAAAGGGTAATTTGGTTCCTTATTACCCCATCTTGGTTAGAAGCAGTAGTGGTGTGGACTTACTGTGACAGGTCTAATCACTACTGATATCTTAAGAGAATACATGAGATACCTATTTTACTAATATCTTGAGACTATAGTGGGACACCATTGTTTTGGTCTGTATTGTCTAAGATGATGGGCTAGTCTTGATTTTCTGCTTTATAAGCCCTTGCCAATTGTATGCTTGAGTCAGTTTTTATTACCTTACAAATATTAATTTTTAATTTCTCAATAATGTGTAAACTGGCTGTTAAACATGACCATTATTAAAATAATACATTATGTTACATAATTAAGCATTATATTAAAAAGAAGTATAAGAAATATTAAACACTCATCACTTATATATTATGTTCTTGAGGCTTTTGAAGTTTATCTGTATGATAGAAATTATTGATAATAGTGTCCTAACCTGCATTTCTTACCAACTTTGTGTCCAGTGATATCACAATAATAGCTCAAAATCAGCCATGTTGTATTTATATTATAGGAATCAGGAAATACTAATTCTTTGTTTACTTTTATTTGTGTAGACTTCAGAATATGACAGAACAAAGGTTAAAAATGTAAACTAAACTTAAAAGGATGTCATATTGAGGCACCTCGGTGCAACTCACCCATTTAACGTGCCCAATTCTTGGTTTCAGATCAGATCATGATCTTTAGGTTGTGGGATCAAGCCCCACGTAGGACTCTATCCTAGCTGGGATTTGACTTGAGAATCTGTCTCTCCCTTTCCTTCTGCCATTCCTCTGGCTCCTACCCTCTCTCTGTCTCTCAAATAAATAAATAAAATATTTTTTTAAAGGATGTCATATTTATAGACAATAAGAGTGAAAAATACCCCCAGAATTTTCAGGGGTTATTTTCCCAGCAATTGAAAAGTGTGATGTCGCTTTTTGCTATTACATTTATGGTTAATTGTTAAAGAAGAAGCCTCCAGTTCACAGTTTAAGAAGATTATATTATGGGATGCTTGGGTAGCTCAGTGGTTGAGCATCTGCCTTTGGCTCAGTGTATGATCCCAGGGTCCCAGGTTTGAGCGCCACATTGGACTCCTTGCATGGAGTCTACTTCTGCCTCAACCTGGGTCTCTGCCTCTCTCTCTCTCTCTCTCTCTCTGTGTCTTTCATGAATGAATAAATAATTTTTTTAAAAGAGGACTATATTATGAAGAATGATATTTGAAATACACCATTCCTGTTTTATCAAGTTAGAGATTTTTAATCTTTGTATATAAAATATATACTTCTGTGGTTTACTTTGATTTTTGAGACATTATAATATCAATTTAAGTATGTATCTAAGCTCCCAAGATTTTTACTACATAGTTACTTTTATTTGGTTTTCTAATTCCATTTTGTGGTATGTAAAACATGTTCTAGACAATTTAGCTTAAAATATGTAGATATATGTCTCTAATTCATTTCCTTGTATAAAGGTTTATTTTTTCAAGTAAATATTTAATGGTATATTAAAACTCTCAGGTAAAAACTTCTGACATGCATTTGCCTCTGCTTAACAATCAGGTAAGCATCTCTATAGTTCATTTTGTAATTTAATAGAATAGGGTTTATTTCTAACTCCTGAAGGGATTTAGAGAAGATGAATGCTTATTTTGCATTTCTTTGGAAGACCAATAAATGTGCTGTTTTAGGTGTTGCAGGACAAAAGATAATTCCTGAGAATGATTGCTCTTTGAGATGTGATTTTTCTTTAGTTTTTCTCAAAATTATTATGTGATTTAATTTGTCATGTATTTCAAGATTAAAAATCTATATCTTAGATCTTTTCATAATTAAAGATATTTACTCACTGAGAATGTTGATTAGGTATCCTGTGCAGAGTTCTGTTCAGTGTTAACGATATACACTTGACAGAAAAAGGCTTTTTCCAGATTTGTACATTCATGTGAGGGCAAAAGCGAAATGTAATTAAATATAACTAAAATTTTAGGGTAATAGTAGTTGCATTTGGAACACACACACACAAAAGGGAGTTGCATTGTTTACTCTGAGAGAGTTACAAGAAAGTCTGCAACATATTTGACATTTTTCCTCTATGGTATTCAGTAAGCATAGTTAGTGAAATCTCAGGATTTTTATATGTGAGAACTCAGAGGGAAAAATCAGAGAAAATATGTAATTTTTCTTAAATTATACAGCTTCATGGTTTACTGCCCCCTCCCACCACAAGGGCTCAGGGAATAGTCATTGCACAGACAACTGCTTTCTGGGCAAAGAAAGTTCAGGTGAGTCAGAAAGAGGATTTTCATCCAGATGATTGCTGTAGACTGGGGAGATGAGTAGAATAATGGCAGTGCCCAGTATGTCTTAGGAGGCTACATTTAATAGCTTGATCTATGATGAAATAAGAAACACATTGTCTAAGATTTTGGAAATCACAGATACTATACACAGTAAGAAAAGCATATTTTATTTAAAAAAATGTTACCTCAGTGGAGTTCTTGTCTTTATTTTTATTCTTTATTTTTTATTTTATTTTACTTTTTAAGATTTTACTTATTTATTCATGAGAGACATGGAGAGAGAAAGGCTTAGGCCAGGCAGAAGGAGAAGCAGGGGAGCGCGACATGGGACCCGATCCAGGGACCCCAGGATCACACTCTGAGCCAAAGGCAGAGGCTCAACTGCTGAGCCACCCAGGCGTCCCTAGTATTATTATTATTTTTTTTTAGAGAGAGAGATTGAGAACTTGAGTGGAAAGGGGGTGGGGCATAGGGAGATGCTCAGCACAAGGTACAAAGCAGGACTCCATCTCAGGACGCTGAGATCATGACCTGAGCTGAAATCAGGAGTTAGATGCTTAACTGCCCAGGCACCCCCAGCAGAGTTTCTGTCTTAAAAAAAAAAAAAAAAAAAAAAATCCATTATATGTAAGAAACTGAAAGGGTTTTTACTTTGGACACAAATCTTGAAATATAAAACTTTCATTTTCATAAATTATTGAAATATTACACATAATCCTTGACAATTATAAAACAATGTAAAGGGTAATGACAGTTCATCTAATATGATGTTAGTATGGAGAATAAAGATTCAAATTGAATCTATATACTACTACTTGTCGATGAAAGCTTTTGCTGAGTAAAGGGTATAATGAAAGTGTATGTGATGAGTATATTTTAATAGGAAGTCATAATTTTGGACTTCAACAAAATTGGATTATTTTTATTTCTTCCTCTTCTTAGTGTAGAACTCTAAGCACATGCCTTCCCATCTGTTAAAGAGATACAGTGATTTTTCTTTATGATTATTTTGAGGATTAAATTTGGTACATTTATATATGAAGTATTAGCACAATGAACAATTAACTAGCACTAGGACCATATGGGAGTGAACTAAACAGACACTTTTATTTTGCTATCTATATTATGCTTTGATGTCAGAAAATTTATTTTACCTTGCAATATTCTGCGTCTGTTTTTTAAAATTTTTTTATTCCCCCCACATTTCACTTGAAGAAGAAAAAAATAACTGAATATTCAGTAGATGTTGATAATTTGATATTGCTTTGAAGAACTAGCCCTAAATTAGGACAAAAACCTCTTTTTTATCTCCTGTCCCTTTCTGATAACTATGCTAGTCCTCATAATAACACATATTTCAATATTTTGTAGATAGGAATATTCATTAAAATTGTAGTCACTACCTTATGCATCACACACACCTTATTATTTCATAATAATGTACCGAGGTCCTACTCTGCACCAGACACTATGATGAGTGATTAAAGATTGAAAATAATTAAGATACAGGCTGTGACCTCTAGATTGCTGAGGTGGTACCCAGAGAACTTCACACACAACATTGCTAGACTGTTTTTTTTTTTTTTTTTTTAAGATTTTATTTATTTATTCATGAGAGACATAGAGAAAGAGAGAGAGGCAGAGACACAGGTAGAGGGAGAAGCAGGCTCCATGCAGGGAGCCCGACGTGGGACTCAATCCCGGGTCTCCAGGATCATGCCCTGGGCTGAAGGCAGCGCTAAACTGCTGAATCACCCTGGCTGCTCAACATTGCTAGATTATTATAAGGGTTATAGTAAATGTTTAGTGGAGATTAAAAAAAGGGGGGGGGGGATGATGATTAAAGACTGTGAGTAGATAGATAATATAAGAGATTTAAGAATAAAATACAAGAATTTTATTTTCTGCAATGATGTAGAATTAGGTGTGGAATCGATCAAGGAAGGGATGTTGGCATCCTAACAAGAAAAGAAAGGTACATGTACAATAATACCCAAACCTGTATCTATGTTATCTATAACATAAGATTTGAAGATTTTGAAAGAAGAATTTAAAAATAGTGTTTTTCTTTAAAAATTCACCACTCATGTTTCTGACCTCTCAAAGGTTTAAATTGGGTAAATTTTTCTCTACCTTCAGCAAAATATTTTATTAATACTGATTCATTTCACTCACTACTCATTTTATTATCCTAATTCAATATTATTTTGATTCTGTCATTGGTATATTTATCTACTGGTTTTAGATATCTTTCTTTCTGCAATTATTCTTGTTTTTCACTGTTCTTTTATAGCTTTTGTTTGATTACATTCATTCTCAATAGAATATATAGTTTTATCTTCACTGTCAAGGAACAACTGGCAGATCATTTGATTTTCTTGTTTGTCATATGGCACATTGGGAAATTGGGTTCATAAGAAAAAAAAGAGTTCTGGAGAAACTCCAAAAGACATAATTGCATTTTTTAATCATTTATAGTCCCTTGAGCAATTCGGTGAAGTGGAATATCCCAACCTCCCCCATATCTAAAATTCTGTTTAAAAAAAAAATCTTAAAATGATCCCTTATATATCTGTAGATTATTTATTTGGAATATGGTTTTATAAACTTGTAACATTTCTGTAATTTGATTCCTTATGCATGATTGCAAAACTGGCTTTTTCTCAGTAAATCTTTTTTCTATAAACAATACTATAAACTTTTTAAATATTTTTCTATACAAATAGATCATAAATACATTTTTGGTAGTTAGCAAAATTATTAAAAGCTTAGTTCTTTCTTTTTTTTCATTAAAGTTCAAAATCATTAAAACTTTATCTGTATTCAATTGAAATTAGGAAACTCAATGAATTCAATCTTTCTTTATGGCCTTCTATTTTTTTTTCTATTTTTATTGTTACCACTAATTCTTACTGTAGACAGAATAACCCCCTCCCCAGATGTCTACATCCTAATCCTTGGGACCTAAAAACGCATTCCTTATAAGGCAAAAGGGGCTTTGCTAATATGATTAAATTAAGGATCTTTCTTAAGGTGAGATTATTTGGGTGGGATCAATTAATCATAAGAATCTTTTTAAAGGTAGACAAGGTCAAGGTAAATCAAATTCCACTTGTGGACAGAAGGTCCATCACCTGCTCAAGCCCATCTTACCTTCCCTGATTGACTCCATCAAGAATTTTGGAGTTACCCAGACAGACCCCACTATTGTGTATGCTAATCATCTCAGTCAAATAAACAAAATAAAATAACTAAAATTATTCTAAAATTATAATTCTGTATTCTTAAGAAACTATAAGGCATAAAGTGTCTGTAATCATCCTTGTGCAGATATGAATGCCAATGAAACTTTGGTCTTATTTTTTTCACATTATATTCTTCACCATGAATTGCTATTTTTGTGACATTAAAAGCACAACAAAAAAACCCAGCAAGTGCCAGAAATATATTCTTATCTATTTTTAAACAAATTAAGATTTAGTGAAGTCTTAGCTGTTTGGTTATATGCATTTGTGTATGTCATCGGAGCCATATTTAAACCTCTGTAATTTCATATACCTACACCAATGCATAAAAGAGTGGCATTTGCTTGTGTTATACCTTAGACAGGCATAAACAAATGACCTTTTTCCTGTTAAATCTTTAATAACCATAGAAATAGCCCTGGTTTTATCTGAAGTCACACTCAGATAAGACTTCAGCAAAAGCTAAAGAGAATTTTCTTTTTTGTTTTCCCTGCCTGGTTTTCATTATTTTGTCTTGTATTTTATTTCTGTTTATGATCCCAAACAATAGTACAGTAGTAACAACCAATTCTAGACTTTCCTGATGAGAGATAGCAATCTAAAATCTGTTTACAATTGTATTCCATGTTTTTACTAACCAATGAATATGTGGCCTAATATTTTAAATGTCAGTCTTCCAATTCTGCAGCTACTATCAAACTGTAGCAAAATGAGGTATTGTTTAGTCAAAGGAATACAGATCCAGGTGCCATCCAAAATCAAAGCAGAATCCTGGGTTACTGTAGGAGATACTGTTGGTCTTCCTCCTTTTTCTAGATGGGTAAATCTTTCTCCAGCTTCTTTCAGTGTTGGCCATTCACACTCACAGCTGTTCCTTCTGAGAATCCCCCCCCACTTCCTATCAACAGGAGCTGCTTAGCATGCTGTGCACACTGGGAGGTTGTCTTGTTCAGAGAGCCTCTCAATCACCACCCCACCCATCTAAGTGCCTACTGCTTCAACAGTGTAGTCACCCTCAGTGGTCACCTGTCTTCTCTGAGCTAGAACTGCGGGCCTGTGGGAAGGGGAGGAAGACCCCTCCCTGAAATTCCCTGCCCTTGATTGAGGTGGATAGTGGGAAGAGGCCCTGGCAGCCAAGTAGGCCCCTGAAATATGCCAAGAATGGGCCAGAACCCTCTATGGTGGTCTGTGCTTAACCAGAACCCAGTGAATATCTGTGTTCGAGGGAGTATGACATTACATGGCAAATAAAAACCAATACAACAGGTTAAAAGATAGTCGAACAAAAGATAAAGTATAATTTAGCACTTTTCCTCTGCTTTTTAACAAGATTTCTGCCTTCCCATAAAGAGATATCTACTCGTCTGCTTCCCATGGCTTGATATAAAATACGATGTTATTAAAGAATTGTTGTGTTCTCTTTTTCCCTTCCTTTCAGTTACCTTTTCTTTCCTCTTCTTCTTTGTTCCTGTTGATCTTTTAATCTCTTGTAGTTTAAAATATCACCTGAGTGGATGACTATTGCTTTGGTCTTCCATAGCTGCTGTAACAAACTGCCACAAATTTAGTATCTTAAAACAATGCAAAATTATGCAAAAGTAATCCAAAATGGGATTCAGGGAGCTAAAATTAAAATTCTGGTAGGACCACTTTCTTTTCTAGAGGCTCTCGGGCAAAATCTGGTTTCTTGCCCTGACAGCATCTAGAGGCAGCCTGTATTCCTTTGCTTCTGGTCATCTCCTCCATCCTCAGTCAGCCACAGCCAGACCCAGTACATTCAACATAGCTTTTTATTTATTTATTTAATTCATAAGAGACAGAGAGAGAGAGAGAGAGACATAAGCAGAGGGAGAAGCAGGCTCCCTGTGGGAAGCCTGATGTGGGACTCTATCCCAGGACCCTGGGATCACGACCTGAGCCCAAGGCAGACACTCAACCACTGAGCTACCCAGGTGCCCCAGTACTTCCAACATTATATCACTCTCATCTCTTCTTCTACCTCTCTTGACCAATTTATAGACCTTTATGACTACATTGGTTCCACCCAGATAATCCAGAATAATCACTCCATTTTAAGGTAGGTGATTAGCAACATTAATTTCATACTTTACATTAATCCCCCTTTGCAAGGTAAAATACCCTATTAACACATTTCAGGAACTAGAATGTAACTACCTTCCGGGCTCTGCTATTTTGCCTACCACACCTTACCAAATCAAAATAAGTATTTGTAAGGATAGATGGAAATTTTTAAAGGAATCTCAAAACTTAACTTTCTAACCATTATTCCTCTGGTGACATAAGAGGATTACCTTTCATTTACCTTTCTATAAACCTAACAAAATCTATTGATATCACCAAAAATTATTTCTCTAATTGGCATTTTTTTTTTACTATCATTGCATTAGGTAGATTGATATTAGTTGCAACAAAAAAGCTTCAATTCTTAAGCTCAACACAAATATGTTTACCTCTTACTCCTGAGATATTTTGATATATATAATCAATAGCTGGTATTCTACACAGTGATTCAGACACACAGAATACTACCAAATTATGGATTAATCCTCTCAGAGGATCATGGAGTCCTTTATTTCCAGCTGGCAGACAGGAGATAGAAGCCATTGAAAACCCATAAATTTGACCACATTGTCCAGAAAATTGCACATCACTTCATTCTATATTCATTGGTTACATAGCCATGCTAGCTTTCAGGAGACTAAAAATATAATCCCTGGCCTTATATCTTACTTCCCATAGAAACAAAACCAAAAACCAAAAACACAGCGGTACAACTGGGCCAACATCTATCAGGCCATGGGATATTTCTGCTTTCTGCAGGCACTTCTTGCTATGCACAAAAGAACCCCGGTCTAAAGGAGATGCGCCACTTTATCAGAACTGGATGGACACCCATTTTTATTATATTTGGGTATGAATCTCATGACCTGAAAATGAATTCATTAAAAACAATTCAGCTGTAACACTTAATACACAAGAGTGGGTAACCGCAACAGAAACTCTCTTTTGGAAAAGGAAAGAATGAGAGCCCACAGGGGTCACTGCTTCACAACAATGGTTAAGTCACACCAACCCAGCAGTGAGATCTCTTGTTAAGTGTGATAAAGTATCTGAGATGTTGCCCTACCTATAAAACTAATGAATTAGCTCAACCAATTTTGTGGAGTCTGTAGAATATACAAGATTTCTAGAGCAAACATGAAAGAAAGTTTAATATTCACAGCAATAGAAATAGTTGGGGTATCAGCATTTTTTGTACCAGTTCTCTGAGCCTCAGTTCTCAGAAGGAAACTGAAGACAGTGTGTATCATCCACACAAACAGTAAGTTAAATTGCAGTACTAGAAACATGAGCTTGGGGAATCTGGATTGTGTGTAATGGACAGTAAATTAACCCAGCCTTAACTCTATCTTTCAAGGCATTTTGCTATAGAAATGTTTAATATCTACCAAGTTTGTTGTACAAATAGCCTTGGGAACATATCTCATAACAAAAAGGCAATTACTGTCTCACAAAATGTGCAGCAACCTAAGAAACCTATACGGAATTGTATTTTATTTTTTTAAAGATTTTATTTATTTATTCATGAGAGACACAGAGAGAGACAGAGAGAGGCACAGACACAGGCAGAGGGAGAAGCAGGCTCCATGCAGGGAGCCGGACGTGGGACCCGATCCCGGGTCTCCAGGATCACGCCTTGGGCTCAAGGCAGTGCTAAACCGCTGAGCCACCCAGGATGCCCATACAGAATTGTATTTTAAAATGCCATGTATCTTGTTGATGGGATAAATGTATTGATTAGATGCTTATTCTGCTTTCTGATATGAATTCTCATGTCCAGTATTCTTTGTGCTTTATGACCATCCTATGGGTGGTCATTGCAAAATTATTACTGCTTTTCATAATTAAAAAACTTTAGAATAGTTGTTGATTCACAGAAAAAATATGAATATTGTACATAGAGTTCTTATACCCCCTGACAAATTTCCCTCATAGCATCTTGTGTCATTATAGTATAATTGTCGCAACCAATGAGTTCAATTTGATATATTGTTAGGAAATTCAAGTAAGTTATGGAGCTTATTTAATTAGATTACTTAGTGTCCTTTTTCTGTTTTAAGATTTCATCCAAATAGCACATTACATTTAGTTGTCATGTCTCATCATGCTACACATCATGTCTCCTGTTTATGATAGTTTTTTTCTTTTTTTCATGAGAGACACACAGAGAGGCAGAAACATAGACAGAGGGAGAAGCAGGCTTCCCACAAGAAGTCTTATGAAGACTCCATCCCAGGACTCAGGATCATGACCCAAGTCAAAGACAGACACTCAACCACTGATCCACCTCAGGTGCCCTCAGGATTTTCTTGTTTTTGTCACCTTGACGATTTTGAGAAATACTGGTCAAGTATTTTGTAGTACAGCCTCAAATGGCATTTGTCTTTGTTTTGGGTTTATATTGTTATTTTCCTCACATGGGTTTGAAAAACTATGTTTTAATTTTTTTAAAGATTTTATTTATTTATTAATGACACACACACACACACACACACACACACACACACACAGGCACAGACACAGGTAGAAGCAGGCTGCATGCAGGGAGCCCGACGTGGGACCTGACTCCGGGTCCCCAGGATCACACCCTGGGCTGAAGGCGGCACCAACCACTGAGCAACCCGGGCTGCCCAAACTATGGGTTTTTAAGGAGAAGACCACTGGGATAAAGTACCGTTTATTACAACATATCAAGAGTACATGCTATCAGCCTGACTTATAATTGTGAATATTAATCATGATCATTTAGTTGAGATAGTGTTTGGTAGGTTTCTCCACCACAGAGTTACCCTTTTGTTCTCCCTTTCCTTTTTTTTTTTTTTTTTATTTTAAACGATTTTCTTTATTTATTCATGAGAGAGAGAGGCAGAGACATAGGCAGAGGGAGAAGCAGGCTCCCTTCGGGGAGCCTGATGTGGGACTTGATCCCAGGACCCTTGGGAACGCAACTTGAGCCAAAGGTAGAGGCTCAACCACTGAGCCACCCAGGTGCTCCTCCCTTTCCTTATCATACTTTTTGGAAGTAAATAACCATGCACAGCTTACGTGTAAAGTGGAGAATTATGTTCCATCTCTTTGAAGGTATAACATCTCTATATAGTTATACAAAAATTATTCTGCACGGGAGATATTTCCTTTCCCCTACTTATTTATCCATTCAATTATTTTATGTTAATATCAACTCGTGGATATTTATTTTTACTTTGAGTTATACTCTAATCCTTTTTTATTGGTTTTGTTGTTCAAATGATTAGTCCTTTGGAAGATCCTTCAGTTGGATTCTATGTTCCTTTGACATAATCCATGTGTACGTGTTTGTGAGCATGTGTGTATTCATGACACTAGAAGATGTTCTGGGCTCATCTTGGATCTATTTTGCCCCCAGGCTTAGAGTCAACCATTTCTCAAAGGAGCCCTGGATCCCATAATTGGATAATGGAATGGATTTTTTTCTTGCCTATTGCTTAAACACTAAAATAATGAAGCATATTTAGGTTTTTGTATCTGGTAACCACTGTAATAGATAGGGTAAGGCTAATTGTAATTGTAAAAACTCCAAACTTTACAAGCTCAATAACATAACATTTTATTCCTTTTTCAGATTTTCTAGGACTGCCTTCCCACATGGTAATTTACAAAGCTGGGCTTCTTCCATCTTTAATCTCTTCAAGTTATTTTGTTTTCTATTAGTAAACAGGGGTAAAAAAAAATGGATACGGCAAATTTGCTTCTTACTCATTTGTCCTGACAATTACACATGCTCTTTCTGCTTACATGCCTTTCGCTATCATCAGACATTTAGCTGTACCTCACTGCAGTGGAGGTTAAAAACTACAGTCGCTGACTAGATCCTGCTTCTTAGCAAAAACTATAAGCTATATATTTTGTAGACAGCAGGTCGTCATTTCCAAGTGCTATTTTACTTTAAGTTCTTCATGTTTCTGTGTCCCAGGCCATGGCGTTAGACCACCCCTACCCCACACATCAATCTTAGAGTCTTTGGGTATCTCTTTAATTACTTCTAGTCATTATATGCATAAATGCCATATTAATAATGCCAAGTCAAAGAATTTATTTTATTAAATTTCCCTACTCAGAAACTCTTGACAACCACCTATTATGGCCAATAATGTTTTAAAACTTGATCTGATTATTCGAATGTTTGCATGAACTATATATTCCAATCTTTTCTCACACTGTTTCTCAATATATGTTAAATGATGCAGCCAATCTGACTTGTTCATCATTCCTAGAACACACCATGTGGTTTCCCTCCTCCATATTTTAATACCCTCTCCCAGTCCTTCTCATTGTGCTGAATTTTTACTTGTCTGTAAAGCCTGACTTAAATGCCACCTCCCTTCAAGATGATGGAAGTTCATTTTCTTTCTTTGAATTTTGACAGAACCTTGTAGCCTTTGAAACCACTTCCCAAAATGTTTATTTTTGTTATAGGGCTATTAAAACAACTACACTATATGGATCTGGAGAACAGATATTAAATTTATCCATCTGTATATCACTTGTAATAAATGATAAATTATGTTTCATGATTTTTTCACTCAATAAACACTTGTTAAGTAACCATATACAAATGATTTTAAGTAAAAAAACCCTTATCATGCATAATCTGCTAAGACAAAATGTTCTTTCATGTTAAATTTAAGCCAGTACAAAGAGCCTAATTTAAACATTTGAATTATAATTAATATTTTTCTGTTATACTTTTTAAAATGTTTATATCAATAATATAAATTAATAAAGATAAAAGAGCGGGCAATTAAAGATTCAAATAGCCAATTTAATAAATGTACACTAATAGAGTTTGGGAATTTAAGCATGTACATTTTTCACACATTATATAAAGATATAAAAATATGAACACAAATCTATTCAGAAATAGCCATGTATTTAACAAAAACAAATTAGAATGTGCATTAAAACATTTATTTTTCTCCAATATTGCCAAGTACTTTTAAGTAAGGACTCCACTTTTCTTACTACTATATCAATTTTTTTTTAATATGGTAAAACACAGAAAAGAAGAGCTAAGTCTTATTTATTTCTACAACCCAAGATGTTAGGAGTTTATTAGTACTTTCTAATCTGATTAAGATTCAGAAAAAGGAAGGCAACATTAGAAAGGTCAACAATTAAATACCTAATCAATTAAGAGTCTGTAAATCATAAAGTACCTACAAAATGCATTCACGTAAAATATAATTGGAAAATAAAATGATAAAATGAGAAAGAGAGCTAAAGGTACTTTCCTTAAGGAACTTTATACCATCCTCAGGGGTGAGCTGAATTGAGATAGGTTTCAAAATAGTCTGTTCATTTAATAGACTTCGCACCAACCACTTAAACATTAATTCCAAATTATTTTAATGATTATGTTATTTAATGATTATGTTATGATCTCTGTATCTATATTCAAAATAGTATATTTCATAATATTAAAATAGAAAATACTAGTTTTAAATTTAATTCCTCAACAAATGTCTGATGAATGGAAAACATTTCAGTGGTTTTCTTTATTCAAGTAACCCATATTTATATAGCCTAAGTTACTATCAGCATTGGAAGAAAAGAATTGCTAACTGGTTCTATGGCCTTTCTTCTAGCTTTAGGGGTGTCTTAGTCAATTCTCCTGGAACATGTGGTTCAGGATATTATTATATGACAATCTGAAAATCTGGCTGAGGCCTATGTAACACACCAAGCAACAGGACTTCATGCTTTGGAGCATGCTTATCAAGTAAAGAGCAACCAGTACTGATGCATTTCAGAAGAACCAGGAGAATGGGAGTTGATCATATATGTCTGAAGAGCTTAATGTGCAATATGCAATGGTTTCTCTGAATTGAGGTTCTCTTCAGTCAGCCTACTCCTTCATGTCTACACAGGCACCAAGGGCAGAATTAATTAGACATAGGATATTATATCTAGCGTGTTTTGAATACGGTATAAATTCTCGTTTTGTATTTATTTGTTTGCACTTCTAAAGCTAAGTGACCTTTATTACTTACAGAGGGTGCCCATTGAATGTGATGATTGCTTGTCATTCTGAAGTGAAGACCATGGATCACTGATGCTAGTTAGAGCAAAGTGAGCAATATGTATATGTTTATGTATATACTTCAAGCATTATATAAATATATGTGTGTATTATACATGCTTTGCCTTTTATATACCTGTGTTTATATATCATTAATCTATTTTAGGCTGTGATGTTTTTAAATATTAAGTGTTATTAAAAAGGGTTTGGTCAAAGTTGGTTGCTATTACTGTACCTTTTACTTTTTTTTTAGAATTTATTTATTTATTATTTATTTATTTATTTATTGAGTATACAGGTAGGAAGAGGTACAGAAGGAGAGGAAGAGATAATTCAAAGCAGATTCCAAGCTGAGTGTGGAGCCTGACTAAAGATTTGTTTTCACCACTCAGATCTCATGACCTGAGGTGAAATCAAGAATTAAAGGCTGAGGGAAGGTGGGAGGGGTTGGGTTTACTAGGTGATGGGCACTTGGCAGGATGAGCACTAGGTGTTATGCTATATGTTGGCAAATTGAACTCCATTAAAAAAATTTAAAAAAAAAAAAAAGAATTAAAAGCTGAACAGCTAACCCACACAGGGATCCCGCCTTCACTGTACTTTTTAACTTTCTGCATTCAGAATACAGCAATATAAGTTACTAGATAGAACATAAAGATTTATTTATACATTGTAAATCTGTTAACGTACTGAAAAATTGATTTACTAATTCATATATCCTACATGGCTCTAAGGTAATGCTATCAGGTATTCCAAATCTTTGCTAATTGGTATATTGGAATTTGTGATACAGCAAATTGAGTTGAGAAGCTTTATAAAGAAGATGTTTCAAGAGTCAAAATGGGGTTATTTAACTCTTACAACTTTGTTGTCAGGAAGTCTGGATTTATTGGAATATCTCTAATAACTTTAAAATAATAAAATGAAAATCTTGAGTGACTCAAATATTGTGATTACCAAATATCCCTAAAGGCCAAAAAAAGGTGGCTGAATGTTGAATAGCTAGGCTTTATAATCTAGTTTCACAGTGGCCATTTGATTATATAGTAAAAAGTTTAGGTAATTTTCTTTCATAAATTTTTGATCATTAAATACATAGCATATTCATATTTCTTTGAAAGTCTACAAGTCAATTCTAATCAATTGCGATAATGATCCATTGTCACGACCATGTAAAATTTTCAACTGAACCATCTAAATTCATTACTACTAAAAATTGCTCTCATATCATCCACATTTTCTTTTTGGGGAGTTACTTCACAAGTAAGACTGCAAGCATTCATAATGGATTCCTATCTGAAAATGAATTTTCTAAGTCACTTTTGACCATCCTACTAATGCACAAACTTGCAATCATTTAAGTAACCAACAAATCCAAAGTTACTTAATTTTATCTATTATATGCCAAGCACTCTTCTTTGAGGGGATTTTTATGTTTTAATTTAAAAAATATTTTTATTAAATTGTAATTAACATAGAGTATTATTTTAGTTCTAGGTGTACCATATAGTGATTCAACAATTTTATAAATTAGTGCTCAACAAGGTAAGTGTACTCTTAATCTTCTTCACCTATTTCACTTGTCCCCTCCACTATCTTTGAGATCATTTTAAAGTGTCTGGGACACTTTTATAGGTTCCTATTGCCTCTTCAGCACAAACTTTGCTGTAATTCTATGCAATGTATTGCTGGGCCCAGCATAACTATGCCAAAGTAATGCTTTTCCATTAGTCATATTACTATTGAAATGAAATAATTTCTTCAACATTTTACTCTGAGTAGTGCTTGCCTTTTCTAAAAATATTTTAGCTGAATGAATACTATGTTATAAAAATAAAAACTCATTGCATGTATTTTAATGTAGGAGCAAAGTGTCTCAACAGTAATTAATGTGTCACTTGAATTAATTTAATATATTTTATTTTATTTTTTAAGATTTTATTTATTTATTCATGAGACACACACACACACACAGAGGCACAGACACAGGGAGAGGGAGAAGCAGGCTCCATTCCATGAAGGGAGCCGGATGTGGGACTCGATACCGGGTCCCCAGGACCACACCCTGGACCAAAGGTGGTGCCAAACCACTGAGCCATCCGGGGTGCCCAATATAATATTTTAAAACAACTTTCTATCAGATGCTGTGCTAGGAATTGAAGATATACAGATAAATACCATATAGAGGAAATCACTGAATGGATATCATATAAACTATTGGATGCTTAGCTCTACATTGAAAATCTTTATTAGATATACTCTAACAACTCATTTATTTTACCAAATGTATTTTCTGGTGTTGTGTCAGATTGTGCATTATGAATATAAATGGTAACAACAAAAACATTTTGGGGGGGTTTAGCTCTTGTTTTTCTCTACAAATTTCTTTTTTTTTTTCTCTACAAATTTCAACAGAAAATGTCTGTAAAACTGAAGGCACATGTTAACTATTGTTAAGTTTTCATAAATAGTTTTTTAAGCATATGTATTTTTATCAGAGAAAGAAATGATTTATGTTGCTTGGCCTGATTGGATTATCTGTAGATTGTGTGGTAAAAGCACTAAAATATGACAGTAACATTTGGTCTGAAATATAGATACATAACAAAGTCATGGAGAAGAAATATATTGCAAGGATTTATTCTCCAATCAATGTGCTGTGGAATAAGGTACATAAATCCCCAGATATCAATGGAAAAATAGAGAAAGTATTATCCTAAAGACACAGCTAAGAAACAGGAGTCTGCACAGGTAAAGTGTTGCCACCTTATTATTAATGTAGCACAATGTAATGGCAGAGTATATTATGTAAGACAAGAGAAACAAAACACAAATCTTGGCCTAAAAATTTGGTTTGAATGTTCAAAAAGGCATGCGGTTCTCTATTCACATCAATGCTCGCAGAATTTCTAAAGTATTTGGAAGTTTTCTCAGATACTAAAGTATTTGGAAGCTCTTTCAGATAAGGAAGAGAACATGCTGAGAAATACATGATATGCTTGATAGTGCAATCTTTTAAAGAATATGTTTATACAATTTCCCATATTTCCCATGAAAAACTATACTTTTTCATATAAAATTGTGATTGATTGAAAAAAAAATTACTACTATAAATTCCCAGGCAACATTCACCTAATTATCCTTACGTAGATTTTACATTACATGTCACACAGGAATGCTGTTTTCTACTTTAGGTTTTATTTAGGTTTTATGAGTATGTGACTCTAAGCTCTTTTAGGAGAAATATGTGTTTTGTGTTTTACTGAACCCCCAGCTATTAAGCCATGGCTATGCACAGGGAATATATTTAAGAAATATCTTAATGGGTAGCTAAGTGAGTTAAGCGGCTGCATTCAGCTCAGGTCATGATCTCAGGGTCCTGGGATCAAGCCTTGAGTCAGGCTCCTTGCTCGGTAGGGAGTCTGCTTTTCCCTCTGCCCTTCCCCTCTGCTCATGCTCCCTAAAGCTCTCTCTCAAATGAAATCTTAAAAAAAAAAAAAGAAATATCTTAACGAATTGAAATGTTTTATAAAAATTGTAAAGCTCTCGACAAATAAGGAAGGTAAAATTAATAAACATTTATTTGAGTGCCAGGCATTGTTTGGGGTTTAGTGCATATATTAACTCACCTATCAGGTAGTAATGAGATTAGAAGAGCTCATTTGAAATGAATGATTGAAGAAGATAACCAGGTTAGATGGGAAATAGAGAAAATTGGAGAGCATCTTATTAATAAGCAGTCAGCTTTCCTAGAACTTAGTCTATATTTTTCCAGTAGAGCTATAGGAAAATAATTTACTTACACAGCATGGAATTTCTAGTACGTCTTAGTAATTTTGAATGACTAGAATTTCAGTTTGGTGTGATGAGGAGAAAGTTAGGAATTTGGCTACATACTGAGAATGAGGTTCTCATAGGAGACTTAAAAAGACTTGAACTAGTAAAAGGAGAGCTCAAACACACACACACACACACATGCACACACACGCACACACACACACACAGAGGCAGAAAGGGAAAATAATGTGATGGAGGAAATAAGTAAAGTTATTATGGTATTGAAAAAAGAAAAAAATCTAGTGTGAGTGGTAAATTTTGAAATATTTTAGTTCACTAAAGGACCTTCCATAGACCAAATAGTTGTCTGTCATGTGTTGAAAATTGTATGTTGAAAACCATGGCCCACCACAAAGACATGGGATATTGGTGGCAGGAGAATTTAACTTTAAATATTAATTGATACAATTTTAGTGTTACATTATTGATGTATATGAATTGCACTTACATATATATTTCTGTGTGAAGAATGCCTTCCTCCATGCCTTATGCTTCCAGAAATAGTGAGATAGAATAGAGCACCATAAACCATATTTCAGAAAATTTAGCAGTTTTAAAATTTTTATAAACTTGTCCTGAGTGATTGGCTTTCTATTTGGTTAAAAATATATTTTAGCCTTTTTGAGTTACATGATGTCAGTCATTACACTTTTTTACTCTTTTCCAATGGAATTAGGTCTGTTCTTCATCAGGGGAGGAAAATATAAACACTCAGGTCTTTGCTGAAAAATATAACCTCAAACTGTTGTTTGAATTTAATTGGAACTTTCAACTAAGAAAATTATGTTAAATAGAAAAGCATATAAGTGTATGTTCTCCTCTCACTTTCTTAAGTAATTTTGGTTCTATCATTGGACCAAGTCAGATAGTGTAACTCTTAAATATTTTCACCTGACAGAAGAGGGATTAAAAGTTACAGGATTTTTCAGGCTTCTTCAAACTTAGATTAGGTCATGTACATTTTATTTGGTTTAAAGACACAATAGTTCATTGTGGCAAAACAACGACTAGAATTGTTGAGCCTGAGATCCAAAATTTCATGACAGAAATCATTCCTTAACTGCAAATAAAACCACCCATGAGACCCAAATAACGTGGGAGAGAGAATATCTTCCAGAGAGAGGGCTGGGATAAATTTAGAAAGATAAAAAGTTCTGAGTAGAGCATCTTGCATTATCTTTCATAGAC
This sequence comes from Vulpes vulpes, assembly GCF_048418805.1. Lineage (NCBI taxonomy): Eukaryota > Metazoa > Chordata > Mammalia > Carnivora > Canidae > Vulpes > Vulpes vulpes. The sequence goes on from NC_132793.1 coordinate 129,214,652, forward strand.
TTGCTCCAAAATAGATTTTGAATAATACAAACATAGATTTACTGACATTAATTTTTACATTAATTTACTTGATTTGGTTTTATTACAGTATTATTTGTCTTATATATATATTATTAAATAATTGTTTTTATATTTGCCTTGATCTTGGATTTCCCATTCTCCAGAACTGTGAGAAAGAAATTTTTATTATTTAAACCACATAGTCTATGATGTTTTGTTACAGCAGCCAAAATGGATTGAGACACTCCATTTCATCTATGTGTCTAATTGACTTACTCTACCCCAAACAAGCATTAAAAAATTTACACTCACTAAATATATTTTTATATAGCTGAAACTGTTTTGTTACTAGTTCATAATAAGTAGACTAATGTCTACCTGTTTATAAATATTTTTAGCTACTGAATATATCAACCATATTTTTAATGAATTTCTTTTATTGTGTCTCACACACAGCATTAGGTAAACAATGAATAATGTTTAAAATACATACAGTATAAATTATATTAAAAGAAGGAGCATTAGGTAAATAATGAATAATGTTTAAAATACATACAGTAGGGATCCCTGGGTGGCGCAGCAGTTTGGCGCCTGCCTTTGGCCCAGGGCGCGATCTGGAGACCCGGGATCGAATCCCACGTCGGGCTCCCGGGGCATGGAGCGTGTTTCTCCCTCTGCCTGTGTCTCTGCCTCTCTCTCTCTCTCTCTGTGTGTGACTATCATAAATAAATAAAAATTTAAAAAAATTAAAAAAAATACATACAGTATAAATTATATTAGAGAAGGAGCATTAGGTAAATAATGAATAATGTTTAAAATACATACAGTATAAATTGTATTAAAAGAAGGCCTTCCAAAAAAAAAAAAAAAGAGAAGAAGAAGAAGAGAAGAAGAAGAAGAAGAAGAAGAGGAAGGAGAAGGCTTTCTAACTCTGCATTTATTTTGAAATTACAATAAGTACTCTAATAGGTCTACATTTCCAAACACCAGTTTACAAGGGGTAAGAATCACTTAAGAAACTTGTTGAACCTTTTGTCCAAAGATGCATTCCTAAATATTCAGGCATTTTACATATGAACCAAAGCTTAAGTTTCTGTGATTTTAGAGTAGTTAACCCCTCTTCTGGACTGCTTTTTTTTTTTTCCCCAGGCAACACCATATTTAAATGTACCCTAAAGATCTTTTAAACTTCATCTTATTTTTATTTATTTATTTATTTATTTATTTATTTATTTATTTATTTATGATAGTCACAGAGAGAGAGAGAGAGAGAGAGAGGCAGAGACACAGGCGGAGGGAGAAGCAGGCTCCATGCACCGGGAGCCCGATGTGGGATTCGATCCCAGGTCTCCAGGATCGTGCCCTGGGCCAAAGGCAGGCGCCAAACCGCTGCGCCACCCAGGGATCCCCTCATCTTATTTTTAAAGAAGCAAGAACTATAGAGTTTAATACTTTCAGCATTTAAAAAATAATTAGTATATCATATAGTAATCACTAAAACTAGTAAAATTATTATAGTAGAATTAGAAGTCTCTAAATGATATTGGATCCCTTTCAAATTCATAGTTCTAATCTATATTCTTAACTTTGCATTGCAATATGTGAATTATGCTTTTAATATAGAGTGTAAAGTTATAAAGTTTTTAATAATTACCTTTACTTATCTGAAGCCCTATTGTTCACAATAACTTATCACTCTAGCAAAATAATACTTTGGATGAAATATTAATCACAAATAATTGTATTGGGATGCCTAGTTGGCTCAGTGGTTAACCATCTGCCTTAGGCTCAGGGAGTGATCCTGGATGCAGAGATTGAGTCCCACATGGGGCTCCCCACAGGGAACCTGCTTTTCCCCTGCCTATGTCTCTGCCTCTCTCTCTATGTCTCTCATGAACAAATAAATAAAATCTCTGAAAAACGAACAAAAATCAAATAATTGTGTTATATTGAGGAAGATGGGGCATGAGAAAAATATACTTTATATATTATTATCGTGCTGTTTTCCAGTTAGGTGAGATAATAAAAATATGTATAGGGGCACCTGAGTGGTGCAGTCAGTTAAGTCTTGGTCTTGGCTCTGGTCATGGTCTCAGGATCATGAGATCAAGCTCCATCTCAAGCTCCATGCTCTTGAGATTCTTTCTCTCCCTCTCCCTCTGCCCCTCCCCTATTCTCTCTCTCTCTCTCTCTCTAAAGTAAAAGAAGAACTATTTTTAAAACATAAAAATATAAAATAAAACTAGGAACAAATATTTTTCAGAATACATAATAATTAATCTATATACAGAAGACATAGGTTTAGTCAATCTAATGGTGTAGCAATCTATCTATATCAACTTTGAAAACTTCTTACCTCTCTTTTATTTTTTCATCTGTGTAGTGCTCCAATACTTTCTTGATACCTCTTTTTGAATGCTTTGAGAATAAATATTTCATAAAATACTTTATGAAATAGAAATTATAAGTATTAATAGTATTGTAGGTGAAATGTATACAATCAAGATGATTGGTTAGTATATGTAGTATAAGCAGCATAAGCATAAATTATAATTGTAGACTAGTCAGGAAAAAGTGAATTCCAATTAGGATATTAAAGAATCCCTCAAATTTAATGAAATAATAATTTTTAACTATTTGTATACTATGTAGTTTTAATTTTAAGTAAGATGTCATTCCAAGTATTTAAATAAAATGCTAATTATTAATATTTAATACATGTACGTTTTAGTTACCTGAGATATAATACTAATTTTTAATTTGATTCATATATGCTTTACCAAATACAATTTACTTTTCATATTAAAGGTTTATACAGGGGCACCTGGGTGGTTTAGTGGTTGAGTTTCTGCCTTTTGCTCAGGTTGTGATCCTGGGATCCTGGGATCGAGTCCCACATTGGGCTCCTGCAGGGAGCCTGCTTCTCCCTCTGCCTGTGTCTCTGCCTCTCTCTATGCGAGTCTCATGAATAAATAAATAAAATCTTTAAAAAAAATGATCTTTGTCTTGGGAACACAGGATTATCACACATACACTTCTAAATAAATAAATAAATAAATAAATAAATAAATAAATTTTATACAATAATGAGATCTTTCAAAACTGAACCAAAGAATACTATATGTTTTATTTAAAAAATAGATTACCTTACCATCAGAAAATTTATTGCAATTTCCCATGAGAAGTGCCTTATCTCAGTACATTTTTTAGATCAAATCATTATATATCAAAAATGACCATAGGATATTGAATTTTAGAAACAAAAAAATAATATATCCATGAATTTCCCATTGCTGCTTTTGAGAAGGCCACAGTTAGCATCCACTTTCAGTCTGGATGTTTATATCTAGGTTTTCTTTTCTTTCTTTTTGTAAAAATGTTTATTATTTTTTAAAAATATGAGTAAATTCAGGGGTGCCTGCATGGCTCAGTCAGTTAAGCACCTGCCTTCTGGTCAGGTCATGGTCCCAGAGTCCTGGGATGGACCGCACATCAGGAGCCTGCTTGTCCCTCTGCTACTCCCCCTACTTGTGCTCTCTCTCTGTCAAATAAATAAATAAAATATTTTGTAAAAATTGGTAAATTTATCCTATTGTTTTTGGGATACTTTTAAATTTTGCACTATTTCCCATATGCAGAAATTAATGAATACTATGGGAAGAAATGAGAGAGTGTAGGGGGTCAGGAGGACTGTGAAGTTGGGGCAATGGCTGAAATTATAACCAGGGTGTCAAGAAGACTAGTTAAGAAGTTGTCCATTATGTAAGGTCTTGAAAGATGTGAGGAAGTTATCATATGAATTCCTAAATGTGAAAGTGTTCCAGTCAAAGGAGAAAATCAGTGGAAAGATCCTATGGTGGTAGCCTGCCTCACATGTTCAAGGAATAGCGAAGAGAGCAGGTCACCTGAAATAGGTTCAGCAATGAGGAGAGTAGACATAACATTAAAGAACCAGAATCATGAAAGGCCATGTGGGTTATTGTGAGAATTTTTTATTTTACTTGGCATTAAATAGGATGTCATTGAAAGGTTTTGTAAAGACAAGTGATACAACCTAACAGATGTTTAGAAAGGATCACTCTGTCTATGCTGTTGAGAGTAATTTTAAGTGGCCAGTGTTGGAGCAAGGACAGAAGTTGGAATGCTATTGCGGTGGTCTAGGTAGGAAAGAGATAATGATAACTCTATCAAAGAAGTCACAATGGAAGTAAGAGATGAGATGGTTCAAACCAGAGTCAGAACAGTTGAGAAAAAAAAAGAGATTGCATTCTAGAGCAATTTAGAAAGAAACAATCAAATTTCCTAGTGGGCCATCTGGGGTGCATAAAAGAAAGGGATCAATTCAAGATGAAATCAACATTTTGAGTAGGCCAGCTTGAGGGATGGAGACGTCATCCACTGAGATGGGAAAACTGTAAATACAGTATGTTTTAGAGGAAAGAGCAAATTAATTTTGAACATGGTAAGCTTGAGATGCCTCTTAGACGTTCAAATAGAGGTTTGAGGTAGACACTCAGACACATGAATCTGGAGTTGCATACAGAAGTCTTGGATGGAGTTACAAGTTTAAGAGTTATTGTAAATATATGGACATTACTAAAAGCCACCAAAATATATTGATAAGTGAATGAGTTGAATGAACTGAAGAAAAAAAAAATCCTTCCAAATGAACTCTGAGACACTCCAATATTAACAGAATTGGGAAAGTGAAGTATAGAGCAAAGGAAATTGAGAAATAGCAGTAAGAATGGATGATAAACACGGGGCTGCTGTCTCAGAAGCCAACTAAAGTATACCTAAGAAGAGAGAGTGATCAAATACAACTGATAGATCAAATAAGATGAGGAAAGATAATAGACACCTGTTTTATCTAGGTAGCTATTATTTATGAATTGGACAATAATGTTCCTTTGAAATGTTTAGGGATGAAAGCTTGAATGAAATGGGTTTAAAGAAATGGAAAAATAAAATTGGAACTGGATACACAGTCAATTATTTTGAGGAGTTTACTGACATACAAAAAGGGAATTGCAGAGAAAGCTGGTGGGAAAAGTCAGGTTGAGAGATGGTTCTGCAAAGTGACAATTTGTAAATGATTGCAGGGAATTCCTTGAGAGCTCAGTGAGGAAATTAATTATCAAATTAGTAAAAATCATGTGAAGTTTTCTCTTTTATCTATGCTTCCTCATTGCCAACTGCTCTGATTTATTCAGTTACATTATTTCTAACCATACATTTTGTCTGGTCTACTTTCTATATTCGATCAAATTCTCACAGTATCTGGATTTCTAGTGGTACTTTTAGTTATTTTGTAGCCCTGTTGCTAATAAAGTCTCTTATGCAAGAAAATAATCTTCTGTTAGCACTTATCTGCTTCTCTGAAATAACTTGATTTATTCTGTTCTCTGATATTTGATGCCCATTGCTCCCTTTTAATCTGAAATTATTTTATTCATGATCATGGCTAAATTAAGATGTGTGCCCAGAAATGTGGACCTAATAGTATCTAGTTCATTAAATATTCACTGCTGTTGTGGTTTAGATTCCTTAAGACTAGTTTTTTAACATTTAAATATTTGGGTCTCTATAAATATGCATATTAAAATATTTAATAAATACATATTGAATAAATTCATTAATTAATAAATATGATAAGTGACTCTGTGCAAGTGTATATAACTTAGAAAAACTCTATGGAAAAGGCTTAAAATTAACTATTTCAACAAAAATAATCTATTGTCAATGTTGTTTTGGTTATTTAAGCCAGATGTTACCCACTGTAAGGTGAAGATGTAAAGATTGTGGAGGTAAATAAAATTTGTTTGTCTTAACGCTTTTCAAAAATAAATTATTAAACATATTAAAACGTAAAATATGTATGAAATGCAGATATCTGATTTCTCTTGAACAATTAGACTAATATGTTAATGCTGAGCTCAAATTCCACATGGCCACACCATGTTGAGAATCTCTTCTCTGGAAAATCATGATCTCTTTTGTATACTTCCCTGCTTCTCTAATTGACTTTAACTTCTGTTATCTATACAAAGTGACTTTCTTATCTTTATTTAGTCATTTCAAACTAAGTTTAGAATATTGCAATGACTGTTTAACAAAAATTATAAAATTGTAGTAAATCATATAATTTAAGAAGCAGAGTGAAAATACGTTAACCAATTTTCAATTAGTCATTTTAAAATCACAGTTGTTTAAAATAACAACAACCGCTCTCATAGGATTTGTCTTAGCTACCAGGTGAATACACATAATTATGATGCAATGAGATGATATAGAATATAAAACATTGATTTTATGTATGTATGTATGTATGTATGTATGTATGTGTGAGGCAATATTTATTTTAGGCAAACTTTTGTTAGTTAGTGAGAAGTGGGTAGAAACCAGGATCTAGTATGATATCACCTAAGAAAAGTTGAGAAGCAACTCCAATAAGAGGGAGAGTTAGCCTAGGGGATATAAAACATCATCGATGGTATATGGCAAACCCATTCCTGTTTTATGTTGCAGGTTGCTCAGTGCAAGAGAGCTGGAGAGAGCCCAGGTGAAGTAGTGGGTGTTTATTATCATGGTCTAAGTAACTCATCCAGAGTTCACGGCGAAAATCCTAGAAAAGAAGCTTGCAGTTTCCCAATATATTAGGAAACAAAGCAGAATCTCTATCTGGCTAAATATGTGGGAAATCATTGTGAATTTCAATTTAATAAGACTATAATGGGAACGGGATCCTGGCTTGTTCCTTAGACTGGGGACTAAGGAGAATGAGAAACTAACACAGGAACCTTTCAGTAAATATAAGGAACCAGTCAATAGGTTGCAAAGGGCCTAATAGAGCTACCTAGGAAAATAAATTAATATAACAAAACATAGCAGAAGTCCTTTATAACCTCAAAATCTAAATATATGACATATGAAAGTATGCTCAGTTACAATTAAACAAAATGATGTGATAAGCAAAATATATGTGTGTGTATGTATATATATACACATATATATGGATATAGATATATATGGATATATATATATATATATATATATATATATATCCTAAAATGCATACTAGGTTTGATTCAACAAATTATCAAAATAATACAAAAATATTAAGAATTTTACGTAAAGATGTCAGAGCTGTAAAAAACAAGTCAATGCAGACATCAAATCATAATACACAAGAGAGGCTTCCAGGTTTATTTGCTAAATTCCAGACCGTGACTTATACTGTCATTTTCTTATACTTTTTAATACTTTGATCAGAGAGCCAGATGCATGTTTTCTCGCAACTGGATTTTCATAGGTTTTCTTATACACCGTTGTTTTCATTCTAAGCATATAAAATATCAAGCTAAAATGGCCAAAGCAGTTTTCAGTGGACTGGAACATATTGATTGAAAAAATTCTTTAATTTGAAATGTTTCTGTCAGGTTAATGAATTTGAGTAATAAAATCATATTGAAAATACCTACCTGTGAAAAAGAGGCTATGTAAAATCAATGGGGAGGAAAATATGTAGGCGACAAACTGTAAATTTTCTGAAAGAAAATTAGTTTGTCTGATATAGGCAATATTTGATTATTAAGACTCTTTCATTATGAGATATATTGATGTGATTTTGCTTATCTATACATTTCTCTTGTTTACATACCATTGACAGGAAAATCTATCATTTTGTCAATTCTCAAAATACCAAAAAGATGCATTTTAGATTAAATATACTTCAAAATAGGATAATGTAAGATTCAGTGTCTGGTGTCATGGGCAAGTAGAGATTTAACAATGGTAAAAATAAAATCAAGTTTTCTAATAATTTTAGTTAGCAATGGGATTTGAACTATGTAAAATGATAGAATAATTTTTACATTCCTGGATAGGCATAGATATCATATAAAATGGATTGATTTATTAAAATTTATAATGAAATAAAATTGTATTCAATTTCAGATTCCTGAAAGCGAACACTTCTTAGTGGTTTCTATTTAAGCTATCGTTAAATAGAGTTTAACACAGACTTCTCTGGGTCACAAACTAACTTAGAAACTTATTACTGTAGCAGCAACGAAATGTAACTTTAGCAGTAAGATAGACATGAAAACTGTCTTATGTTGAAATTATGAGCCATACTAATGCTCCTGAGTGAGAGAGAGAGAGAGAGAGACTCTGAGAAATTGAAGCAGAGAGAGAAAGATTGCAAAATTGAGAGAGAGATTCTACAGATTGAGCTTTGGATCTTCTGGTATAATTTCTTTCTAAAAACAAAGGTTTATTATTTATAAGCTTCTGTTCTTGTAAAATCATTCAATTTGTAATGATATTCTTCCATAAAATGCCATTAAATTAATATTATATTAATAATTATCAGAAATAATAATTAGATTCTGGTTAAGGAGAGATTTTGTTTGTTCTCCAAACATCTTTTTTTCCCCCATTTCTATTCCTTTCTGCAGGGACTTAATGATATAATTAATTCCTTAATTCATTAATTATAGAAATGTAACTTTGGAGCAAATATTTGGATTTTCTTCATATTCCTCTATTGCTAGTATGTTGCAAAAATAACATGTACCTATTTTTGTTGTGCTTTACGACATCTATTGACTTCACAGAATCCACTGTTTCCAAGATTTATGTAGAACATTTATGCTAATAAACCTTGTTTTGGCACATTTAATATAATATTAACTATTTAACTATTAACTATTAACTATTTCTTCTGAGCAAAGATCTCAGTCCATGTCTTGACTGTACCAAAAGTAAACGAACAACAATAATTTCTGTAAAGAATAAAATTTGTGAAATCATAAAGAAACATACTAAAACTTGTGCCTTATTCATTAGCAAAGTTAAATCTGGGCAACAAAACAATTATGTCTATGTAGTTCATAAATTAATGGCTGATAAACAGATAATTATTTTAAAAAAATTCTTGCTATATAGCAAGGATAATACTAGGAACTGAGATAGGGCTTATGAAACATGACCTAAGAACTGAGTTGTTCCTCCCTGAATTTGCCATTTGTGAAAATAGACTGAATCCACCAAGTGTCAGAAACAATGATGTGATGGAATGAATGGGTCCCAGACTCTGACTGAATAGGGTTCTAGTTTGGGCTCCATCACTGGCTTAGTATAAGATGCTATTTAATTGTTATTGATCCAAGTTCTTTTATCTGTTAGTTGATGATAAGAACAATCCCTGTTGTGTAGCATGTTATGAAGATTAAATGGGGATGATGAAATTATAGTTCCTGACAGATGTTTCACACAGTCTGTGTTAGTTCTTAATATCTTTTGGGAATACCTTCATTTTTATGACTTTACTCAGAAGACGCCCCAACTATCTGTGGAAACTCTGAATTCTGCTTAACTGAAGGTGAAGAAAAACTGACATTTGACAAGGAATACTGAACATAATAATAGTATTTGTAGTAGTAGCAGCAGTGGCAGTAGTAATAGTTTGTTAGGAATTCTTATCAGGATTGTAATTCTGAACACTGTTGACCACGGTGAAGAGCTATGATATAAAAGGTAAACAATTTAGCAAGAGTTTTTGAAATGCCAACTTTAAGACTTGTATGATCAAAACTAATAAATGGGACGCCTGGGTAGCTCAGGGTTGTGTGGGTAGCTCAGGGTTGTGTCTGCCTTTGACTCAGGGGTGATCCTGGAGTCCTGGGATCGAGTCCTGTGTCAGGACTCCCTCTCTTTCTCCTCCCTCTGCTTGTGTCTCTGCCTCTCATTCTGTCCCTCCTGAATAAATAAATTAAATCTTGAAAAAAAAAAAAAACTACAAAATGAATTTTTAGACCGACCAAAATAGGAAACTTGATGACATGAAGGGATATTCTTCAAAGAAAAGATTAAATGTTGAGAATTGTCTCACATATTAATTTATAAATATAAAACATTGACAAAATGATCACAAAAGATATGTGGAAGTAAAAGTAAGCAAAAACTAACCTAAAAATAAAGAAAAAAAAAAACTAACCTAAAAAATATTGAAAACATAGTTTAATGTCAATTTTTTCCCTATAAGCTACTAGAGTAGTTGAAATGATGTTATTTGAACAAGAAATTATAGTCTTCATATGTCAAATGCTTCACCAAATTACATATTTGAAATATGATGAACACCAGTTGAAAAAAGGTAATTCAGTAAGTGGCTTTAGGAAAATTGATTAACTATTTGAAAAAGAATATATTTACCTATGTACTCCCCACAGTACCATAGATTACAAATATATCAACTTGCTTAAAAAAAGTGAAAACAAATGTGAAAAAAAAAGCATAAATTTTAAGAAAGTCTTTATGAGAATAAAATGGGAATGCCACAAGGGAAATTTTTTTTTATCAACTTTACTATGAAACATTTAAGCTTTTGAGCCTCATATAACATTGTAAATAAGATTAATGTGCAAACAAACCAATGAGAAATAAACTGGTAGAATGATTCTTGAAAACATTGTGGATAAGAGATTAATATTATTAAAAGATTAAGTACTTGAAATAATTGATAATTTCAAACTTAAAATGTAAGCAGTATGTAAAAGAATAAATTATAAACTATCACAAATATAATCTACCTTATTACCAAGAGAGAAAATTAGTGAACATCAAAAAAATGACAGATACTGTCTTACAATTTTGATGAGAAAATGACACCTAGGTTCATATACCATTGTCCAAAAATTATACTTCAAAACTTTATTAAGGAAATAATCAGAATTGAGTACAAATATGTATGTAAAGTATGTAAATTCCAAACAGTAATGGTTTTGCCAATGAATTTTGGAATAATATTTAAATTATGTTTAATTAAGAATAATTCCATGGCAATTATTTTTGTTGCTCATAGTATTATATTGTGATAATATAAACAGAAAGAAAATTATATATATAATTTAACTATTTAATTAATAAAAGAGCATATTACATTAATAGTATATTAAAATATTATAGTATAGTTTTATTCAAGTGTTTTCTAGTCTCTGGGTGGTAACTTTATGGGCAACTGAGAGATTTTTCTAGTTTTTTTTTTTTTTTTTACTTACTTATTTGTGAGATACTGTGCGAGAGAGCATGAGTGTGAAGGAGGGGCAGGGGGAGAGGGAGAAGAAGCAGGTTCCTTCAGGGAGCCCCATGCAGGGCTCGTCCTAGGACCCCAGGATCATGACCTGATCCAAAGGCAGAGGCTTAACTGACTTAGCCACCCAGATGCCTCTCTAACTTTCTAATTACACATTACACTTGCCTGTATCTTAAAATGAATAGTTGTAGATCTTAGCAAATTTGTGATATGAGATGATCATGTACCTAAAAGTCAAAGGCAACAATATGTACATAATTAGCTAGCTGAGTTTCAAGTAATTAAAATCTACTTTTTCTTTTATTCACTGAACTATATTAGGCTATGAGTTGAATATGATAGATAGGCAAGGCCTTCCCTTTTGTTCAAGAGACAAACTAAACAAAGAAAAATTAAATGATAATATTATAAAGTTTAAAAATGTATAGAAATAAACTATGAGATCTGAAAATAAAACTTTGAAAGGTCTAGCACAGTCTTGGGAAAGATCTAAGAAAGACTCTTGGAACATACCTCTGTAATAAACAGAAGGACAAACCCAAGTCACATAAAGAATGATAGCATTAGGGGGGAAAAAGGTAGATATTTATGGTTTTTCCCTGAAGATTACATTTTTGGTTAATTGGTTCCTATTAAAAAAAAAAAAAAAGAATTGGTTCCTATTCTTTATGCAGTGTTTTACCAAGAAGTCAAGGGAAATAAAAATTCTAATTTTAATGAACAGCAGGCACTCTGCTTAGCCATCAGAATTCCTGGAAGTGAAGGGTTTTTTTTCTGGGGAGAACGGGAGAAAGAGTTAGACACAGAATTTAATCAGAACATGTTAAAGAGAGAGAAGAGCAAGAGTCAGACTCTATTCAGGGCTTGCAAAGTGATCTGTCCACGCAGGAAGTCACCAGAAAACCAATTGTACTATTAAGCATAGTTATGAAGGATATGAACTATGAAAACATAACTTCAAATTGGAATAATTAAGAACTACCCATTAATTAAATGGATGGACTGAAATAAATGCAAGATCACAGTTCTTAAGTCTCAGAAAATTTTGTGCTCTGCAGTGCAGAGGGAACTTCGAAATAGCACAGGTCCCTGCGGTAAGTTTTGGTCATAATGAGTGTCCAGCAATGCAGAACCCTGAAGCAGAATGGACTTGAGGATCCTCGTGTTCAGGGAGAACTAATGAAAGGAAGCAAAAAACCTTGACATTACATTCTCTCTCTACTGCTCTGCCCAATCAGGAGTCACTTCTGGAAACAACTATTCTGTGGAATAGAACAGGCTCTTGGCTCATTACTGAGCCATGAGCGCAGTGTCACATAGGTCTCAGTGGAAAAAAATAAAGAAAGAAATCCATTAGGAACAAGTCAGAGGACAGTTGCACATAGTCATGCTGTGTAGTTATGGTCCTGCTGTTGTTAAAAACATTCCAAAAATAATGGCCTCTTAAAAGTCACCAAGGAATAAAAAATGTTGAATGTTTTTCATGTTAAAAAATAATTCTTTATGCTCTCTAATAATGTTTACTTCTGACATCTATGGAGATTTACAAAAAAAATAAAAGATGTTTAATGTCAGCTTGTCAAATATAATATTCTTTCTGTCCTTTAATAGCTTTTTGGTAACATTCTTGATTTTATTTAGTTTTTGAAATTATTATTTTTTGTGGCAGTTGTTCTAAACCAATGGGAAAAAAACAACACAAATTATTTTTTGAAGTATTGTCTAGCCCACTAGAGTAGAAATCATCCAAGCAACATTTTCAGAGCCAATATATGTTAAAATATAATTAACTTGTAAAATTTGAATACCTCTCCATGGATACTCAGCAGCTAAATGAAGACAAGACCATGGCTGGGGTGCAGTGTCGAGACCTTGGCAGGTGTGAGGCTGCCTTTTATTTACTTGTATTTAAACTCTTTATTTTGGAATGATTTCAGATTTACAGGGAAATTGCAAAGAAAATACAAAGAATTTCTGTAAAGCCCTTATTCAGTTTTGCCTACTGTTAAATATCTTACATCACTCTAATACTTTCATCAAAACTAAAAGACTGGCATTGGCATATTACTATTAATTAAACTCCAGACTTTATTTGGATTTCACCATTTTTCAGTGGATGATCTTTTTTCTTTCCTTGATATAATCCAGATTTTTTAGTCTGTTTGCAAAACTGTAACAAAAATATCATAGTCTGTGTATTTCTCACTGTTCTGGAGGCTGAGGATTCTAAGATCAAAGCACCAGCAGATTTTATGTCTGGTAGGGTCCATTTTCCTGGTTCATAGATGTCTGTCTTCTGATTGTGTCCTGACGTCATGAAAGGGGGTGAGGGAATTCTCTGGAGTTGTTATTTGTTTGTTTGGAGGGATAGAGTCTGAGGTAGGGAGGGGCAGAGAGAGAGGAAGAGAGAATCTCAAGTAGGCTCCATTGTAGAGACTGACATGGGACTTGATCTCACGACCCTGAGATCACAACCTGAGCTGAAATCAAGAGTCCGATGCTCAACCAACTGAACCACCCAGGCACCCCTGTAGTCTCTTTTATAAAGGCACTGATACCATTCATGGGGTCTCCACCTTTATGACCTAATCAGCTTCCAGAAGTCTTATCTTAAAATACCAATCGCATTGAGCATTAGGTTTCAATGTACACATTTTAGGGGTACTCAAATACTTAGTCTAAAGCACCAGCGTACTACATTCCACTTAGTCCTAATGTCTCTCCAGTCCTCTCAGTCTTTCCTTGTTTTTCATGACCTTGACAGTCTTGAAGAGTATCATCCAGGTATCCTCCAGAATAGCTCCTAAACTGGGTTTGTCTAATATGTATATTTTTTTCTCAATAGACATGGATTATGATATTTTGAAAAGATTACTACAGAACTGAAGTGTTCTTGTCATCACATCATATCAGCAAGTAAATTATATACACATGACTTCACTGATGATGTTTATCTTTATTCCTTGTTTAGGGTAGTATCTGCTAGGTTTCTCCACTCTAAGGCTACAGATTTTCCTTTTTGAAATTGAGTCTTTAAGTCTAGTGTACATCAGGGTTATGGGATTGGAGGAGGGAGATAATCCCCAATTCTTAGAGGGAGTACCTAAGTATCTGTATTTTTGGATTCTTCTATTAGAAAACTTGTCTTTTCTATATTTGTTTCTTTATTCAATTATTTATTTATATCAGTATGGACTACCATTATATTATTTTTATGTGAGATTATAGTCCACATGACATTTATTTTGTTGTTCAAATCGTCCAAATTTTGGTCATTGGTAGCTCCTTTAATTTGCTCCTCTGTCCCTTTGACATGCCCTCAGATTTCTTTTTAGATCATTTAAATTGTACGTTAAGGTGCTCCAGGCTTATCTTCCACTTTCCCTGCCTTAATTCTAAAATCCATTAGTCCAAAGACTGCTGACTTTTCTTATGATTAGTGAATATCATTCAGAAACCAAGATCTAGGTTCTGAGTGTGCTGCTTGCTACAGAGGCACCCTTGTTTCTAGGCCTTCCTAACATAACTAGAGAATATATGTATATTAGCTTGTGTACATGCAGATATCTCAAATTATTTCTATATCTACATCTTTGTGTGTATGTGTGTGCATAAAACTATTCATGAGTTCATACTGATATCTTAGGCTCTAATCCAGTACCACAGCCTACGATCTATCTTCATTTCTTATTTTTCTGAATTTCCTTTGCTGATAATAACAAACTTGACTCTTACCATCGACTCTCATTTATCTAATTCTTCATTCCCAGTAGCCATGTAAAGCAGTTTCAGATATGCTACTTCTACCTAGGGCTCCTTTTAATTTTTTTTTAAAGAGCCTACAACTATATGCATGCTTAAAATTCTTCTGTGACTTCTCATTATCTTTAAGAAAAGTGTGAATTACTTGACACAGTTTAGAGAAGGGTCCTGGATAATCTAACCTCCTACCTCTGCAGCCTCATTCATTAATTTTTCTTTTACGTTGTTTCTTAATTCAAGTCACACTTGTCTTTTCAAGCTCCATGACAATAGCATGTTCTATCCTATCTTGGAACTTCATACCTGGCATAATCCTCTCCCCCATAGTGTGACAGCAGGCAAGTCTTTCTTTCTTTCTTTCTTTCTTTCTTTCTTTCTTTCTTTCTTTCTTTCTTTCTTTCTTCTTTTGTTTTTTACTTTTTCATTTGAGAGAGAGAGCACAAGCAGTGGGGAGGGTCAGAGGAAGAAGTAAACCCCCCACTAAGCAGAGAGCCCCATGTGGGACTTGATCCCAAGACCCTGGGATCATGACCTGAGCTGAATGCACTTAACCAACTGGGCCATGAAGGTGCCCCTCTTTATTTTTCTTTTTACTACTATATTGACATTGCCTAGAAAACTGCCTGACATAAAATAGAGTGTTAAATTATTGCTGAATGAATGAATGAATGAATGATTTTTCTTCTGTACCTGATTCTCTCTGCCTTCTCCTTCCTACTGCCATTTTACTTGGCTAAATAATACTCATCATGAAATTCATTGCTTAAATTACACCTCCTCAAAAACTCATTCCTAAACCACCCTGACCACACTAGGTTTGGGTCCACATCTACTCTTTTGGGTCCCAGCCTGTATTTTCCTTCAGATCATTCGTGGAGATTACAATGTTAAGTCTACATTTTCTTTCTTTCTGAATCAGATGGAGTCAAACTTCAAAACTATGCTTTCTTCTTTCTTTTCTTGGTCCCCAGGGACCCGATAATGTCTTGCCCATACTAGGAAGCTGGTAGTTATTGGTTGAACGAATGAAAGAATGAATTGAAGAGAGAAAAGATTAGATACAGAATCTGTGCAAGGTAATGGAGCAGCTACTGAGATCAAGGGCAAGTTTCTTCGTGTACTTTCAGCTGGAGGCAAAGTCACCTTGGGGTACTTCAAGGAACAAGGTGTAAATTATCTGTGAAAATGTCATTAGGTCTTTGAGGCAATGAGAATTCCATTGAAGAAGTACTTATGAGGTTTCAGAGCACAAATTTTTAAACAGTTCAGTTGAAGATTGCAAGACCTGGGAAAGCTTTTGAAGATACATGTAAATTGATTTTGTGGAAGAAACTAAAACTCTCATATATTTAAAGTTTGCCAGAGTATGCAATTTCTGATTTTATTTTATTTTTCATTTTTATCTTTCTTACATGGGATTCCACTGGAAATCAAAACATCTAAGTCTACACAGCTTCCTGTTTTCATTAGTGTGATTTTTATTATTCACTTTCTTCATCATCATGACTTTATTGCTCTGGGAGACCTTAGCCTAGAAAAATTAAGGGAGAAAATGATTTTATTTTTTATTTTAGGAACTACCTATGAGACCCTCCAACTCTTTGGTAGAAAGTATTGAAACACAATTTATATTTTACTATACAATACTAACTATTTTACTAACTAACTAATTTTACTATACTATACTAACTATATATATACAAATATACAATTTATATTTTACACTTACTTTATTTTTATTCATTAATACATTTAGAAGTACACCATTACATTCCATTTTTGTGGACCAAAAAAAGATTAAATATTGAAGAATATTTTTTACCACCTTTAAGCTATCAATATGACAACTCTTAAATATTTTAGTCTCGAACATTTTTTTTAATCATGTATATTTAACACAAAATGTTACATTAGTTTCAGGTGTATGACATAGTGCTTCCACAACTGTTTATGCTATGCTATGCTCAACACAAGTGTAGCTATTATCTGTCACCATATGCTATTACAATACTGTTGACTATATTCCTTATGCTATACCTTTTACATTCCAAAATATATTTTTGAAATTTAATAGTAAGTGTATATCATGCTAACCAGAATGGTATTGTATGGTTGATAAATGCTTTGTCACTATACTAAAACACCAAAAAAAAAAAAAAAAAAAATATCTGTTTAATGTCACCATATTATTACTGGAAAGCCTTTGAAAATATTGTTTACTGTATTTTTTAAAAGAGAATATGTTTTAAATAATATTCATATGGGCTAGGAGAATTAGGAAAATGCCTTTCATAAATTTGGCTCAGTGGCTTGGCCATTTAGGATACTAATCTATAAAACTTTTAATTTTCACTGACTTTGCAGAGTATTCTGATAATAATTCAACATATGAATTAAATTTTTATTTCACAAAATAAAACCAAATGACTCTCAGTCAATAAATTCCAACCATGAAAGAAGTGAATGGAGCAGCAAACTATGTATTAAGTGCCCAATGAACTTGCAATAGAAAAATAAATGTCACTGTCCCTGGTCCTGGGAACTTGTGATACAAATCATATATCATGATGTCACTGTAAAGCTCAACATCATACTCATGCCTTGTGCTTAGGAAAGCATAAGCCAGAGGTCTAGAATCTTGAGTTTCATTTCTGTTCTATCTTTAAACTCCCTTTGAAGCTTTGAGGAAGAAAATTTATTTTTTAGTTTTTTTGTGTGTGTGAACTGAGAGGGTTGGATTAGATCATTGGTTCTCCAATTGTTTTCTACAGAGACATCTTAGAGGGCATTTTGATCAGAGAGTAATGAATGCGTCCAGTATGAGGACCCCTCACTTTGCCAGTGCTTCAAATAGAGCAGTTCTGTTTTCTTCCTTTTTTTTATTTTGGACTTCTAAGCTTACTTTCACTTGAACAAACAAATCAGTACATTAAACTAAAACAAACAAACAATAACTAAAATTCCACATTCCATTTGTCTCAAATATAGAGTTTGGATTATGACAAACTTATTTCAAATTCCGTAGTTAAAATATTTCTCAATAATAATAATAATAATAATAATAATAATAATAATAATGATGGTATAATTTGTTTGGTCCTTATAATGTCCTGGGCAGCTAAATATATAATCTGATTTCATTCTGACAAGAGCACTGAAAGGTAAGTATTATTATCTTTTTTTAAAATATACATATATTTTTTTTTAAAGAAAGGCAAAGTGAATATCAGAGAGATTGATTTCCAATTATCCAATTCTCTAACATTTTTGAGAGCCTACTTGTACCAGGTGATTTGTTGGGTGTGTTTAGATTCCATACTCACAATACACTATGTAGCTATTTATATAGTAAAGCTCAGAACTGGAATTGAATTCCAGAGTGGATAAAGCCAGTGCTTCATCAATACTAGTAATAATAAAACTGCTGCCACTGAGAATAATGATATACCTCACCTTGATGTGGAGGGACACTCTTGAGGAACATTGCATATTAACAATTTTATTTAATTTCACAATGCAAATGAGATACACTATTTATTTATTTATTTATTTAGTTTGTTTATTTTTATTTTTATTTTTTTGAGATACACTCTTCAATTACTCCCATTTTAAGGATGAAGAAGCGAAAGTTTAAACAAGTTAAGTGGTTTGCCAATATCTAAGATCACAATATTAGTAAGAAGCAGAGATGAGCTACAATCCTAAATTGTCTAAGACCAAAGTATTCATTCAACCCATATACCTTCCCGATTAGTTTATTGCCATACTACCTCCCACTGCAATTTAAAATGTGGTTAAAAGTAATGGAACCTGAGGACTGGCTCTCCCTGATTCAAGACATATTATAAAACTACTGTAATTAAAAGAGTGAAACACTGGAGAGAATATACACAAGTAGACCAATGGAGCAGAATAGAGAGCCCGAGAAGAGATCCACACAGATATAGCCAACTGATCTTTGACAGAGAAGCAAAGGCAATATAATAAAGCAAAACAATCTTTTAACAAACGGTACTAGGACAACTGGACATTCACATGCCAACAAACAAATAAATAAACAAGAAAACAAACAAAAGCTAAACACAGACCAGAAGTCATTAAAACAAAAACAAAAACAATGTAAAACTTTTGCTTATGAAAGACACTGTTAGAGAATGAAAAGACAAGCCACAAACTAAAAAACATAATAGTAGTTTTGAAAAAAGAAAAAAAAATTGCAAGAAACTTTTTGGATAAAGAATTATTACTCAAAATATATGAAAACTTAATTTTCAACAATAACAAAACAAATAATGAAATATTAAAAAAATAGACCTTAACAGATACTTCATTAAAGAAGATATAGAATAGATGACAGGGGAGCCTGGGTGGCTCAGTCAGTTAAGCGTCCAACTCTGGTTTTGGCTCAGGTCATGATTTTAGGTCTGATCTCAGTGGAGAGCTTGCTTCCCCTCTCCCTCTGCCTCTGCCCACCCCACCCCCAGCTTACATACTGTCTCTTCCTAATAAATTGATTAATCTTAAAAATAAAATAAAAAGGGGCAGCCTGTGTGGCTCAATTGGTTAAGCATCTGCCTTTGCCTTATGCCATGATCCCAGTGCTCTAGAATCAAGCCCTGCATTGGGCTCCCCATTTATTTTTTTTTACAAAATAAAATAAGGGTTGCCTCGGTGGCTCAGTGGTTGAGCATCTGCCTTTGGCCCAGGGCATGATCCTGGAGTCCCTGGATCAAGTCCTGCACTGGGCTCCCTGCAGGGAGCCTGCTTCTCCCTCTGCCTATGTCTCTGCTTCTCTCTCTGTGTCTCTCATGAATAAATAAATAAAATCTTATAAAATCTTATAAAATAAAATAATAAAATAAATAATTAAGATATAAAGATGACAAATAAGAATATGAAAAGGTGCTCTAGAGGCAGCCAGGGTGGCTCAGCAGTTTAGCGCCGCTTTCAGCCCAAGGCGTGATCCTGGAGACCCAGGGTTGAGTCCCTTGTCAGGCTCCCTGCATGGAGCCTGCTTCTCCCTCTGCCTGTGTCTGTGCTTCTCTCTCTCTGTGTGTCTCTCATGAATAAATAAATAAAATCTTTTAAAAAAGAAAAAGAAAAGGTGCTTTACATCATGTATCACAAGGAAAATGCAAATTAACACAACAGTGAATATATATAAAATATCTTCACCCATACAGCAAAAAAACATTTGTACAGTTATTACTTAAGTATGTTAACTAAATAACTAAGGAATTGTTAATATTTCTCAATAAAATTTATACCAACAAAAATTAAAATTTCTTTCTTTACTGCGAGATTTGAAAAACAGTTATAAAAATTACTGTACAGTTAGGGACACCTGGGTGGCTCAGCAGTTGATCATCTGCCTTCTGCTCAGGGTACAATCCTGAGGTCCCAGATCGAGTCCCACGTCGGGCTCCCTGCAGGGACTCGATCTTGGGTCTCTAGGATCAGGCCCTGGGCTGAAGGTGGTGCTAAACCGTTGAACCACCGGGGCTGCCCAAAAGTCTATCTATATAATAAATAATAGTAATATTTAAATAATTAATAAAATACCACTACACAAGTATTAAGATGACCAAAATCTGAAACACTAATAACACTAAACGCTGGGAAGAATGTAGAGCAACAAGAGCACTCATTCATTGCTGGAGGAAGTGCAAAATGGTACAGCCACTTTGGAAGACAGTTTGGTGATTTCTTACAAAACAAAACATACTATTATCATAGGATCCAGCATTTGTACTTCTTGGTATTTACTCAAAGGAATTGAAAATTTATGTCCACACAAAACCTGCACATAAATGTCTATAGCAGCCTAACTCATAATTCCCAAGTCTTGGAAGCAATCAGGATATATGATAATGGGTGAATAGGTAAAGGATCTGTGGTACATATGGACATGGGCATATTATTCAGCATTAAAAAGAAATGAGTTATCAGACCATGAGAAGATGTGGAGAAATCTGACAGGTATATGAATAAGCAAAAGCAAACAAGCAAACACAACAACAACAACAAAAAAACTGAAAAGGCCACGTATTGTATGATTTCAACTATGTGACATTCTAGAGAAGACAAAACTATGGAGACACTACAAATATTAGCAGTTGCCAGGAGTTAGTAGAAAAAGATGAATAAGCAGAACACAATACATTTCTAACAGTGAAATTACTTAGTATGAGACTGTAATGGTAAATACATGTCATTATACATTTGTCCAAACCCATAGGATTCACAAGACCAAGAGTAAACTCTAAAAGAAGTTATAGATTTGGGATGATTTTATATCAATGTAGGTTCATCAATTATAACAAATATACCTTTCTGATGGGGGTGCTGATATTGAGAGAGCCTATGCACTGGTATGAGATTGGGGGTGGGGTAGTATATGAGAAATCTCTGTACCTCCGCTTTATTTTTCTGTGAATCTGTAACCACTCTAAAAAACAAAGTATATAGGGGATCCCTGGGTGGCGCAGAGGTTTAGTGCCTGCCTTTGGCCCAGGGCGCGATCCTGGAGACCCGGGATCGAATCCCACGTCGGGCTCCCTGCATGGAGCCTGCTTCTCCCTCTGCTTCTCCCTCTGCCTGTGTCTCTGCGCCTCTCTCTCTCTCTGTCTCTCTCTCTCTGTGACTATAATAAATAAATAAATAAAAAACTTAAAAAAATACAACTATTATTAAAAAAATAAAATAAAAAACAAAGTATATAAATAAAAATGTAAATACTCAACATTTCAAAGCAAATCAAACCACACTGAGACATCACCTCACACCTGTTAGAATGGCTATCATCATATAGACAAGAGACAATATGTGTTGGTGAGGCTATGAAGAAAAAAGAACCCTTGTGCACTGTCGGTGGGAATGTAAATTGGTTCAGCTGCTATAGAAACAGTATGGAGGTTCCTCAAAAAAATTAATAATAGAAATACTGAATGATCCAGCCATTCAACTTCTGGGTATATATACTAAGGAAACAAAATGACTACCTCAAAGATTTGCACCCCATGTTCACTTGCAGATTATTCACAACAGCCAAGATATAGGGGGGGACAGATACCTGGTCATTGAGAGATAAATAAAATATCTTAAAAAGTGAAACATAAAATGGAATGTTATTCATTCTTTTTTTAGAAGGAAATCTTGCCATTTGTGACGATGATAGACCTTATTATGCTAAATGGAATAAGTGATAGGAAAACAAATACTGTGTGATATCACTTATATATGGAACCAAAAAAAAACAAAAACAAAAACAACAACAACAACAACAAAAAACAAACTGAACTCCTAGAAACAGAGAACAGATTGGTGGTTGCCAGAGATGGAGTGAGGGTGGGGGTTGGGAATGGGTCAAGGTGGTCAAGATTATTTATAAACTTCCAATTATATAATAGGTAAGTTTGGAAGATATAGTACAGTGTGTATATAATATTAATTTTATAATTATATATTTGTACATCTTATTAATATGCTTGTGGTGGAACCAAGTATAGTGGGAAGAAAGGAACTTAAAAAAATGTAAGGGAGTCAGTGGTAGACATACTCTAGAAAGAAAACTTTCACCTTTTGGCTTTAATTATGTGTCTCAGGGCCAGTTTCTGCCTTACTTAATGGAGCAAGAAGCCCCTGCTAGGCTTTACTTGCTCTCCACAGCAGGTTCTTAGAACAAAGCAGAGTCTGAACAGCTCATGGCCTGGATCGATAGTTGTAAACTCATTGCGCACAACCGAGCCACTCCACTGCACTGCACTTGAAAACAATGCCCATTGTGCACTCTCAGAATTTGTGTCTCTAATGATTTTCTTGACCAGTTTCACACAATAATCTTGACCCTGATAACTGCTAATGAGGTTTAAAAATAAAAGAAAATTATGACTGTAGCCTAATAAATTATCACTGTAGCCTATCTAAGAGTGTTTCCATAAAATCTGTAGTAGGAGGACATTGTTGTTCATGTGAAATACTAGCTTATATTTTCAGAGTTGGCTACATTGTCTCCTGGAATGCAACTTTTTCTCTGTCCCCTGGGTAGAAATGCACTCACCTCTCTTCTTTCTTATTATATCTATCATTTAACTCAATTCCTTTTTATTCGTAGCTTGAGTTATTATTGTATAAACCATAGTTTTTGCTCAGGAAATCATGCTTTATAAGATAAAATGAGTTTGGAGACCAAAAATGACTGGAATAATTAGTTGAATGAGAAGGATTAAAAATTGAAATTGCATTTTGCACACAAAAATATGTTTTGCTCCCGATTACTTTTCTACATTTATCAAACCACATTTGCTTAGAAATCTATTCATAAAACCATGGTACATTTTGTTTTTATTCTCTCAAATTGGGAGCCAAAACTAAAACTTGCAGAAACACATAAAAAATAAACTGGAGAAAAAATTCAAGTTAGCAAATCTCTACAGCACAACAAATACATACATTTTCTCTCTATGCGTAACACATGGTTTGGACAGGTGTTAGTATTAATAACAACAAGAGATTTGCATATTTTATAAACAAGTTTGCAAATATACCATAACACCTAACACTCCATACATAAATTTCCACAGATGTATCTTTCTTGTCTAAAATATGTGTAAAATTTTCTAGCATGTACCAAAAACACTCCAGCAATAATGCTTACTTCGGCAAAAACAGGGCATATCTATTCACAAGACCTAAAATGCAGAATTTATGCGATCAATTAAATCATTTGCCAATTAAATTTCACCAGCGTATCCAAAAGTTAACTCTTCTAAAAGTCCTCCTAGAGACAAGAATCAAATACAATCTTTAAAGTTAATATACTGAAAACAGTAATGGCATGTTTTTAGATATATTTAAAGAAAAGAAAGCTGTAGTGATTAAAACTCCTTTTTCTAGCTGGTGTTGTGTTGGAAAGGCATGAATGCAGAGACGCACTTATTCCTCCTTTTGTTTGTTTTTGGCCAGCAGCCAGTTAAGGCTGTAACTCTAGCTTGTGGAAATTGGTTGAGTAAATGGAGACAATGAACCAGGTGCGGTGGATAAAGATTAGAGAGGCTGAAATTATACAGTTAGTGAGGTCTGATTCTATTGTTTCAGTAGGGGCACCAACTCCTACTGCAGGGAGGAGGGATGTGGAACGAAAAACCACATCAATCAAAATCTTGTTCCTGTACATGTTGATTTGTATCTCAGATGGCTGTCCATATATTAGGGATATTTACATGAAGAGCTATTTAAAATTGTTTCGTTGTGTTTTTATCAGAAGTATTGGATTCCATTTGTCTTTCTTTTTCTCTCTTATCACAGGAGCTTGCCCACTGATGGATAGGCTTGACAAAATGTTTTGAGGGCTTCTAATAAAAGTAAGATCAGGAAGACATATGCATAAATTTAATCTCAGGGTCACTTAAAAAAAAAAAAGCTCTGTCAGTGGAGTCTAAGACTTTTACTACATCATTAGCTACTATTGTGCATAATTTAAAGATCATCTCAGGATGACTTGATTGATTGAGGATGACATGTATTTTGTTCTCTGAATTTATAACATGCTTCAAAAATGGTAGATTATATGACCCTTACAAGCAGATTTTTGGCATTAACATAGACTCAGTGCTCTGCCGACACAGAGGCTGTTATTTTTGGTTATGATCTCCTTTTCTCAGTCTATCAGATCATATAAAATTTCTGACACTGATCAAGCAACTTCACACAGCTTTCCCCGGCAAATGGTGTGGCTTGGCATTCTTCTTTCCTTATGTGTGACACTAAGCCATACCTTTTACACAGTTTACAAGGAAGATCTGACATTTTTTTTTGACATTTTTATATATAACCAATATAAGAAAACCAAAAGGACAAGTGACATAGGAATTCTTTATGAATTCAAGAATAATTATTCTGCATGTGGATATCAAAATCATTAAATTATTACTAAAAAAAACCTTTAGCAATTATGAAACCTGACACATTCCATGAAACCTTTTACTTTGATCAGTTCTATAACATTGTCATTTACATAAGGCTGAAATATTTCATCAATCCAATATCGTGTCCTTACTAGAAAACAGCAATTTACTCCAATGTGTTTAGGTACCACATAAATTAACGTATATGAAATATATTTGAACAAGGTAATGAAAATCTTGAGTAAAAGATTCTGTCGCTAAGAGCTTTGACAATGATTTTTCTTATAATCTAAATAATTGCCCACCACTCTTCCACTCTCATCAGAATGGACAAAGGGTGTGCTTCTATTTCTTATCTTAAAATCATAATTTCAAATGAGTGATTCCACCAGGTAGAGACCTAAGTTGCTATGCATATTGCATTTTTCAAATACGAGAACTGATGGGAAATTGAGATTCAGTTGAGCTAAAGTGATCACAAGCTTGCTAAATGTCTAATATATCAATATATTTTACCTATATCTATATATCTATAGATACATATTAAATTTTCTTAAAACATCACTAACTTCTTTGTTTAATTTTACATTTCAAATTTATAACTTGTAAGATTGGTGATTTTAATATTCTAACTAAAAACTTTAATTGGAATAGATTGTAAATCCTTAAATATATAGATCTTATGCCTAAATTTTAAAATTTAATAAAATTAAGGAGAAAAATGGAGGGAAAAAGGTAGAAAGCATTCCAATATTGTTAAACATGGTAAGCAGGAACTCCTCTTCCTTTCTCAAAGTTATATTGATCAATGTACTCTTTAGATCCAAAATATCAATACAAGAAGACATGAAAATCATGTAAAGTCCAGGATGCTATATGGAAAAGATATCTATCTCCTCACTATATCTCTATCCCAACAGTCATATCTTCTCTCCTTTTCTGGTTTTTATTCTTGGTCTTTAACTCCAGGCACCAAGCCTCCAGCCCTCCTCCTCTGGAGTCAAGTCAAGACTTTTTTTTTTTTTTTCCAACTTCACAACAAGGATTCTGTAGACTTGACAACCAATATATTGTTAGTTATCAGTAACAATGTCCATTTCTTTCTTTATTTATTTTTAGAGAGGGAAAGGGAAGAGAGAGAATCTTAAGCAGGCTCCACCCCTCAGCATGGAATCTGATGAAGATCTCAAGTTCAAAACGCTGAGATCATGACCTGAGCTGACATCGAGAGTCAAATATTTAACTGACTGAGCCATCCAGGTGCCCTAGTAACACATTTTTTTTTTTTTTTTACTAATGAGTAATCTGCGTCCAAAATTCTATCCTGAACATGTGTAGGGCCCCTCATCATAGCCATTTTCATACTCAGGTTCATCAGAAAGCAGATTCTCAGGGAAAGTCTGAGGAAGCATAATAATCTCAAAGGTGGTACTTGAAGTACAAGAGCAGGAACCAGCAAGAGATAATATAAACATGTATTATCAAGATGGCCATTACTAGTTGGAATGAGTTGCTCGTTATATTTCAAATGCCCACACAAAAATCTATAAAAACTGTCTCTTAGAACAGGCTCTCTGGAAGAATTTATTCATTCCATCTTATAATATTGGTTTGAGAAAGAGAATTTAAAAACAGTCAGCCCTCACATCTGGTAGCTATTTTCTACCAACTTAGCCATGATGTTCTTTTAACATATATTATTTTCATAATATCAACAATGGACAAGAACTATCCCTGACTATAAAAGAAGAGAAAACCAAGATAATTACAAAATATCTCTGAAGAGTGATACAAGTAAGTATATTTGCAAGTACAAAAATATGACCAGACATGCCCTTATACTCATTACTTCTCCAATGATAATCTGGACTCTGCTCTATTCCTCCTGTATTTAACATTTAAAAAAAAATCTTCATATTGTCTCTGACTTCCTAGAGTACTCAATCTAGAATAGCCCAAACTTCCTTGACCCTTCCACTAAATCTCCTAACAGATTCCCAAAATTCTATAGGTCAGCATTCTTCATACAAATCAAACCAATAGTATAGATTAGATAGATAGATGGTATAGATGATATAGATATAGAGATAGGTAGAAAGAGATAGATAGAGATGATAGAGATGGAGATAGAGATAGATAAGAGTTACTATTGCAATTAGTTCACCTCATTATGGATCCTGAGAAGTCTCATAATCTGTTGTTGGAGAACTGGGGAACCAGTGGTGGAAATCACTCTGCATCTGAATGCCTGAGAAAGTGAAGACTGATGGTGAATGTATCGTCTGAGCCTGAAAGTGCAAGAACCAGGACCATCAATGTCAAAGGGCAGGAGGAGATGGATGTCCTAGCTCAGTTAAAAAGAGCAAACTCATTCTTCTTCCACTTTTTTGTTCTGTTCGTCCTCAATGGATGTTGCCCAATCACGCTGGTGAAGGCAATCTTTCCTGTCTACAAACTCAAAAACTAATCTCTTTTTGAACACTCTCACAAGAGGTACCTGGGTGGCTCAGTCAGTTAAGCACCTGTTTTCGGCTCAGGTCATGATCCCAAGGGTCCTGGGATCAAGCACCACATTGGGCTTCCTGCTCATTGAGGTGGCTGCTTCTCCTCTCTCCCTGTTTGTGCTCTCTCTTTCTCTCTCTGTGTGTGTCAAATAAATAAATAAAATCTTAAAAAAAAGAAAGAACACCCTCACAAACACACCTACAAATAATGTTTTACCAGCTACCTGGGCATGCTTTAGCCCAGTCAAATTAACACATAATATTAACTATTATTCCCTCCTAACAACTCTTAATAGTAAGATCACATTTTCCATTGTTTTCAGTCTTTGCTAACAGAAATTAATAAATTTAACTTTGACCATAGATGTGTTCCTCTAAACTTTACCTGTTGGCCATCAATAGAGTAATCATTCACACTTCAGAATTGTACATAGTTGAACACCATGTTGGTTCCAATGAGGCCCTCAACAATACAGCTCCAGGACAGGAAGCATCAAGGGCATGAGGTAAGGTATTATCACGTGTGCCTGTATGAATCTATGAATCTTTCGTGAGACCATAAAAACACATTACCACAGTACTAGAGATGTAATATAACTAGAGATGGGGGGCCCAGTGAGGTAAGGTTTTTGATGTCCCTGATATAATTAGTATCTAAACAATGTGGGGCAGCACTTCATCTACAGTATAATGTGAAATGTGCTCTTTAAGGTTAAATATATTTACATTTTTAAAAGATTTTATTTATTTATTTATTTATTTATTTATTTATTTATTTATTTATTTATTCATGAGAGACACAGAGAGAGAGAGGCAGAGAAACAGGCAGAGGGAGATGCAGGTTCCCCACAGGGAACCCAATGCAGGGCTTGATTCTGGGGTGCAAGATCAGGCCCTGGGCTGAAGGTAGACTCTCAACCGCAGAGCCACTCAGGTGTCCCAATTCATTTACATTTCTGAAACATACTGAGAAAACCATATCAAGATGATGGAGATTGGTTTAAATGGTTGCATGGTGAACATTTTAAAATTATGAATTTAGGGATGCCTGGGTGGCTCAGTGGATGAGTGTCTGCCTTCAGCCCAGGGCGTGATCCTGGAGTCCCAGCATCGAGTCACTCATTGCACTTCCTGCATGGAGCCTGCTTCTCCTTCTGCCTATGTCTCTGCCTCTCTCTCTCTGTGTCTCTCATGAATAAATACATTTAAAAATATGAATTTAAAATTTTAAATATCTTATGAACATGGTATATACACACATCAAAATACCATTTATGCACTCATTTTTGGATTAAAACTTTGTTTATAAGTTTAAGTAATTAAATATATCTAGAACCAAGTTATTTCTTCTTTGCAATTATCTCTACATATGGGAACAATAAAATGATTTTGACCTGTCAAAGAGAGCTCTCCAATTCACAGTAGCCAAGATGGTCTTCAGGAGAAGAGTTGAGATTGAGGTAACCATTTAGGGCTTTATAGATAATTGTAGACTGAAATTGCTCTCCAATGAGATTAGTTGCTAAAATAGACTTAAGATTTGTGTAGCCCTATTGTCCTGTGAGTTCCAGATACTTTACATTTCCTTCCATTTATTTCCAGTGGAATCTATGCTGATATTTAAACAAAAGAGCTGTCCAGGAACATTTTTCTTTTCTGGAACAACACCAACCACAATAGCAGCAACATTCTTCCAACCAGTATCCTTACAGCTGGGTGGCCACTTACAGAATTCTTCTCCCTTGACAATATCAGCAGAATTGTTTCCTTTTTCCATTTTAATAAATACAATGTTTTCCTTTTTATTTTTACTTTTCATCTTCTATAAAATGTTGGAAGACCAGGCATCACCAGGCATAAGTGTGTGTGTTACTTGCTACTTTAATACACCTTAATTTCAAAAGACAAATTTTCTTCAGATTGTACCACATATTAGAAGTAAAAATCAGATTTAATAATCTCAGATTTAAGTCAGATGTTTGACTGTCTTTATTCGTTCATTTATATATTTCTTTCTTCACCCAGTAAATATTTATTGAATATTTCTGTACTAGGCACCATGCCAGGTACTTGAAAACAGTCATAAACATGATGCACTCAAACCCTGTTCTCATGAGGTTTATAATTTATTTCCATTATGCTTAAGAATCTCATGGTAAATATGAAAAAGTCTTTCAGTCTTGGGGATGACCTTTACAAGATATTGAAAGGCAATTTTAATATTGTCTGCAAGCACTTAAGTATTTTCTTATGTAGATTTGCAGAAGAAGGCTTCCTCATCAGGCAAAGCAGGTATTCTCCCTAGATGAAAACAGTAATTTGGTAATAGAAATTCCAAAACGATGTTTCCCTACCATTAACACTTTGGTTTTTCACTTGGCAAACACTGAAAAGGAATGAGTCTGTACAGTTGGAGTGCAACTGAAAATAGCATGAATGTTAATGCTTTTTACAAATCTCGATCACTTAATTGTTCATCAAGCTCAGAACATCTGTATTTAAGCATTAGCTCCACGGTCTGCTATAGGCAATTCCAAGAGCTATATTCAATGGAAGCTGCAAAATCAGCCGATGGAAAAAAAAATCAACATATTTAATATCAAGAACTACAAATAAGAGACTATTTTTACTTTTCTTACATTCATGCAAATCCTGATATTGTTAATAAAAACAAACAGTAATGCTAAGGGCCAGTTCTATTTATAATCATTTTGAAGCCAAACTTCCCCATAGGTTAGTACAATGATTCTATAAGTGGAGACTGTACTTTAAGAGGTAAAGAGATAAACACATAAAGTGTGAAAGCTCATTCAGGAAGCTTTTACTTCCACATTTCAAATTCTGTAATTCATGAGGAAATTAATTATTAGAGTATTTACACAATGAAATGTCAACAATAAACTATCTTAACCTATTAACAAACTTCCAAATTCGGATGATTTAAAACCATGTGACTACAAACATAAAATATGATGGTTCAATAATTATCATGCACTTTTCAAATCAGGTTTGGGTCATATGAAACTTTTTGTGAAAGTTTGCATCTCGTTGTTAATTGTTGTCATAGTTTTACATATGAGGGAAAACACAAACCTGAATGCTATTTTTATTTTTACTATGATTCTCTGGAAATTTAAACTTTGAAGATCATAAAACTCTGGCTCAATAACTTTTCAAACTAATTCTTTGTAGAGACATAGTTCTACATATATGCAAGCACCACTAATGTCATTTTACACTGATAATTTTATTATAAATGTGATAATGATGTAGAGAGAAGAAAAAAGTGTATGAGATTCCAAATTTATGTAACAATTATAAATCTTTACCTTCATTCTTTATTAGTTGCCAAATAGCTATATGTTTTCTATGAAAATACTGATTAATACTGCACTCTATCAAATGCACACATAATAACATTAGTGCATGTAATGGCATACCTTTAATAGATAATAGATCAACAATCACTAGTAGGTAGGAGGGAGAATATTTTGATTACAAAAAGAAACCATTGTTTTACATTGTTCTACATCCTGACTGGAGAGGGGGTTGTGATTGTATGATTCATACATTTCTGAAAATTCCCAACACTGTACAACCCCAAAAAAGCAAATTTTGCTGTATACAAATTAAAAAATAAAATAAAATAGATTTAGACAGTTCTATTCTGCAGGCCACTCAAACACTATGTAAGAATTTTCAGAAAAACAAATTCCCTTTTCCATAGTCTGCCATTTATTTATTTATTTTTTAAAGTTTTACTTGTTTATTTATTCATGAGAGCACAGAGAGAGAGGCAGAGACACAGGCAGAGGGAGAAGCGATGCAGGACTCCATCTCAAGACCCCAGATCATAACTTTAGTCAAAGGCAGACACTCAACCACTGAGCCACCTAGGTGCCCCACAATCTGCCTTTTACGTTTTATTAAGACAGGCTTGATTTGGTTATCCTAATATATATATATATAATACATATTATATATAATTTGTATATATTATATATAATCTAATTTGGATATCCTAAATTACTGAACATATGATCTTTATAAAAATTCTTTGAAAAGTTCTATTCTGATCATTTAAGTTTTAATTTGGAGAAAATTTTAAAGATTAAGATCTTAAAAATTTTCTGAGAAAAGTGGTAACATTTTTGAAGCAACTTTCACATGAAGAATTAAGAAAGTTTCCCGATATTTACATATCTTCTAACTCCAATCATATTCTATTTGTTTGTATAGATGGATGAGATAGAGCTTTCCAGTATTTTGTATTGTCTATTACTTTTTCGTCTGTTCTTAATTATCTGACTGCAATATACCCACTAATTTAGGTAAGAAAATTCTGTAAAGATTTCTTCATTTTAATAGTGTATTGAGTTATATTCCAAGTTTTAACTCTATTATTTTATTCTGAGTTTTATTTGACAATCATTCACCACTGTGATTTGCCAGTTATCTTGCTTGATGATAAGAGGACTGGAAGATAAGAAGAGATGGTCTTTGCTCTTAAAGAACTTAGAAGAGGGATTCTCAGAAATGTAAAATTATTGAATCTCAATGCTTATGAGCCATAATAGATGCCTGAAGAAAGTGGTTCACAGACATGGAATTAAGAATCTTTAAGCTTACCTTTATAATTGAAAGGTAAAGGATCATAAAGATTAAAGGGCATAAGCCCCTATGTCATGACATTGTTGTGTGAAATTAAAAGGTCTCAGATGTGTGTGAGGTTGAATTTGTCAAAATAATTACTCAGGAAGATTTTCTTCTCCCCTCAGCCCTTAGGAATAAAGTGACTTTCTTCCAGAGTAGAAAGATGGTTTGGCTGTTTATCCTTCCGTCCTCCACTATTTTGGAAGTGCCCCCTGGGCAGCTGCAGCCTGTGAGGAAAGTCTCCAATTCAACATTTTACTTGAATGAACACTAATTAAGTAAGTAAATCCTCTACTTTACTATGTCTGGTCTGTTATTACACCTATAAAAGGAATTATTAATTTTAAAAGTTATACTTTTTCTGTTCTAGAACGTTCATTTTATTCTTTTATATTAACAAATTACAATCGCTGTTGAATTTCTTTATGTTTTTACCCTTTATTTCACTATTATTTCTGTATTTTGTTTATTTTTATGGTCATTTTAAAGTCTCTTTGTGCTAACTCCAACATCTAAATTATCAGTGTACCTAATTCAATGTTTCTTATTCTTGATTTAATTATCATTTATCTTTTGATGCCTTTTTTATGACTTATAATACATGATTCCATGCCATATATAGATGTTGTAATTACCTTGTAAAAGGACTTTATATCTAAGCACTGTAAAGACAGAGATTTCACTGCCTTTCAGATATAATACTTCCTAACATTTGGTTTGTTCAGGCCTTTGATTGGATCCTGGAAGATATCTCCCTCTTCTACTCTGAAAGTTTTGCTTTTCAAAGATTTTTAGCTTAGCTCTTTGGTGTCTAACCTCAAATAAGTTCAAAATCTGACAAAGGTCCTGAGAAAAAGACCTCTCCTTAGCATTACTTGTCTCCCAAGCACTGCAAGATAGTAAAAGATTTTACTTTACCTTCATCTCAGCCCTATACCCACCATGCTATCCAGGTATTCAGTAAATATCCAAAGAAGGCAAATTGGCAGAAAATTAGAGAATATTCTAGGAATTATTATGTCATCCTGGATCATAGAGGCCTCAAAAATTATGCTGATTTTTCTTTCTCCCAGTATAGTTTTTCTGCTTGTAACAAAATTGATTTTTAGTTCAGAATAAAACTTGACCAATAACCATAAGAGAAACAATTCTGAAGTCAATCTGAGAACTCTGCTATTTAACCTATTGTCCTGGCTTCTGCAGTTTTCCAATGTGTTTGCGTAGAAGATCCTTAAATGTATCCCTTTACTTCTACTCTAGCAGCATAGGTGGTGTAATGCTATCTACTATGTCTCACTAAGAAATTGATTCTACCTTTTGTGCTATGCATTGCTTTCGTATTTGAATTAACTCCTGCTACTTAGGTTTTTAGGATCTGGATACAAATGAATTGCTCCAGGTTAGGTTGGCTTTGTTGCAAGTCAATAAATTGTACATTTCTTTGGAAGTACAGCTGTATACAGTATTTTCAAGATCACTGCATCCTGAAGGTAGATACTACAATAAAAGTAGGCAAGACTCAAAAGCCAAATCAGCCTTAATAACTTTACATAGTCTAGAGGTAGCTTGACATTGAAATAAGCAAGCATAGATTATCCAACTCAACATGGTTGATAAAATAATCTTTTAAATTGACATATACTTTATATAAGCACTTTTATGAACAAAATAGTAATTAATGAAAAAACTTACTTTTAACAAAATTAATGTAGTATACTTAAAATGTATCTTAAAGATAAACTTAGATGTCTAATTTTTTTTTTTTTAATGGAGGCACCTAGGTGACTCAATCAGTTCAGTGACTGACTTTGATTTCAGCTCAGATCATGATCTCGAGGTCCTGGGTTCAAGTTCTGCTTGGCCTCCACTCTCAACACAGAGTCTGCCTGTCTTACTCCATTGCTCCTACTCCCACTCTCTCCCTCTCTCTCTCTCTCTCTCAAATAAATAAATAAAATCTTTCTAAAAAATTTAAAAATAAAATATTTTAAGAATGTAAACATTCATACTATGATAAACTAGATATCAACCATAGAATAAGAAAACTATTAAACAGTGTAAAGTGAGAAGAAAAACAAAGCAAAACTTAAGAATGTAACCTGGAATTGAAATTAATAAAACTGAAAAAAAAACTATAGAAAAGTTAGGCAATATTAAAATTGATTATTTTATGACAGTATTGAAAGAAATAAAACCTTGTAATCTAATGAAGGAAATTAAAATTAGAAATAAAATTGTTTCAATGTTGGAAAGAGAAAATTGTGAACAAAAATATGCCAAAGACAGCCTTGGTGGCACAGCGGTTTAGAGCCGCCTTCAGCCCAGGGCGTGATCCTGGAGACCCGGGATCGAGTCCCACATCGGGCTCCCTGAATGGAGCCTGCTTCTCCCTCTGCCTGTGTCTCTGCCTCTCTCTCTCTCTCTGTGTCTCTCATGAATAAATAAATAAAATCTTTAAAAAAATATGCCAAAGATTAAAAAAATTAAAGGGGTACATTTACAAATTAATTTCAGTAATGCTGAATATTTCATGATTCTACACATTTCCCAGAAAATGTCTAGTGTAAAAATTTACCAAAAATGTCACACACTTCAACAAAACATTTACTCACAGATGAATACTTAAATGAAAAATATACTATGTTCAGATTATTTTATATCTGAAATTTAACAAACATTTATACACTGTAAGATTACTGTTATTTCTGCTATTATGGATTATATAGAAAGATACTAAAACTCTTCCCCCAAATATTGTATAAATCTTGATCTTAAAAGCTATTTAACAAATTAGTAATAAATATCATACCATTATGTCAATATTGGGTTAAAGAAAAGATTTATGAAGAAATGATACAAATCATCTTTGAAGAATTTTAAATGAGGAAATTATTTACATGATGAATTATATTTACCAACAA
Source organism: Vulpes vulpes (assembly GCF_048418805.1). Taxonomy (NCBI): domain Eukaryota; kingdom Metazoa; phylum Chordata; class Mammalia; order Carnivora; family Canidae; genus Vulpes; species Vulpes vulpes. The sequence goes on from NC_132793.1 coordinate 129,249,495, forward strand.
TCAGCAAACCAAAAAATTGTTATATGAAACATTGTTTCCATAGAGAATCCATGATGTTCCAGCAACCAAAAATATATAGCATTTTTCTTCATCTTTTATATAATAAAATAAAAAAAACAACTTTTGCTATATTCATATTACATACAAAGATATACACCTATGGTGAGAAGAGATATTATCTATTTGAAAATTTTATCTTTTATCTTATAATCCCTAGGTACAGAAAAATCAGCATTAAATGACTAGAACTTGTAAGAGATTTGATAATTAGTAATATCCAATTAAAATAAAATTAGAAAAATAAATATGCCCAGAAATACATATACAGAAAGTAAAGGACCTATGTGAAGAAAACTGTATTTTTTAACTGAAAGATATAAATCATTATCCAATATCATAATAAAATAAGATCTGAGTTAATGTATAGACCATTATATTCTAGAAATAGTTCAGCCATAAAAGTGTCACTTCTTTCTAAATTAATTATAAAGGTAATAAAATTCCAATTATGCATCAAGTGATAAATGATGTATAATTTGCTTTTGTAATTAATAAGTTTAGTTTAAAGTTTATATGAAAGAAAAAAATGGCTGAAAATTATCATGGAAAATTATAAAAAAATAATTACAAAAATTACAAAAGAATATTCAGGAGTTCCTTTTTATCCTTCCAAAATTAAAACACATTTAAGAGAATATTAAAATTAGATGCTTTGAGAAATTTCTAATGCTAAAATTTACCCAAAGAGAGTTAGAAAACCTTAACAGAACATTTACCCAGAGATGAATTCTTAAATTAAAAAACATGCTTAATCCAGATTGTTTCATATCTGAAGTTTAACAAACATTTACATACAATGACATTCTTGTGCTATTTCTGCTATTATGGATCAAAGAGCAAACTAAAACCCTTCTTTCAAATATTATCTGAGTCTTAACTCCAAAAGCTGTTAAACAAAGTAACAACAAATACTATAGTCAACTATATCAATACTGGATATAGTTGATAAAGAAGTTTGATATAAGTTATCAACGATTGTTTTCAAATTTTAACAAGAGTAATCTGGAACATTTTAATAAGATTTTAACATAGGAAGGGAAGAAGAGCAAGGACAAACACCCAAGCATCTCTGAGGAAAATCCTTGTTTTCACTCTCTTAGGTTGAGTTCTAGATATCATTCTGGAAGTGATAAAACTCCTAGAGATACGAAACTCTTGCATCCTTTCTCCCTCTGTAGCCCTTGGAGGCATCATGTCCCCAGGGAGGAGTTCCTGCACCACCACAGAATGACAGCAGTCCAGGAGTACTGTGAGTGGTGTACACAGATCATCATAGAGGGCCTGTGCCAGAGCTTCATGTTTTCCAAAGACTTAGAACCTAAATATGTTCCTGATATGCACATTTTGCCATAAAAATAGAGAACTCAGTGGAGAGAGGGACCATAGACCTGTAGCCACTGGCATGAGGAGACTGCAGAGGGTCTCTGTGGAACTCTGAAATCTCTACTGACTCTGAGGACAAGATTTTACTAATCAATGAATGCTTGATAATAAGTAAACACACAGCCACTTAAACTCATTAAGTTCCCTCCAGAAAACTGGATATTTGCTATGGTCTAAATGTTTGTGTCTCCCCAAAAATCACATACTGAAATCCTAATGTTCAGTGTGATGAAATTAAGAGGTGATTATTTCACAATAATAGAATCCTCATTATTACAATTAGGTCTCTGGTAAAAGAGACTCCATAGAAATCTCTAACCCCTTCTTCTACTTGAGGACATGAGAAATCTGTAACTTAGAAGACGGCTCTCCATAGAACTCAACCATGCTGGCACCCTAAATCCTCTAGCCTTCAAGACTGAGAAATAAGTTGGTGTTGTATTTAAGCCACTTTGACTGTGGTGTTTTATTTTTGCAACCCAAATGGATCAAGATAACATTCAAAGCAAATATTAAGTTCAGTATATGAAAATAGAGAAAGTTCCATGTTTCACATTTGATTTTATATTTATGGACATAATTTATAAAACCAGCAAAACTAGAACAAAATAAATGAGCACATGGTGCCTCTTACAACTTATTTTCTAATTGGGACTTAATCTGTATTTTTCACAAAGTCCTATAGTATCTACAATATGGTCTTTATATACCCGTTCTGACAAGTGCGTGTTAAACATCTATTTATATTTAGCAAAAATTTCATCAGGTTATACTAGGGATTGTATTCATTCATCACATTTCCTAAGCTACATAAATAAGTCATGACTATTTTCACAAATAATGTTCATTATCACACATTAGAAAGTTACACACTATTAATGATAGTGGATCCATGAATTAATGATAAAACAATGCTCCACAAAGTGCAGTCATTTGTAGATTGTGGTTTCGATTACAAAAATACAAAAATTAAAAAAAAAAATAATTCATTGACTATACATAGGGTAAGGTTTTTAGTTTTAAAAACGCTGGGGATCAATCATATATGTATATTTTTAAATGTGCTATGTAAGATAGTGACATTATTCAGAAGCATATGTTTCTGTTTATTTTTTATGTATAGAGGGAAACACTATGTACTATCACTTCACTATTAGTCTCTCTTTTGATGGGCATATTAAACTGGAATATGCCCATAATGGAATATTACAAAAACATATCATTGTATCAGTAAAATAGCTAGTTTTCTTTTCCCCAAAACCATCCTCCAAAACTAAAAGATATGTGCTGACTAGTAAAATGTATATATTTCCCTCAATTTTCCAGACAAGAGTGTTTTTTACATGTTTTTTATATGAACTTCCTAAACCAGAAACATGGAGCTCTATTTCGGTAGGTAGGTGGAACTTATAATAGGTGCCTTAGATCAAGCCTTTTTTTATTTGACTCAAAAATATTTTTGATTCTATTATTTATTATAAACCTTATGCAGTCTCAATGAATAAAGCAAACAGTAAAGAAAACTGCATACCAACAATAGTTACTTTGAATATTTTGAAATATTTTTCCAGATATAAGCTAATATGAAATTATTACAAAGAATTAGTTATATATGAATGTATGTATTCCCAAATTTAATCACTTATATGCATGTATTCATATACATAGATTATATATGTATATGTAGATAGAATATGTATATATATGTCACAAATATTTCAAACTATGGCATGTATTCTATTTTATAGCATAACTTTTTTCTAATAATATTTTTAATACTAATTTTTAAATTAATGTATTTCTGCACCTACATACCTGCATCATCAAAATCAGTAGAATCGTCATCCTACTCTTTAACATCATATGTCTTTTATAGATAAAATATGACTTTTGTAAGCAATCTGTTTGGGAGTATGCACATGATCAATTTTTAATATTATAAATAATACATAAGGAATATCAGTCATTAAACATATATTTCATTCAACAAAATGTACATATAAAACCATGTAGCATATGGCCACAGCAGCACAATAGGAAAAAATACAGTAATTATATGTTTGAGTCTTGCTCACACAAATATTTGTTTCCAATTATTTTCTTGAAAGGTAATATTGAAGTATCATTATTTGCTCCAAGAAAATAATATTTAAAGAATCTTTCGACATATTGCTAAATTATATTCCAAAAAGATAGAGCCAAATTAGAAATATGTTTTAATGTATGAAAATCACCCAATATTCCTACATAGGTGCTGTCATTGGATATTGTCATTTTGAAATATAAATGTGTCTGGCATATCATATTTTAATCTCAATAATTTAATTTGAATAATTTTAACTATTACTTGGACCATTTTTTTCTAATATACTTTTTGAAATTTGGTATTTCTCCTGAGAGTCACTGTTGAAAAATGCTTTGAAGCCTGAGCAATGGTGCTAGATTGTGCTGGTTTAAATCCCAGTCAGCCACCTCCTAGCTTATGACCTGGGTATAGGGACTCAGCTACTACATACCTTATTTTCCCTATTTGTGGGAAATAGTCTTAATAAAAGTGAGGATTAAATGTAATAATATATGTTTTCTTTATATTACATATAATTAGGTATGTAATATATGTATTTTGTATAGGAATGGCACATAGGAATCATTATTATGTAAATGCTATTATTATATGCTCATGGGCACTGCCCACATTTATTTAAGAATTTATCCTTTGTTTTCCTATTATAAGAGATCCTTAGAAATAAATAATATTCATTTTCTTTTAGCCATATAAACTCTAATTTCCCTTCTAACTCTCTTCCCCTTTAATCTCCCAGAGTAAGAATGAGTCTTTTCTTTGGGTGCTCCCTGAACACAATGTGTTTTCACTTGGAAAGCTATAATTTCAAGACTCAATGCTCTAAATGAACAATGCCTTATTTTATCAATCTAGAGATTTGCTCCTTAGTAAACCTGTTTAGTTAAAGCAAAGTTTTACTTGTGCTGATGATTACTTGTTCTGATTAAATGAAAACACTAGATTGTTTTTGTCTATATGTAGAGGCACCCACATTTTCTTGGGAGGTCTAGAAGTAAATACATAGTGCCTGGTGAAAACAGAGGCTTATTTTGCCAGTGTTTATAGATAGATGAGCAGCCATAAGGAAATGTACAATAGTGGCATTGGAGGCCATTTCCAGCTGATGATGTTTCTGTATTGCTTTTCCATAAATAATATCAACACTTCAGAGGAGAATCACTACAGATTCATACTCACCAAAGAGGGAAAACATCACCTCTGGCTATGTAGTGCTCCCAATTCTGACAACCAGCTCCACTTGCCCGTGTGGAAACAGAGGTGATGCAGAGGAGTGCTTCGGTTTCCAAATTCAGAAGACAAAAAAGGACAATTGGCAAGGCAAAATTCAAGCCAAGAGTTTGACCTGAAAACTAATTCAACAAAGTCAGAATTGCCTCATATCCCTTGGCTCTTGGATGATGGGTCCGAAACTCTATCTCCACACTGTCTCATCTCGCAGCAAGCTTCTGAATTTAGAGATGCTATCCTAAAAGTTTCTGAAAGACCTAGACCTGACCTCGTCCTTACCATCTGAATAGGAAATCATGCCAGCTTTGTGTCCTCTTGCTTCAGATCAGGCAGTGTAATTAAAAATGAGTCACACTTTGGGAACCACGGAAAGACACCTTTTCTTGAAATTCAGGTACAGTGCTATTTCTGGTAGATTCCAGGGGTCTAATTTATTCAAATGTTCAATAATAACCCAGCAGGGACAGTGTCTGGGGTCCTATCAAGAAGTTTCTGTCTCTCAAACTTCTTGTTTGAAATAAAAGAAGCTATGGAAATGATCTTTCTGTGGCCTCCTCAGTCATTTAGTACATGCATTCCAGCATTCTAAGTGTGGTGATATTGCTATCAGTGTAAAAATGTTGCTTCCTTGCCTAGAACCAGACTATGTTCAATTTAAACAGGTCAGCATAGAAAAGCAAAAGAGATAGATTCATAACTGTAGAAAAAAAAAAAAAACGCTCTTCCACAATCGGTGTGTTTTATACCCATACCTCTGTCCCATTGTGTGTATATAGTTATATAGCATATAACTATATTATGGAAAAATAACTAACAAATGCATCATTATAATACATTAGAAGCATGTATTTTATCCTTTGCAAATGCATCTCCCAAATGTCTACTACTGATTCTTCTTTGAAGGGACCCAACAAATAATAATACTGAGACTAATGGGCACTCGTTTAATATAACATGGCTGACAAAACAAAGCCCCAACATAAAGAGATTCTCAAGAACACAAAGAAAGCAAGTATATTGATGCCTGCATTCAATTACTGTACTATAAAGCATTCATTCCTTTGGAAGAACCTATTATTTTTCAAAATAATGTGAAGCCTCAGCAGGTGCCATCGTAGTTGGCTGTGCAAACTGTAGCTCCGCCAAACTCCAGTAATTATTTAGACCAGTCAGACTCTGTGTGTGCTCTACAACAGAGTCAGCATTCACTACATCACTTCAAATTGTTTGTTGGATCTTATTGTTAGGATCGTGACATTCATTACTGGGGACTAAACCCTTCATTACACAGTTTGTCAAAGTCCTCAAGCAATACACTCTTTGAAAAAGAACAAGCAGAATTAGTTTCCTGTGGGGAGCTCTTAGAAGCAAAAACATTAAATAAATAAAAAAAAAAGGAGAAAAAAAAAGATTTCTAAAATACATGTTACTTTGTCACCAAATAGTGACAGCTCTTCTTTCACTTACATGTCACTCAGATCAGCAAAAGTACACAATATTTAGGAATGCTCAAAAAACTTCTTTTTAATGATAGTATAGCTTCGGAAGTTCACTTTTTCAAAATACTAACTTTCCTACAATTAAATAATACCTATTGCTGGCCGTGGTATTTTGTTTGTTTGCAACAGATATATGATTTGAGGAAATATGTAGTGATGCTGGAATGAAACATCAATTACCATATAAAGCTCCCAGTAATAACTTATCTCAGTATGTCTTTTGATAAATACAATTTTATCATAGTTCCACTGAAGTTACGAGAGGAGAAAAAAATCTATTATAAACAGATTTAACTATTGACTATTGGAACTTTCCTGTTTTTAAGAGAAATTCCAGAGCTTACTTCCTGTTTGTTTGTCACATCTACTAGGCCTTCTAACCTAAAATTTGTATAGCAAACTGAAAAAAAAAATTGTAAGCAAAACTTTGCTCATGCTTTTTTGTAATAAGTCCAAGCTCTCTTTAATGGAGTTTAAATCCAAAGACAACTGGCATTTTCTGAAAGACTGGCTATTTAATGCATATCAAGTACATTCACAGCCAAGAAAACCAACCTACATTACAGACCATAATTTAGGACTTTACCTTCCTCACATAATGATTTACCCTTGAATGATCCACGTTATCAAGTGATACTATAGCCTGTCTAGTAGCTTGAAGGCCCTCTATTTCTCTCTCTGGATGGTTTTGCCAAGTGTTCTGTTTCCTCTCCTCTAATGAAAATTTATGCCTCACTTCGCATAGCAAGGTAGACCCAATGAAGCAAAAATGCCTCTTCTGCTTTTTGGTTTTGTTAGCATTTCCCAGGTACTATTCCCTCTTCCTATGAATAGTCTTCATTACTTACCTTCATTTATGACTGCTATTGGGCAAGTTCTCCACTGGAGTTCATGTTTCTCCAAACTTATCTTCTGCATACATTTTGACTTCTTCCCACCCATCTTCCTAGAATAGTTATGAAACTCGCTGCTTATAAATTATGTATTATTAGATGAAACCATATTTCAAATCAATAAGGTCATCTGGGTAGTATGATGCTGTGTGTGTGTCTATGTGCCTGTGTGTGTTAGGGACTGATTTCTTCCTTGTCATCTTCCCCTCCTCCTCCTTATCCTTCATCTTCTTGTTCTTCTCATTCTTCTTCCTGTCTTTCTCCTCCTCCTCCTCCTCCTCCTCCTCCTTCTCCTCCTCCTTCTCCTTCTTCTTCTTTTGAGAACTTGGGTTTCTCTATAACAGGTATGGTTTCCCCAAACAGGTGATATTGAATTCTTGAGATTTCATTTCAAACAATATAAAATAGGCCATCCTTGTATGGGACTTGACTTTTTCAATTCAGACTTTTCTGTTTCACAGGTATGGTGAGATAACAAATTATCTTGGCCTCCTGCAGTTTCCAATTATTACAGTTTACATGATTTAAATTAAACTGTGGGCCTCAGTCTGCCATAGGGAGAGAGGGAGTATAGGATTCCTTCTTTGGCATACTGAGACAAGGGAAGAATGAGTCCAAAGCCCAGTGTAGCTTCAGAGAGGGAACAAATTATCAGAGTCAAAGAAAGTTGCTTCAGTCCCAGGAGAAAAACCCTTTGCATTTGAGCCAGAATTCCAATAGTAAGAGAAAGTTTGAGGAAGAATTACTCTGTTTTAGAGCCTGAGTGGACTGCAGACTAAAGTGTCAGCAGTCATGATGCAAAGCATTCTTAAGGCAGGAAATAAAGAACTGCTGAACACAAGACTCTCAAGCTGCTTAGCACTAAAAACCCTCTGTAATAAGATATAAATGTGCCTGAATGTGTCAGATATAATATTTCATATTAAATTATATTCATCATTTAATTTAATACTTCTTCCCAGTTTCATAGTTTGGTAACAGATACCAAAAAGCAAAATGCCCTTTCTGTCCACTAGTGGAAAAATTAAATGTTTGAATCATAGTACCTCAGATATAGAGCAATATTGAAGACTGCATACTACAACACTCTGTTCTTCTGTCACTCTTCTAATCCTTAGGTCCTATCTACAATAGTCCTGAAGCGAAATTGTCCAGGTAGGACACAAACATTCCCAATATTGCATATTGCCTTTCTCCAGTGATATACAGTAATACTATGAGGCTGTTATTTCAAGGAAAGAGTTAGAAGAAGGTGTGGTTGGGAAACAACACTCCATGTAATTCACATGGAGTATTTTATCACAATACAAACAAACAAACAAAAACTGAAAATCGTCCATGGGCAATCAGCTCTTTCGTCACAAAAAGATGACTACCATTCAGTCAGTTTATACTTAGAGTTCTTTTTTAGTCCTCTCCTACCCTTGTTCCCTCTTCCTGACCTATCTCACTGCCAGAGGATATTCCTGTTTAGTATTTATATTGTCTCTTCAAGGATTTCCTGTATTTTTTTTCATGAGTTGTTTGAAGTAGAAGTTAGTACAAAGTTGTATTTTCCAGCAACAAAAATGTTTCCTTTTCTTATTCAATTTGACATCCAAGAGCTATGTTATGGCAACTAGCTTTGCTTCTTAAGTAATTCTTTTAAATATAAACACATGGGCTTGTCTTCAATGTTATTGTCATGGATTATCATCTGCAAGATTAGAAAAAGAATAAAGCTCTTATATGGTGGTATAGGATAGATGTTCCACACTTATTGAAAATTAGGGTGACTTGATTTGAGACTGTCCAAGAGAAATGACTCAATATGATGAGTGAAAAAGAAATCATCTCCCTCCACATATGAAAAGTATCTCAGGAAACTAGGAAAAGATCAAGGGGATTAAGAAAGATATTAGCACTAACTGGTGCTGTGTTAGGCAAATAAAATTCTGGTAAATCTTTCTGACCTGAGGGACTAGAAGTAAGGGTCAGGGCAAGGACTAAGGATCTTAAGTCTAAGGGAAAAATCTGAAAAGAAGAGAGCCAAGGATCAGGAACCTAAAAATCTATGTATAAATCCTGCCAAAATCCCTTGCTGACATCCAAACCAGGTAAGCAGAAAGAAAAGAACTAAGATTTGAGCTCCCACCAGAGAATGAGTCCAATCAAGTTAATTTTCTTCTAAAATCAATAAGCAAATAAACCTACTAAAAAAATAAAACAAAACCCACACTCTTCAGAAGAATAGAATTTAGAGTTTTCATACAATAACAATCCCAATGTCTAATAATGATAAAAAAGTGAACATGAAAAAATAGTTAAATTTTCAAGAGAAAAGACATTTAAGGAGACTAACCTTGAAATGACCTAGACAAGAAAATTATCAGATAAAGACTTTATTCAGCTATTATAGCAATACTCAATGACATAAAAGGGAATTAGGTATATAGTGAATAAAAAGTATATCTGAGTTATTCTGCTGAGAGTAAGAACTAAGGATACAATTTCAAAGAAACCATCAAAGGAGAATATGAAGCTAGTCTGAGAACTAGAGGGACTTGATAGTGGGAAGGGATTATGCACACACACAGACACACACACACACATATATATACACATATATATGAATATTCAATATTCAGATTATATAAAATTGATACATGACTTGAATCAGGAAAAATCAAGTAAACTTTTGACAGGAGAACATATCATACCTGGAAGAAAGACTTAAAATTAGACTGTAAAATAAATTAATATTCCAGTGCTTAGTAAAGATATAAGTGCCAAAGAGACAATCATAGTTAAATGTGTAAGACCTGTATACTTGATGGTCAAGGAAATGAAAAGAAGTATGGGGGACATTTATGTAATTTCTCCTTAGCTCTTGTATACTGGGTCTAGATGATGGAAGGTGGTAGGGAATTGTAGCTCTTTATTTAAGAACTAGCTTAAAAGTCAGCCATCTCCATTAAGTCTTTCCTACCTACAAATATAAAGATATCTAAGTTCTTTGTAATTTTAAATAATTTAATGCCATGTTTCATAAGACATATTCATCATCATCGTCTTATATCATCCTTATTTTCCACAGTTATATTGCAGTTAATTGTGAGTTTCTCATCTCTATTATTTATCAGAGACTTACATATCCCATGGTTTATGTTGCTAAAGTTTTAACCTTTGTAATCAAAACATGTCTGATATAATTAGCACACAAATGTGCATATTTTCTTTCACATGATATCCTAATATTTCACTTGAATCATAATAATTTGATCATGGCTTATGAACTCTCCTTGCATTATCACTGTCATGTTTGTATTTATCCTGAAGGTGAAAATAACCAGATGAGCTTTATAAGGCATATTTTAAAAATAAATATTCCTCCATCTAGATTAGATTCACAATTATCCTGCAAAATTGAATACGGTAAATAGATCTAACAATCATTCTGTTAGGAATCATTTGTTACTTCATGAAATAAGCATGGCTTTGAACAAGAATATGAGGCTTGTAAATTTTTTTAAAAATTTAAATAATTAATTTATTTGACACAGACACACACACAGAGAGAACAAGTGGGCAGAGTGGTAGGCAGAGGGAGAGGAAGAGGCAGGCTCTGAGCAGATAGCCTGGTGCAGGGCTCCATCCCAGGACTTTGGGATCATGACCTGTGCTGAAGGCAGACACTTAACCAACTGAGTCAATCAGGTGTCCCAAAGCTTGTATTTTGAAAATATTTCTTTTGACATTATATCAGGGCAATGTCTAAGAACAAAAAGCAAAGCAACATGCTAATTCTACTACAAAATGTATTGCAATTTAAATGTGTTTATTGATTTACTTTGTATTTTAATAAAATTATCGCTTATTTTTAAGATTCTGACTTGCAAATTAAATGATATTTTTCTTCTGGACATTTCTGATTATTGTTATTTACTATTTAGTACAAACCCATAGCATTCCAGGAAAGATAAATTCAACAATAAAACTGTAATGCTTAAAATGCTTACAAAGTAAAGAGAAAAACACCACAGAGAACAAGTCTAGAGTAACACCAGGTACATATAGTTTGATATTTCTTCTCCATGGAGATCTCTAAGCTTCACATTCAATGGCAAATAATGAATTCTGTTGATTTTGTAGAGTGTAGACTTATAGTTGTACTGATGCCAGCTGAAGTATCCCTATTACCTTATTCTCTCCAGAAGGAGTAAAAATCTTTTTATAAGAAAATATTTCTTATTTTCTATAAACAGAAAGGGTTAAGATCAGAGTCTATAATTCTACTTGGTTCGTTTGCTTTTTACTTTTTGCGAACATTTTTTTCCAGACTAAGCCTTTCACTTGCTCTCAATCGCTATATTTTACATTACATCATGTGCTGATGCAGGAGGCATTATAGTTTTATATTCTGAAGTGTCTCAGTAGAAGGGGCGGAAAAAGAGGGAACGTTTGCCTTTTACAAGATTTCAGAGTTTTTATGTATTTGTGCTTTTGTTCTTGAAATGTGATTGTGTTCCATGAGGGATTTGGCATACTTTCAGAAAGTAGTAAAAATCATTAATGGGCTAGACTATTAAGAAATGGTATTTATTGAAAAACTTATTTCCTGCAGAGCTGCTGAAGTACACAAACCCTTGTTTGGAAGATGTGTCTGCTATGTGGTAGTTCAGCCAACAGAGGAACTCGTCCTATTTCTGATTTGAAAGTATACAGAGGAATACAATAGGGAACACTTAAGCATGCAAAGCGGAACAAAACAAGATTGCATTGTTTCTAGTAAGTATTAATGCCCCACATATTGTCAACTTATAATGGTTCTCCACATCTGGCAGTTATTTTAAATGAATTGTTATTATTACATTGCATCAATCACTGTGAGCCTCATATTTATTGAGGAATATTGGTCAAATAAAATAGTTTGGTTCCCATCGTCAAAAGACAGCTCTAATAAGTGAGGGCTATATGATTTGTCTACTCTTTCAGATAGTTTATTGGTGGTATGGAACCTTTCTTGAGTATTTTGCTGAAGTCCTGCCCAAACCATTTTATTGTCTATTAGTAAACGGGTTATGTTAAGCAGACAGAAGTAAGCCAACCTGGAACCAATAATAGTGCAAATATTTGATTTTGACTGGCATACAGCAGTATTTTAATGCTGGTTTTCAGACAAATCAGTGTTTCCTTGGGCAAAACCTCAAACTGCACACCTTTCTTCCCTTTGGGCCTTGGCTGACCCCTTGTGGTCATGATGTCTCTGCAGTGTTCACTTGAATCTAAAGAAGTCTCATTACATAAGGCAAAGTGCTTCCTTTTAATTACCTTGCTGTGTTCTTAGTTCTCATCTGCTGTGTAGAAAGAAAAAAAGAGAAAAAATAAACAGAAAAAGAAAGAAAAAAATAAAAGGAAAGAGAGAAAGAAAAAGAAAGAAAGGAGGGAGGGAAGAAGAGGAGGGAGGGATGAAGAAAAATGGACAAGGAAAAGAAAAAGGGAAAAAATTAAAAAAAAAAAAGGGGCATACTCTGGAAAATTTCCCCAGAATGATGTCTTTGTGCCTTTATAGATGGCTCTCCCTTAGAAAACAAACATATTGACAAGTCATTCAATAATTTTGTGTTGGAGGGAGAAATCACTAACTAGTTGGTGGCTGCATTGAAATAAATCCTGCTGCTTCTATTGAAAAATCATAAGACAAGATATCATCTATTTGTCCAAAAACTTTTTATCCTAGCAAGTTCTTGACACTAAAATATTCAAAGGTGTGCATACCTCTCTCCCCAACCCACACTTGTGCAAACTTATGCTTATTCCTTAAGAAATCATGGATCAAGAAATCGGGTAACCACATATTCCAATATTGAATAATTGTGTAATCCGAATCATGTAGATTATCATCTTTTGTTCTCCAGTTCATCTAAAAAGAGAGATTTAGCGTATACATTCTTTAATATGCTATAATTTGGCCTTAATATTCTTTCTGTTTTATTCCCCATATACTTGTCCATCTGATCTTATAGAGTATTCCCATATATCCCTGTTCCACTGTTGAGATTTCTTTACACCATTTTCTTCTCTCTTTTTGTTCTCTCAGCCATCACTACCTATATGGCCAATGTCTGTGGAAAATTATCTGTAAGAATTTCTGTGCATTAACAAACTTTCACTTATTCTTTCATGCCTTTCCAATTGTTTTTTGTAAGATGCAATAGAAGAATTCCAACACTTTGATCTGAAAATCCAAACTACTTTGAAGAAAATTAACACAGATATCAGAATATAGTTAATCCTGTCAAGCTCTGGTTCTTTATATCCTCATTTGAACCTCATATCACAATATTTTGTACCTCTGTTTATATTTAGTAGTGATCAATAGCATTGGTTGCTAATTGTATGAACTAATTTAAGACCAGATATACTACCAGGACCCTTCCTGCAGATGTGAAGATGAAAGTGAATGTTTCAGTCAAAATGGTGGGGCACAAACCCATCATATATCCATTCTGTGTGCCCACCAACTAAAATCCAAGAAGCTCAGTCACTTGTTCTCTCCTTTTTGGACATAATTCCCTTAGGTATCATGTCCATCTTCCTTTTCTGCTGCACTGCATGGACTTACAACTCTGTTGTAAATAAAATATAGCCTCTAACTTTTCACTGAACAAGTTTTGTTCCTCAGTTTTAAATGCTAATGAGCTCATTCTTTGTCAAAAATTAGTTAAGTTTAATGTCTTGTATTTTTATCACAAAGAGAGGTCAACCTGCAGTAGCTTACACTAAATTGAAATGCATTTCTCTGTCAAGAAATAGCTGAACTGGGATCCCTGGGTGGCGCAGAGGTTTGGCGCCTGCCTTTGGCCCAGGGCGCGATCCTGGAGACCCTGGATTGAATCCCACGTTGGGCTCCCGGTGCATGGAGCCTGCTTCTCCCTCTGCCTATGTCTCTACCGTCTCTGCCTCTCTCTCTCTCTGTGTGTGACTATCATAAAAAAAAAGAAAGAGAAAGAAAGAAAGAAAGAAAGAAAGAAAGAAAGAAAGAAAGAAAGAAAGAAAGAAATAGTAGAACTAAGTAGAACAGTGGCAGCAGGATTGCTAGGACTCCATAGCACAGGGTTTACATTTCTGGGTGCAAAGCAGCTGCTCCAAATCTCAGGGGAAAAAAAAAGAATTTGAAGTAGAGGGCAGTCTGAAAATTGCATGTTTCATTTCTGCTCACATTGCTTAAACCAAAATATGGCTTCACCAGGTTACAAAAAAATATGGAGTATGTTTTTCTAGCTGAGTAGCCATATGGCCAACTAAATCTCAGAGGGGATCTATAACTAAATGAAAGAAAAGGATAATGTATATTTATGTCCCCCCTTTTTTTTTGCCCATAATATGTTTCCCTTGTAAACTTTTCATTTTTCACTTACTACAAATCATAGAAACAAACTCTACTTACTTCTAAACCAGTGCTTTTGGTTAAGGTCTCAAATAAGCTTTGTTAGATCTCAAAATTTTATATATGGGATATGTGGAATATGTTGCCAAAAGTGATACTTATTTTCATATTTTATCCTTGTTAACTTAAATATTTGACACTGCATTACACATTTTTACCTTTTAAACACTTCTTTTTTTCCCCAAATGTATGTAATAATCTACCCATGGAGGAGGAACTTTGACACCTGTTTCAGTCTGTTACATTTGATCATTATAACTTCAGACTGCAATCAATCTTTCAATCTTCTTCATAAACAACTTTTCATAAATGGTGATGTTAGGTGAAATATCACTTCAATATAAAAACTTAAAGTAACTTGTAAGGATTGAGTAAACCTTGAGACCATTATAGACTACTTTACTTGAGAGTCAAAAATACTGAAATTTAATTATTGCAGTAGATTATTCAAGTGTTTAATTCAAGGGAAACTGGGATATGTAAATCTTGATTATAAGAACTCGGGCAGACTGACACATACCTCATGGGTAATGGGTAGCTTTTGAACTGGCTACAGAGCTCAGCCAATTGTTATCGATCATTCTTTTTATCCTCTTCCAACTTATCAATAGTGATAGACTTACATGACCATTCTGAACTAAGTAATCCTGCCTACTCCCTCCTTTACAATTGACTGCACTACAGATGATGATCTAGTCCATGTTGGAATGATCAGCACTTGATACCCAGGTTTATTGGAATGAAACATTATGGAGAAAAAAGTCAAAAGCAATGCGGCATTAGAGAGTCACTGTGCAATAAAGCAGAGGAAGACAGTTCACGGAAGAGCAGAATGAGCATATGGCAAGAGAAGAGAAGCATAGATAAAGAGAGAAAGTAACATGTTTGGTTTCCTGTTCAGGTCTTCTTGTAGTCTTGACTGGATTCTGAGAGCTCTGTGCCTTCTCATGGTAAATTCTCAACTTTTTTATTGTTCAGGTTCATTTCTGTAACCTTCAAGTAGAGATCTATATAAACCATCAAAATTCTGTTTAAAATGTAACTATACATCTCTACAGATTAGCTAAATACGAAATAGATATTTAAATGGAAATTTCTGTGTGTTGTTCTCATTGGTTTTAGCACAAAAGATAAAAAAAAACTTTTCTAACTATTCTGCAAAATGAGAGCAATTTATTTTTTTAAATGAGATAATTTGTAGCAACTGAGAGTGTTTGCAATGAAGAAAATTTAGAGTTTTTCAAAGAATGGATATTTTGATGATGCAATTGAATATTATGTATCTTATAGAATGATTATAATGCATCAACAGCTGTACTTCATAACTTCTTACAAAGATTTGTTGAATTCTGATCTGAACACTGGATAACATACACAATAAGTATATATTTGAGAGTGTCTTTGCAGTGATACAATGCTGATAGGAATAATTCTGTTATTAAACCACAAGTCTAGAAGTTAGTTTCTGGACTGAACAGAAATTTAGTCTAAAGTTCATAAGGATCAAATGTACAGAATCCAGTACTTAAATGTAATCGTGTCTTTCAATTGAAGGCAAAATGATGGAAACATATTACCTAAGAATAATAAATGATGTAAAATAAATTATTTTGCACTCTTAGCATGTTAAGTAATGGCAAAATGCCAACTGCCTAATCTCTGGTATAGCAGAATATGGTATGACTTCCAGTGAGGGTGCTGACTATACTTGCTAGAAAATTTAAAGGCACTCTGGAACCCATAGTCCCACAAATTGCTCCCTTGAGGACACTGTGGTAGAGTAAAAGCATGGAAAATGAAAATCTTACCTCCTTCTTAGATAAGAACGATGAATCTAGTGGGAAAAAGTAAGGAAGTTAAAAAGATGTGGGAAATGATCTCACACTCTCCAAGCTCTTTACTGTACCTACAAGGAACTTTGGGGGATATATTTGTGGAAGCTTCAAATCACTTTCCTGTTGTAATTCTGTGGGGAAATGCCAGATGATTCTTAGGGCTACAAATAAAAAGAAACTTTCTTCTCTTTGTTAATTTAAGAACAACTTTGGAATCTTATCTTCCATATTTTGGGGTAGACCATTGCTGTGGTTGCTACCTGAGGTTTCAGCAACATAGGTAGTTTAATAAGAATAAGAATATATCAAAGGTATCTCAGAGAGGTAGGCAATAAACAGAATCTATTAGAAGATGGAAATTGAAAAATGATAGAAGAAAATGTATAAATTTTACCTTTAGAGAAACAGTCACTTAAAAAATGTAGAACAAATGAGTCAGGCTATCAGTTATATAATTGGAAAATAGAAGTAGGAGGGAAAAGTGGAGGAAAACATGGTAGCAAAAGAATCTGTTAATTTTCTCCCTAAAATATATTTAAAAAACTGCATGTTGCCCATTAAATTTATTTATATCCTCAAATTTTATAGATGTGTTCATGTAGTCATTTTTAGTTTAAGAAAGAGATTGAGGGATCCCTGGGTGGTGCAGCAGTTTGGCGCCTGCCTTTGGCCCAGGGCGCGATCCTGGAGACCCGGAATTGAGTCCCACGTCGGGCTCCCGGTGCATGGAGCCTGCTTCTCCCTCTGCCTGTGTCTCTGCCTCTCTCCCTCTCTCTCTCTCTGTGTGACTATCATAATAAATAAATAAATAAATAAATAAACAAACAAACAAACAAACAAACAATAAATAAATAAAAGAAATAGATTGAAAGAATCAATTATTTTCCCGTATTTAACTATGAATTTAGACAAAAAAAAAATTAAAATACTCATCATAATTGGAAGTATCTGAAAATGTAGAGTAGAAAAATGAAGAAACTGGGGATCCCTGGGTGGCTCAGTGATTTGGCATCTGCCTTTGGCCCAGGGCATGATCTTGGAGCCCCGGGATCACGTTCCACATCGGGCTCCCTGCCTGCTTCTCCCTGTGCCTGTGTCTCTGCCTCTCTCTCTCTCTGTGTCTTTCATGAATAAATAAATAAATAAATAAATAAATAAATAAATAAATAAATAAATAAATAAAAGAAAAATTAAAATGAAACTGACTAGCAGGCTTCTAGGCAAATTACAATAGAGTCACATAATCAAGTTGTGGACAATAGATGCATCAGCATATGTTCTAGAAGAGGACAGTAGTAATCTTTTCAACAATAATCCAATGGTTTGTAACCCAAATTTTCTTCCATTTATTTCAATCTAGTTAAATTTAAACTCTTGAAACATGGAAGAGAGAAGATTAGATAATGGAATATGTGTTATTTTTTTATGTCTTCATTTATTTAATATTATTGACAGCCTACCACGCAGCACTCACTCAGGTGGACTCAGGTCAGGATACATAGAATACACAGTTCTTGCCCTGAGGAGCTTACAATCCAAAGAGGAGGATGTTCTTCTAATTACAAGGGTGATAATTGTTAAAAATGAGAAAAAATAAAGATGTTTTTAATGTATGCTTGAACTTGCAATTTTACAATAACATCTTTATTTGCTTCCAAATGACCAATTAGTCACCATATCCTTTTTTTTTCCTTAAAAAAAAATAAATTCTCTACCTATGAAGTGGGGCTTGAACTCAAGACTCCAACATCAAGAATCTCACGCTCTACCAACTAAGCCAATTATGTGTTATTTGAAGCATGTTTTCCCCGTTGCCATATCACAACCCCATTGTGTCAGGTGATGAGATGCTACAATCTTCATTATATACATAAGACCAACAAACCCAAGTTGCCCCGAAGACCTATATGGAATAAATGGGGAGTCAGAGTACTATAGTCCATACAGCCTGCTGTCTACTTCTGTACAGTCCAAAATGTAGGAATGTTTTTACATTTTGAAATGATTGAAGCATGTCAGTAGAAGAACAATGTTTTGTGACACTTGAAATTATATAAAATTCAAATTACAGTGTTCATAAGTAAATCTTTATTATAAAACACCTATCTTTTATTTAAACAATTTCTATGGCTGTTTTGTGCTGCAGTGGTAGATCTGAGCAGTTGGAAGAAAAATTACGTGGCTTGTAAAGCTTGAAATATTGGAAATCTGGCCCTTTAGATTAAAAAAAAAAAAGCCTTTCTGACTTTAAAGGAAATGCTCTTTATAGTTTCCTTAATATCTGAATTTTATTGTGTGTTCAGTATATGTGAGTCATTGTTATTTACTTTGCATGCATCAAATTAAGCAATAAAATACATTTATAAGGAGTGGGTTTTCCCCCCATTTTATAATTGTAAAAGTGAAAAATGAGGTGCTTTCTTAAGGTCAAAGGGTAAGAGTTTGAACAGACATTTCAACCTAGTCAGACTGGCTACAAAACCTTCATTTTCCCACTACTCTGTACTAATATTCAGAGTAGGCTGTGTTCTCAAAATTTTCAAGATTGTTTCAAAGTGGAAGTTGTTACAATTCTTTAATCTGAAACCCGAACAATTTTATATGCATATCTCACACATTTAGGACACCTGCTTGGTATTTTAGATGCTAATAGTTAATGAACTCCACTGAATTTAATGGCTACTCCATTGTTTGTAACAGGAAATTAATATAGAATCATTTAAAGATCTTAACTTCTAATGAGTCCAGATATATTATTTTTTACTCTTTGTTATCTATGCAAGAGTTTGGAACAAAGTGAGAATTTAATCCACATTCATTCTGTCATTTCAGTGGCAGTATTCTAATCAGTCTCCATGTTCAAGCCCATACCCCAAAAAAGGTAAATGATTAAGTACTACCAATTTGGATTCATTATGATGCATAATACGTATTCTGTATTAAAACCCATGTCAGAAAATGAACTTCAAATAATCTCACTGACTTCCAGCTGGGATGAGTTTAAGGGAGGGGACCAAGATGGCAGATTCAGGTGGTTTATTTTCATGTTTAAATATGAGCTGCAAAGGGTTGTTCCACACTGCCCTCAGTAAACTTTCCATAGGATGGACCAAAACTAATAAAAGAATGTTTCACCTAACCTTACACAAACTAATATACTTACCTTAAAGTCTTTAATCTCATGCCCAATAATAAGGGACATTAAATGAACAAAGTTCACCAACTCTGTTGAAAATATGTTATGTCAGTTTCTAAGTTTTCCTTTGTGTGACTTGAACCTTAGAGTAAGCATAAACATCAAGTTGAGAGAAGTATTGAAATTTACCTCGAGGCCCCTCTTTTCATCAATTACTTGTTACTCAGCACCTTTTATTGTTTTCAAAATTATTAATACTATGAACTTGCTCTCATTGCTAACATTATGGTGTGTGTGTGTGTGTGTATTCATGTATTCATGTATAAAATCCATTCATCACTAAATTGAAACTTGTTTAAAGGCAAGAGTCAAATATTTCTTTTTCAGCCATTTGACACTTATTTTAGTAGTATTGATTCCATAATTTTTTATATAACAGTTTTGAAATAATGAAGTTATAAAATAATGATTTTTTAAAATTTAATTTCATATTGAAATTTTAATAAAAAGCATAATCATTAAGATATTTATGATCTTCATGAAGGAACTCAATACCAACATATAATTGCTATCTATCGTAACCATAAACTATGTCCTTTATCCTCCTACAATACTTACCCTAAAAGGAAATTGAGCTGTCCTGAACATGCACTATTTTAATCATCAGAGCATCTTGGTGAGGCAAGTATAATTAGTTATAATTATGGTCTTAAAGGAAACTGCGGCTTTCAAGTCAGAGATAGGAATCCAGGATTGTGCCAAGTCATGCTTGAATCAAGAGGCCAAATTCTTCATTTGAGGAATGTACTGATTGTGTAAAAGGCACACACATACACAGAGAATTATTTTACACTAAAAGCATATGTGGAAAATTAGAATTAGAAGTGAAAGGTAGGTAAGGAAGATAGATATGGATTGATCATGATATGATCATGATCTTCACTTTTCTCATTCTTCACTTTTCTCTTCACTTTTCTCATTTTCAAGCTGGATTAAAATAAGAGGAGAAATATGGAAAGAGTTTCTTGAAATCTAATTACAAATTGATAGAAAAGTAAAGGAGAAATGGAACATGGTGAATGGAAATAAGCAAAGGCAGATAATTCAGACACAGTTATCAGTTTAGGTCCTTGTGTCTCCAACAGCGTTGGTATTCCCTCAAACTTGGAGAAATAGATACTAACAGAAAAATTATATTTCTAGTTGTGAAGGTTGATAAATATTGTAGCCTATTCTTTCTGCAGCCTTTTGTTTATTGTTTGTTTTTTTGCCCAGGTCAGTATCTCTACAAACCTTGATGACAATGACACCCATGGGAGGAAATACATCTATTTCCTATCAAAAGAAGGTGCTGAAACTCACAGGAATTGGGAACTGATTCATCTCTCTCCTTTCACTGACTCCTGCAGTTGTCACTCTCCTCATTTAATGTATCAGAATTTGAGTACTTGTAATGATGATTTTACCAAAGCATTAGTGATAACTTACAAGTTATCTGTTAAAATGAAACAATTGTGAAATGAATTGGCAGTAATATTTAAGTCCTACACATGTTTCAGTTGCTGGCCCCAACAGTGATGTGCAAGTCTCCTGTTGAGTAATTGCAAACATATTATACATAACTTAGCAAAAGAGGAAACACTGGCATTAGTATACTTTATTTTTTACTTTTATTTGAAATCTCACCAACATTTCTATGCAAAGCAAGATCATGTTTAAATGATGCAGAACAGGTTAAGCTCTGTTACGGTGACAGTAAACAAACTCTGCATCAGCGTGAGGTCGTAAGATATTGAATCTTCAACCGTTGGGCTCAGAGACAAGTGTGATTGCAAATGACAAAGGGGATTATGAGTATGAGCTGAGTTCCTCGGAACTTTAATTAGTTCACGGATTGTTCAGTTGTTGCTTCCTATTCTATCAGGCAGCAGTAAGACACAATAGGTGATGTACGGCAAACCTCTGGTGAAGTTGTAAAGCAGAAGTCAGAAGAAAAGGTTACTGTTTCTTACCAGAATTTCAATAATGACTCCAGAATCCACCATTTCGAGTGTCTCCTTGCTATCATTATACAATTAGCAAAAATAAATTGATGGACTTGTTTGTAGTTCTAATGTAGTGTATGACACGACTGACAACCAATTATAAAGTTTGAGTTGTTTGTCCTGAGTTGTAATCTCAGTTCCTACTTAATAAAATTTCTTCTTGTGTCCATTCTAGTTAAAAAGTACATGCTAGATTTAAAAAAAATATTTCAGAGAGCAGGTATAAATATCTCCATGGTCATCAAGAATACTTCTGCCTCTCTGATTATCCCCATTTGACTAGATAAATCTCTGGCTACAGAGAAGGAAACCAAGACAAACTGAAGGTTAACAGAGTTTTCTTAAGTTAGATAGCCAGATGAATAGAAAATACCAAAAAAAAAAAAAAAAAAAAAAAAAAAGGACAAGTAGGTGAGCTATAATACTATTCAAATAAAATTACTATGGAGACATAAGGAAAAAGAATATAATGATCTAATCTGAATCCTCTCCAGGAAACTGGGTTTAGCTTCACTAATCCCAATACAAATTATCACTATATTTTCTAAATCATACAATTTGCCTCTGGTGAAGGGCAGATATCAACATTAGCACACTTCCTTTACAGCCTTACTAGGACGTTTACTTTGCTTTCCTGACTTTACTTAATGGTTCTGAGTGACTTCATTGCACTTAAAAAAATGCAAAGTAAAGTAACACTTCTATAATAAGGTACCTATTTTATTTATTTTTTTAGGGAAACTCTAACATCTAGAGAGTCTTTGGAGGGTGTTTTTCCAAATTCTACAGTGAAGAGATAGATTGACGTCAGCTTGTAGCATCATCATAACACAATAATTATTATTGTTCTATATAGAGAAGATAATTTTTAAAAAGATTTTATTTATTTGTTCATGATAGACACACAGAGAGAGAGAGAGAACGGCAGAGACACAGGCAAAGGGAGAAGCAGGCTCCATGCAGGGAGCTTGATGTAGGACTTGATGTCCGAACCCAGGATCATGCCCTGATCAGAAGACAGATGCTCAACCGCTGAGCCATCCAGGTGTCCCTAACCTCATATTCTCGACACCGTGGAGCTACAGGTGAAATATGGGCAAAATTAAAGGAATCATGATTTTGAATAATGTTCTGAGATCCATAATGACTCTCAATAAAAGAATTGAAAAACAAAAATTCACATGAGGATTTTAACCTTATTGTGCAAAGAAGATCCCAAAATATGAGAAAATTTTCCTGTGGAATCCAAGTCGATTCTATATTGGGTAGGGGGTAATTGTGCATTTCCTGGAGAGAGACTATTACAGAGCACCTGATCCTCAGGGAAGCCCAGGAACTAAACAATTTGCCTGGAAATACGGTCCTTGAGATGTGCACGACTCCCACATTGGTTCTCATGGAAGCCTGAAGCTCTCCCTGACTTGTAATACAGTTATTTGGAGCTACACTCTGAGACCTAAATAAAAAAGATTCCCTATAGTTTCAGGTGAAACAAGAAAAAATCTTTTTTTTTTTAACAAGAAAAATTCTTAGCTATTAGAATGCTTAATTTGTGACAACTTAGAAGAGGCAGATTCCATAACAAGCTCAGGCTGAGGTAAATGTGGCTTCTCAAGAGGTGTCCCAAATTATCAATTTGTTTTTCTTTTATTTATTTAACGAACATAAAAATGACTTATTATCATCATGAACTTTCATTAGTACTTCATACATATGAACTCACTTAATAGGGAAGATAGGGAGGGACACCTTGGTGGCTCAGAGGTTGAGCATCTGCCTTTGGCTCAGGGCTTGATCCGGGGTCCTGAGATGAAGTCCCACATCGGGCTCCCAGCATGGTGCCTGCTTCTCCCTCTGCCCATGTCTCTGCTCCTCTCTCTGTCTCTCATGAATGGATAAATAAAATCTTAAAAAAAAAAAAAGGAACACAAAGAATATATATTTTAAGTAAAGTAGAAAAGGACACAACTCCAGTGAGTGACAAAGCTGGGAAACCCATATAATCCAATTTTGGAATGAGTCTGTAATCCACTGTGCTGTGCTATCTCTATCCTGAGTAGATAGAGAACTCCACCAAATATTTTTTTTTTTAAGAATTTCATTGTCTTATAAGTAAGTCAAGAACAAAACACAAATCCCTACCTATCCTTCTAAGTTGAAATAATGCATGTAAAGCATATCGTAAAGTACATGTAATTGCTCATAATAGCAATCAATTATAATGGTAAATATTTACTAATCTCTCATGGTATACCAGGTACATTGAAAATCATTATGTATTCATTATTTCATTTAATAAAACAACACTATGAGGTTAAAAGAATCTATCACCCTTTTTACGGAGGAAATTTTGCTCTAATTATGTTTATAATACTCATAGTTCTTCCAGTATTAAACAGAAGATATTCTAATATAGTTTTTAAGAATGGTGTTATACCATTCTTAAATGGTACAACATTGTGTGTCACCATTAGTTTTACAATGTCATAATTAATTGTTACTATCAATAATTAAATTTCTAAATTTCTCTAGTGATTTGATGTTAACAATATAAATTAGAATAGAAATAGCTTTATTCCTATACTAACCTCAAACTTTTTTATTTGCATTCTGATATGCTTCTCTGAATGGAAGAAAAATAATGGAGTAATATAGCTAGAATGCTGAAAATTGCATATATTTATATATCAGATAAGAGAAATATTTACTGATGGACACACACACACACACATGATAACCTGTACAAAAACATACAGAAATATTTTCCTACTCCTTTATTTTAGATGTTAATACTCAGAGAGGGCATTGCATAGTTACTTCAGCCCTGCTTCTCTGGTATTTATGTGCTCATCACTTACCTGGGACTTTTAACAATTCTTAAGAAACTTCAGTATATTTAATCAGGTTAAATGTCAGCTTGTAATAAAACAAAAAAATATAATTAAATATCCAAAAGACCTACTGTATTCCAATATGACTTTATTTAAATATTTATAATTATATATTATATATAAATAATATAATTATCATTTAAATATTTATAATATATAATTATAATTTCCAACCAACATTTTAATGGTTGACTTTTTTTTAATGTGCTGTGATAGATTCTGAGACTGTGCTCACATTATTCATATTCTAATTGGGAAGTTAGTTTTTTATTTCAGGACTGTAAAAAATAGAATAGAAGGAAATCTATAATAACAGAGTTAACCCAGCAAAGAGAATGATTAACTATATTTGGAGAGATCACGACAATGAAATTGTGATGTAAACTGTAATTTCATATATAGTTAGAAACTACAATAACAATATTAAGCAGATTTTATGGCTTGTTATATTTTACAATTGAAAGTAATATTATGTGATTTTTTTTTTTTTTTTTTTACTAACTTTCCTGTAGGTCACTAAATTCTGGATGATCTTTTATTTTTTTAAAAGATTTTCCTTATTTATTCATGAGAGACACACAGAGAGAGAGAGAGAGACAGTCAGAGGGAGAAACAGGCTCCCCCACAGGGAGCCTGATATGTGATTCAATGCCAGGACCCTGGGATCATGACCTGAGCCAAAGGCAGGTGCTCAGCTGCTGAGTCACCCGGGTGCCCCTTGGACGGTCTTTTAAAAGCTGAGAAATACCCTCTTACACTCCACAAGCATCCACGAATTTGAAGTTGCACACTCATGTTGAAGGATTTTATAGACAGGCTGGTATATCCCCAGTTTTGAAGTTCTGAGCATATACAGTGGGGTTGTGGAGGGAGAGTAAATGAAAGAAAACAGTAGGGGTTTCTTGATTTCCATACATCTTGATCCCTCCTTCTCCCCCAAGATGCTAAATAAATTTTATTGAATAAAACTTAATACTCAGGGGATCCCTGGGTGGCACAGTGGTTTAGCACCTGCCTTTGGCGCAGGGCGGGATCCTGGAGACCCGGGATCGAATCCCACATCGGGCTCCCGGTGCACGGAGCCTGCTTCTCCCTCTGTCTGTGTCTCTGCCTCTCTCTCTCTCTCTCTCTCTCTCTCTGTGGCTATCATAAATAAACAAAAATTTAAAAAAAAACTTAATACTCAGATTATTCTGTTTTCCTCCACTGTTCAGCTTCTTTTAAAGTTTATTTAAAAAAATTCAACTCAATTTATGTTACTCCTCTGTGTAAAGACCTATACTAGCTCCATAACGCCTCCGGAGTTAAACCTAAACTTAAGAACATGGTGTGGGAACTATTTACAACCTGATTCTTAGCATCATTTTATTTCTTTTCTAATTTTTTTTTTTTATTTATTTATGATAGTCACACAGAGAGAGAGGCAGAGGGAGAAGCAGGCTCCATGCACCAGGAGCCCGACGTGGGATTCGAACCCTGGTCTCCAGGATCGTACCGTGGGCCAAAGGCAGGCGCCAAACCGCTGCGCCACCCAGGGATCCCTCTTAGCATCATTTTCTAATCATTCCAACCGTCCTGTGTTATGGTACATTACGCTTTAAATTCCTCCACATACATGCCTTCTCTTCTAATGCCTAATGCTTTTTTGCATGAATGCCGGTCACTCTGCCTAAAATGTTCTTTTTCTCTTCTTTTTTTAATGCCTGGAATGTTCTGATCACTTTTTTTTTCTGATAACTTTAGTAATTTTTTTAAGGGACCAAGTCAAAAGTTGCATTTAACAACTTTTCATATTGTCCTACAGTCACTGCATGTTATGTTGTTGTTGTTCCTTTTTTTTTTTTTTTTTTTAATTCTATTTTGGGACACCTGGGTGGTTCAGTTGGGTGAGCGATCCACTCTTGGCTTCAGCTGAGGTCATGATCTCAGGGTTATGGTATTGAACCCCATCTCAACCTCTGAGCACAGAATCTTCTGGATATTCTTTTCTTCTCCCTCTGCCACTGCTCCCCCCCCAAATAAATATATTAAATAAATAAATAAATAAATAAATAAATACATTTCTGTTTTGGATATTTCTATTGACCTATCTTCAAGTTCACGGATTCTTTCCCTGGTCTTGTTTTGTTTCCTTGGTCTACTGTTGAGTACATAAAGGGATTCTTCATATTTTTTTTAGGATGAGTTTGACCTCTAGCATTTACTTTTGTCTTAGAATTTCCATCTCTCTCCTTACCCATATCTTTTGCCTATTCTCTATGTTTTCCATTTGAGAATTGTATAGTTACCTTAACAAAGTAATTATAGTTATTTGACAATCCTTGTCTGATAACCTCAATATCTGCATCATTTGTGAGTCTGGTATAGATTACTGCATTGTCCCTTCTGACTCCATTTTTCTTGCCTTTTGTGATACCTTATAATTATTTGTTGAAAGATGCATATGCTGTGTCAGATAGGAACTGAGATAGTAGGCCTTTAGTATAAGAATTTGTTTTAATCTGGCTAGATGCTGGGCTATGTTTAATCACTTTAACTACAGGAACCACAGGTTGCACAATCCTTTTAGGGATCCTTTGTCTTGAGACAGTGACCCTCACAAGTGTTACTGCCTCTCCCTCTGTACTACAGCTTTTTCTCCCTGTTTCTACACTGTTTCATGGCTCCAACATTCCTATGTCCTAGAAGACCTATTCTTGGCCAACTACTTTTGTTTTGTGTGTGTGTCTCTCTCTCTTTTCCTTAGGTAAGACAAGAAGGCTGGAGAGAGAGGAAGTGAGGAGAAATGCCCTCTCTACTATCTGGGATAAATTTCTCTTGTCCTTTTGTGCTCTGGCAAAACCCTTCCATTGGAGAGTAGGCAATATGAAGACTCTGAGCATATTTTATAATGATCATTTTTCCTTTCTCTTCCTAATATCACAAAATCTTTTTCAAATTCCGTGTTAGCCTCTAAGACTGTGCATCCCCAAATGTTTCTATCTCTCAAGCTGGTCCACACAGAGGTTCCAGTAATTTATCAAAATGGCCATGTAAGCGTTCCTACCACCTAGGGTAGACAGTGGCTTTTGTTTTTGGTAAGCTAATTTTGGATGCAAAATCTTTCTCCATGTATCAGATACTCCAGATTTGGGGATGATAGTTTTCCTACAATATCAGTTTTCTGATGGGTCCAAGAAAAATTCTCAATTTTCAATCTGTCCAGTTATTTTCTCATTGTAGCAATACAAGTGATAACTAGTAAGCTCTTTATACATTTAGTTTAAAACTAGAAATCCACATTATCTTTAACCTTCCTCAGTTCCCTGGTAAAGGTCATTATCCAGCATGGTCTCCCTTACTTTTCATACACACAAATTCCTACTTAACAGAATGCATTACACCTCTTGGTTATTGATGTAAGATGTGCCTTTTATATAATATGGTAATAGACAAAGACTGCTCAAATGAAAACAAGTAGCAGCTAATTTATTCTGAGTTTTAGGGGACTCAGAAGCAGGCAGGGAAGAGTGAAATCTTCATGGTGAAAAAGAAAAGGTTTCATCTGAGCACTGATTAGTGGTTGTTGGTGTGGGGGAAACAGAGACTGGATAACACATGAGAAGTTTTAGGTTGGTTTTCTGAGTCGGTTGCTGCAGAGGTTATAGGTCAGAGTTTCTTTTATGCGCGTTTCATTTCGTGCTATAACGTTTCATTTTATGTTTCAGTTATACATTTACACAAAGTATAGGTCAGAGTTTCATTTATACAGAATTTCATTTCTATATTTATACAATGTTCTGGCCTCTGTCCATTTGTATATTTGGTCTTTCAGTAAACATCACCCACTTCTTTGAGGGCAGGGTTTTATAACTTCCTAGTGACTAGTTCATAACTAGAACAGATTTCATACATGTCCAATACAAATTAGTTGAAAGTAAGCATCTATTAATAAACTAATACTTAACTTTATTGTCACAATAACTTTGAAAGATTGCCAAGGTTCATACTAGTATCCCAACTTGTTTTAGGTCAAGAAATTGAAACCTAGAAAAAAGTGTGTGCTTTGTTTAAATCGTATGTGTTATGAATGATAAAACAGAACTATAAACAATTTCTTTGATGGTTCGTATTGAGCATTGTTTTCTTTATCAAATGTTATCTTTAATTGTTATCCCTTAAATATTCACTGCACAATTATTGCAAACCTCCTATATGCCAGTCTCAGTGCTATACATATTTACTTTCATTAACTTAATGTCTTAGAATCTTAGTGATGTTTATATTTAAATATTATTTATATGTAAGTCAAAGACCCTTTAGTTTCACCAAGTATTATATCAATTTTAATTATAAAAAGTACTTGATTATTCACATTTAAATGTTTTAAGCATTAACAGAAAGTAATATTATATATTATTCTAGAACTTAATCTTTTTCAGTCAAATTATTCTTTAGACTTTTATTATAGGATCAACTTTTATTATTTTTTTGCTTTTTCTTTGTGTTTTATTTCTTTTTTTGCTATATATATATATATATATATATATATATATACTTCCTCCTACTCCATTTTCCTTTATTCCTGTCTTTTTATATCCCACCAAATACATCCTCTGAGATTCCTCCACTGATGCAAATATCTGACAGATTGAGAAAACCTTTTAACCATGATACACTTAAAAGTGACATTAATAACAATCACACAATACACACTAGTTAAGACCAAGTGGGCTTTACTATTAGCTCTTTAGTCTCTACTCGTCACTCCATGCTTTAGTTAAATAGGACTGGTGTAAGGTTGTTGAGTATATTTATTTATCTGTAGTATAGCTATGACTTAAAACACTGCAAGGGCTTCTCTTTTATTAACTGAGTTTGTAGAAGATGTCCCAGGAGAGAAGAGATTGTAATACTAATAGCAAATACAGACCAACAAATTCTCATATCGATTGATTTATTTTTCAGATCTGTAAAAATCACCCATTCTCTGGAGCCTTTGGGGCAAGCAAGTGATATAAAAACTCAAACATTTTGAACCAAAACAAATAAAAACCAGCCTTGCAGCTCCATTTCATTCAAAAAGCTTCCTTTATGAATTAGAGAAAGCTGATCTAGAAGAAAGCTTGTGTTCTACTCCCAGAGGTTAAATGACATTAAATTTCAACAAATAGAAGAAACGACAAGGCCCGAGGACTGTCCTTGATCAAACACCCAATATCCATTCCATTTATTGTAAACGGGTAAATTCCAGTTAATCCTAGATGGATTGAAAGCAGCAGGAAATGTGAATATGCAGTTCATGCTGCAAAACCTGGTCCTGCAGGCATACTCAGGAAACAAAGGTATTTATTTTCTGTGAGCTTGGTATCAGCTAGAGGAAAGCAGAGAAATACACATGTGGATGAGCAACATTTAGAATATCTGAGAATACCTGTTTTCTTTACAAAAGGTTGAAACTTTTGGGGTAACAAATTCTCATATCAATTCAAGGGATTTTAAGAGGATATTTGTCCCTAGATAATCACAAAACCCAACAGTGATTAAGTCTAGTACCCCTCACAGAAGAATCTGATTGTTTTTCTCCAGTCTCCCCTCCTTTCATGGTAAACCACGGGGAAAGTATGACACTTGCAATCTTACAGCAAATCTCTTGATCTGTAAAAACAAACAAACAACAACACAACCCCAAAAGTTTAGTTCATAAAGTGAAAGAACAAAAACCAAAAATACATGAGATACTTAAAAGTTGAAATAACAAGCCTATAAATCTGTATAATAACAACAATAGGAACTATTTGAAAACTATTAGTAGGTGCAAGCATTATTCTGAGCATTTTAAATTAAGTATCATTATTCTTTCCATTTTATAGCTGAAGAAATTGAGGCTTAACATTACTAGGGCTCATATATGTTATGTTATAATAATTAGAGACCAAGAATGAGGCACATTAAAGAAGAGAAGTTCTAGAATGAGACAATGGCATAATAAAGGGTAAAGTGAAATAAGATTACAGCAAATCTGGAACTCTATTGTATGAACTTAGAAGGCTATTAGCAACTAGACAGAAAATGAGAGTAAGAAAATATCGTTTGATAACAGTTTTTTTTTTCAGTGACATCATTTTGTATACATCATCATTTGAAGGTAAGATATGGTGAATCAGGGTTATGGTTGAAGCAGTCCATTCCATTTGTATAAGTTTCTTAAAAATATAGAAACAATTACACTGGCTCGTGGAAGCAAGAACACCTACCCTTTTTATTTTCATAGGCAACAACAGTAAATTGTTTTGGCTAATTTAGTCTAATAGAATAGAACCAAGCTCAGCAGACATTCTAAATTTCTTTTCATCCAGTGTGGAAGTGATTCCAACTACTTGTTATGTAGCCTACTTGAATTTATTGATACTTGAATCCAAGGAGGCTACATAAAGATGTCATGTAAATTTTCAAATAATCATTTCTAAGAACATTTCAAAAGATAGTGCTTTATGATTTCTGTTCCAGATCTAATTTAGACACGTTAGTTCTTTGAATTTGAACAAGATGTGTGATCTGTTGGAGACTCACTTTCTTTATTAGTATATGGAAGATGAGGATACTTTCTATTATATGAGGATGGTTAGTATTAAGTGCCATAAAGCAAGTCAAAGACTCATGTTTAAAGAATAGATGTACAAAAAAAAAAGAATAGATGTACAATAGTTATTATCATACTGAAAATCCTCAGTGATTTTATTAACTAGACTTCAATAGTTTCTGGAAGCCTCTAAAAAGCAATGTCATCACTTAAGGAAAGAAGATAGAATGAAGAAAGATGTGTTAAAAAAAAAGATCTGTTGAATATTCTTATAGAACCAAAGATTCTATAATCAAAAAAAAAAAATAATCTGCTTTGTCAGAACTGAAGTGCAGTTGGTCACGCGCAGATTTTTCAAGATGGTACAGTTATGAAGTGTTAGCTGCAGTTAAGGACATGCTGCACCAAAAGTGAAAAATTCTTTCAGGAGAACAAAACTGACTAAATAAAGAAGATGGAAATTTACAAAGAG
Source organism: Vulpes vulpes (assembly GCF_048418805.1). NCBI lineage: Eukaryota > Metazoa > Chordata > Mammalia > Carnivora > Canidae > Vulpes > Vulpes vulpes. The sequence goes on from NC_132793.1 coordinate 129,281,013, forward strand.
AACGAATGAAGTAAGAAATTGGCAAACAGTAAGGTAAGTATTGAGTCAATATTTATATAGAAAAGATAGATGCAGAAAATGTATCCAAAAATCTCCTTGTAATGATTATTGCTTTAATTCTGAAAGACGTTTTATTCTGTTAAAGACCATAAGTAGGATGAATTTGAAAAATTAGGCAATGATTCTCTGGAGCTAAAATCCAATTTTTGCTCAAGGTCTAGTCTTCTATTCAGTCACTGGTGAATAAAGGAGCAGAACAATTTCAGTTACAAAGCAGCAAGCATCCTTCTCCACCTCATAGATTTTTTTTTTTTTAAGTTAACATTTGATGCTCAATGATTATGCTTTGCAGAAGAGTTAGCTGGAAGTTGAAAAGTTGTTGAAAAAGTTAGGGGTTTTTTCCCTCCGGCAACTGTAATCAGTCAGGAAAAAATTAAAATGTTGACTTAGAATTAGAGCAAAAGTCGATGTTGATATTAAATTAGTGTTTTCAAGATGAGTGAAATTTTTTTGGCTAAAACTTGAGGAATGAAATTATGTTGACCTTCATTGAGAAGAAATATTGAGTCCAAACTCTCTAAATGTTAACTTTTGAACCAAATTAGTGTTTGGAATGATTATAATAATTTGATGTTTCTGCTAATAGTTTTTGTATAACAGCAGCATATTTGACCTTTTTAAAATGTCAGAAATAATATTTAATATTAATATGCTTCTCAGCCACTTTAAACACTCAGGTAATATTTAATTTTAAAAATAATAATCTTGATATTTGTGCTCAAAATGTCATCATATATTGCTTGAAGGATGATTCAATATCTCTCTAAAATTGATGAATTCAAATATTTCTTCCACAAAGTAGTTTAGGAATTGGAATGGATAAAAGTAATTTATTTTGCAGAAATTGAGTAGACTTTACTCAACATAACATGAAGTCCAATGAAACCTAGTTACATTAAGGCCATTTTTATTGTGGGACTAACAACAGTTTAGAGGATGAATTAGGTTAGGAAGAAAAATCTATGTCTTCATGTTGGCATCAGAGCTTCTAAGTAAAAATTTAGAGAAACATTGTAACAATGAAACTTAGGCGAATACTATTAAGCTGAAATGGCATCATTTTTGTCTTTATATAAATAATATATTTTCTGAGCACAAATTTCTTAGGTTAAGGTGACTTCTTCTTCTTTTACTAGTTATTCCTGGAAACTGAAGTTGTACATTTATATCTGGAATGGATTAGAATATTTATTACATTATGGGTCCATGTTAAATTTTTAAATTATTTATTTATAATAAGAATTCTTAAGATATACTTTCTTAAGAATTTTCTACATATATACAGAGGTATTAGCTACATATTATATTCCTAATATTTATGTATCATATAATTGTAAGTGTGTACCTTTCAACCACCATTCTCCAATCTACCCTCCAATACCTCTGGTAATAATCACAGAAATTTGATCTCTTTTTCTCTGAGTTTTCTTTTTCTTTCTTTCTTTCTTTTTTTTTTTTAGTTCCTACATATAAGTAACATCATTTATCTTTCTCTCTCTTGACTTCTTTCCCATAGCATAATGCCTTCAAATTCTATCCACATTGTCAACAAATTGTAGAATTTCCTCATTTTCCTGTGTGGCTAAATAATATTCCATATATACAGATGGTCCCTGACTTACAATGGTTGAATGAGGTGAAAGTAATATACATTCATTAGAAACCATACTTCAGATATTAAATTGTGATCTTTCCCTGGCTGGTGATATAAAGTATAATACTCTTGATAATCTTTCATCGTGCTGAGCAGTGGCAGTAAGCCACAGTGACCCCAAAGTAAATAACCAATGTACTTAGAAACCATTCTGTTCACTTTCATACAGTATTCAGTACATGAGCTATTCAACACTTTATTATAAAATAGGCTTTGTGTTAGATGATTTTGCCAGACTGTAGGCTGATGTAAGTGTTCTGAGCACGTTGAAGGTAGGTGAGGCTAAGCTAGTCTGGTAGGTTAGGCATATTATTATTTTTTATAAGAATTTTTTAAAAAAATAATTTATTCATGAGAGACCCAGAGAGAGAGGCAGAGACATAGGCAGAGGAAGAAGCAGGCTCCCTTGCAGGAAGCCCGATGCGGGACTTGATCCCAGGACTCCAGGGTCACGACCTGAGCCAAAGGCAGACAGATGCTCCAACCACTGAGCCACCCAGGTGCCCCAGGTTAGGCATATTAAATGAATTTTCTACTAATTATATTTTAGCTTAGCATGCATTTACCAAGACATAAGCCTACTGTAATCTGAGGAAAATCTATATCTGTATATACCACTTTATGCATTCACCCATCAAAGGACATTAGGTTGTTGCCATGTCTTGTCTATTGTAAATAATCCTGTTATGAAAATGAAGTGCAGATATTTTTTCCAGTTAGTATTTTCATTACCTTTGGATAAATTTCTAGAAATAAGATTGCTGGATCATGTGGTAGTTCTGTTTTTAATTTGTTGAGGATCCTTCATGCTATTTTCCATAGTAGCTGCACCAATTTTCAATCCCACCAGTAGTTAACATGGATTTCCTTTCTCCACATCCACACCAGCATTTGCTATCTCTTATCTTTTGATGATGGCCATTCTAATAGGCATAAGATAATATTTTATTGTGATCCTAATTTGCATTTTCCTAGTAACTAGTAATATTGAACATCTTTTTAAGTACCTATTGGTCTTTTGTGTATCTTCTTTGAAGAAATGTCTATTCACATTGTTTGCATCTTTTTAAAATTGTGTTATTATTATTATTATTATTATTATTATTATTTGCTATTGAATTGTACGTTTTGGATATTAACTCCTTATCAGATTTATGATTTGCAATTCCTCCCCACCCATTTTATAGATTGTCCTTTTACCTCATTGATGGTTTCTTTTGCTATGCAGAAGCTTTTTAGTTTGATGCAGTCCCACTTTTTAATTTTTTTAAAAAGATTTTATTTATTCATGAGAGACAAAGAGAGAGAGAGAGAGAGAAAGAGAGAGAGGCAGAGACACAGGCAGAGGGAAAAGCAGGCTCCATGCAGGGAGCCTGGTGCAGAACTCGATTCCAGGACTCCAGGATCATGCCCTGGGCCGAAGGCAGGCGCTAAACTGCTGAGCCACCCAGGGATCCTCTACCACTTTTTGTTTATAATTTTATTGTTTGTGCTGTAGGTGTCATATCCAAAAAAAAATTATTCCCAAGACCTATGTTAGGAAGCTTTCTTTTCTATTTTCTATGAGTTTCATGGTTTCAAGTCTTACATTTAACTCTTTATTACACTTCTAGTTATTTTTTGGTGAGTGGTGTAAGATATGGGTTCAGTTTTATTCTTGTATATTCAATTATTGTGGCACCATTTATTAATGGGTTTGTCTTTTTTCCATTGAGTATTCTTGGATCCCTTGTCAAATATTAGTTGATGATATATGCTTCAGTTTATTTTACAGATGCCTCTGCAATCCCCATGGAGCAAGATAGAGTATGGGCTCCCCAAAATTAATCCACAATGCTGAGGGAGGCTGGTTGTCCCTCTTGGTTTATCTTCCCCATTAGAGAAGCCAGAGGTTCAGGCGAGACCTCTCTTGTGGTGTTGCATTGGTGTGGGGGAGGAGCAATGCAATCAACATGTAGCCACTTCTCTTCCCTTCTAATGCTCTCTCCCTTGGTTTCTGAGGTGCTCCACTGGGGTGGGAGTGGGTGCTTCAGCCTCATCTCCATGTTCTATGATTCTCTCAGTACTGTCTTATACTTGAATAGATGTTAGTTGTTCTTGTGAGGCAAACCAAATCAGGAATCAAAAATGTCACTGTCTTGGTGTTGTCATTTCCTGATCTTATCTGAAGACTACTTTGAGTGTCAAGTGCTTTTTGTGAGCAGATACATACAGCATTTTTAAGCAAAAACTACCAGAAAGCATCAGACCTATCTAAGATGTACAATTAAATGAAATAAAGTAATTTGTTAGATGTGGAAACCCAGTGCTCACTTCTGCAGCACATATACTAAAATTGGATGTGGAGAACAAGAGGATGGAATAACATATAATGTCTATATTTACGGCTGAGGAGCAAAAGTGAATGTTGAAACTGTCCATAGAGAAAAGTAACATAAGAGACATTAGAGGCATGATGGAGCAGTGGGGATAAATAGGAAACTTAAATATGTGTAATTGTAGCCATTTAAGGGGAAATAATTAGTAGACAATTAGATATAAAATCTAAATCTCAAGAGATACAACTATGCTAGAAATATATATCCTAAGTTTAATTATGATAATTAAGACATGGCAGTTGTTGAGTCTATAAGGAAATTATGTACAATAAGGTAAGAAGCCAATGACTGATTATGGAAAATACCCTTATTTAAATAACAGCCACAATGAAAAGGCACTCACAAAATGCTGAAGAGCTACCTAGGGGTAGGAAAAAAAAAAAAGACTTTGTACTACAGAACTGAAGGAGGAGAGTATTATGGAAAAATACAGGGTAGTGCAAGAGAGTCAGATGTTCCTAGAGGTTAAACAATGTAAGATAAATAGACTGTGGATTTAACCACACAGAGATCATGGACGTACTATATGAGAACTCTTCCACTAGAATGATATTGGTTGCAGTCATACTGAATTTGGCTGAAGAATAAAAGGGAGGTGACAAACTAGCAATGATACAAGATAGACAACCTGCTCAAGCAGTTTGAATATTTAAACAGGCCAGGGGTAGTATTAGGTAGAATGAGAAACAGATGGGGAGTGAGAGGTTTGTTTGTATTTGTTTTTACCTTTTATAAAAAGATAGTCTTTTTTAAATAATTTTTTTAAATTTTTATTTATTTATGATAGTCACACACACAGAGAGAGAGAGAGGCAGAGACACAGGCAGGGAGAAGCAGGGTCCATGCACCGGGAGCCTGACGTGGGATTCGATCCTGGGTCTCCAGGATCGCGCCCTGGGCCAAAGGCAGGCGCCAAACCGCTGTGCCACCCAGGGATCTCTATAAAAAGATAGTCTTAAACATGTTTAAATGATGAGATAAAAAGATAAGTAGTGAGGAATGGAAGACAGAATAAGTGAGTTTGATGATTTCTGGAAGACGGGATTCAGAGCCCTGGTAAAATTATTTATCTTCAATAGTAGGAATATTATATCATTCCTCCAAACGGAAGGGAAGGAAAGAAGATGAGCACACTTGTTTTTTCTATTTCTAGGTAAGGAGAAAATAAGTTGAGAGATTATTTTCAGATAGTTTTTATTTTCTCTGTGAAGTAAAAGCCAAGGCCATTGGCTCAGATTGCCTGGGCATGTTTGGATTGAAGTGCAATTGATTTAAAATAGTGAGTAGGAAATATAAAAGAATTTCCAGGCTGTACTGAAGGTTTAGGTAACAGGAGTAGATGGGTTTACGTTGGGCCAAGTATGCATGATTTGAGATTTTCTCTAGCAATCCTCAGACTCTTGGATTTAATGCAAAGAGTGCGGATACTCCAATTGTGCTAGAGTTGTGGTTATACTAGACAGGACAGAGGCTAACATGACAGAAGACTCAATTATTTTCGACATTGATGAATCAAGGAGTCTAAGATTATCAAGGAAGAAAAGAGTGATAGGAAGTATAAACCTGGAGAGATTAAAAACTAAAGTCTAAATGTTGTATAATCTCCTTACAGCTGTAATTAGACTTATTGAGGGAGATATGTAAAAATATGAGGTTTTGGTAGCTAGCTGTTTGAGATTTTTAGAGATATAATTGTGTGTAGACCACTGTGGTGTATTGATTCAGAATGGTTTATTCAGAATTTTATCTGAATACATGGAGCTGAATATCAGAAATAGAAATTCAAGAAATGTGCAAAAGAGTTTGTGATTTGCCAATAATGAAACTGGATTTGGAGTTAAGACTTGGTTTTTAATCCAATATTTGCCATTTTCTACCATAAGTTTATGTATGCTAGAACTGTCATTAATAAGATATTTATGAAATCGTGGCAAGGTGTTCAGGAGAAGAAGCAAGTGAAGTTTACAAATATAAAGAAGCTTAAGAAATAAATTAGAATTTTGAAGGATGATTCTAACCTTAAAGAAGACAGTAATAATTCAATGTTTTGGAAATTTTTAGCAATTAAATATTTTGAGAAAGGAGATCTGGGTACTTTGATTTCTATTTATTTTTTGTTAATTCCTTTTTGTTTTTCTGAATTTCTTTGTCTTCACTTATGTTTTTCCTTCAGATTATGGGTACTATTTTTTCTTTGTTCCCCAGGGGAAAGCATCAGCCTCCATATAGAGATGGAATTGAAAGATTTTATTTATCTTTTAAGACATTATTTTTTTAGGGTAGTTTTAAGATCACAGCAAAATTGAGTGCAATGCACAAGGATTTCCTATATGTTCCCTGTCCCATTTGAGGCATAGCCATGCACAGCCTTCCCATTGTCACCATCCCCTACCAATGTAGTGCATTTGTTACAATTGATTAACCTACATTGTTACATAATAATCATTCAAACTCTATAGTTTACAGTAGAATTTACTCTTTCTGTTGTATATTTTATGAGTTAGAACAAATGTATAAGTGACACATCCCTATCATATAGTGGCATTTTATTTTTCATTTTAAGTAAATTTGAGCTTTGGTATATTTCAAAAAAAAATCATGCAGAATGTTGCCTACTTTTGAAAACATATATTAACAATGACCACTTTTATCAGAACACATAAGTTATGCACCTTGTCTATGCAAAACAAATGTTAGAATTGAAGGAAATGAAGAATAGTCCAAACCTAAAGTGTTTGGCAACATCCCTTTATCAATATGAGACCAGCAATGATCTAATGTTTCATGTTCATGTTATTATAGGAATAGTTAAGATTGAAAGAATCAAGTTTTTTTTAATCCACTTACTGAAGATATTTTTATTACTCCCAAAGATTAGAGAAATTAATATTTTTCACAATATTTTGCATTCTCTTGATGGTTATAAGTAGAAGTTTTTATTTAGTCAGCGTTAAGAATGCAATGAAGAAAAGTACCCATAATCCCCCTTAAAATACATTGTATTATCTGTATAGCTAGTTTGTTACAAAATTAGCCCATCACAGATATCACTCTCAGTTTCATTTTGTAAACCATTAGAAATATCTTGATATCACCTTGCATCCTTTTGGAACATTTTAGCTTGGCTGTGGGATGTGCTTTCAACTTCATAAATGCAAGGTAATTATCAACAATGCACAAATACAATCCCAGTACATTCTAGACCACAAGTCATACAACTTTTTTTATTACATAAATACATAAAAATCATAGGTTTTCACTTATAATTATTTCCAATGAAAATGAATTTGTTCTCTTGTCACACAACTGGAGATTTCACTCAATTTATTTTCATCAAAAAGATTTAAAAAGACAGATGACAGTGAACATTAGGGGGCAAATTACATATAATTATTAGATGTGAAGCGTCAGAAAAGGTAGAGTGCAAATTCAGAGAGACCTATGTGTTTAGCCTAGCAAGCCTGGGGCAAGAAGACTTCTTTCCAAACTTGAGCAGGCACACTGAGAAGATAACACTCACAATGAAATTCACTGATGGCAAAGGTTGTACATAAACTTTACAATGCAAACAACTTGCAAAAAGCTAAACTCCATTAAATAGCTTGCTATTTGAAAACTTAGGAGCCTGAATTCCAATGATATCCAAATAGGAATTTGTTTTATTCTATCAATAAACACATAGTAGCGTATTATAGTAGCATATTATAGAATTATTATATTTACTGAATGTTGTCTATCCTGGAGATGATCAGTTCCACGTGAATAAGGATGTAGCTTGTTTTGAGGTATTTTTTTAAAGATTTTATTTATTTATTCATGAGAGACAGAGAGACAGAGAGAGAGGCAGCGGCACAGGCAGAGGGAGAAGCTGGCTCCATGCAGGGAGCCCGACGTGGGACTCGATCTCAGGACCCAGGATCATGCCCCGGGCTGAAGGCAGCGCTAAACTGCTGAGCCACCCAGGCTGCCCATGAAGTCTTCTTTCATATACTCTTTGCCTCCTCATATCTAAGTTCCTTGAGACCCGATCTAGTGCCAGCTGCATCCTATTCTGTGTGGCCTGCAACCAATTCACTTGCATACAACTGGATAGTGATGCCCTTGGTCCATACCATACTCCTCTCATGTACTTCCCCAGAGCTTTCCTATTGTTACATTTCCAAAATGGTTGGCTGCCTGTGCATGTGGGATTCTATGAGGGCAGGGGTACAATGAAGTGAAGTGGTGGTGACATAAAATGCTGGTAAAATGAAGGGAGGAAATCTGGTGCTAAAAGTAGAAGAGATCTGGGCAGCCCAGGTAGCTCAGTGGTTTAGTGCTGCCTTCAGCCCAGGGACTCATCCTGGAGACCTGGGATCAAGTCCCACATTGGGCTCCCTGCATGGAGCCTGCTTCTGCCTCTGCCTGTGTCTCTGCCTCTCTCTCTTTCTCTGTTTCTCTCATGAATAAATAAATAAAAATCTTAAAAAAAAAAAAGTAGAATAGATCTTCCTTTGTAATGCAGCAGGAAAATATGGGGAGATAGTTGTTGGGATACTTTTCAGATGCTTGATACAACATGGGAATCATCTTCACATAGGCTCTTTTTACTTTTCTGTCCTTGCTTCTGTTTTCTGAGATTGCATTCTCTAAAATACTTGACATTTCTTCAGGTTCTGCCTTCTGGAAAACTAGTTTAAAATGTTTAATGATATCTAAAGCCTAGACAGTACAAGGAACACATGAGGCACTCACTAAACATTTGTTGAGTAACATGGTAAGACCTTAAATGGTACTACAGTAGACACTGCTACTGTGACTTACTTAACATCCATTTCAATATCTTCTGGTACATTCCAGAGGCTCCAAGTAGAAATATCCCTTCTAATCTTTCAGGAAAAAAAAAAAAAATACTGAGTGAGGCTGTCCTCATACATAGTCAGTAAAGAATAAATGACTTTGCCCACACCAATGAATGTATCTCTTGACATGCAGGAATAGCATATTTTCCCTTAACACTTATAGGACATAACGTATACATTGTTATTATATTGGTTATGGTGATCTGTGGCCAGTGATCATGACTTAGTGACAGCTCAGAGGACAGTCAGTATTTTTTGGCAGTAAATAATTTTTTAATAAAGGCATCTATATATATATATTTAATAAAGGCATGTATATATTTTTTAGACACAATGTTATTGCACAGTTAATGGGCTACTGTATAGGACAAACATAGCTTTTACATGCATTGGGAACCCAAAAATAAAATAATCATTTGGCTCACTTTATTACAGTATTTGTTTCCTTGTGGTGGTCTGGAATGGATCCCACAATATCTCTGAGGTTTGCCTGTATTTCTTTTGCATTATCTTAATTGTTAATTTGCTGTATCTATCTAGCTGTCTAATTTATCATATACTTTTTTAAGAAGATTTTTTAAAATTATTTATTTATGAGAGACACCAAGAGAGAGAGGCAAAGGAGAGGGAAAAGCAGGCTTCATGCCCTGAGCTAAGGCGGAAGCTCGACTGCTGAGCCACCCAGGTGTCCCTCATATACTTAATTAATAATTAATATGTTTTATACAAACAGAATACACAAGTATCTTCAGGATTTTGTAGATTATTTACAAACAAAAATTTAAAAGAAATAAAACATTTAAATAGGTATTTAATGGGGCATCTGGGTGCTCAGTCAGTTGAGTGTTGGACTTAGTTTTGGCTCAGGTCATGATCTCAGGGGTCACGATCTCACGGATCATGAGACCACGCCCTGGGCCAGGCTCCCCAGTCAGCAATTTACTTGAAGATTCTCTCCCTTTGTCCCTTGCACTACTCTCTCAAATAAATAAAAAAAATCTTTAAAATGAAAATAAAATAGAAAATTTAAAGGCAATAGTAAATTATGTGCCAATAAACATAATGCTTGGAAATTTGTATTAAACAGTCTCTAAGTAAAATCTGATTCGGAAAAAAAGACTTGTAAAGTATGATAAAATAAATTGTAATTTGAAATAAATAAACATGGGCTTGGAATGAGGCAAAAAGGTTTGAAATCTATCTTTGCCACTTTGCATCTCTGTGTGCTCTGTCAGGTTACACCTATATTGAAGAGTAGCTAGAGATTTAAGAAGTCAATGAATAGGAAGTAATACCTTGTTAATATTGTTTTGGTTCTTAGTCATAAAACTATGGTTACATTATTAAAATTATGCTTTTGTGCTGTTCTGTACTGTTTAAGAATATCTTCATCTATCATCACCTTGGTGTATATTCTCTTCCTTAATTTTCTTATTTGTAGCTATGACTATTCAGCTATTCCGAAAATTATTTTAGAATTTTAAAATTAGGGCAGCCCAAGTTGCTCAGCGGTTAGCGCCACCTGCAGCTCAGGGCATGATACTGGAGACCAGGGATCGAGGCCCACATCAGGCTCCCCGCATGGAGCCTGCTTCTCCCTCTGCCTGTGTCTCTGCCCCTCTTTCTTTCTTTCTCTGTCTCTCTCCTCTTTCTCTCTCTCTCTCTGTGTCTTCCATGAAAAAATAAATAAGTAAAAAACTTAAAAAAAAAGAATTTTAAAACTTCTCCCTCTTTCCTTCCTATGGTATATCATAAGACTCAGGGATATTGCTCATGTCACATGGCAAGAATATGATAATATTGGTACTATTGCAACAACAGGAGACTTTCTCATTCTAGTTTTATCCAGTTGCTTGTTTGCTTGTTCAGTGGCCATGGAATGAACTGGCAATTGCCTCCATGAAATATAATATCCATGAGATACTAAAAGGATATTTTGTCCTGTTCTATTTCCTACTTGGTTTCTCTTAACTAGGTAGGTAGTTAATTCTCATGCCAATTTGTTTATGTATTTCTTTAATCATCTTTGATTTGGAAATGATATTCTGCAGAAAAACTAGCTTGTGAATGGTGTAGAAGACAATAGCCATTTGTCAATTTGATCAAGAAATATTAAAAATCATTAGAAATGTATGATATTATTCAAGAAATAGGCTTATAGAGAGAGGCAACTAGCAGCTTTTCAAATTAGGGTAAAAGAAATGTTTTAGATGCTGAAGATGCTTGAATCTAGAAATAAACAAATAAATAGAAATAAATAGAAATAAACACTTGAATTATATAAATAATATCCTCATATTTGTAAAAAGATTTTCCTCATTTGTTTTGAAAAGCTTTGTTTTATCTATAATCTAGAGAGGATATTTTTAAAAGATATTATTTATTCACGAGAGACACAAAGAGAGGAGAGATATAGGCAGAGGGAGAAGCAGGCTCCTTACAGGGAGCCCGATGCAGGACTCCATCCCAGGAGCCTGGGGTCACACTCTGAGCCCAAGGTAGACGCTCAACCACTGAACCACCCAGGCATCCCTATAGAGGATTTTTTACATTGCTGAATATAAAGGTTGGTTAAGAGTCATCACTTTCCATGTTCCCTGCATTAAATTTAGGTAAATTTTTGCATTTTAACTACAGATAAAAAAAAAAAAAAGTTCTATTCTTAGGTAATGGCCCCAGGAGAAAGCAGTCTTCACCCAAGAGTAGCTTATGGAAATGGAAGGACAACTAAGAGACACCAGTAAAATGACATTACTATTTAAAAAAAAAAAAATGAAATAAAGAGAAACAGAAAAAAAAAAAGGAAGAACAAAAGGGAAAGAGAGAGAGAGAAAGAGAGACTAGGGATCCAATAAGAAATTAGGAATCAAACAGCCCAAATTAAAAAAAATTAAAAAAAAAAAAAAAAAACAGCCCAAATTAAATATTGAATAGTAGAAGGTATTTTATGTCTCTCTAGTAAAAATAATGCATAATCATTATTAATTTAATATAAATAATCTAAGCAGAATTTATCATGGAAGACTGTATCTTGCTGATTTATTCATTTTTTTTCAAAGATACCAGATCTTCTTAAGGAAACTACCCTTATCATATACTGAAAAGATAAATTCCCAATCAAATATCAAAAAGAGACAATTATTATATTTCAAATGAGTACCTCCTCTCATAAATTCATTTTTAAGGTGGAAAGTCACTTAACAGAACATAACGTAGTTCATTACAGAGAAATGCTATTTAATTATAGTGATTCAGTATCTAGAAAAAAGGAAAATTTTCCTTAGAGAAAAGGCATGTGTAATGAGTTATCTGAACAATCACTTTGGGTCTATCAGGATGAGAATTTCAGATGGTCCACAGGATTAATAAAACTTTGAACAAATTGAGTAATTTGGTGAAAATGAATACATTAGTCTATTTTCTGTACTGCCAAGGCATTTTTTAATAACTCTATCATTAAATATAACACAGTGCATTGTCAATGTTCTATTCACAGCCTTATCTCCTATTAGATTTCAAGGGCAGAAACAATATCTTTTGGCCTATCCTAATTTCACACCAGAATTGATCCTGAACTCTTCATATGCACAGTTTTTTTGCTGGAACCCTTGTCTAGTAAAAGCCACAACAGGCAGCTTTTTCTTCAGTGGCCAGTTGAAAGTGGAAATCATTTCTTTTGTTACCCAAGATCTGGGAGGTCTGGCAGTGAACATGGCCATGAATTTCCACATGAGTCAAAAACCTCTCCTTACCATTTTCCTGCCCAGACTCATTATTCAAATTAGTTTCTAATCCTCACCCTATTACCTTCCAGTTTTTTATTACCTTGGAGAGATTTCTGCTTCAAGAGTCTTTCCCTATAAGATACAGTCTCTTAGCAACCTTGAGGTATACAATACAGCGTTCTCACCACAAAACAAACAAACAAGCAAACAAAAAACATAATGGAGATATTAGCTAATACTACTGAGGTAATGATGTGGCAACAAATAAATATATTAAGCCACTTTAAACTTACACAATATCACAACACAATGTCAATTTTATCTCAATGACAAATATGCAAACAGATAAAAAAATTTTTTTTGTCTTGATGCTGATGGTCTTTTTTCATTTAGAACATTGTTACCACCAGAAACTTCTCATCATACTTATATCCTGGGAAGCCCTATTTCCTTTTGGGGACAACTGATGATCTCTCTAAAATGTTCCTGACTTAGTTATTTTACTTCCCTAAGTGTCTTCTCATGCTCTAAGCAATACCAGTATTTGTGAGTAAATGAACTAAAATAGTAAGCGAATGGTCATCTTTACTGATATATATATATATCAAAGCAGCTTGTATCTACTCCTGATTTCTCAAAAAAACTTTCTCCAGAAAATCAATATAATTTAAACCCTCAGTTCCTCCACTTGAATATAATTTTATTTTCTACCATGTCAATGAGGATTAGAGTAAAAACACACTAAGCATGCCAAATACAAGATTTTGTTAATTCTGACTACGCACATCTAAGTGAGAAAAAATACATAGAAGTTGTAAAATTTGATAAAAAATTTTAAAGTGTAAAATACCTTTTCTGAAATCAGTGATTATGATGCAGCTGACAACAGTTTAAAAAAATAATAATTACACATATTACGATGGTAACAGACTGTGGATGAAAGACACCAAAAAAGGTGGAGAGTATCATGTCATCTGACCTTCATATTATGGCATATAATAAAAGTTCCTAATGGTGCTCTTACTGACTTGGATTTCTCTCAGTTCTCAGAAGCCACTATTGCACTGCCACAGGTCCCTAGAACCACTGGTTCTCCAGGAGTTTGGTAAACTATTGAAGGGATGTCAGATTTATGTGACAAGGACCACCCTGAAACTCATGCAATTAAATAGTAGGTAAATATGAAAACAGTATACGAGTTGGATAGCTGCTGAGTGAACAGACTGATTAGGGGCTTGACAAATGACCCCAAGATCATGAGCCAAACCAAGAGTGAGACACGATTGATTGAATCCCCCAGGCACCCTATGACCTTACTTCTCTTAAGAGTCAATTTTAGGGTTAAGCATGAGGGTGGATTGCTGAGCTTCTGGGTTCATATGCTTATGTTAACTGAAAAATTTAATATTTAAGTCAAACCAGCCAACTACCTTATTTAGACAAAAGATTGCCTTATTTAGACCCTCAGCATAGAAGGCAGTATACACCATTTGTTTAAAAATGCTATTTTTCTCCTAACTGTAGTTCTATTTTTCAAGTCCTTATTCTGGCTTCAAGATAAACAAATAGGTCAGCACAATGTTGTACTTATTCCTGTTGCTTTCTAATGAATCTTGAAATAAGATAGTCTAAGTAGCCATCAAACTTGTTTTCTTAAAGTTGCTTAAGCTATTCTAGGTCGTTGGCCATTTCCATATATATTTTAGAATTAATTTACCAATTTTTTACAAAAAAAAAACCACTGAAATTTATTTGGAAGTTTGTTGGATCTATAGGTCCATTTGTAAGGAATTAGTAATCTCAATAATATCTGGTCTTCTCTGAAATGGCTTGTAGATTTTAGTGTATGTATATCTCATGTCTTTTGTCTGAATAATCCCAAAGTATTTCACATTTTTGAAGATTTTAAAATGGTAGTCTATTTTATTATTAACTAAAATTCATACTTTATATCATATATCTGAGTTTTCATTGAATACACTTCTTGTCTAGAATTGTATTCAGGAAACCACATAGCATTTAGTTGTCTTGTCTACTTAGTGTACTCCTACTTTTTACTGGGACCATTCCTCAAACTTGCCTTGTTTTTTATTATCTTGATAGTTTTGGGAGTACTGAACAGGTTTGGGGGGTTTGGGGGGTTTTGTTTGTTTGTTTTTATAAAATTAGGGCTTGTCTGATTTTTTTTTCTCAGGATTAGTTCATATTTATGGGTTTTGAGGGGAAGATCACAGAGGTAAAGTACCATTCCCATCACATATTACAGGTACATACTATCAACATAACCTACTTCTCTTGCTTAGACACCTGACTGGAGTAATGTTTGTCAAATTTCTGCACTGTAGTTACTATTTTTTCCCTTTTCAACCTATACTCTTTGGGAGTCCCCATGCACAGTTCATGCTTGAAGTATAGGGACCTACTATCCCCTTTCTTAATGGCATAGTATCCACATACAATGTTTGAAATTCTTTCACATAGGAGATTTATCTTTTCTGTCGTATTTATCTATTAAATTATTTGTATTACTCTGGATCTATAGATATTTATTTTATGTTTTAAGTTATAATCCAATATTATTTGCTCTATTTATCTGTTCAAACTGTTCCAGTTTTGGCCATTGTGAATTATTTCAGTTGGCTGCTATGTTCCTTTGGCATATCAACATCACTGTGGGATTTTTTTTTTATTCTAAAATTTTCTGAATACAAGAGAGTCAAGCTTATTTATACATTCTTTGTCTCAACACTATATTTAGCCATTTCTCTAAGGATTCTCCATTTCTTTTATTGGTGAGTAGAATGAAAACCAAGATCTGCTCCGATTGACTTACTTCACTCAACATAATACCCTACAGTTCCATCCATGTCAAAGCAAATGCACAATCATCATATGGTTTCAGTCATTCAAGGAATATAAGAAATAGTGAAAGGGATTACAAGGGAAAGGAGGGAAAATGAGTGGGAAAAATTAGAGAGGAAGACAAACCATTACAGAGTCCCAACTCTGGGAAATGAACAATAGGTTATCGAAAGGGAGGTGGGCCAAGGGATGGGGTAACTGGGTGACAGGCACTGAGGAGGGCACTTGATGGGATGAGCACTGGGTGTTATACTGTAAGTTGGCAAATTGAATTCCAATTGATTTTTTTTTAAAGATAAAAAAAAATATTAAAAAAAAGGAGGGGGGGCAGCCCGGGTGGCTCAGCGGTTTAGCGCCGCCTTCAGCCCAGGGCGTGATCCTGGAGATCCGGAATCGAGTCCCACGTCGGGCTCCCTGCATGGAACCTGCTTCTCCCTCTGCCTGTGTCTCTGCCTCTCTCTCTCTCTCTTTTTCTCTCCTTCTACCTCTCTCTGTGTCTCTACGAATAAATGAATAAAATCTTAAAAAAAGCAACATCTGGGTGCTGAAGAAGTTCATTGCTCCTGGAATGTCATTGCTCCCAGTCTCGCTGAGCAGATAGAGCAAAGAAATACATGTGTATATACTAATTTGTTTATATATACATGTAAATTATATGCATATTAAATGTGTGCATTAAGCTACATGAGTTTATACTGATATTACCAACTCGACTCTATTATCACTTAGCTCATTGTTGGTTTCTTCCTTGGCTTATCTCTTCCAGCTTCAATGCAAAAAACCTGGCTCCATCCATTTCCCATCCACTTATTTAATTGTTAGTTCTCATAATATCCTAATATAGTTTCAGAATTATTGTACCCACATGGGAAACAACTATCAACAATTACAGATGTTAAGCACAATCCCTTTGCACTGTTTTAAATACTCCACTCCTTTCCAAATTTTCTTAGGTCAGTACTTTTTCCTCCTCTTCTTTCAGTGAGATAGTTTTGTTCATTTGTCATAGTGTTAACTATTTTTGTCATAGTCTGCAACATTTTATCCAGGGATGATTTCTCAAGTCTCCCCCCCCCCCTTCAATCTGTTTATGTTGTTTCACTCTTTATGCTTTCAAATCTAAAGATTTTGACAAATGCATAGTATCATGGATCCACCTTTACATTCTTATACAGAACAGATTTACTGGCCTTAAAAATATGGTTATTCACCCTTTCAAGCTGCTCTTCCCCAAATCTCTAAAAAACACTGATTCTTTTTTTTTTTACTGTCTCTAGTTTCTTTTCCTGCCAGAAGATCCTATGCATAGAACCATATAATTTATAACTTTTTAGAATGGCATCTTTCATATACATTTAATATTCATTTATGCCTTTGTATGACTTTGTAGCTTATTTATTTTAGTAGCAGAATAATATATCATTATATCAAAGTTATAACACCTGTTTAAGCACTCACTTTTTGAAGGATATTCTATTTGCTTCCAGTTTTTTGGCAATTATGAATCGGCTACTATAAGTATTCTTATACACACATAAGTTCTATTGAATTAAGATCTTCATCGTTATGACCTCATTTAGCCTTAGTTAATTTCTTAAAGACCTTAAATCCAAATCTACACATAAATACGTGTCCTCCCATCCAAGTACTAACCAAGCCCTACCCTACTTAGCTAAGAGATCAGATGAGATCAAGGGTGTTCTGAGTGATATGGCTATTGACAAAGACCTATCCTAAGATATTGGGGGTTTGGGTTCCACATATGAAATGGGGGGCACAGTTCTGCCTATAACACGTATTTTTTGAGCTGCTAATAGGATTCTTGAAGATATTTCAGAATTGAAAAATTTCTTCCTAATCCATTTTTTAAAATTGTTATTTGCTATTCCTCCTAGACTATTAAAAAAAAAAAAACTTTAGTGAGGGGGATAGCATTTACTATTTAAAATAGTTCTTTTATTGTTAAGTGTTTAATTCTGAGATTCCTAATTATTTCTCAAATTTTAAGAGTCAAGAAACCTGACCTGAGGAAAACCATAAAGAGAAACACAGGAGTCCAGCTCCATCTGGAATTGCTGTTGTCTATCCTGATTCATCCTGTGTGTCTATAACACACACCAGACTACTGAGACTTTGAATTTTATTACTTTGTTCCTTTTATTAGCTACCATGAGTTACTCTGAGGTCATAGCAATATAGCTTTCCTGGTGATCTAAAAACTTTTGCTTATGCTTAAAACAAACAAAAACACTTATCCTCATTAAAAAACAACTGGCAATGCAGTTATTAACAGACAATGAAAATCATTTTTCACATGCTATTGTTAAGCAGTGGAATAGAATATTTGACAAATTGACTATTTATTTTATTACACGCAAAAAAGGATTTTGGTTAAGTGTATGAATCAAAGAAGAATCAAGTATGGAATGCTTTCATTCTTACTTTAATACCACAAAATAAAGGATCTTGAATAGAATTATAATATATTGCTAGTCAGTTATGTGTCTAAAACTTTCCCATAACAACATCATAAATGCCAACATTTTACCTAATATCTAGATAAACCTATTTGTGGAATTTTTAAAATATCTTATTGCCAGGAGAAGTGCAACCTTTGTGGGGTTTTTTGTTCTTTAATTTTATTCTTTAAATTTCATAACTAGAATCATTTTCCTGGAGAAAAAAGAGGGCTTTTCCTGTAGAACTGCTTTATCTATCTTGGATCCTAAATAGGAAAAAGAATTGGCCCATTGACATTTGATTTGTGTTCATTTTTCTAGGGCAATCTGACAATCATTCTCACTACCTGTCAGAGTAGGTTCTGATTTGGGCTAAGAAAACATATTTACTATGGTTTCTTAAGACGTAGCCTGAATATTTGAGACTTAAAAGGAAATCTAAGGATGGACAAGCATTTTAAAGTCACATCCACATGAAGAGCAGGGAAGAAGTAAAAAAGACCAGTACCTTGTGGGTGAAAACATGCATTACTATTATGAGGTCCATTGATAAAACAACAACAGCAACATTTATTTCAGAGAGAAGTGAAATTTGGAAATCATAAATTAAAAGAGAATCAATCTTTAAAGATTCAAGCAAACAGAGGGTGCTCAGTGGTTGAGCATCTGCCTTTGGCTCAGGTCGTGATCCCAGTGTTCTAGGATCAATTTCTGCATCGGGCTCCCGGCAGGAAGCCTGCTTCTCCCTCTGCCTGTGTCTCTGCCTCTCTCTCTTTGTCTCTCTCATGAATAAATAAATGAAATCTTTAAAAAAAATAAAAATTCAAGCAAAAAGATAGGTAACATGAATCAGGTAAGTTTGCTAACAGATATTATAACTTCTGTCACCTGACTGTAGTTTGGCAATGGTACCATAGGCCAAATGAGGCAAATCCTAAAATGTAGAGGAACTATTTGTTTTAGTGCAAAGCCCTTAAACTAGACCCTATCCACCAAATAAGTAAATAAGTAAATAAATAAATAGTGAGAAAAGTATATTTGCACAATTTAGCAATATGATCAGATCTCTATAACTAGCAAGAGTAACTTAGTATCAAGACATGGAATCTTTGGTTACATAGTTTACTGGCTCCTGACAGCATGGAACTTGCAAGAGTGTGGATGAAGAATTGGGGAGGATAGCCTTTGGCAGACACAAATCTGAAAGAAGAAATGACAAGGCAAATCTAAGAATTTTCCAAAGTTTATCATTGCATATGCCCCTTTTGGGAGTTTTCCCAGCTTGCATCCTAATATTTTCTTGTAGAATACCCTCCAAAGGTTGTGTCTTGAGCAAAGCAAATATTACAGTGGTAGAGGTTTAGTTCAAGTAGAATCTCTTTGATGTGATACCATCTATCTTTCATCTGGGAAGTAAGGCTGTGTTTCTAATGGGAATGTTGTTCGTACTGTTTTGACAGAGAGGTTTTTCCAATGGGACCAGGAGAATGGAGAAAAACAGCAGATTACTGAAGAATATTTCGTTCAGAGAACTTTTGCTCCTGGCGTGGTTTACACAGTGCTTCAATTACAGGGACATGGGGTGCAAATGTTTCAAAAGGAAGTGTGGCCTTGAGAGCACACACTGTTCAAAGGGCTCCAATGAGTGGCTCAGAGATACTTAAATGGTTTTCATCATAGGACTTGAGACTACGAAGATTGCAAAAATCCCCGTGAATTTAAACTGTGGTATTCACAAATTGGGAACAAGTCATGCCCGAGAGAGTCTTTGAATGTATAGTAGATCTCCAGCTTGATGAGCTTAAGATGAAAATCAACTATGATTGTGGCAAATAAACATTGTCACAAACAGACTCTTTCATATCTTGTTCCATTGTGACTGCAACCTGCAAAGCCTGGGCATTCCTATCTCTTCCTAAAGTTACTCAGATTTTATCTAACTTCTGCCCTTTTTACTGTTGACCCTCGATAATTCATTTTCCACAGGGTACCTAGAACGACTATTAAAAAAGAAAATTAGATTGTGTAACTCTACAGTGAAAAACAATTTAATTCTTCCAATTGAGTTAAAAATAAATGCCTACTTCATAAAATGGCCTAGGTAAGACGGGGAGAGCCCTTGATGGAATGGAGGGCATGGCCCCTACCCCAGCCGCAAGGTTTTTTTCTTAATTGATCTTTACTAGTCTTGGTAATTTCTTTTCCTTGGTCACATGACCAAGTTCTGATCAACACACAAAAAGGTGTTCTGAATAGAATTGTGTTTATACACACACACACACATACACACACACACCTTTGTTTGAAAAAGGGAAAGTCCTTCACCTTTCTGCCCCTTACAACTGACCAAAGTGCAGCAGCCATTTTCACCATAGGGAGAAAGGCCAATTTTGCCAACAGTGATAGAACACAAAGATGGAAGAACATGGGTTAGTAAAGACTCTGTTGAGCTGCTGAGCCAATGCTGGATATATTTTCTCTGAATACATTTGAAAAAATTGCACATATGACAATGGTACTCTTCACTGTATTTTCTGTAATGTCCAAGTTAATTCATTCCAAAAAATGCCATTTATCTTCTGGTGTTACTGTGAGGATAGTTATCCTTTCACTCACTGCTTTCCACATGCAGAGAGCTCAGGCACCCATTAGTACTTAAAAAGCTGTGGAGTGGATGTAAATGAGTAATACAGATAAGTAATAATAAATGAATAATCACAAATGGTATACTACTTTATGGTTTTATCTGATTATCAGCCATTACTTCTTCCAAATCAGACTATTCCAACTCTCCAGACATTGTTCCAGAAAGAATGTCAAAGATTTCAGGTCTTTTCATGCTTTCTTCATTTCTATCCCTGAAGAATATTATTGGTACTTGCATGCAATTATAACTTACTGGTAAAAGAACTATTTTGAAGATAGTTCACCATCAAAGGAACATATTTTAGTATATCATATATTCATGAACTTCAGTATTTGTATGAATACACAACAAGAAACTTTAACCATTTTTCACCTCACTGTTGATGATTAATTGCATTATGCAAGTGCTACATCTAGACATATTGTGGTAAATGACCCCAAGGCTTAAATTAAGTAATATTGGAGGATACTATAGTCCAGTGAATATAATTTTACATCAGTTGATAATGATATATTATTACCAATTGAAAACTGTCTCAATTATTTCTGCAATCATGATCTCATGCTTTCCAATTTCTTGGCTTCTGCTTAGATTCTCTATATTCTCATCTGCGGGGCTTAGGAAAGCATACTTATGTGCTTCTTCCTTTAGCTGCCTGTTACTATAGTTTCCAGATTTTGTTTTGCCATCTATAACAATAAACTTACTAAATGATGATGCATACATTTTCTTTCCTCCACATACTTTTATTGAGGAAAACACATTATAAAAAAAGCCTGATTATTATGTGTGAGCGTTTTCTGAAATAAATTATTTAAAAGGGGGGATGGTACAATGCTTATGGGAGTTCTAAATACCTCCCAAAATCTATTTTACACTTTTGAAAAATTTTTAACACTACTTATACTTTGTGTGTCCTCACTGAAGGAGAATATTTTGTAATGACAAGAACAAAGTAAAATGACAAAGAAATGACAGTTCTTTTAGATTTGGTTTCAAATTCTACCTTTTGCTTCTGGATTGATCCTACCTACTCTGACTATTCATCACTTTCTCCCTTGACTTACTATGGCATTACATTTGTATGATATTATCACACTTCCAGTTTCATATGTACCTCCTTTGGTATCTAAATACCACATTATAATTGAAATAAATAGGTCTTAATTTCTCTAATATTTTCCTTATTTCATTCATCATTAGGAATTAATAAATGCTCAGTTAAAACATTTGCATTGAGTTATTCATTTTGCAAATTAATAATGGCTTTATTATTTTTTCTTCCTAAACTTTGAACTATTTCTCCCTTCCAATGTGGTAAAGCATTTTCTGTTTGTAAAGCACTTAGAAATAGCTACTTTTTCTGTTAGCTATTCATACAGGGAGATGTAAACTGAGTTTTCATGTCCTTGCTGGAATTTGAGTCTAGATACATTTCAGAAGTGTTTTTATTTCTCTGTATCACAGGAATGCTTTTTATTTGGATGAGGTTCCATTTCTCCTTGTGTAGAAAATATAAAGATACCTAAAAATTATAATGCTTTTAAAAATCTATAGATATAAGAAATGTTTCAACAAAGTATTTTATTTAGTGGATCAAAAACCTGAAATTACTGAATATCTGAAGAAAAGAGACTGATTCAATGAGTTACTTAAAATGTTTATAAAATATTCTTCTGATATGATGCTTCAGGAAAACTAGCTTAAAAATCATATTCCATTAATTATTAAGTAAAAAACGTAGTGACACAAAGAGAATGTCATGGACAGTGATATTTTTTCTGGAAATATGTATGCAGATACATGTAAGAATAGAAAAAGAGAATGAGAATTATATGTAGTAAAACGTCAACATTGGCAAACTGACAGATATTTTATTTTTTTCAATTCATTTCCGTTTGTCTCTATTTGCATTTTCTAAACTTTTTTTCCAATAAACGTTAATTGCTTCTATAATAAGACAGTAGAAAAGAGCAACTTCATTGTCAAATATCTGAGAGGTCAAAATGAAACAATCTAGAAACAATTCCATTGAGATGCAATTGTTGACTACATATACATGTTGACCATTGACTGTTTCCTAAAATAGCAGATTTATATTGTGTTTTAATTTATACCCCCTGCCTTTGTCTTTAGACCTATGTCTTTGTAACATCCTATTATGCAACATAATTTTGAACTGTGCTTTTTAGGGAACATAGATGGAAGGAAGATAATTTTTCAGCACTGAGAATATATTTGGGAAATCCAAGGTTTTTCTGCTTTTACTGTGAATAGAAAATTGTGTCCAATGTACCAATGTTGAATTAAAATTCACTTCAGGCTGCTTCAATCTATGGCTGCAATTTGATGCAGTTGTATGGGACTCTTCTTATTGATTTATCTTGCTTGAAGCTACTAAAAACTATGGGTTGCCAACTGTTTGGGGAGAAATCATATTGGAGAGGTGAAGTCTTAGTTCAGAGGGTAAAAAGTAGTTTTGACTAGTGCTTTTATTTCCTTTTCTTTGCTGAAAGCAAACATTGCAAAATCTGCTAATGGATATCATCTGTTGATAAAAGTATAGTACTTAAGTAGTCATTTTGTATTTTTTTTGGTAGGTTTTGGGAGAGATTTTTTTAACTTCAATTTTCATCAGTTTCCTTTCAAAATATCAGCTATCCAGGGTAATGTTAGCTGTTCAGTTCTTCCAGCTAACAGTGGAGCAGAGTAGGCCTAATAATGATTGAGCTGGTTTCTAATAGGAAGGATTATTGACTGTGATACTGTGTCAGCTGAATATACCACACACACTTTTGCATATCTGACTTCACTGCTTAAGTATTCTTATATATACAGTGGTGGTGTGAGTTTTCCTGTAGTGAGAAAATGACGTGTGCTTTATTTCCAAAATGAATCTACAAGAATTTTAAGTGAAGTACATATCAGGCATATCTTTTATATTATACTGTGTTAATAATATAGAAAAATTAGAGAAATTATAATGTTTTGTTTAAATAATTGAAATTTCATTTACTGCACTTTGGCTATTGCAGGACTACTCTGGTAAATACACTTGTATTAATCCCCAGCACAATTCTCTGGCCAGGTTTCCATATTTACTTCCATATGACTACAAAAGTCATGTGATACTAATAACCACCATAGCATTCTGTTTCAGTAAATAAAATTCACTTCTACAATTATTTTTAGTTTAAGAATAGGCATTCATATATTATTGTGTATATTTTCTATTACTGTGATTCTTCCAATTGAATAATTAAATATACTTTTTTATACCAGCAGTTGCTTTAAAGTGACTATTTGTGAAGCAACTCTTGTCAAGGATTCTGTAGTGGTCATATTCTAAGTAAAAAGAAAATAATTCAACAATCCCAAGGCAAGACACTAAGTAAACATATCCTGATTTTTTCCTAATCTGTCCTTTTCTCCTATACCTTTGACCCTTATCAATTTACAAAATATTCCAGGTGCACAGAGTTAGTAACTAAATTATACACTATTCTTAAATGTGGAGTAGAGTGAGTGAGTAGGTCCTTGAGAGAATGCACTGAATATAAAATGTTTGTAACATTTTATTGTTTACTCGTCACCTCTGATATAATGGAGAGAGGAGTCAAAGAAGATAAAAGCCCACTTTGCTCCACATAAAACATGATGGATGCGTTTATCACTAATATTTCAAGACTGGATGAGATATGATCTTGCTCAAAGGTTCAGTGACTGCAGAAATGTCGACATGACTGCCATGCCATGAGATAGATTTACCATTAATTCTGACGTGCCATATCGTGAGTGTGTACTGAAGGGTAAGTCAGACTGGGTAATTAAAACTTTATTCTGTGTAAAAGTTTAAAAAAATGAGAATCACTCCTCAACTTTTATGTTATTTCCTGACACTGTTCAGATAACTTCGACACTACCTGGAACTGCCAGAAGAATATATATATATTTTTTTTCAGTGCAACCCAAGAGAAAGATAAAAATTTGCTTTGAATATGACATTTATATGCCAGTCCTTGATTTGGATATGCAGAGGTAGCAAGACATGTTAGCTGAAAGTAGCAATCCAGCATATTTCTAAACATGATGTCCCATTTATGTTCAAAATGATGTGGATGGAATCAATTAGGAGAAACAAGTGAGTTCCAAGACATACTTTTAAAAAGCTGCAGAGTTGCTTAGTAACCTGATGTTATACTTCATTTCCCAAAAGAGCTGTAAGGCTGTCAGAGTTGGTAATGGAGCACTCAGAAATGAATCAAGTCTCATGTGCTCTGACAAGAACATACCCCTATGAAATACGTTAGACCCTCACTGTCAGAAATCGAACATACATGGTCAGTAAAACATGTAGCATGACAGGTATCAGGGAATATGACTTCAAGTTGTGCTTTGACATAAAAACCTTGTTTATTTTCTTTACATGCATTGTGTTGCCATAAATCAACGTGCCGTGTTATCTACCTTTTCTCTGGAGAACGTTCATTCGAGTGTATCATCTTGCCATGCCACTTGCCATTCATTGGATCTTTGCCGGCAGAACTTACTGCTGCCTATACCCTGTATGTTTGGCATTTTAGGATTTCACACACGAGATCACAAGCAATGTTGCTTTTCCTCTACCTTGTCCAGGCAGCCGGTCATCCACTCATATAAATTATAGTCTTACAGAGAAATTGTACTTGTTGAACACTTGAAATAATTTTAATATATCCTCTGCAGATAAAATCAGGCCCATGAGCATAAATTAAACTGTAAAAAAATATTTTTAAAGTATTACTTATGTTCATAATAGTGTTGAACCTAGGACCTAGAACAGCCTGTATATTTGCTAATTGTATATACTTTTAATCCTTTATTATACTTTGCTAGAATAGAAAAAAAAAAGTTCACAAAATGCCAGAGCACCTTTCCTGATTGCAAGTGGGACTTGTATGTTCAGAGGCAAGGAAGAAAAGAAGGTAGAGATGCATTAACTCACTACGTTTATTAGTAAGAACTCAAATGACAGGTCTTGATTTTCAAATTAAAGATCTAAGGAGAAGAAAATCCCTTATTATTTCCTCCTCAGAGTTATTTGACACATAATCATTAAATTATTAATTCTTGTATCATCTTTGTGAGATATATTGGGAGCCATCATTATTCTCATTTTATAAGTAGGAGATTTTACAAATTTCTGGTTAATTGGAGAGCATGTTGATGTGAATCTTAGAAAAATCATAAAGAATTATATTTAATATTTTATTGGAAGATTTTATAAATAGATCCCATCATCAATTATCTGGTAATATCCATGGATACATTTAGTAAAAAAAAAAACAATAATAATATAACCTTGTTTATTTATGTTCAATATCCCAGACTGTGCATATGCCCATTTCCAACAGTTCTCAAACTTAGATTATAAGACTAGAAACATATCATTAATTTAGCTTAAATCAAGAAACATGGAATGAGCATTTAAGGGCATTCTCTTTACAGGTAATCCTTTTAAAAAGGAAAATAGAAAAATTGAGAAATCAAGAGAAATTCACAAACCCCAGTTTTCTCTAAGGTTGCTGCTTCACATTATGATCATCCTTGAAAATAAGAAAAACACTCTTAAAATCAACAAATATGCTTGAAAATGATTTTATTTTTGTTATCCTTTGACAATCAAAAAACGCAAAGGCTATTGAAGCATTAATTGCCACATCAAAGGGTCAAGGTCACGGAATCCCAGCCAACTAGGAATTATCCATTTGACATCATTCTAGTCTCCTTCTAACTGTGATGGAAAAGCATGTTGTGTTGTTATTCAGCCTATCACTAAACTCTGCAACTAGCTAGTAAATCTTTCATGTTCGCTATTCCAAGTATTCAGTTTGGCCCATCTGGCTTCAGAGAGTACATTCTTTCAACCAGCAAGACCGGAATGAGTCAAAACCCCTCCATTGCTTGCTCTTATAAAAAAGCACCAAAGAAGGGAATCAGCCTTTCCCTATCTGTAAATACACAATAAGTGCCCTGATATGAAATATGTATACGTGATTTTCTGAGTCATGAGTTAAAGAATTGAACTACTTTGTTATAGTTAGACTTAAATGAACTTGAAAGTATTTAAAATTGATTGTTAAGTTTGAAGATTTGTCAGCTGTTAGTCAACTGCTGAGGGAAAACAAACTGATAATCTGTTGTCCTCTCCAGTTAACAGGTTAACTTGACCTCAGCCCAATAAAACAAGAGGCACATACAGACACTTTTTAAAAAAAATTTACTTCCTCAAGAAATCCAATCACACTAGCCTTTTATGATTTTTTCCTTTTTTTTTTAAAGATTGTATTTATTTATTAATGAGAGACACAGAGAGAGAGAGGCAGAGACATAGGCAGAGGGAGAAGTAGGCTCCCTGCAGGGAGCTGGATGTGGGGCTCAATCCCAGGACCTCGGGATCATGACCTGAGCCAAAGTCAGATGCTCAACCACTGAGCAGCTCAACCACTGCCCCTATGATTTTTTTTTTTTTTCTGACAGGTGTTAGATTGTTTAATCCTACAATCATAGTGCATGAATTTCCTTTTCTGGCAAATAATTGTTTCCTCCAATTCCCTTTATAGATATACTTTCTCTTTAGTCCTCTGATTCTTCCACTGTGAGCTAAAAGACCTGTAAGGGATTCCAGTAGAGTTGGAATTTATTCTGGACTGCTTTGACAGGTAGATATCATGAGACATTTTCATAAAAGTGTATCTGTTACATTTATAGTACATAATACATTATAACTATTATATTGATTATTTTCAACTTCGTATAAAGCATACAGAATTGGACTTTTAAAATATCACTTTACAAAAGCAGAGCCCATAGCTTTGTGAATTTAGTAACATTTCTAAGGCCTCAGAACTAGTAACCATAGAGGTAGAATTGTTACTCATATGTCTGACAGCAAATGTGCATGTTCTTGCCTTCGTATCAAACTCCCCCTCTGGGAGAAAAAAAAAAAATGGAAAGAAAAGGGTATTACTAGTAAATGTATAAGGCATGGGAAGGTGCTGTCTTAGATCAAGTCATTTATTTTTTAAAAAAGATCTTATTTATTTATTTATTTATTTATTTATTTATTTATTTATAAGAGACACAGAGAGAATCAGAGACATAGGCATTGGAGAGAAGCAGGGTCCCTGCAGATAGCCAGATGAGGAACTCTATGTGGGACTCTATCTCAGGACCCTGGGATCATGACCTGAGCCAAAGCAGATGCTCAAACACTGACCACCCAGGTCCCCAGATCAAATAATTTCTAATGAAAGAATAAAGCTAGGGTCTTTTTATCATATGTGTTCATGTTACTTTACATTTGACATTCATGCTCAAAACCCAACTTGGCTACCTAAATGATCTGAACTTGATTTTAATAAGCCATTATTTCCTCCTCTGGAAAAGACAATGGCTTCTAAATCATAGCTCTGTAGTGAGAATTTGAAGAAATAACAAACATAAATAATTAGCACAGTGCCTGGCAAGAAGTAAATACAGAATTTTAAACAGGGTTATCGTTTGTTTACCTCTCAAGTCAATCACAGTCATTTTGAGAAGCTAAATGTAGATGAAGATGACAGGAACTTTATTTTTTTATTTTTGCTTTTTAAAAAGATTTTATTTATTTATTCATGAGAAACACAGGCAAAGGGAGAAGCAGGCTCCATATGGGTCAATCCGGGTCTCCAGGATCACGCCCTGGGCTGAAGGCAGCACTAAACCACTGAGCCACCGAGGCTGCCTGACAAGATATTTATTAGCTACAGTAGTCACCTCTGTTTTGCCCCACTTATTTTAATGTGTCTCAGCATAGTCTAGGAAGTAATTTGAGATTCAAGGAAGTTAAGTGACCTTTATAAGACCATATATGTAGAGGATAAGACTTTTCTCAACCCCAGATCTCTTGACTCACATCAGATCACACAAAAAACACCTTATGAACCCTACATTGTTTACTAATTATCCTAAATTCTTCTTTGTGTAAAGGAAAACCTTGGAAGGAATCACTGAATAAGAAAGAAAAGGTTATTTATCAGTTCAGAATATTTGTCATACACCTACTTTTTTGAGAATTAAAGTAGAAAAAGAAAAGAAACAGACAATACAAAGAATTACAGTTTTATGTATCTCTGCTTAAATCTTTGCTTATTTAATGATGTATTTATTTATTTATTTTAGAGATAGAGAGTGCACATGAGCTGGGGGAAGAAAAAAACTCTACATTGAGCATAGAGCTGAATGTGGGATTCTAGCCCAGGACTGCAAGATCCAAACCTGAGCTGAAATCAAGTGGGACACTTAACCAGTCAACTGGGCCACGCAGGCACCCCTCAAATCTTTATTTTTAAGAACCAGTGTAAGTCTATGGGAAAGTACGATAGGTAAAAAAACAAAATTAAGGAACATACATCCCATAAAATTCAGAATTTGTGTGTATATGAGGTCATAGAGTCTAACTATGTTTATTCAATAAAGCAGAAGATCGAAATATAGTATGGGTAATTATTTTCACATAAATTTCTTTATATACAGGCATAAAAAGGAAAATGCACCTAGATAATTATATGACAATACATTAGGGAGAAGTAGCTGCTCAGCTGATAAAGAATTTATTGAATTATTAATATGATGGCAGACTAGAAGGTGAGGTTAGCAAAAGTACAGCAATTCTATACACCCATATATTTTGGCAAATGTTGCTTTATAGATACATCAATATTATTTTGGGTTTGGGATTGCCTTAGTGGAGGTCATAGGAAAACTAAGTTCAATTTAGGCTTGTAATGTATTTTGTTCAATGCCATATATACATATAAAAAGCAAAATATGATAGATATTTTTCTGTTGAACTTTAATGTTTTAATTGCAGAGTCATTAATTATACTAAGCAAATGACAGCCATACTCGAAATGATTGGCAAAGATTTTATTTCTAATATGTAGCCTCCACGGTGTCATTCATCTCAACAGTCATCAAGTATGGATATTAGGTAGTGAAATGCCGGTTCTGTTAAATCTGGTATTAATGGGACTAATTATACAATTTATTTATATTAAATTTGAGTTAAATAAAAGTATATGAATTTATATTCTCTTTAAAATTTTACAATTTTACATTATCCATTCATGCCAAACTGATAGTACCTCTGCTATTTCAAGTTTGTTTAAATACTGAAGTTTAAACACTGAAAAAAGTAAACACTTGTTTTACTTCTTCATATGTGAAAATTTGTATATATTCAAAGCTGTATTTACTCTTGATCTTCCAGAAAAAAATCAAATTTTCTTTATCCTTCCCCCATATTCTTGTATTAAGAATTCTGAAAATGTTAATTTTCCAAGTACATGTGTATGTGTGCATGTGTGAGAGAAAGAGGGAGAGAGTTGGTTTTGTTTCTTGCTATCTGTTCTTTCTCTTCATAATTATATGTGTTTGTGTATAAGACTCCAAATGCCTTCCTATTTTAAAATTGGATTTTAAGAACTACAAATATTGTTATTATTCCTTTACTTATTAAGAATAAATATAAATATAAACAAATAATGTAAATAAATGTAAATTGTGCTATACAAAGAACCAAATGCAACGAGCAATACAGATGCTGCCATTAGGATACCTTAAAGAGATTTAACTTTGAAGTCACTAGTTAGGAAGGAAAATAAAGTATTTTAAGGCCAGAGTTGTACAGAACCACCAAGTAGATCTTGGCCTGTGCAATATTATTTAATTTAGTTGTATATTTGTGCTTTTCAAATCCCGCACTGAATATTTATGATTTTTGCAAAACACAAAACCATGAAATTTTTGGTTTTGTCAATTCTAGTCATTAGTGAGTTGTATTATTAAAAGATTATAAACAAAAATCTAAAATTTAAATTCTGTCATAGATAATATTATGTCTCTATAATGTTAATGAACCATGAGCCCGAAAAACAAAGTCTGTTTGCTATACTGTTTAATTCATTTACACCATGCCATAGTCAGTAGATTTTTTTCATTTTTTATAACAGTGGATTTTCTTAATGAATTTGATTTGATCTATTAGACTTTTTGTATTTCTATAGAAATTAATCTTTTTGGAATGTTTTAAAGGTAAGTTCTCAATGTAAAATATTCATTATTATTCCTTTTATTAAAGGTTTATAGTCTTATAAACGTGTATGTATATACACGTATCATGTATCTGATTGCAAGTTTTTTTTTAATTAGGCCACTTAGTATTAGGATTATATTTCCTAATGTTTGACTTTACATATCCAGTAAGATAAATGGAAGAATTAATGCTCAGGACTTCCAACATCTGTTTTCCATTGAGCAGTGCTATAGTCTATTTATGTTTGTTTATATAATATACTCTTTTATATACTGTCCTCTTTTATATACTATGATTTTATATAGGCTATAAAACTTAAAATACTATTAAGACAGGTGGATAAGAACAGCTCAGTTTTTGTTTCTCTACTCTCATACTACCCATCAAACTCACTCAATGTCTTTGACACCAGATTACCTGCTTTTTCCCCCACATTAGCTGTTTTCTTCCACATCAAGCAATTCTTCAAAATTAGCTGGATGACGCACAACTTAATTCTGACACGATGTGTGGAGATAGCATCAGGTCCTAGGGGTAAAATGCTCAGTCCTGCCTGAACACTTGCTCTCCCTCACATACTTCAGATGCCAATCACAAGTGCAGACCAAGGACCCTAAATCGGAAGTTCCCATGACTCACTCCTTGGATTCAATTAATTTGCTAGAACAGTTCACAGAACTTAGGGAAAAGTTTACTTACTGTTTACAAGTTTATTATAAAAGAATATTATAATTGAATAGAGACAAATATCCAGATGGAACAGATGCATAGGGCAAGTTATATGGTAAGGGGCGTAGGGCTTCCAAGCCCTCTCTGGGCATGACATCTTCCAGAACCTTCACATATTTGCTAATATGGAAACTCTGAACTTTATACTTTCAAAATTTTCATGGAGGATTCAAATGTAGGCACAATCTATCATTAACTCAGTGCCAGTTCTTCTTCCCTCTTTGGAGGATGGGAGATGGGCTGTAAACTCCAAGCTTCTAATCATGGCTTAGTCTTTCTGGTGACCAGCCCCCATCCAGGAGCCCCTCAGAGTCACCTTATTAGAACCAAAGACACTAATATCACCTAGAAAACTCCAAGAGATTTAGGAACTCTGTGTCAGGAACCAGGGTCAAAGATCAACCATTAGGGATCCCTGGGTGGCGCAGCAGTTTGGCGCCTGCCTTTGGCCCAGGGCGCGATCCTGGAGACCCGGAATCGAATCCCACATCGGGCTCCCGGTGCATGGAGCCTGCTTCTCCCTCTGCCTATGTCTCTGCCTCTTTCTCTCTCTCTGTGACTATCATAAATAAATAAAGATTAAAAAAAAGTTAAAAAAAAAAAAAGATCAACCATTAGAACAAAAAATTCTATTAATGCTCTTATCACTTAGGCATTTATAAGGGTTTCCAGAGCCCTGTGTCAAGAGCTGGGAGCGTAGACCAGAGACCAATACATATATTTCTCATAATTTCACAACAAGATATCTATAAAGTAGTATTTCCTAAAGGAAGTGAGTACATTGTAAAGTTGCTTATTGTTCTTTTTCACAATATGTAGTATGTATGTGTATGTGTGTGTGTAAAGCTTACAGAATATATGTGGTTCTAATAAGATTTTTTTTAAAAAGTTAATATACTAATTAATGAATCGGTGGTCCAAATCTCTTGAAGGAGTTTCCCAGTAGTAAAGCAGAACATGAGATCAAAGACTTCTCAGTGACCAGAAAATTAAATTCAATGTTATCATTCAAGGGTGTAAGAAAACCAAAAAGGAATAATTGTTAAATTTTTTTTAAATTTTATTTATTTTATTTTTTAAAAAGGAATAATTTAGTATTAGATCACCACTATGAACCTTACTTCAGAAATTATCATTGCTTTCCAAAATTGGAATGCAATTGAAGATGCATCAGATGTCAAACAAGGGAATGAACTATAACCAAATATGTCAGGTGGAGTTTCTTCTTTATCACTCTTTATCTGTTACAGCACTCCCTCCAACCTGTAATCTCCTGCCCTCCCCCTCTCTATTCTTTTCTCCCACCCCCTTTCTTCCGTGGGTGTGTGAGTGTGTTTGTGTGTATGTGTGTGCAACAACCACATATGTTTCATCCCTCTTACTAAGAGCCAAATAAATATCTGCTGAATAAATACAGACCGTGTAATTATTGTGAAATATTTTACCAACAAGGATGTTATTATATGACAGATGCTTTGCTGCCACAATTGGTAGTTTTGAGTAAATTATTTACTTCTAGAATTACGTTGCCACAAAAGTTTGTATTAGATCATTACAAGGGGTTCTTCATTAACAAATGTATTTATATGTGAGAAAAGGCAGCATTAAGAGGAAATTTAAGCATAAATATTTCTAAATATTTGAAAAAATTAATAAATAAAATTAGACAAGTGATTTGTTAATTTTTCATTAAAGCTGAGTAGAAAGAAAATAGTTTCTAATAATAGTGTAACAAATTGTTAAACAAAATACAAGATGAGAATAATTTTTAAGACTATCCTTATTCTCTTAATTATTATATAATTTGATTTATTATTATTTAGATTAGCCATTGCCTCAGGGTTTTCTACTTTTCATAAATACTGATAATCTTTCAACCTTAACATTCCAGAAAAAGTAACAATTGCAAAGTCAACCAATAGATGGTGCTAACCATGATATCTTCTAAAGCACTGACAAGTCCATTAAAAGCTTGAGCTTTGTTGAAATGGATTTAGTCAGCTTTTAGGGAGTGTCGGGATAACCTCAATGTAATGCATATCTTAAATGAGCAGTCGTAGAGTGTGTTCTAAAACTCATCAAGTTTTATTGGGAACCTGATAGGTTTTATTTTCGTTTATACAGGTACAGTGAATCATAGGGAGCAGGGTAGGAAAAAAGTTCAATGAGGATTCAACCTTGAATCTTTCCACTCATTGGAAGTCCCAATTAGGAAAAAGACACACATATTAGATTTATATTGTTGTCTTTTCTCCACAGGACCTAAAGTGATATACACAGTACTTATTAAAACAGGCAACATCCTTTGAAAGGTTAACTATAACTCTGAACAAAAGAGTAAAATCCAGAAACTGGCTTGCTTAAATTAGTTCAGAGGAAAAGATCAATTGATACTGTGGAATATTATTATATGGGAAAGAAATAAACTAAAGTGGTTTAATGAAGATTCAGGAAAGAATTTGGAGTTGCAGATCAATAAAAACTTGGAAGGGATTTCTAGATGCCAGTGTTGTAGACATAATTAACTGAATCCTGTAACTACATGACTCTCAAGAAATACGTATTTAAAAATTGTGTAATTTTGCACAAAATCTTACTCTTTTTTGTTACATGAGAACATATACTATGAAAGTTGAGGGATCAATTTCAGAGACCATTGGCTTAATTTTGAATAAAATGATTGGATCAATTTAGAATGAACTAGACATATTCACTAAAAGTAAGAGTTTATCATTTAAATACCTCAACTGCCTTATCTCAAGTATATTGTGATAATCCAGAACAAAACATACATACATACATTTCACTTGCATACATTACCTTTTGTTTCCAATCCAGGAATCAAGACAAAAGAAAAATTATGAAAAAATAACCCTTATATATTGTTTTCATTCCACTCTATCATCATCAACCATTAGTATTCTAGATTTTACGATTCCTCTTTGTTTTCAAAGGGATATTTAGATAGCAAGTCAGTATTTCTTTCCTTTAAAGCCTGTGTTGAGAAATTATTTTTTTAAAGATTTTTTTTTCTATTTTTAAGTAACTGAGACCAGGAGTCACATGCTCTACTGACTGAGCCAGCCAGACACCCCTGAAAATTGAAGAATCAGATGTAAGAGAAGATATACCAAGTTTTAAGGTAGTACCAGCTTTCTGAGCTCTGATGTTGCCAGCCAGCTATCAGTGCAGAATTAGTGATGGTTGAGAAGGAAATGATAAGGACTATCGTCCCTTTCATCCATGCAAAGTAAAACAAGGCCCCATTATTCTACACCAAATGCTGCACCAAGTAAAAAGCACTGTTGTTTATTAGTGCAAGTTCTCCTGAAATATGTAAGCTTGGAGCAGAGGGAATCAGGACATCAAAAAGGAAAGAGGAACGAACACACCCTCTCTCTTAAGAGGGCATTCTCTATAGCTACATTGACTGTGGCACAATCCTGCCTCTGCCAGTGACTCCCCTAGCAAATTGCCTACACTTTCTGTACTTTAATTTTCTATCTTATTATATAGAAATAACAAGACCTACTTCTTAGGCTTGTTGTAAAATGTCTGATATGTAATGATCAGTATCTGTACTTTTAGATCTCAGCTAATTTTTCAAGTTAAGGTTCTTTTATTTCTTTTTCCCAGCAAAATCTTTTTTTAAAGATTCTATTTATTTATTTGACACACAGAGAGAGAGAGCACAAGCAGGGGGAGCAGCAGAGTGAGAGGGAGAGGGAGAGGCAGGCTCTCCATTGAGCAGAGCTCAATCCCAGAACACAGGGATCATGAGCCAAAGGCAGATGCTCAACCCACTGAGCCACCCAGGCGCCCTCCCTAGCAAAGTCTTAAGCCACAAAGAGTTAACATGATTTTGTACTCCCGAAGACAGGGACTGGCGCTGTTTTTGTAAGGGGTACTGTAAATAACATAATTTCTAGCACCTCGTAAGAGCTTGCAGAGTGTAGAAAGGATACCATTCTCCGAATCTAGGGTCATACTTTGTTCTGATATGTTGAAACTGATATGATTTTTGCATCTATTTTTTTTTTAATTAGAAACTGACTCAAGCTTTTCCTACCTGTTAATTTCCATTTGTATGGCTAGTAGGGGCTTGAAAGCTAAAACATTCTCAGTCATGTTCCTCCCATTTAGCTAGGTGGAAATGGCCTGGGACTAAAGTACTGGCATATTTGAATTAAATATTTTCAACCTGACTACCAGGTGCCACAGGATAGAGTATTGTTCTACAGCTGTAATTGGTACTTGGCTTAACTAATTATACCACTTGGTTGAGTGTTTACAAAATGAGTTGGCTTTACTTTACCAGATTGCCCCTGGTATTCATTATAATAGCATTATCACTTTAATGTACCATTTCATTATTGTCATGAGACAAATCCTGTAAACAAAACATGACCAAACCTCACTCAATGGTTAACTTAATTAATTCTCAGAGAAGGTTTGCACTGGTTCTTAAAGTTTGTTTATGACAAGATTTGTCTCTTAACATTATTCAACATTTTACCAGGGGCCTATGGGCGAATTAAAGGACATCTCAACCTGAGGTGAATATTTCTGTCACTGCAAGGCTAAATTATCAATAACTGTAGAGGAGATAATGTTGGCCTATTAAGAGTTAATAAGCAATTATTTTATTTGCACATAAATATGCAAGAGGTCCGGAAAGATACCAAAATACATGCACATGGTCAGGGATTGCAAATTGTGCTAGAAGATGTGTATTAGCATTTCATTTAAGGTAGGAGTCCAGAAATAGTGTTTTGTTAAAAAAGTTATTATTGTTTAGATCAAAGTGTGAGACCAAGAGCTAAACACAAAATCACAGAGACAGCATTTAAGATAGACCACTTTATTGGGGTCAAAAGACGCTCTGAAGAGATGAAGGAGCAAGCACCATGGAGAAAATTATATTTCTGAAGGTTAAGGGCTAGGGTCATTGCCCTAGAGCATGAACTTTCTTACCCTGAGAGAAGCATTTCATATGGGGTTTAAAAAAAATAATTCTTCCACCAAAAAAAGAGAGAAGAAACTAAACAATTTTGAAGAAATTATTTTTATAAGTGCCGCCTAGGTTTAATCCTGAGGATGGAAAGGAATTAATGAGGTTGAAGAAACAGTGTGCATCCCTTTGGGCAGAGAGAATCACAAGGTAATGGAAAATAAAATAGCATATTCAGGAGATGGCAAACAGTCTGTGTGGTTTGAATTGTTCCTGAATAATACTCCTTTGTCTAAATTTTTAATTTAAGAACACCAACTGACCAGATAGTGTTTGGAATGGTAGGAATAGCATCCCAGCCGACCACAAAGTTTTTGTTTAAGTAAGAGGATCCATCTCTATATTAGTTATTTTAACCACATTCATACTCACTGTAGAAGAAGAAAGAGGTGGCAGCCTGTTACTGAATTGTTATTCAAATCAGAATTATTGCTTACGTAATCAAGATTTGGTACTTGATTTAGAAGATATTTTATGTTTTGGGTTAAGCAGAGTTTTGCACATGATAGTTGTGAAGGAATAAATGAAAAGATGGTATGTGAGGAAATATTCAGTTGGTGCTAATGTCTATTTTTTTTAAACCGTTTTATGTGAAGTGGAAGGAACAGTAGGAAAGAGTGATAGAGCAAATACATCTGTGGCAGATTTATATTAAAAAGAAAACAAATAGTAATGAAATGGGAAAAAAACACACATGTGGACCTAAGGTTGTCAGGCATCTGGTTCACAAACAAGGAAATGTTATTCAGTTTTGAACAGTACAGACTAATAGACCTGGAAAAAAATTGTCTGAGGCACATCAACTGGAAATCTAACCTGTAAAACAGTAATGTCAAATGAATGCCACTGTGCCTCGCTGTAAACTTAACTCCTGGCAGATGTCTGCAGGTATTTCCTTTTTTAAATTTGCCTACAGATAGGTTATTAAAGTCATTGCAAATCAGAACATGTCTTTCCCGTGGCACAAATTAAACTGCACATGAACGGAGACACAGGTAAGGACAAGAACACTTAGGGGGCAGAGAGAAAGCCTTCTGTGAATCCCATGTTAACACTGAGACATGGTCTCAAGAGTTATATTGGATTTGAGACAAAATTTGATTTATACAGAAAAAAAATGTTTCGATAACTTGACACTAAATAAATGTGTCTGTAAGGTCATTGGAGTATGGAAAAATATGAATGCCTTGGTTGTGCTCTAATTGCAATTAGTAGTTTGGAGAAATTGCTCATAATTTATTTAAGGTGATCATTCACTGCAGATGCATAGGGCCAGACCAGGTTCATGGCTGATGTTTTGGCTCCTCTTTCATCTCAGATCTTCCAGTTGTATTGTCTAATGTATGAGTCCAATGTTTGCAATTGTGTGTATATATGCAATGTTTGAGTGCATACGTGGGTGTGTCTGCACGTGTATTTAATCCTCCTTCGTACTATTATTATCTGCCTTAATTTCATCAGTAGATTTATTCTGATTTCCTTGCTATTTTTGTCTTTCCTCTCCGATTCTTTCGAAGAATAGTTCAAATCAGAGAGAAGGGTTAAAGGCAATGACTAAATAACCAGATGATAATCAATGACCTCTCTGCCTCCCTGAGAATTTCTATCTCCTTTGTTTCTCTATTACTACAGTTTCTTGAAAGTGTATTCAATAATCTACATTCTATCTAATTTTCTAGAGCAGATGGGCAGCAAATACCACATAAGAGTTTCTTTCTTGGCTACAAACCATATTTCTCCATTTAGTTCTTGCTCTCTTACCTTCTCCTGTTCTTCAATTTTCAATAAATTTTGATCAGTGGCTCACAGATCCCTGACAGCTTGTAAATTGCTTGAAAATACCCTGGGCTATATATGAACACCAAATATGAATACTAAGCAATGCGGCTTCTAGAGTGCCTTTAAAAGTCTAATAGTCAGCATCCAGATGTGTTAATAATCATGTAAGGTACTTATTGATTTATAGAAACTTAAATAAATATGGAGCACTATCTGAATTAAAAAAGGGTCCCTGGGAATACTTGACTTTCTCATGCGGTGTTTAATAATGGTTGAAGAGGTAAGCTGAATAGTAAGTTCTCTTGAGTTCGTCGGCAGACCTATGAAAATATGCTTAGCATACAGAAAGAAATCACCTTGTAAGATATTATAATCAAACTCACAATCCATATATGCTTCTATATTCTCACACATTTTAACATAATCCTAGGCTGTTTAACTACTTGTCTCAACAAATACAGAGACGAATTCTGTAACAAGAAAGATTCTAGGTCACTACATTTTCAAAGACCGTTGGAGAAATAGTTTAGT
Organism: Vulpes vulpes; assembly: GCF_048418805.1. NCBI lineage: Eukaryota > Metazoa > Chordata > Mammalia > Carnivora > Canidae > Vulpes > Vulpes vulpes. Next base: position 129,319,806 of record NC_132793.1, read on the forward strand.
GGCAATATTAGCAGGAAAGGACAAACTACTGATGTTTTATCTGGGGTAATGGAGATTTTCCCAAGGAGAAAGAAATTGGGCAATTTCATGCAATGAGGACATTACTTAAGTGCAAATAATCTAATGATGGAAAGGTCAAAAGGGCATGGTATTCCGATTTTTGAAAAGCTTCAATATCCATTGTCTACCAATTGCCTAGGTTTTGTTTTTTTTTTTTTTTTTTTTTTTTTTTTTTCAATTGCCTAGGTTTTGTTGTAGGTTTCAAAAATTAGAAATGTGAAAAATATCCTTAATATTACATTTAATCTGTCCTTCAGTGATTCCCCTGAGCCTGCCCTTGTGTCCACTGTGAGCTTGGCCCTTAACGTCCTATCCCTTGAGGTACCTGTGTTTATACTGACACTTAGGAGAAGGACATCATAAACCCAGAGCACCTTAGTGTGGCAAACCCAGCAATAGGGTGGCAGAGAATCATATGCAGAGTACTTTATTCTTATTCATGAGAGACACACAGAGAGAGAGAGGCAGAGACACAGGTAGAGGAAGAAGCACGTTCCATGCAGAGAGCCCAATGCAGGACTTGATCCCAAGTTTCCAGGATCATGCCACAGGCCAAAGATGGCGCTAAACCACTGAGCCATCAGGCTGCAGTACACTTGATTCTTATACTTAGAAAAAGAAGTGAATATATAAGGTCAGGCCTTAAAATTGTTTCAAAATGGTGCTAGAGACAGACTATTATTGGAACCTTTTTTTTTTTAATTATAGCTTCAGTTTATGATTAGGTTATGCTCTATAGGGAGGTAGGGGGAAGCCTACTATTGATTCATTAACCCACTTATTTATTTAATCTTTTCACCAAGAATTTAATAAATATATACTTTTTATAAAAGAAAACTGCATTGTTAGCCTATAATGTAAAGATCAGCCCTGTTCTAAAAATCAACCTTTATGTCCTCAAAGTCATAAACTATACTTTACATTTACCAAACATATCAACTACAAATGTGCCCAGATAATTTCTCATAAATATATTAAACCGTAGAAATAAATATGTATTCAAAAATTATGTGCTTTTAGGGGCACCTGGGTGGCTCAGTCGGTTAAAAGCATCTACCTTTGGCTCAGGTCATGATCTCAGGGTCCTAAGATAGAGCCTTGCATCAGGATCCCTGCTCAGTAGGGAGCCTGCTTCTCCGTCTCCCTCTGATATGTGCGCTCTCTCTCTCTTTCTGCCAAGTAAATAAAATCTTTAAAATAAATTAATAATTACATAAATAAATAAATAATAAAATTATGTGCTTTCATAACACTCTAGTATATATAATAACACACTAAGAGAATCTCTTTGCTTAGATAGAAACTATGTTAATGATATCAAAGTTTATGTTATATAAACATTGACAATTCAACAATTTATATATATGTGGAGGTCACTCAAGGGTTCTTAAGAAAAAAATTCATAAGTAACAGGAACAAAACCAGCACCAGTTATAATAGTGTGTTATTGTTATTTATTAAGCAATTTTTCTGTACCAGATGCTATGTATGTAAGCAATTTACATATATTATTTCATTTAAACATCAGTTTAGCCTGATACAAGCATTACTATAATCATCATACTAGAGATAAAAAATTTTAAATGAAACTAAATAACAGCTATGCAATTTGGTCAAAGTTATAAGCTACAATATGGTGAAAACATGTTTTCTGACTCAACGCCCATGTTCTAAATGTGAGATCAGCAAACTTTTTGTGCAAAGGATAAGGTAAATATATCTTAGGCGTTGCAGACTATAATGGTCCCTGTCATAAACTGCTCAACTCTACTCAATTCTAATCCTTGTTTAGGGTTAAGGTTAGGCTTAGAGTTAGCTCTGAAACAACTCTGAATTCACATATGGACAGTATGTAAATTAATGAGTATGGCTATGTTCCAAGAACAATTTATTTATAAGAAAAGAAAACAGGCAATCAGTTTGGCCTCAGGGCCATTGTTTGCCAACCCCTCCTATAAAACATTGTGCCATATGGAGTACATTTTATGCTATAGTGAGAAAATTATTAAACTAAGTCATCAGGGAATCCATATTCTTAAGCATACTAATAGTTAATTTACTTAAAATTATGTCATAGTTATTTTAAAAGTTCATTTCAATTAAAACTCTTATATGATGACATATTTCAAAGTGCTAGAAGAGTAAAATTAATGTGTCACATAAACCAGACTTAACAATTCTTAAGCTGTTGTATATGTTGACAAGATTATGTTTGTACTCCAAGTCTGTGAAATTTTTATTACAGCTAGTATAATACTTACTTAAAAATTCCTTTAGAATTAAACATTTAAGGAATAATAAAACCTACTTTTATTTCTTTCACTCTGTGTAAAGGGAATTGAAGATTATTCATTAAGGATTTTTAAGTGTGAAATCAAAACCTTTTTGCATTGTAGGGTAGCACAACATAAAAATCAAGAGCATATGTAATTAATTTGTATTGTTGCTGCTATAATTATCTCCATTATGTCTGACAAGATCAAACTGAGCTACAAAGAAATAAGTGAGCTACTAAAAACAATTGCATATTTAAACACATCTTTTTGTCATAACAAATCCTAGTTGTACAGAGTATTTTAAAAATTGCAAATCAGACGAAGAGAAAAATAGAACTCGAAGACCACAAATAAATCAAATCATATATAAGAAGGAAGAAAAAAAGATAACACCCTGGATATTTGACTCCAAAGCACTTTGTAAGTTGGTTTCTAAGTGAAGACTGTAAAACTCTAAAAATGTCCTGCTACAGAACATTTGAAGAAAGCAACTGAGGCTTGTCTTGTCAAAATTTAAAAATGAAAAAAAAAAAATTTTAAAATGATAAAGTCACAGCTGATCCCAATCACATTAATATTTGAAAATGTACCAATGTGGTCTATTAAAGCAGTTATCTTTTTTTAATTGGTTTTCTTTTTATCTAAAACAAGGATCATAAGCCTGGTCCCCTGAAGATGAGACTGGGCATGGTAGATTGTGAGCTGCATTTTACCTAGAAAGTGACTCGTGTCTTCTCCTCATATTCACTGGACAGATCAGTTTGTGGGGTTACACCTGCTTCAAAGGATATGTTTGCAATCTTCCCATGTGCCCCAAAACAGTGGGTCAAAACTTCTTTGTAATAAATTATCACCATGGCAACTTTCTTCATGGAATGGTGTACTGTGTGCAAAGTAGAGTAGTCAGAGCTGCAAATTTTTTTTAAAGATTTTATTTATTCATGAGAGACACAGAAAGAAAGGCAGAGATATAGGCAGAGGGATAAGCAGGCTCCATGCAGGGAGCTAATGCGGGACTCAATCCCAGAACCCTGAGATCATGACCTGAGCCAAAGGCAGATGCTCAACCACTGAGGCACTCAGGTGCCCCAGAGCTGTATTTTTTTTTTTAAGTGATGAATGTAGCACAAGATCTTACAACAAAGAAACTTTAGAAGAGTAAGATAGATGATAAGTATATAAAGTCACGATGGAAGCCAAGATATGTGCAACTGCAATTTATTTAAAATGCCATGTGCATTTGGAGAACTGTATGTTAGTCACTTCAAAATCTCAGGGAAGGCTTTATAAAAGACTTGTCTTAATATATGATTTTAAAATTATATGCAGGAAATCAACATGGGTTATTTGAAAAGAGAGAAGCCTTTTTAAAATCTGATCCAGACAGAGGAGGCAGCAAAAAGTTGATTTTAGCTGAGACATATGGTGAACAGGTTAATGAACGTGAGCTGTGGCCACAACCCCTACATAAATGGCAATGATCATCGCATATGCATCTCTTTCTTTTATCATCAAGTATCTGATCCTATATCATAAAGCCATTCAGGAAAATAAAGTATTTTTTTTTAAGTAATGGCTTCCAGATCTTTCAGATACACATCAGTCTCCAGTATTAGTAAAAATAATTTAATTTATGACATTAGGCTGATCTGTTCTGAGTTTTATGTTTCTTACTCAAGTGCTAGAAATATTAAAATGCCTTGTTTGTGTGCGCTTGGGGGAGGATTGTGTGAAAATATAGCATGCTTTCTATTGTGCCTACCATGTAATAAACGTTCCATAAATGGTAGCTGTAATCATTGCTGCTAGGAAAAAAATAAACTTTGCACCATTTACAGTGGTATGTGCTTTTTAATGTAAATACTATCTAAATGAATGAAATTCCCATGGTCCATTTATTAAAAAGTTCGTCTTATAGTGAAGTTTTGCAATACTATCTAAAAACATTTTTCCCTCATTATCCCACACTCTCTCTCACTCTCTTTATTTGTGTAAATGGTTGGAAGACAGGATTTCTACTTAACGGTTTTGCAATGATCAATTAAAATATGAGACTTCCATTGCATTAATTCAATTTCATTTTATTTAAAAAATGAAATTAGCCAGTGAGGCAAAATAAATCATATCTATATAAAGTTGATTTTATGGACAAATTAGGGTTTTTTCCTTTCACATTGCATTTTGGTCTGTTATATTGGACAACTTATACTCCCAATTCTGTATTATGGCAGGTACACTTCCGTTGATGGTACCTGCTGCTTTCAACTTATTTCTGAAGACCACAGAGACAACGTGCAGAGAGCGCTGGTCATTGCATGCCACTCTGAAGAGCTAGCATTCCTGGAGGCTGACATAAGGGTCAGAGAGCAAAATAAATCAGAGTAAAGTAAACTGACATTTACTGATTCCACTCTGTGCACTTCCTGCTTGAATTGTACTTAAAAAAAAAAGCCAATAAAGCTTTACTAATCCCAATATATATAGTCTGTGGATCCTGAGCATTAAGTAACTTTCCCAATTTCATGCAGTAACCAGCAGAGAAAAACTCAGCTCCCAAAGTCCCCTCCTTTTTCTACTTCCTTATTTTTCCACTGCCAAAATATCTTTCTTCAAACTATTACCTGAACACAGTATTACTTGTTTGAAGAGGGGTTTTTTATTATTAAAATGGGCAATAGAACACCAGGAAGGTTGTAAGACATCAAGAAGTTATCGCTCTTTCAAGCCTAAGAGTGAAATAGTAGATTTATTTACTTACATGCTAAGGAGCAAAAAAGTATTGTTGGGTAAGAGAGCTTCGTGTGGATCTTGGTTCGGCAGAGAGCAGAGATATAACCTGTTTATCATGGAGTAGATACTCTAAATTTCTCTTCTAGAAGTTATAGCTTTGATTTTGATGACATTGAATGTCTAGAACCTTGTGTTTTTGCAGCCCTATCCACTTGGGCAACATCCATTTGCTGGTCAACAAATATAAACCCAGGGGAATTAAATTTACCACCTTAAGCAGCTTCAACCCTTGTTCTGATTCCCTGTTTCAGGGAACACTGACTCCTTTACCTCAAGCTAGACTTGAGGATAGAAGTGTAGTTCTATGGTTTTCATTCTCAACACACGTATTCACCTTCTAAATTGTTCTCACTTCTGGTCATTTCTGGTTGCTGTCCTGCTCCCATCCCTGGCCTCCTAAATTTAAAAAGTGTACCTGTGAGGACAAAACCGGATGATGATCCTGTCTGTGTTTACACAATGATTTCATAGCCCAGAAATTTCCATCAAGAGTTAAGAAATCCAAGACACATAAAGAAATAATGTGATGGAAGGTCTCCCCCTCCAACTATCCTCTCTAGATGATGCATTGCTTGCTTTCCCTTTAAAACAAACAAACGAAATCAACAAAGAAATTAAATGTAATATGTTTGGAAAACAGCAGATTGTCAGGTAAAGATATTACCGATCTGTAAAAATCAGACCTAAAATGAATGCTATAAATACTTTTTGGCTAGTCTCTGGTTTCCCCTGGAGCCCAGCTCTTCCTTGTTGATACCTAGGGATGGCTGCATCACTGATTCAGGCATCTAGTTTTAAAAGAATGATGAAAAGTTTTACAAAAGACTTTAATCCAATATTCATGATAACTGTTTTATTTATAGAGTATATGATGCCAACACAATGGCTGTGAGAATGCTGTCTAACTTTAAATCATTCACTTGATTTTGTTCAGTAGTTTCACTCTCCTATGATCCAAACTTAAACATTTTAAATGATTGACTTTGGAGCACTTTTTCTTTTTTTGTTTTCCTCTACTCTACTTCCATTTTCATGTTGTGTGTGTGTGTGTGTGTGTGTGTGTGTACGTGTGTTGATACAGATGCATAATCTTCACACAGCAAGTGATAAATCTGAAAAAAAATAGCATTTGTAGCACATGAGTCTTCTTATAAAAAAAACTATGGACAGAGTTGAAAAGACAAATAAAGCTTAATTTCAATTATAAATATTATTTTTAATTTTTCCCTGTATTGGCTGGAATCCTTATTCAGGTAAACATGTGACTGGAGTTGGGTTTATGGCATTTAAAGCACTGAAGATGAATTTAGTTGAAATTCCAAAAGGATATTCTGAATTTGGTTTTAAATTTTAGGAAACTGCCATTGTAAATCTTCTATTGGAGCAAGTTTGCACACTGAGACGTTATAAAATGGTGGGGAAATTTAGAAATAACATTTTCCAAATTAAGTTTTTCTTTGGGGGGGGGCATTCTTCGGAGTAAATTTTGTCATAAAATACACTGGGAAAATGCTGCCCTTAGTGTTCTCATATATAAAGACTAACAGTTTATGGAGTTTGCAGAGACTTTGTTGATGCCAAATAATTAAGTGATTGTGTTATAGAAGACTATCTAAATTAAATAAATTAGTTATTGTGTTGTGGAAGACTGTCTAAGCCCATTCATGATGTTATAACAATATAGCATAGACTGGGAGGCTTGTAAACAACATAAATTTATTTCTTATAGTTCTGAAGGCTGTGAAGTCCAATATCCAGGTGCTGCTATATTCAGTGTCTGTGAGGTCCCAATTCTTAGGTTATATACTACTATCTTTTTTCTGTCTCTTCATGGCAGAAGGGGCGAAAAAGCTCTCTGGAGTCTCTTTTATATAGACACTAATTCCATTCATGAAGACTCCACCCTCATGACCTGATCACCTTCCAAAGGCCCCATTGCTGAATACCATCACAATGAGAATTAGGCTTCAATGTATAAATTCTGGGGCAGGAAAGGAAACACAAATATTCATTCTATAGCAAAGACCTGCTAAATGCTTGGTAGATAGAAAAACCTTTCATAGTGAGGTTTTTTTCCCTAGTGTTTCAGCATACTGTCTTGCAAGTAACTTGTAGTACTGCTCTCAGAACGAGATCCAAGGTCTTCATGTACAAGTCACTATTTTTGAATTCTTGAGAAAATCTCTTAATGTCTTTGATTCTTGGTATTCTCAATGGCCATCTTTTGTGTGTGTGAAGAGGCAAGATTGACTTCTCGTTATTTTTTTCCCCTCTCTCTGGAATCTGTTCATTAAAATAAACAATCATTTCTTGAGGAAGACAAATGTGAAGTGTGGCATGTGAAACCCATCCTCAAGTATCTCATTTCTCTTCAGAGATGGGATAAAAGTAGAAAATATGTGCTCCATTCCGTTTTCTGCTTGGAAGAAATGATCCTGACATAGGGAAGTTTGACTTATTCTCAGGTTAGTTTTATAAAACTTAACTCTGCAGGGATATGAGCTTTATTCTTCAATATTATATTTCACAGTAATAAAGCTGTTGTGTTTTAGTCTTTGCTGATCTTCTATGACTCTGAATTAATATAAAACTTGGAAAAAGAAGAGGATGTTGTTTTATCAAAACATCTAAAATACCCAAAACTGGCTATTAACATATTGGTGCTCTTAGAGATTAACACATTTAGGTATTTTATGAAATAATGAACTGATGCACATTAAGAACATGTATATAATATAAAGTGCTAAAAATACCAAAAAGCTATCAAAATTATAATAAATATCAGTTTAGTAGTGTGAGAATAGTTGCTCTTAGAGATTAACACATTTAGGTTTTATGAAATAATGAACTGATACACATTAAGAACATGTATATAATATAAAGTGCTAAGAATACCAAAAAGCTATCAGAATTATAATAAATATCAGTTTAGTAGTATGAGATACCTTGCTGTGGGGAATTAGACATGGCCAAAAATAATACATTCTTTTCACTGAGAAATGAGGTTGCTTTCCCTCCTTTTGAATTTAGGCTGATCTATGAATGCTCAATCAATCGAGGATGATGGAAACAATTTTTTTGGCAGTTTCAGGTCAGACTTTAAGAGGACTGGCAGCTTCCAATTGGTCTCAAAGATCCCTAATACAACATGTAAAAAATATGAACATCCTGCTAAAAGATGATTCATGAGTAGTGGGAAGAGCTGAGGCTAGGCTTCCAGCCATCTCTAGCATCGTGCCAGTCATGCATGTAAGCAAACCACCTTGGACTCTCAGCCTAACCCAGCTGCATTCTGAAATCCACCCCGTTACTCCACTTGGCAACTAGAATAGCCTGGTAAAAATGTCACCCACATTCAACAAAATCATATAATGTGATAATTATTTTTTCAAGGCACAAAGTTTTAAGATAGTGTTATACTATCATGGATGATCAGACGATCTCTACAAGTCAACAAATACACAAAATGGAAAAGCACATGACTAATTGACATATGACTGAAAATAAAGTTTTAACAATTTAAAGGGATGCCATCTTCAGGTACTAAGATGACTTGATAATGCTACAAATATATATTAGAATAATACAATGATGTAAACTTGTAATATTAGAAAATTTGTGAAATAAAATAGAACAATAAAGAAGCAAAACTAGCATAATCTAGCTATATAAAGAAAACAATTTATTTTATATTGCTTCAGGATTTTTTTTTCTACATAGGTAATCCTCAAAATTGGAATTTTCATCATATTCTGTTTGATAATTTTTTGTTTTAAATTTTCTTCTATAATATAAACAAATATTTTTATTAGTGCTAATGTTATCAAGAGACATTTTATGCAGTTAAATTTCAGGCAATATCTAATGGCTGTCTAATTTTCCATTATGTGGACATATGAAAAATGTTTTAGTGATAAAGTGCTGTCCTAAATAAGTAATGACAATGCCCTAATTAATTCTCCCTACAGCTTTGTATATAAATTGGAATTGTATTTATAGAAATGATATGCTATAACATTTATTAAGCATTTATAATGTGTAAATAGTGTGATGAGTAATTAATAAGTCACAGGATTAGAAGGCACAGTATAGAAAATATAGTCAATGATATTGTTGATAGCATTGTATGGTAGCAGATGGTAGCCAAGCTTGTGAGGAGCACAGTAGCACATAGAGACATAGAATCACTATGTTGTACACTTGAATCTAATATAACATCATGTGTCAATTACACTCAAATTTTTAAATAAGTGAATAAGTAATGAATCCACTTTTCAGTTAAGCCTCATGCACACACACACCAAATAATGAAGTGTATAATATTATTTCTCTACTTTATAGACAAGAAAATTAAGAACTAGAAAGATTGCTCATGCAGCAAGGACTTTAAGGATGTGAGCATAATCATATTTGATCAAACATTGGAGAAGATCGAAATATATTTGGGAGATAACAAGGTTAAAATCAGTAAATTATAAAGGCTTTATGAAGGTGGGAAATCAGGCCAAGAATTTAGGATTCAGTCAAACTGTGGAATCCTTTAGATATCAGGTTAAATGTCCTTGGGGTAATTTAAGCACAGTTCTGTTCTTTGATATAAACTATTGTTTATTTTAGGTTACATTAGATGTTTATGCTGTCATCTACCTACCTCTAGACTCTAAGATTTTTTTGGATGAGCATTTGTTGAAAAAGACTCTTACAATGTAAACCTTTTAGACTTCTAATGATAACTACAAATAATACTCTAAAATATATTGTCTTCATTCATGAATTTTCTATTGTTTTGGACACCATATCAACTCTGATTATATCTTATCCATATTTTTTAATTAGGGGCACATTTACCATCACTTGAAAAACCTTTCTTAATCATAATAACCAGATGTTTCTCTGAAGCCCTGTGGTCCTTACTGTTTTCTGTTTTCTCTATTTTCATGGAACTTAACGTTTCATAGCTCTTTTCCCATATTTATATAGTCTCTAATTTAACACAATTGTAAATTTCTTGAATGCAAGAAATATACTCTATCACTTTATAATGTTTATTTCCATCATTTGTTTATTAGTTTATTAGCTCAGCCAACAGATATTTACTCAATTTTTCAGATCTTGCTTGGTGCTTGGTACTTAGTGGTGAACAACTGTGGAGTATTGTGTCTGGCAAGAGTCACAAATATAAGAAAGTAAGTAAATTAACATAAAAATATGTATTTAATTACAATTGTGATAAGTTCTAAAAGAATTTACCCTTTCTTTCCCTCCATTTCTCTCTCTACATCCATCTGTCCAACTGAATTAAAGTACAGAATAATGCACATAAGATGAGTGAATTAGCAAATGAAAAGCATAACGGTGCATTTAATATGTTGCATAAAATGTCAAAGTAGTTATCTGGGTTTTCTATTACTGCCACAACAAATTACTACAAACTTAAAATAAAACAAACTTATTATCTCATGTTTCTACATATCAGGAATCCAGTAGCCTCTGCTGGGTTATCAGCACTAGGTATCAGAAGGCCAGAATCAACATGTTATTTTCTGGAAGCTCTAGGAGAGAACCTGTTTCCTTCTTTTCCAAGGTGTTGTTTAATTCAATGCCATATTGTTGTAGAACTGAACTTAGGGCTCCTTGTTGGCTGTCGGCAGTCATTCTCAAATTCAAAAGGTCTCCTAGTTACCTGACTTGATTGGTCTTTTCTTTCATCTGGAAAGCCAAGGTCAATACTTCTCAGACTTCAAATCTCTTGTAACTCCCCTGCTGCCCCATCTGCCTTGCTGGTTCCCATTTGTGCCATAATCTCTCAAGCTCACTCCTTTGCATTTCTCTTCTGCATTTTATGGTTCATGTGATTACACTGGACCCATCTGGATTATCTAGGGCAGTATTTCTATTTTAAGGTCAATTGTTTAGCAACCTTAATTCTGTCTGTAAATCTCCTCACAACCCTACCTATAAAAAGAGTGTTTGTTTGATTGAATAACCTTAGAAAGGGAACATCTTCAGAATTTTGTTGACTACACTGGGCTCTTCTAGTTTCACCAAAACCAGTGATTAATGAGCACAGTTGAATAGAATATTATATTGCATATCCAAATCATAAATTCAAAAAGGTATAATGAGTTTAATTATGGAATTCACATATTGTCTGTGCATTTTTGACATTTCCTAAAATGATTATATTTTGAGATAATACAAAAACAATGTGAATGTTTGATTACAATTTGCCGGAGACCAAGTTCTCTGTTGGTGTTTGAAGATTTTAATCATTGTAATAAATATGTTATTACTCTTCTCTAGCAGGAACTAGGTCAGATACTACAGAAGCCTCAGGCTTTCCTTCAATTCTAAATGTTGCAGTGTATTAATTAGCTCAAATTTTTACAGTGGAAAAGGACAGCAATTATAAATGAACATATGTATATCCCCAGCTTTCTACCACTCCTTTCCCCTACAATATCAGTAATGTGCTGTCATACAGGTGAGACAGTACCTGGTTTTTTCTTGCCTGGTTTCCATGGTACATGTTCAGACTCAGCAATGCAGTTCACTTCCAAGTGTAGGGTTTCCAAGGTAACCAGATGGCAAACAAAACCAAAAGTCTTCCCCAACATCAACACGTTCAGTTTTTCTAAGAGATGAACATCTTGGTTTTAGAATTTTTAAGGAAAAGGCGGAAAGTAAGATAAAGCTTCTACCACCAATATACATTATACTGTTTCAGAGATAAATGCTTAATTTAAAAGTTAATTGTTTAACATCTCTAAATATCCACAAGGCTAATGAAATAAAAGCATTTATATTAATTTTATTAGCTTTGACTCTTTTTATTGGATATAATGAAATTTTGAAAGACATGAAGAAAAACCAATACTTACTCAGGATTCCATGTATAAAATGAGGAAGGAACATAGCAAATAATCATCCTTTAATGAGAAAACTTTTGTACGTAATTTAATTTCAAATACTTTGAAATGTATCAAATATATTTCACATGTAACATGTATAATTCTGAAACTATTTAGTCATTAAGATTGGTTAATATATCTCTAATGTTTTCCAAAAAGTTAAAAAAAAAAAACAACAAAAAACCTACTACTGCATTAGGAAGGCACCATCATATTAATATTTACTTTTTCAACTTCACAAATAACCTATGCTTACACAAGACTAGCAAATTATATTTTTAATATCTTATGGTGATGATTACTTTAAAAAATAAAATATTTGGAAGTAAATTTTGTTAATAGAAAATCATTACATGCAGTAATAGTAAAAATAATAAAAGAAAACATAATGTCTCCCCCTTCATCTCTACCCTCGCAGAGTAGCTTTGTTGAAAAAGGCAGAGTCTATTCCTCCAACCTCTCAATATGGATTGTTCATATGATTTGCTTTGGTCAATGAGACATTAACAAAACTGACAAAAGCAAAGACAGGAATATCTTTATCACTGAGGCTTACTGTGAATCCCTCAGACCATGAATATAAGTGTGAGCTAACCTACTGGAGGATGAAAGGCCGTGTGTAAGAGTTTCAACAGTCTCAGCAGCTGACCACAAATTCATGAGTAAACTGTAATTAGTTAAGCCTTTTCCATACCAGATTGACCTCTAAATTCAATCCAGCCCAAATTTATGATGTGCAGAGCCATATAAATAGTTGTTTAATTAAGCCACTGTAAAGTTTGGGTGTTTTGTTACCTAGCAAAAGCTAACCAAAACACCATATTTTCTACATTTCAAAATATAATTTTTGCTAAAGATTTAATGTAGCATCATGCATCCCACCAAAGGAAAGAAAATCGCTATCTTTCAATATTTTTGGAAGGGGGAAATGCCTGGATGGCTCACAGTTGAGCGTCTGCCTTTTGCTCAGATCGTGATACCAGAGTCCCAGGATTGAATCCCGCATAAGGCTTTCAGGGAAGAGCCTGCTTCTTCCTCTGTCTATGTCTATGTCTCTGCCTCTCTGTCTCTCATGAATAAATAAATAAAATCTTAAAAAAATATTTTTGGAAGAGGAAGATCTCTTAGTTCTGGATTTAGAAACTAACATGAAAAGATTTCAGTGTAAAAGTATGTTTAAAAATATATATGCCAAATTCTAATTAAGAGCTGTTTTAGGTCATCTTGACTTGTGAGATTATTAACCATTTACAAATTTCATGGCGCAAACTTGCCACTGTTATAGGAATTACGAAAAATTGACAAAGTATTTTACCAGGGTGACATAAATTTTTGGAAGTACTATAATTTACTATATAAAATTAAAACTTTTCTGTGAGGTTAAAATATTTGGGGATAAGAATTGTAAACTTAACAATAAAATGTATTAATTGTTATCACAGGATTGGCATTTAATCGTATGATTTAATCTCATTAGCCAACCCTAACAAAAGAAACTCCGTATCACCCATATACCAAGACTAAGAAGAAAGATACCTTGCAGATTCAAAGGAAATATATTTTATTTTTTAAAAATATTTTATTTATTTTTTTGAGCGAGAGAAAGAGAGCAAGAGAGCACAAGCAGGGGGAGTAGCAGAGGGAGAGAGAGAAACAGACTCCTCGCTGAGCAGGGAGCCCAACATGGGGCTTGATCCCAGGACTCTGAGATCATGACCTGAGCAGAAGGCAGATGTTTAACCACCTGAGCCACCCAGGCACTTCAAGATATACATTTTAAATACTCTTATGTAATTATTTTTTATAGTGCTTGAATACCAGTATTCCCAAATTATATTACTGCATAAAAACTAGATAGTGTATTTCATGTCTATGATTAATTTAACTATAATCTGGTATCCCCCACAATTTTTCAACTCCTGGATAGTAGTATTTAATAACTTTTAAAATGTTTTTCACTTACATAGATCTCTATGAAACATTTGGTATTACTGATACCTCCCATCTTGAATTCCATTGAATTCTTTCTTTTCCTTTATTATATATGTCCTTGGTTATACTTTGTTTTTTTATTAGCCTATCTTCTCTCTTCCAAATTAAGCGATGAATTTTTTAGACATGGAGGAACTGCCTTATTGCTACATCTCCATTTTTATCTTGTTCATTTAATAGAAAAACTTGAGTTTTAGCAGTACACATAGTCAGTCTCTGACCTAAAGATTATATTTTTAATAGTATGAGTGAAGTACAGTGATATATCTAAGTCCTTATCAAAAGAATATGAATAGAGGTAATTTACATATTTCATAACTTTCTTTAAAGGATATTACCATTCACTTAGTGTTTTTTTGACTTAGAAAAGGCAGAATGAAGAAATTTTTAAGTCATTATTTTACCATGTTGACAAATGTAATAATATAGAAGGAAAGGATATTGCAGATGATTTTGTGAGTATAGATACTCTCATTCACATGTCTACACTATAATGAGAGAGTAAAGTCATTTCTATTTAGTTTAGCACTACTATTTTGGTTTATCCTTTCTTCAGAACCATAGCTTGCACCTTATATAACAGACAGTTATTTTTTTTTTTTCAGACAGTTATTTCTAACAGTGGAATAGCTTCCAAAAAATAATGCAAGTGGATATTTGAAAAGCTGGTGATTTCTGATGTCACGCCAAAACACTTAAAATTGTTACTTGGTGTGTTTTAGAAGGTGGACCACTGATCCTATAGTTCTTAAGAAAATGAATAGAAAAATTAGAATGTTAGTTTACGTTAGCTGTGACTTACTTATCATCACTGTGACAAGAAAAAACAGGCAATATTAAAAAGAATGCAAGCCTTAAGACATATCATTCTCCAATGGTAAACCTTATTCATGGAGGCCTCTAGTTTGATTGCTTAACACACCAGTGGTTTGGAATCTCTCAGGCTATGAAGAAATCCAGTTTTTGTACCACATATCAGAGTAAAGAGTGCTTCTACTCCTTATCAGTCCAGTTTTTGTACCAAATATCAGAGTAAAGAGTGCTTCTACTCCTTATCAATCACCTCCCATGAAGAAGTCTTGGTTTGATGAGGAAAACTAGCACAGTGGCAAAAATACTACCTGATGTTCAGAACCAAGAATAGTTGAGTCTCCTTTCTCTCTAATTACACGCATTTAATCAATAAAGTCTGCCAATTCCACCTTCAAACTACTCATTATGTGACCAGTTTTCATCAGTTTCATGGGTTTTGGCAGCAGATTACATAAAGCCAGAAATAGAGTTAATGAACAAAGAAAGCAAGTCAATCAAAAAATCTGTAAACAAATCACAGAAAAAATAATAATTATTATTTATAGCAGACATGTGAAAAGAACAGAAAAACAAAAAAAAAATACCTTGAATTGCTCGTTTCTATGTTAGACTGTCAGCATTCACTGATACAAATTATTATCTAAGAAAACCAATAAAAGAACATTAAACTAATGAGATAATAGAGGATAAAACACACAAAAAGCAACTAATTTTTAGACCAAAAGTACTAAAAAAAAGGAGAGACTAAGGGATATAAAAGGTGAGTTAAATAGAAAATTAAAAAAGAAGAAAATGAACATAAAAATAACAAAAAAAGGTTGATAGATTTTAAAAATATATATTCAGTGACATGAGACATGTGACAATGAAGAAATGGCAAGATAAAAATAATCAATAATAATAATAATAATAATAATATATACATAATGCCAACCAGAGCCAAATTAAAACTGAATTAGTATAGTAACAAAGACAGATTGCCTTTCTGATAAGAAACACCTGGGAATTTAAAACTTCTATTTTATAATGACATATATTCTAAATATATATGTACTTTATAGTAGATCTTCAAAGTAAAAAGCAAAGTTTATCCAAAGAACTCAGAGCAGAAATATACCACTCCTTAATAACATTAACAAGTTTTTAGCAGATCTCTCTGGATATTTGATAAAGTGAATCATCTAATAACAAAATAATACAAATTATTTTCAAATACACATGGAGTATTTACTAATACTGGCCCAAGGCTGGTCTATAGAACAAGACAGTTATCAAATATATCAAATATATATATGAATATAATTTCGAGATATTCAGTATATAGAGAGAAAGTGAGATCTCATTGGCAACACAAGTAATCAATGATAATAAAAGTAAAAGTCACAAAAATGATAATATCTTTCCACTTGGAAATTAGCAACATCATAGGGAACCAAGGGCCAAGCGTATATCATTTGAAAATACCAAATTTTTATTTAAAATATCAATGGAAACATTTTGAACTGAAGAGTTAAATTATGGGTATAACATACCCATAATTGTGGGATGCAGCTACAGCACAACAAAGAGAGAACTTTAGTTTTAAATGAAGAAATTAGAAGAGCTGAAAATCAAAGATCTGCGTTTTTATATGATGGAAAAATTAAAAAGAGAGAGAGAGAGAAAAGTGGAAGGAAGAGAATAAGAAAAATAAAATTAATGGCTAGAAATTAAACATGCAGTAGATGAATTCAATTAATAGAAATTGCAAAATAGAAAAAATGATCAAAACTAGATGTTAGTTCTCTAAAAGATAAACTTATAAAACCTTAACAAGAGCAATCAAGGCAAAATACAAATTGCCAATATCAGTAATAAAAAAAATAGAAAGCATCAAGGTATCAATTACATGAGGAAGCATAAATAATATTCAGAAAAGAAAGAAATGATGCACAAGGGTTTGCTATCAATATTAAGAATATTACAGAGGGCTCAATGAAAAATTTGTGAGGGAGTAGAAAAATGAGAGTCTAATCAATACAAGTGTACAGATGAGAGAAATTATTTATGATCAGAAAACCCTCCATTTAGGAAAAGGATGGATAATTACATCATAGTATGTTGAGTGCTTTTTTGGGAGGATGAAAATGATGCCCTAGGGAGTACAGAAAATGGTATCTAAGACCACTTTAATGTTCTTTATGCTATGAGACAAACTTTCTCCCTCTTAAACTCTTGTCATATTATTTTGAATCTCTCATGGTCCTACCAGTCATTCATTTATACATTTTTTATCCATAGGAACATTCCTGATTTCTCTTTTGCTATTTCACTCCCAGCATCTAGCACAAAAGAAAATATTATTAAATATTTATTACTGAATGACTACATATCATCTGGGAAGTGTGATAATGATTAACCTTTATTCCAATACTGTAACTAGCTTAGTGATCAGCAAAATGATTATAAGCAAACCATATTTGTTAAGTGAATAAATGAGTAAATTAATTATTTAGAATATTAATTCTTCCATATGGTAAATGAGTCATATTTCCAAAGACTGATTTAGTTAAATGAATTTTGAAAAATACAAAGAATTTGATATTTAAATATTAAAAAAGTTCATGTTAATTTATTTGTTAGTCTTTTGAGAGATTACACAATTCATTTGAAGACTGTATGGAAGCATGCAGTGTATATTCCACTTTAATTTGGATATTGAGCTCTGTGAACTTATGATTGTGAAATCATTATATAACTGCTGATATTTCAGAATCTTGAATACAATTACTTCAAGGATAGTAAATATCAATCACTCAGATTTCCAAAATGCAGGCAATATAGATTCACAAGTAATTTACAACACATTTTGAAAAAAAATTAAAACATATTTCAACTTTGAAAAATGAAGTTGAGTGTTGAATATAATTTCTTTTTTTCAATTTCCCTTTTATGGTGAGCAAATACATATGCCTTTACAGTTGCTTGACATCCCCTTATCATATCTATAAAGAAAATTAATGCATATCTATTAAGAAAATAGAAAGTGCAGAAATACAGAAGTAAAAGACTAAGTTCATCTATATTTTTTTTATCAAGTAGGAAAACTGAAATCTGGGTTAGATTTTGTTTTACATCATTCCATTCATTTTCTGTGTAAGTGAGCATAAACACACACACAAGCACTCATGTTACATATATTGCTTTTTTCTAACATATTCTTTGTGTGCTTCTGCAGCGGATTTTGTTAAAATTAATCTCAGGAAACTGTAATTACAGGGTTCAGGAAGTATAAGACATAGTTTGATATATTCCCTATACAAAGTAAAATATTTGTACAAATTATGTTACTATTAATAGTCGTACCTGCTTAATGTTGAAGGGTAAAGAAAATTTGTGATATGCTGACCCTGTGTTTGTGCATTTTTGTTGGCTATTGATAAGAACAAGTTAGTCATTTTGCATTACATATTTAACTCTCCTGAAGGAATGGGGCTATTGATATTCTTCTGAAGGTGTTTCAGGAAAGAGCTAATGCTAGCTTGAGTCCTCTGAGATGCAGCTTCCAAAACAAAATTATATGGATTAAAGAATTAGTGAGGAGGTACCTGTGAGAGAAAAAGGAGAAGAACCCAGAAGAAATAGGAAAGGTTGTTAGGAAGAAATGTGGAACTAACTCTGAGAAAGGGAGACTTAGGGTGAGGGGGGCTGGCCTTTAATCATTTTCTTATGATTAGGTATCACTGAATAGACTTAATTGTGCTGGATTGGAATCTAGAGCTGGAGAATTGTATTCTTGTCCTAGCTTGGGTATTACATTTTTAGGGTCTTGGACAGTGACTCCATTTCTAAGAGATTCATTTATCTCATCTTTCATATGTAAATAATGCACCGTATCAACAATACTCATTTCAAAGAAATGGGTAAACTGGTAAGCATTTGGCAAAAAATGACATGGTACATATGGAAATGCACAGTATTATTTTACAGTGTTTACCATGTTTAGTTGTAATAATCATTTGAAGAGTAACTATGACAAAAGAATAGCTAGTTCCTGCTAACTAAATTCTCTGAACTTCCTAAGGTTATAAGAATATTACACATTGAGAAATCTGAAGTCAGAGATGTCTTTAATCAAAATTTTCAGGAATGGAAGAGACTAGAAAACAGAGTCATGATAGGTGAATGGTGGACCAAGAGTAAGGAAGTAGAACTGGTTCATTTCTAACACTGTTTGGATGAGTACAAAACTGCATAGAAAGGAAGAATAAAAGATAGATCATCCCTGTGTAGTCAAATGTCTGTATTAACATTCTGACTGAAACTGAAATTCTAGGATCTCTATTTTAAAAATACAGCTTTAGTATTTGTTGTTCAAAATACAAAATTGTCTCCTGCTTTGAGGAAGAAAAGAGAAAAAAATACCAGAGTTATGCTGACATTTTTTCTCATATGTTTAAACACAGTCTAATAATGGCAAAAAAAAAAAGAAAAAAAGAAAAGACAGGCTAGTCTTGTTGATTACTCACAGATCGTAAATTTATCATCTCTAATCATTTGAGTCTAAATTTTTAAAGTAAACTTGTTCCAATGATTGTTCTTTGAATTATAAATCAAGTTCATGTTGCTCTTAAGTGCAAGTCATTGTTTAATGAGATTTATAGGGTGATAGTAATGATGGCATTTAGTAGCATAAAAGATCACTTTTTACACTATTAAAAAAAGCCATTTATTGGCTCTTCCAAATGGAGAAAGTCATTTGATTCTGCATTTGTGGCATGCATTTATGTTTTTACTTGACAGCATATTTAATTCAAAGCTTTTGAATGATTGTTGAATGGCTAGCTATAATTGAACAAAATATCTGGGCATTTCAAGCTTAACCATTTCTTCTCCTTTCTCGTAAAATTTTCTCCATTAGTGACTGAATATCCCACTAGAAACGCAGTTACATTTATTGTTCATTAGGTACAATCTCTTGCTGTCTCTTTACCTGGTTCTTTCACACCTGACAAATTGCAGTAACACATAAGTGAATAATATAATGCTTATATTGTGTAGTTGGATCATTACTTATGCTATGCAATATTCCAAAAAATTTGTGAGTTTTAAAATTTGTTTGTGTGAAAAGCGGGAGAGGAAGGAAAATAGAGTTCAGGGAGATACCTGGGGTTTTATTTTGGTTTGGTCTCTGGTAATCTGGGGCCAAAGTGGCATGTGATGTACAACCACATTCAGAGACTATATTATCAAATTTTAAATTTAGTAAAAAATGTATCTAGTGAGAAAAGTACTTTCATTGTTGCCAATAAAAAATGGGAGTGATTCAGAACTGTTTCAGGTAATATTGATGGTTTAATTATTTATTTTCTAAGCTCTTTCCATTATAAAAAATAAAAGTGCAAAATGAACTAGCTTAATTATTAAAGGAGAATCTATTGCCTCATATTAATTAACACCAAGGTCGATGCTATCTCTGGCCTTATGAACCACTGAAATCATGGGTTAGAATATAGACAGGGATCTTCCAAATAGGTTCTCCATTTCACTTGTATTTGATATTGTTTTTTAGTGATGGTTAGAAATATGCCAATGAACGTAGTTACCACCTATTTTTGGCTTACTTCTCAACAGTTCCATGACCAGAAATTAAAACAGAAACAATCCAGCTTCTCATTTCATTTACAGACTAGATATTACCAAGGGAGATCTTCATTTATCATATGTCCATGGACCACTCATATGTGTAGAGGACTGAGATATTGTGATGGATGATGCTCAGGATGAATAACGTGAACAATCCATTGACCAATGGGACAGAAGAGTCTTTTATCATACAGTCATGTAGAAGGAGACCATAGCTATGTCAATTAAAGATAATGTCACCAGGAAGCAACACTAAATTGTGTCTACTGAAATCTCACATCAAATAACTTCCTTGAATTTATTATGTGTTAAGACACATGAAAAATAAAACAACAAAAAAGTTCTAAAAATTAAATAAACACAGATTCTTCAATTGAAAAGTTATTAAATACACAAACTAAAGATTTCAAATAGTATAAGAAGATTATTCAGAAAAGTAAAGACTCTGCCCACATAAAACATCCAATTGTCTCCTAAAGGGCTTTGATTGTTCTTTTGTAATCTTCCAGAAATTATTCCCTTAATAATATGCCTTGGAGAAATTTACATATTAGCCTAAACATACTAACAGTATTATTATTGTTGTTATCATCACTATTGTTAATGTTTACAGCTGCAATTATTTATTTTATAATTATATATTGTTATTTTTTATTTTCATTATTAGTTCTCTGTGATGCCTGTAGTATAGCAGGGTACTGCTTAAAATCCATGGCTGATATGAAGCATAATTAAAATCTGAATTAGAGGAAATGTAGTAAAACTCAGATTTGTAGTTAAAATTAAAGATTTGACAACAGAATCTTATGGCATGCAAAAATACAATAATATGTAAAAAAATCTATTTCCAGGCAGTATGTGCCTAAGACCATCGCCATTAGAATCAGCCATACTTACATTTGTATTATATCATCTTCTGAGTTACATATACTCTGTCATATTATGTAAACAATTTGAAACTCTATTTACACTCTATATACACTATTGCACTAATATATTTTACACATTAGTGCATAATACTTATGGGACTGTGTGAGACTAAAAAGAAATAATATTTGGAAAATACCCAATATCATCTTGCATTAGTAAATGATCAACTGACATGTGTTTCAGTGTTATTAATAACTTTGTTTAAATTTTTGTAAATTCATAGAGCAGGATCACACCAAGATTTCATTAAACATAAAAATTTTCAATATCATAACTTTTGAACCTTAAATATGTTCTTTTTACCATTACCAAGACTATCATAAGAGCAAGAATTGTTACTTCAAAGTAAATTGCTGGGATCCCTGGGTGGCGCAGCGGTTTGGCACCTGCCTTTGGCCCAGGGCACGATCCTGGAGACCCGGGATCAAATCCCACGTCGGGCTCCCGGTGCATGGAGCCTGCTTCTCCCTCTGCCTGTGTCTCTGCCTCTCTCTCTCTCTCTCTCTGTGATTATAATAAATAAATAAAAATTTTAAAAAATGTTTAAAAAAAAACAAAAACAAAGTAAATTGCTGTTCATTGTACTGTCTAGTTTAATCTATAGACAGTATATTTTTAGTCGTACACAAAATAATAAGATAATTTAGGATTGATGCCACCTTAGCTTCAGTGAAATACATCTGATGCTACATAGGCATTGCAGATGTCATAGCAAAGACACAGAATTGCACCAGAGAGGTAGTATGTATTCATATAA
Source organism: Vulpes vulpes (assembly GCF_048418805.1). Classification (NCBI taxonomy): domain Eukaryota; kingdom Metazoa; phylum Chordata; class Mammalia; order Carnivora; family Canidae; genus Vulpes; species Vulpes vulpes. Next base: position 129,341,960 of record NC_132793.1, read on the forward strand.
TCCAAGTGTCCTGAAAGATGAAATGGGATTTGGGTCATTTTGATGGTCCCTGATGCTCTTTGTGTCCACTTGGAAGCTGAAGTGATCCAAATCGAAGGTTAGATCCCTGGAATGGTTAACCTGATATGGCAGGCCTCAGAAGTCATTTAGAAGACCTATTTCCAACATCAAAAACACTGCAGATGAGAGATCAAGGGTGGTTTCTAGATAGGAAAGCCTTTTGATTTTTTATTTGTTTTATTCTCAAATTGGAAAATTATATATGGATAAAGTACCATGTGAACAATGACAGGCTATCATATGATCCTCTTGAAAAAAAATCACTGTAGCCTTTACTAAAAGAGGAGAAAACTCACTAAAATTATAGTTAATATAGTTACACTGAAGTTACATCCGTGTACATGACAACTTCTATTCAGGTACATCAAAACTGTTTTGGAATTCTAATGACCATTTTGACATTTTCCCAGTTTGTAGGCTAAAATAATATTTTCCAAACAAATTGGTTAACTCACTCATATTCTATGATTTCAATAGAGTATATGAGCAATTAGCTACAGATTGATTTTGAAAATTATCTTTAACTATTATCAATTATTCTTATGTTGAATTTATGTTTTTTTTAATAAATGACTATCTTCAATCATCCCCATTATCAACTACCCTGAGATTTTCACATCAAACTGGCACAACCATCCTTTAGATCCTCACTAATTCTGAATTTACGTATTATACTTTTCATGTCACTTTTTGAGTTTATTCATGTAACCAACATATAAAGTGCAAAAACCCTAAATACATACCTCAACACATTTTTCCAAAGTAAAAAAAACAGTGTAATTATCACCCATATTAAGAAATAGAACTTGAGATGCTCTGTAGAAACCCCTGATACTCCATCCCAGTAGCTACTCCTCAAAAAAAGTGATTACTTAAAAAATTAACTAAAGGTAAGTCTATATTTAGATTAAAATGAGAGAAAATAACTTGCATAGGTTTCAAGTACTGTATTATATCATGTAAGTATATTCTTAAAGAATTATTTATGTTAGAGAGAGAGGGCACAAGCATAGGGCAGAGGGACAGACAATCTCAAGCAGACTCCATGCTGAGTATGGAGTGCAACCCAGGTTCCATATCATGACCCTGAAATTATAACCTGAGCCAAGGGTCCAGCGTTCAACTGACTGCACCATCCAGGTGTTCCTGGAAGTATATTCTTAAAACTATGATAATTCATTGCTTTGGTAGCAAAATGTATTAAAAATAAATTCATTTAATATATGAATGTTTTGAAGCTTGACTAGGAAGGTTGTTCTTTTGAATATCATAAGTGCTTTTCTATAGGGTGTTTTTCCCCCTACATTGGATCCCCATATCTTTAGGAAATTTAGAAAACATGCATTTGCATTTAATCAATGCAAAATTGATTAAATTTCTTTTTTTTTTCCTCAGGTACTATTTATTTATTTATTTTTTAATTAATTTTTATTGGTGTTCAATTTACCAACATACAGAAAAACACCCAGTGCTCATCCTGTCAAGTGTCCACCTCAGTGCCCGTCACCCATTCCCCTCCAACACCCGCCCTCCTCCCCCCTTCCACCACCCCTAGTTCGTTTCCCCGAGTTAGGAGTCTTTATGTTCTGTCTCCCTTCCTGATATTTCCCAACATTTCTTCTCCCTTCCTTTATATTCCCTTTCACTATTATTTATATTCCCCAAATGAATGAGAACGTACACTGCTTGTCCTTCTCCGATTGACTTATTTCACTCAGCATAATACCCTCCAGTTCCATCCACGTTGAAGCAAATGGTGGGTATTTGTCGTTTCTAATCGCTGAGCCTCGGTGTCCATCGAAAGATGAATGGATAAAGAAGATGTGGTTTATGTATACAAATTGATTAAATTTCAATTCATTACACATTTTATAAGCCCATGCTTTATGTCAGAGCCTGATGCAGGGCTTCATCTCACAACCTTGAGATCAAGACCTGAACCAAAACCAAGAATCAGTTGCTTAATTGACTGTGCCACCCAAGTGCCACTACTTAATTTTTCCTGTAGTGTATTTTCCTTTATATTTTAGATATATGCCATAAAAAAGATCTTTTCAACTGGTTGCACGGCTTCAGAGTCACTATTCAATCATTTTTATATAATATGATTTACATTTTTACACTGAGATTGAGTTCTGATACTATACAACTGAAGGTGGGAGATAGACAATGAGAGTGGTGGGGTCCCTAACAAACTCAGTGTTATGACCTTTTTGGAGGACTTACAGGGTAGCAATGTTCCCCAATTGAATCCTCCCATCACATGCACACCTCCTACACAATCAAATCCTCCAGAACCATTTTCACTCAATTAAGACTGAGGCAGAGAATGAATCCATGTTAAATGATCTAGTTATAACAATTTCATGATTAAGATAAATGCACTCATACAAACTCTGTGTTTTCTCTCTCATTCTGGTTCATTATAGACTAAGTTGATGATTATAACAGAATGGAAATAGGCCCATTAAGGCAATAACCCACAAGTACATTAAATAGGACACAATTTCATTTGCTCTTACTGAACTGAAAATTAGTACAAAAAGTCAGAACTTTCTAAAATAGGTCCCTCAATATATTAGGAGAAATGATTATTTTCTGGCTCTTTAAAAACATACACAAAAAACAAATTATTAAAATGAACATAATTAGGAGAACATTTATTCATGGTAAAAGGTTATTGACTTTTTCCTGTGTTTTGTTACTTCTCTCTCTCTCTCTCTCTCTCTCTCTCTCTCTCTCTTGCTAGTTTTTCACATTATCTCACCCATGACTTAGATGTAGATTCAATAAATGCATGTCTGATGCCAGAGGCACAGAAGGTGCATGTGTTGACACATCTTGGGGTGGGGAAGATTCTATGTCAGAGAAATGAAAAGTCTTTATTGAATCTAATCAAAAAGAATGTTTTCTCCCTCTTAATTGTGAAATGAAATGAATTTCAGTTCTGATATCTGATAAATTGTTTCCAACATAAACCTTGGAAAATTAACTAATACAAAACACTTTCATCTAAATAAATATTATGTAAAAAAATCTATTGACAGAAATATCCAAAAGCTTGTTATGTTATAGTCGAGATATTTTGTTCAGGAGAATTGACATCTGACAATTAAGAGTTTAAATTTAGAAGAAAACTTGATTGTGTAGCAGCAGTGCAGTTTAAATAGAAGGATTTACAACCACTGAAAGGAAGCTAAATTAGGAGATAGATCAATTCAATAAAACAAATAAGGATTAAGATTAGTGTTAAATTCTTGGTGATGAATGATGAGAATCTAAATTATAGCAGTTTTGTGGACATGTAGAAGTGAGAGGTGGATGGAAAATAGCTCATAAATATTTAAGAAAAATATCAAAATGTTGGCGCACGTGAGTGACTCAGTGGTTGAGCATCTGTCTTTGGCTCAGGGCGTGATCCTGTGGTTCTGGGATCCAGTCCCTCATTGGGCTCCCTATGGGGATCCTGCTTTTCCCTGCCTATGTCTCTGCCTCTGTGTGTGTGTGTCTCTCTCATGAAAAAATAAATCAAATCTTTAGAAAAAAATCAAAATGTTATGCAAGTTTCAGTGGCAATTAGAAGGGTTGATGAGAAGGAAGAATAAAACTTACTATGGAAAAAACAAGTGGAATTTCAAATAAAATGTTAGAAAAGCCTAAATATCAGAAGATAATTTTATATAGAAATAAAACTTGCAAAGAACTAATTTATAATTAATCACTGGCATCAAAAACAAAATACTATGGCTATAGGAAAATGTCCGAGTGACATATAAGTAAGGGCAAAGTTGAGTAACACCCACATTTTTCTCTGGGAAAGGAGAGGAAACTTGAAGTGGACACTGAGAATAATTCTGTTATTAGGTAGAGAAAAAACTAGCAGAATATGGGGGCATGGAAGCTGATGGAGACAAGATTCAAGAAGAGTGGATACCAATGACAGATATTACAAAAAAGGTCAGGTGTGATTAGAACTGAAAAGGGAACATAGATTTGGCCATCAGATAATTATTAATGATCTTGACGAGAGCATGCACAAAAAAAAAGAGCTTAAAAAGCTTGATTATGAGTCAAAATGAAGAAAACACACGCCGTACTAGGGCAGATCACACAAAAAGCAGTAGAGAGACTTTATTTTTTCAAGAAAGCGTAACGGTATTGACAACTGGAGAGTTAAGAATATGTCATTAGAACCTGAGCCAGAGGAGATCATAAACTCTGATCATAGAGATTTCAGAACAAGTGGTTCCCTCAGAGAAGAGTCAAGTCCCTGATAAGGTAAGAAAGTGGAAGAAGGGATTTGTAAGAGATCATTTATACTGCACCTGAAACATTTATGAGACTCACTAGAGACACATGAATGAATGATGCCATTCATAGAAATATAATGTACTTTTCCGACAAAGAGGGGAGAAATGGAGAATACATACGGCCTTCAGATTCATATCATCGTAAGTACTGGTGAGCCATTCTTCTAATGTCATGAAGGACTTTCTCCCCTTGGTATTGGAAGAGGGTCTTAAGGGCACTGTCTCAGTGAAGTGCAGCTGGGGACACAGGTATAGATCATGCTCTCACTTTCCTCTCCCTCCTTAACCAGAGAGCTTCATATGTTAATGCTTTCTCTAGAGAATTTTTTTTAAAGGAAAAAGGACAATTTAATAAAAATAACCTCATAAGCCACTTTAAAACTGGTACTTTATTCTTACCGTGAACCTCTTAGGGGTTGAATTTGGATTGATGATTTTTGTTTCTGCTAGATGTCTCCATTGGCCATGCTTCAATGAAATGGTGACTATTTTGTGTATATAAATTATATATATATAATATATATATTTTGTTATATATATATAAATTACATACATAAAATAAATAAAACTATAACATGTGTGTAAATTAACCAAACACATAGATATGCATACATACAAACTCCTGATTTTATCTAAATGAGAAGAATTTAAAATCTTTTATAATAATTGCTAATATCTGTAATATCATTTTCAGTTGGCACAAAGATATTATGTTTAATTTCTCAGTCGAACCTTACATTAGCATATCAAATTATGTAATATCAATGACAGTATCACTCACATTTAGCAGATAAGGAAACTCAGGCTCGTAGAAATTAAATTAACTTGTCTAAGTGAAGAGAGCTATTAACAGAATGAATTTAGGACTAAAATTAGGCATGACATGGAAAATCCCACGTGTTTCTGCCCTGAAGCCTTCCACCTTGGATAACTAGTCTAGGTGGTAACACAAATGTATGTATTGAAAGGAATGTAACTTCAATTCTGATATCCTTTCTTCTTTCTACCCCCTAGGATGTGTTATCCAGGGTTTCTCTTAACCTTATTTTTTCTTTGTATTCTCATCTTTGCTCTAATTTACCCATTTTATTTCCACGGCTAAATCCTGACTCCTGCTCCTGATCAATTCAAACGCAACCAATCCACAGTGTCCTCTGTTCTACATCTAAACCTCTTTCAATTCTGGCGGCTCTAACCACATATTTCTTTAGTCAGGCTTTTGAGTGCTTTCCCAATGCTCCCTGGATCAAATAGTAGCATCTAAGTATGGCCTTCAAAGCTGTTCACCTTCTGCTCCAGTCCTAGGCAGCCTCTCCACCTCCACTCAGACACAAACCATATCTTCAAGCTTACCTTTTTGTGTTCTAAATCTTTTTGTTTGTTCTAAATCTTTCCTCTTCATGTCTAAGTTTTGATCTTAACTCTTCATGTTTATGAAACGACTTCACGACTCAATGTCAAAATAGATACCGTTTTTTTCCCTCTTGATATCACCAGGTAACAGCTGCTTCAAGCATATTTCACTTATTACTCGCATAATTCTCAGGTGTTACCAATTCAATATCAGTCCCTTCTTTTTCAATTTTTTATTCGTTCTTGAATTAAATGCACATGTCAATGCCTACTATGTGTTATTCGTGCTTCTTGCCACCCTCGTTTTAAGCTTCCCAACGGTAGATGTGACGCATGCTGTGAACAAGTATATATATTGCAGGTAGTAAAGAATATTTGCCACTAGAGCACAGTCACAGACATAAGAAACGTGGTATTTATAACAAAATAAGAAACAAAGAATAGAAGTACAAGAGTTTCAAATTACACTGTGTGAGCTGGTAGGAAAACATTAAATACCTTGGGAATTACAAAGAAAGAGGAAAATTATTTTGAGCATTTAAGTACATAGAAATTATCTATTGTTCGCCTCTAGGTAAGAATATGTGTGGAGTATTGTTATTAGTAGCAAAATCGTTTGGAAGTTTATATAATGACAATATATCACAGTCTCTCCTATGGAACTCACAATACAGAAACACTCTGTTTAGTATTTTATTTTATAGAGAGTACTTTGTTTTCTAGGTATATGTACTCAGATAACTAATCACACAGCTGAAAATCCAAGTAAAATATTTGTTGAATAACTCGAAGGGCAGAAAATGGAAATAAAGAGAAAATTTTCCAGGTTACGTGTTTACACATGTATCTAAGAACTAACAGTGGTATCCTGATGTTTAAACGCCTTTTTCTTTCAAGGACTTTTTAAATTATTTGAATTCTAACCATCTGTGAAGTGTATAAGAACATTCTAGTCATTCTATAGTTCGGTCACTCCCAGAGGTCTTGCAGACAAAATTAGTATGAAAACAGAAACATCATTGTCAGGAGAAGATCAAAGAAAATATTTTTTAAATGTCAAGAAACTCCTTTATAAATTAAACATTTATCTCAGGGTACACAAAACTTGTCCATTTATATTTTCACTTGCCACACATTGTATCTTCATATGGTACATCTTTAATATTTTTTTATAAAAGTAAACTGGAATTCATTGGTTCTCTATAATCAAACACTCTCACTTTAGTGAGAAGGAGAGTTCCCAGAGGCAAACTCGCTCATCTAAGTTTTTTATTGGAATCAGGGTGGTGGTGGTGGCAGCGTGGGGCTGAACTGTAGAATGAAACTTAAATGTAAACGTAAATAATGTAACTTAGAAGCTACATTATTTTTCTCACAGTGCAAAATTAAGGCAGAAATAAAACAGTCACAGAATATGTCTGTCTGTTTGAAAAAAGGAATGATCAAAAAAAAAAAAAAGGAATGATCTTAGTTTCTTCCTCCTATTTGAAATCATACATATAAAACTAAAGCATTTAATGTCCATGTTATTAATTATAGGACCTGTCCGGTTTCTGAGGACTTTCATGAGGATGCAATTTGGAAAAGAAACTATGCAAATATTTTACAGTTTAAGAATTTTTATCCTGAAATTATAATTAAAGTTGAATTTTAAAAAGTCAATATACTACTCCCTTCTGCTACATACAGAAACAGCTTTACCGGATCATTAGGTCATTGCTACCGGTTATTGGTTTGTTTATTTTTTAAATTCAGTGGTCAGGGGTGCCTGGGTGGCTCAGTCACTGAGCCCCCATCTTCCATTCAGGATGTGGTCTGGGGTCCTGGGGTCCTGCAGATCTGATCTGAGCCCACATGGGGGCTTTCTGCTCAGTGGGGAGTCTGCTTCTCCCTCTCCCTCTGCCCTTCCCCCTGCTCATGCTCTCTCTCTCTCTCTCTTTTTCTCTCTCTCATGCTCTCTCTCATTCTCTCATTTGTCTGTTGTATGTGTTATATGTTCGAAGCTTCTGGGAATGTGAGGGACAAAGAAGTAGACTTTTGGTGAAATATTAGAATTCACTAATAACCTTGCCTCTTTGACTCAAAAACCATACACAATATGTTAATTAATTGAATTTAAATAAGATGAAAAAAATACTTACGAAAAAGAGAAAATACTTTAACACCTTATGGGGCTGAATGCTTTGATATGTAGATATGGAGACAAGATATGTGTGTGTTAAATGCTGCATTTTAACTTAGGAGAGGAAATAGAGCAAAAAGAATTGAAGTTTCTGGAAAAAGCTGTCTTTTGCTTTAAATATACACAAAAACAAGCCTGAACTAATCACGAGTGGTTACATCAGCCACTGCCATTATCTTGATTAACTATCATTAAAGCTATCACTGAAATGAATGAGCTCCTAGTTAAAAGGAGCACTATTTTCTTTCTGTTAAATGACAAGCAAAAAAAAAAAAATCAATTTGAAATGATATGTTTCCCTATTTCTAAGTGCAAACTAGCACATTTACAAAATATTTTATTGCTAAGCTAATTGTTACTACACTAAACAATGTTTCAAGACAGAATGTTTTCATTATTCCTTGCAATTCTCATTTCCCTTTCTATCTTTCTCTCCTCATACTTCATTTTTTGCTCATTTTGACTCTTCATTGTGTATCATTTATAAATATATCCACCCCATTGGTTTCAAAATGCCTCTCTTTTCTCCATTTGTTTTTCAATTGGAATGCATAACTGAAGCACATCTTTCATATAAGACAAACACTTTGGGTGCTTTTGAAATCTTTATTAAATCTTCCTCTTTTCAAAGAGACCATATAGCCTGACGGTGTATATCTTTTAAATTTCATTAGCCACAGTAATTTGGGGATGCATTGATGCTCCTATTATGCCAAGCATTTATATCTTTTATATCTAGAATTGCTGTTATATTTGTTTTTTCTTGTCTTCAGTTTCCTAAAACCTTTTCAATAGTGAATGATCATTATGGTAACAAGTCTGCTAAATATTAGATGAACAAAGAACACTTAATATCAAACTATTCACTGCATTTTTTTTCCCTCATTGGAGTACCACCTCCCCTCTCACTCATTCTGCAGATTCCCCATCCAAGGACACACAAACTGTTGAGCTAACTATTCAATATATTTTGTGCTAAGGGCTGGTTTCCAGCCAGATGTGTGTATTTTTAATTAATTGTTTTTTTTTACATTTTTGTGTTTTTAAATTAGAGCTTGGATTACCAATCTCTGTTTATAGCGAGATATTCTTTATTTCATTGTTTAAAAAAACACTATTTTATGGATGTATTCCATTATTTGACGTTTTACTGTATCTGATTACACTTATATTCAAATCTTTTTAGATTATTTTATTATCTGAATTTTACGATCATTGACCTGAACTCCTAGGTTTGAATTTATTGAATACCCTTCTTAGTGTTAATTTTCTCCACTTATTTTGGAATTTGTACATCTCTTTCTCTCTCCCTTTCCCCCCTCTCCTCTGTCTGACTCTGTATCTCTCAGTTATTATTTCTGGGTTCTTATAATTTCTAATAGTTTGACATTTCATTCACCTGATACTTTTGGGCCTCTGTCTAGTATTAAATCTTAAAATCATATTTCAAAATGTCTGCCCAATATTTACATTAAGGAATTCAAAAAATATGGGAGCCAAATCTTGGTTCAGGTCTTGTTTGCTGATTTGTAACTATGTTCTCTTGCTTCCTTTCATATATAAGGCTTAGCATCAATGTTCTATAACAGGTTTTTTATTTTTTTAAGATTTAATTTATTTATTCATGAGAGACACACAGAGAGGGAGGCAGAGACACAAGCAGAGGGAGAAGCAGGCTCCATGCAGGGAGCCCAATGTGAGACTCAATCCAGGGTCTCTAGGATCACGTACTGAGCCAAAGGCAGATGCTTAACTGCTGAGCCACCCAGGCATCCCCCCCCCTTTTTTAAATTATTAACTTCCTTATAAAAAGAAGAAGGATAACAAATGAAAATCCTAATAAGTAAACGATGTGGAATACCTTTCCATTCATTACAAATATGAGCTTAACTCTCAATTTCCATCAGTCAATAAGGCATTTCTTTATCCGGGCTCACCACTTTGCTTTATTTTTATTTATTTATTTTTGTTTTGTTTTGTTGGTGGTTATGACTTTTAATTATATTTTTTGTTATAGTTACGTCTCATTGTGTTTTATCTGTCTTTGCTATTTGTTCACAGCCGAGGGAAAGCTTCAGAGCATGAACTTTGGGGCACCTGAGTGGCTCCACTGGTTAAGTATCTGACTTTGGCTCAAGTCATGGTCTCAAGGTCCTGGGATTGAGCCTCATGGGAAGCTCCCTGCTCAGGGGCTATTCTGCTTGTCACTCTCCCTCTCTCTCTCTCCCTGCTCATCCTCTCTCTTTCTCTCAAATAAATAAATAAATAATCCAAAAAACAAACAAAAACCAAAAAACACAAACCAGGAATTTCAACATCATATTGACGGAAAAAAAATAGTATTTCTGACAGTAAGCTATTAGGTTAGGGATAAAGTATTTTAATTAATAGAGACATTATACTTGGGAGATGAGGTAGTAGCATTTTCTCTGTTACACTATGCCTACTAAAGTACAGTTTAGTTTCAAAACTAGTAGGTCAAATTCAGCTTGCTTTAAAAAAAAAGAACAGAATAGTTAATACTTCCTTAACAATCTCTTTTTGTGCTATATTCAATAGGTCACTCTCTTTTTCTATTTTAATGCTTGCCAAATTTTTAGAGCTAGGTAATGAGTCTGACAATTGCTATTGTAGATTTAAAGATGTGATGATCATCGATGACCCAAGAGAGGGCCACTTCTTTGTCTTTGTTTCATGGATTATATTGAACATCCATCTGATCAAAGCACTTTTGACCTCTGTTAAAATCAACTAGATTTGAACTGGCCACTAGGAAAGACTTTGGTCTAATTATCAAAGATCTTTGCCATTCTGTTCTTCAGAGACCTAAGTTTCTTACTTTATCCTCACTCCTTTCATTTTCCAATCACAGTTCTAGCATTGAATCACATTTAAAATTTTTTCTCTTCAAAAAGTCAGGAATTGAAGCAAAAGTGAGTTGAGCATTTTTTTCTTTTACTTGATATCTCTGAAAATCTTTAATTCTTAAGTACAGTATATTTGTTGCTTAATTAAAATATCTATTCATCTAACTAACATTTATCCATCAATTTATTCCAATTATACCTCTCTTCAGTTATCAGACAAGGGAAATATAACATATAACAATATACTTCAAATTAGAAAACTTCTTAGGATAGCTAGCACTAGCAGAAAACATTAGTTAAATTAGTTCCAGTAGTCATACTATTGTCAGATTAACATAGATATACATCATACTTCAATAGATGAAAGTCAGCCCTAATTCTTAATGTAATTCGTTTTGATTCAGACTTAAACACTGAGCAACTTTTTCCACTGTCTAAGAGAATCTCACAGTCTAGAAATAAAGTAAGGTAAAATTTCTAATTTTCTCTTTTACATTAAACATATGAAGTTTGGGGGCACCTGGGTGGCTCAGTGGCTAAGTGTCTGCCTTTGGCTCAGGTCATGATCCTGGGGTCCTGGCATTGAGTCCCGCATCGGGCTCCCCACAGGGAACCTGCTTCTCCAACTGCCTCTCTGCCTCTCTTTCTGTGTCTCTCATGAATAAATAAAATCTTTAAAAAAATATGAAGCTTGGATCTCACTGCTCTTTAGTAATTAACACCAGTCTATAATAACCAACCTGAGATAGAGACTGAGTTTTTCATAGGCTTTCAGAGTAAAGAGATGACAATGACAAATAATGGTGGAAGGGCTCTTCCATATTTAAGTGTATCTGAATCCACCACGTAATAGAGAACAGTAAAAGAAACAAATGTGAATAAGAATGAAGGAAAGAAAACTGAGCCTTCTTGAGGGTAAGTTGGATCCCCTTCTCAAAAATATTGTTTAAAAAGCAATTATTACCTGTATTTTATATTTTGTTGGATCTTATGTCTTCAATTTTTTGCACAAGAGTTAAAATCAGGGAGTTTATTGTTTGTGAACTTGTAAATCCTAACACCATACTTACTTCTTTGCATTTAGTTGCTGCTAAGTAAATATATCAAAACAAAACAAACAAAAATAATGACTAGTCAGATATATTTCCATATTAGTATTTATTTTCTTTATAGTTGAATTAACATTACCGTGGTATATAGTTTTAAAAATATTTCTGATTTTGTATGCTTGCTTCATAGAAATTTATAAAAACCAAAGCAAATGATAAATCAAATCAAACTTTCTTGTAATGAGTTTTTTCATGGGACTCGGACATGTAAGGAATTCCACAATGGATGTCTGGGGGCTCAGTGGGTTGAGTGACTGCCTTTAGCTCAGGTCATGGTCCCAGGTTCCTGTGATCAAGCCCAGTCAAGCTCCTTGCTCAGTGGAGAGTTTGCTTCTCCCTCTTCCTCAGCTTCTCGCCCTGCTCATACTTTTACTCTCTCTCTCTCCCTCTCAAATGAATAAATAAAAACATCTTAAAAAAAAAAAGAATTCCCCTATGTTCTTCAAAATTTAAGATGATGAGAACTAGAATTTCATTAGTTAATTCCTGAATGTTTACAGTAACTAGTTATCAGATTGTCAGAATCGTTAAAAAGTAGAATTATATTTATTGCTATTTTTACACTTTACAGTGCATCAGAATTGCTTTATAAAATCATGCATAGTACACTTGTGTCTCATTTTTGGGAGCTAGAATTTAATTTTATTATTTTACAAAATTTTAGAGATTTATAGTCATGAGATAGGTTTAATACTATTTTCTTATATGCTTTGTAGAAACTAAAGAAACAAAACAAAACAAAACAGGGACTTCTTGGTGGCTCAGTGGTTGAGGTTTGCCTTTGGCTCCAGGCATGATCCCAGGGTCCTTGCATCGAGTCCCCCCTAGAGCCTGCTTCTCCTTCTGCTTATGTCTCTGCCTCTCTGTGTCTCTCACGAGTTAAATAAATAAAATCTTTAAAAAGAAAAACAAAAAACAAAAACCCTCTCCAATACTTAAATCCTTGAACAGACATAGTACAAGGGCTAGCAGAATGGTTGTGCACTGCACAAACCTCAAAATGAATGCATCTTCAAAGAGGGCTGTGTGCCACCCAGTGCCCTTACCTTCAAGATATGGCAAAGTCCACTAAAAATAAAGACAGAAAAGTAAAATATTTGAACAAATTATTTCTGTTGAACCCAAGTGATCCAATTCAAGTGACAAATGAAAGGGAACTTTGTGGCAACTTTGATAGAAACTGCTAAGTGGATCACTCAGTGTGGCAACTATTTATATTGCCAGTAGTATATTAATAGATGAACCACTTTACCTGGGTAAACAGATAATGTTTGACAGGCACACATAATATACTTCAAGAAATATTACTTTTCTGAGATTTTTTTTCTTTTTTTCTTTTTTTTAAGATTTATTTGTTCATGAGAGACACCCAGAGAGAGGCAGAGACATAGGCAAAGGGAGAAGCAGGCTCCTCATGGGGAGCCTGATGTGAGACTCTATCCTGGGACCCCAGGATCACAACCTGAGCCAAAGGCAGATGCTCAACCACTGAGTCACACAGGTACCCCCCACCCCAAGATTTTTCAACACTTGCATATATTCTATTGAAGAACACTAAAACCTGATTTGCAGAAACAGAAACATTTAACATAAAAATCAGCAAAGGAAACTCATCTGGCATTCAATATGTTTGGAAAGCCCTCTTTTGGTCATTTGTCATGGCAATGTTAATTTGGGATAATATATGCTCAGATTATAACTTTTGAATGTTGCTCAAAAATGACATATACGAAAGCACTGATGATCTTTTGGGTTTTGCACAAATAATTCATAATTGCTCCAGTTCTCGTTGTGATATTCATGATGTTTAGATTCAAATTACATTACCAATGTTCGTTTTTGAACACCTGGCCTGGCTGATATAACAACCAGGAGATTTCTGCGGGGCTCTAGCCATTGATCAAGGCTGTCATCCACTCTGATTGGTTGATGTCTGGTTACTTCAGTATTTGAAATGACCTTTCACCAAATAACATTAAGGAGAAGTAGAATTTTCTCATGTGCTCAAAGAAAGTTTGAAAAACTGTAGACATGTCAAAATCTAAGTTAAGGCTGAGTGCATTTGGTCTGTGGAAGCAGGTTATAAACACAGACAATTTCTTTTCCTGTATTTTTATTTTGGTATTTACCCTAGTCCTTCTCACTTAAAATAAAATATAACTTGACAGATCTATCTAAGTAAATTGACTCTCTCAGAAATCCCCTTTTCAATCATTTATCTTTTCTCTTGTTCTCCACTATGTCAATAGATTGGCTACACTTGGACATTTTATCTTCACTACCATCAAATATTTATTTCACAGACAATGCTACAAAGCATGTCTTAATCATAGAGTCCTCATTAATAGAATTAACAATCAAGTTTGACTTTTACACTACTCCGTAGAGGACACCGAGTTTATTAATTTATTTTTAACATTTCTATTGAAATGTTTTTTCATACAAAAAGTGACAGATCCTAGGTATATAGGTTAGTTGATTTTTACGTAGACTAAAATTCCAGCCAGACTAACACAGAATGACCAGATTAAGGTACAAAACATTACTAACACTCCAGCACTCCAGGAGCCCCTACCCAGGAGCTTATGTCCCATCCCAGTTATTGTGTACACTGCAAAGTTACAAATTATTTTAATTTCTATCACCATTCACTTCTTTTGCCTGTTTATGAGCTTTCTATAATGGGTATATTCCAGTTTTCTCATTATGTCTTGTCTTATTCACTCCACAATCTATGATATTTATCACTATTACTGCAAGTAGTTGAAGTTTCTACTTCATTACGGTAAAATCTTTCACTACAAATATACACAATATTTTATTTATCTGTCCTATTGTTAATGGATATTTGAACGTGTCCATTATTTTTTGCTTTGTAAAAAAATCCTGCTTAGATTTGTTTCTTTGTTTTGAGGTATTTGTTTTGTTTTGTTGTTTGTTTTTAGTATTTTAGCAACTCCTTGCTTTCTTGCTTGTTTTTCTTTCTTTCTGTTTTTTTTTTTTTTCTTTTCTTTGTTTTGGTGGCAACTGAACATATGCATATGAGTAACATCAAATTACTCAAAAAGGTGCTAGGTGCAGAATATTGGGTGTACTTTTCTGAAGTTCACTTTCATTTGAGATGTTTGCTCTAAAGTGCTGTCTCTTGGTAGCACCTCTACACAATCTCAGTCTCCTTATTCCAGTGGAACTATAACAAAGGTTAGACTATTGTTTTGTAGTCTTTTTTGCATTTTGTAGTCTTATTTCTTCTCCATGATAAGCATAAAGCCCATTGGTGAAAAACTGCTAGGATAGCATATAATTTTGATATCTTTATTTTCATATTGCACTTCAAGGTGACCACTAAATTCTAATTGTGGATATTTTCTTTTTTACTAGGAAAGTTCGTTGTATTTGAGTTGTTGCCACTATTTTCAACCACCATGAGTATCATGAATTTTTAATAATAAAATAATTAATATTATTTTAATAATATTTAATAATAATTAATATTATTTTAGAGTTTAATACTAAAATACTGCTTCTTCCATATAATCTAATCTTTCAGTGTAAATCACTCCAATCCTCCAAAAGGTGAGCTACTGCAATAGGAATACTGTATCAGAAATATATAAATCATAATATTTAAATCAACTGTGCAAATAGATATTAAAAATATAATTACTAAAAAAAGTTTACTAATAATTGCATCTTATGAGGTTTCTATTTTCTACATCACTGATTTCTATTTTATCTTTAAATTTGCCTTCTTTCTGCTTTCTTGGTTGTTTCTGTTACTTTCTCAACTTATTGAGATGGAAACTTCATTCAAATATTTTGTCTTTTATTTTTATAGAAATGTTTATAAATAAACATATCTGTCACTTTTCTAAATAACTAGATTATACAATGAAATATGTGGTTGTGACCTTCATTATTTTTTAAAGCTAGTAGTTTCAATTATCTTTCTTCTTTTATCCATGATTTTTTGGCAATTTCTAAAATTTTCTTTTCTTAGTTTCCATCTTTTGGTTATTTTCCTGCTGTTTTTGTTTTTTACAATATTCTCTGTTTAATTATAATCCAAATCTATTCTTCATCTGGCACTTTGTAACCAACTTTTCATTTTTTTTATGATTTTTGTCCTCTCTTTTATGAATTCAATCAATTCTAATTTTACTTCTACCTTTGATCAATTTTTGTTTCTAAATTGTTGGGAATTTTATTTCTAATTTCTAAAGTCTAATTGTAACTATAAATTCCTTTTTTGGTATAAATTGGATGTGGAAAATCCTCTTCTATCCATTTACTAAATTAGATTTCTTTACTAAATACTTCTTTGTGGGGGGGGTATAGAAGTAGTGAGGGAGATATTGAGTATCTTTTGAATTTTTATGGTCTTAAATTTTTTGGTTTTAGCAAGACCCTTAATTTTTCCTTTCCTTGTCTCTATCTGAATGTGTGTGTGTGTCTTTCTTTTCAGAATGCAATTATTTATGATTTTGGCATCTTTTGCCTCCAGTTATAGTGAAGAGATGGGGCTAGTTTTATTTTCCCTTCATTTTTAAACTTTTTTAAAAGATGACTTGAGAAATTTTGATTTAAACAGTCATATTTCTCCTCAGGCATCTTTGAAAACCCAGTTTATTTGATTTATTTTTATTTGTTTCCTTTTGTTCTCCTAAGTATTTCATCTCCTAACAAAAATCCCACAATCCATGCAGGTACATTCTCTCTTAACTCCAGGAAAAAAACTTTGTCCACCTTACCTTGTCCACCACTTGTCAGATTATACCAGTACTTTCATACACAGGACATCAATGAATATAGTCAAAAATAAATTAAGAAAGAGAATGGAGGGACAAACAGTATTTGCAGGAAGTCAGCTGGGCTTTCATTATAAAGTTGACATTATAGAGAAGATAGAAAATATTACAAAGAACATCCATTTAATCATTGACATCATTGGTCTTTCAAATATTGTTTCTGAAATAATTGGACAGAGGCATACATGGAAGGATGGATTTGAAATTTTGAACTTTTGGAATATCTCAGAAATATATCTCCATTTATACATATGCATTTACATTTTTACATAAAAGATAGAGGTATTGTTAAGCCATTTGTACCCAGAAAAAACACAGAAATCTGGGGCTTTAATAGTGATACACAAATGACAGAAGGATGAACGGGTATTTGTCAAACATAGGAGTGAAAGCTTAAAAGAAATCTAAACAAAATGAAAGGTAATGGTTGGGGAAACCTGGGTGTCTCAGTGGTTGAGGTTCTGCCTTCAGCTCAGGGTGTGATCCTGGGGTCCAGGGATCAAGTCGTGTCAAGTCCCACACTGGGTTCCTTTTGGGGAGCCTGCTTCTCCCTCTCCCTATGTCTCTGCCTCTCTCTCTGTGTGTGTCTCTCATGAATAAATAAACAAGATCTTTAAAAAATATATTAAGGTAATGATCCATAAAAATCTGGGCCTAAAGAAATGACAATTTGACACATTTTTGAAGTAAAAATACAGATGTGGTAAGTTGACATTATAGAGAAGATAGAAAATATCACAAAGAACATCCATTTAATTTTGTCATATTTCTATTTCACATCCATGTGTTTTAAGCACTGTATTAGTCACCTAGACTATGTTTTCATTATTCACGGAGATCCTCATTGTTGTGCTCAAGATTGCAAATCCGAGAAACCACGAGGAGCCCACACGGATGCAAGTACACGAGGGTTTATGAACAAGCTCGAGCTTGGGTCCAAGTATACCTGACACAGCAGAGCAGGGACTTGGACCCCCAGGTGGGTTCCAGCATAGTTTTATGGGCTGGTCTAGGGGACCTCCAGAAGCGGGGAGGAATTTCTCAAGTTCTGTTTACATTCTGATATGGGGCTTTCAAGGACATTAAGCTGTTTTTTTTCCTGTAACTGAAGTAAGGTAAAGTTCTGCTCTTATTCCCAGGGGCCTGGGATGGCTGTACTTGTGCTGACCCTGAACTTAAGGTGGAATGGCCTTGATTTTCTTGGCCTTCCACACTCATGAGCCTATCAAAATTTGTTACACACTGTGAGCATTTGTTGTTAATTTGAATACATTGATAATTGGGTTAGAGATAAACACAGAATGTAGCATTTTGTGCTGAACTCTCTAGGAGGACATATGGTTCCTGTTCCTATATATATTTCCATTGGTTAGTTCTGAGCCCTTGGCATTTTATTTCGGGAGAAACGTTTGTTGTGGTGGTGCTGGTAGTTGTTATCTATCCATCTATAGGAGATCTTTTAAAAAGTAAAGCAGCATCTTTGTGATGAGTCTTATTTTGTTTATTATCTCTTGTTTTGTATCATATGAATAAAAATTTTCTCCATAAATCTTTATATATGACTCTAGTTCAGGTGCTAGCTCTGTACATAGTAAGATTTCATCACAAAAATTAATAAAATATAAAATAACAGAGTATAATTATTCTTACCATAGCTAATTTTAAGATGGAGTGGCAGAAATGTGTAACTTTTATAAATTTATCATAGAAATATAATTACAGCATTCTAAAAATTTTGTTTTATAGGTAATCTGAAATTTTAATAGAGTTTTTCAACTGAAGTAATTAATTTTCAGTTTTGTTATAAAAATATCACCAAATATCTACAGAAGTGTG
Source organism: Vulpes vulpes (assembly GCF_048418805.1). Lineage (NCBI taxonomy): Eukaryota > Metazoa > Chordata > Mammalia > Carnivora > Canidae > Vulpes > Vulpes vulpes. Next base: position 129,360,485 of record NC_132793.1, read on the forward strand.
GATTTATAAAGACTTTTATGATTGAAATTCAGCTTGGTTGCTTTCAGCCGGATTCTTTTTTCTTTTTTGAATAATAGCTAAAGACTGAAAAAAGAACCGCTCATCAGATTAACAAAGGAGTTAAACATTCAAGAGAAGAATTTGCATTTTTAGAAGAGTCATTTCTTGATATACCCTCTGCCATGTTACGAGAGAAATACCTAAGGGAAATTAAATATTCATGGATTATAATTTGCCACATAGTAGTTACCTGCCTTTGCAGGATAGTAAAACTAATTTGCCCCTTCTTTAGTAATTATGGTCTCTTGCTATTCATTGTAAAAGGTTTTCCTGATCCAAATGTATAATCAGCAACCATACATTTTCTTACTCAAATATCTTTTTTTCCCTTAACAATCAGGAGCAATATATTAGGATATTAAGTGTTTCTATATCATTCTTTAGAGAATCGCTGGAGAGTTTATTTTAAAGAGAAAATAATCTGGGTGGTTGTAATGGATCTCTGACTGGAGGCGGGGCTTGAAGAAATAATCTGTTGGTGCTTCTTTAACCTCGATGATCAGAACAGCTGCCTAAAGGCTGCTGATTTTTTTTCATGCATTTTTATAATTGCATATGACTTTGATACAAAGTATAACTATGCTCAAAGGCCAAGCTTCATTTGAGGAAAATTATAGACTTGTACTGCTAAATGCAGAGAGACTGAGTTCATAAATGCACTTCAGCAAATTCTTTTTAAGTGGGGCATTTTTGATGTGGTCCCTAAGGGTATTGGAATCTTCTACCAGGTAAAAATGTATGTCAGGAGGCTCTGAAATAAGCCTACTCTTGCAGTTGTTAAAATTTGAATGAGGGTTGAAATGAGGTGAACATAGTAATAGAGAAATAAAAAAGTTGGGAAAGAACGAGCTTCCCTGGAGACTCCATATTGACTTCCCATACGACTTAAAAATCTGATGGGTCTGCAATTATAAGAAAGGGCCCTTAGGGACAAAACTCCCCTGTCCTAGCAGGGTTTGTGTTTTGATGGATTTAACTGGGACAACTTCTAAATACTATGTGAAACTAGGTTGAAACTAATAGGTATTAGCCATAGTTATTTCAGTTTTTAATACACTTTTATGCTTATTGGGGGGGGGGTGGGAGGAAGCAGAGCTTGTTGAAATATTTTATAACACTGTTAGACAATCTCATATTTATAGTTTTATCAGTGTATTTCTGAATTCTCTCATTATGTCAAGATGTGAAGAAAATCAATAGTGAAAGAATATAAGCAAGTTAAGCAAGTTTCTGTAGATTTGATATAAGCATTTCAAAAATGTCTTTGCTTTTATTAGAGAAATTCATGTAGCTCATTTAATTCACAGAAGAATTGCAATAAAAAATAATTATTCTCTGAAATCATATGACAATTAAAGAACATTTTTAAATAATGAAGTCAGAATTATGAATAACATTAAAGCGGGGTCCATTTACCAGAGAGCAGATAATTTATGACAATATAAACTCGTTTCCACATTGTTATGCTTAAAATTATAGATAAACAATTGACCTGTTCCATTATCGTCATTTTAGCTCTTGGAATTTTGATATAGAATTTTATCTCATTATGCATAGATAAAGGAGAGAAAAAGGGAAAAAGAAGAGCTTTACATGCATATTGGTATATATGCATGCATACATATATACACATCCCATTTTTTTTCTGGAAAGTGTTATTTACTTGCAACTGGTTTTTCGTACTCCATATCTTTTTAAATTTTTATTATATTTTTCTATATTCACAATCTGTTGCCATGTTTATATTTGAAACATGAGTTTGTCACAGATGGAATTGTGTGGAAGTCCACTTGGACATCACTTTACTCCACCTACAAGAAATATTCAACTAGAGAATATTTACAATTTGAAGTCTCCTTTAGGCTCCATTGCCACATAAAACCATTTCTGGAATTACTATTTGTCCATGTCAATCTTCACTTGGGTCTCACCTTTTAGAGTTTAGAAACAAGAAGCCCAGGGAGTATCTGTGATTGCAGCATGCTGTCATTCCTCTTGCTCCAAATAATACATTTGGGTTTTGAATCTCAGCCGGTGCTTCTGATCATAAAGAAGTATGGGTTTTAGGATATTTCTAGGACAAGTATTTACATCTTCTAGGCTTCATCTGACATATAGCACTCTTGATTTCCAATGTTAATTTTTTAAAAGATTTATTTATCCTCATATTTATTTGAGAGAGAGTGAGAGAGAGAGAGGAGAGAACAAGCAGGGGGCGAAGTAGACTCCCCACTGAGCAGAGAGCTTGACATGGGGCTCCATCATAGAACTCCCAGATCATGACCTGAGCCAAAGGCATATGATGCTTAACCAACTGAGCCACCCAGGCACCCCGTATGTTTGTCGCTTTTAATTTTTTTATTCTTTCTTTCCTATTAAATATGATATTTGGAATGTAAAGTCACTTCTACTTTCATAAAAATATTTTTAAATTATTTTCTTATTCTCCTTTTTACCATATGACTTAAACACAAAACATTAAAGTGCCTACTTAAACCAGAATTCTCAAACCAAAAGGATAATTTATATATTTTAAAGTATAAAGTTAAATTACTTCATTTATGTTTCATCTTTGTTCTTTTCTTTAAAATCTATGTCAGAAAGTTTTATACAAAATGTCTATTGTAAAGGTCAAATTTCCTGACAACAATTTATCAAAGTTTAAAAGTAATGGTAACAATTTAAGGAGACACAGAAATATTTGCAATAATCACAACCAAAAAATCTTAAATAAAAAAAAGTGGATCAAGAGAAAAGAGATATTTATTTGATACTAGGTTCACAGCCTAGTGGAATGAATATATATACATATAAAATAATAATGGAAAAATTAAATTACAGAAAAGAGCTGTAATTGAAATTTTAGAATAGAATGAAATTCACTAGTTTGGATGAAAAGCTAAAACTATTATCCACCAAATTGTGCCATTTAAAATGGTTTAGCTTAAAGAGCTGGATTTCTACTGTTGAGGAAGTATATAAGGGAATAAAATATGAAATTTTGTTTAACTTGTCACTTTTTTCAAGTTTAAGCCATATGAAAAGTAGAACAATATTCTTATCTCAAATTCACTTGAAGTTTTATTACCATGTTTTAAAAATGTCTATCTAAATTTTTACTGAACCATATAAACTATGTTTCTGGTCATTGTATGCCATCTTGTTGCTTGGAAGCCTTTCAGACAACCAAGATGGGACTCATCATCTTTACTATGTCGTTCTTATTTTTATTTCATAATTGCCTAGTTTTCTATTGCCATCATAACAAATTACAAAAACCTTCATGGTTAAAAACAACACAAATTTATTATCTCACAGTTTTGCAAGTCAAAAGACCAGGTATAGCATGGTTCAAACTGGTGTCCCTGCACTTTCACAAAGGGCAGCAGCCAAGGTGTCAGCAGGGCTGCATAATGCTCTGCAGGCTCTAGGGAGGAATTTATTTTCAAACTTCATTTTAGTTGTTGGCTGAATTCAGTTCCTTGATTTTCTGTCGGCCCATTTTCTTGCTGGCTTCAATAAGGGGACAGTCTTTGTTCATAAAGGCTGCCCTAATTCCTTTTAGTGTTTTCCATCTGGAAAAGGTGGGTGAAGTCTGAACTCCTTGAATATCTCTGACTTTCCCTGCAACTGCATTTTTTCTGCATTCTCAGTGGAGAGAATTATTGGCTTTTAAGGTCAGTAATAAATTGGGTCCAACTGGAAAATCTAGGATAATTTCCCTATATTGAGGAGTGAAGAATTCTGCCTACAATATGATTTTCTATGCTTTTCTCCAACTTTACTGTTTACTCTCATGTTTAATTAGCCAATATTTAAGGCAATAATATTTACCCTCAAATCTCAGTTCCATTGTTTCTATCAGAGATATAATTAGTAAGTTACAACAAAAAGAAAAGCACGGGGTAGCCTGGGTGTTCAGTGGTTTAGCACTGCCTTCAGCCCAGAGCCTGATCCTAGAGACTGGGGATCGAGTCCCACGTCGGGCTCCCTGCATGGAGCCTGCTTCTCCCTCTGCCTGTGTCTCTGCCTCTCACTCTCTGTGTGTCTCTCATGAATAAATAAATAAAATCTTCCAAAAAATAAGAAAAGCATGAAATAAAATTAATTATATAATTGCATATTCAAAAAAATTTTATAGACATTCTAAAATATATCCAAATCAATATTTTGAATGAAATGTATTCTTATTTCTTTATCCCTGCCCCAATCTCTCACAGTCTCCTGGCTACTGCCTCCCCAAAATACATGTGCATACACATAAAATTCGGTTTTATGTAAAGTGCCAATGTATTTTAAGGAGCATTTCCTCAGAGGCTACTCATCAGCATTGAACATTTCTTTCCAAACACACTATGTTTAAAAGTTGAATTAACTGATTGGCTAGCTGGCTGCTAGCCAAAGTTCTTGCTACTCAATTTAATGGCCAGTTTTACTTAATCTTATGAAATGTGTCTAATGTCATTAATCCATATAATTTATATAAGTAATTATTTTTAAATATTTCATAGGAAAAAATCCCCTCCAAGTGCATGTGTTCAGTCAGTTTTCATTTCCGATTTCCAACACTCTTTTTCAGTTAAAGATATTGTGGCACAGAATAACTAGCTACTCACCAGGCCCACCTTCCCTTCTTTCCAGGTATTCAGCTAGATAGACTACCTTGCTTGGTTGTTTTTTTGTGGTTAACATTAGCCATTTGTGCCTGAGATCTAACAAAACAATGTAGAACCACATCCAAACTTGATATTTTGCTCTTTTCTTTTCTGGATCTTGATGCAAACCAGCTTGACCGACATAGAAGCCACACACTGAAGATGGAGGAACCATTAAAAAGAAGTTCCCTACTGCTTTTAATTACTGCTTATAGGAGAGACACCTGCTCACTGATCATACCCTACCTGTTTTACACTTTATAAGAGCAAGATATTGTATTAAGTGACTGAGAGTTTGTGATTTATCTGTTGTTGCAAGTATCATTGCCATAACTAGTACAGATAATGTGATAAAAGAACTTAGTCTTGTCTGATTAATAAACTGACATCTCTAAACAGCACTCTGCATGGTAAAACTTAAGGTCCACAATATATTAGATTTACTGCCTATTATTTTCAGCTTGAACCAAACCATCTGTAGGTCAGTGGCTCAGTCATTATGAGGCAAGTTTATCATTTTCACACAGAGATCACAATCACATGATTTGTTTCAGTAGATTTACTGAGGGCCTGAAATCCTCCTTTTCTTTCTCTTAAAACATATTTCTTAGGGAAAGAAATACACCTTTCCATAATTCAAAGAACTGATTGAGATCAACAGAATTGGATGAAACTAGTATGATGTAAACCATTCTTCTTCAAGTACTTGAAGATTTGAATCCTTGAGAGGATTCAAAAAGGGGGTAGAGAAAATGTCTTCATACAGAAAAGCAACTTTGGTAATGATGCTTTTCAAAAATTGATAATAAGCCAATAAACAAAAATGTTTTATACCCCATGATTTGATAATTCTGAAGGAATTTATAATCTTAATACAAAGAAGTTTACAAGTTGTTCTAATGGTATATTATTCCAGTTTGGGGAGGGGGCAGAGGTATAATGTAACTTAAAACAGTGCAAGAGATGGAAGTTATAGAAAACTTGGAATAAGTGAGAAGGAAAATAAGAGGTAGACAGAAGCAAACTGAAGGGGGTATTATGAGATGTAACCCTGATCAAGAAAAGAGAAAACAATGGACAATGTAAAACCAAGGGTAGACCATGAAGCTGCAGAATTGAGAACTGAGTTAGAACATGACCAAAACATATGCAAGAAAAACTCATTGGACTTGGAGATAAAATATGCTTTGGAAAATATTTCTGGTCATAGCTGAATTTTATTTGGACTAAATACATCAATGTAATTGATCACAAATTACCATTGACTTGAAAAGAAAACCACAATCAAACAAATTCTTGTCCGTAAGTCTTCAACTACCATTTTAAAAAAGATTTTTGTTTGTTTGTTTGTTTGTTTATTTATTTATTTATTTATTTATTTATTTATTTATTTTTGAGAGGAGGGAGAGCCCAAGGGCAAGGGAGAGGAATAAGCAGACTCCCCATTGAGTACCGAGTCTGACCTGGGCCTCTATCCCATAATGCTGTGACCATGACCTGTGACAAAATCAAAAGCAGACACTTAACTGACTGAGCCACCCAGGCACCCCTTCAACCACCTTTTTTAATTAAAAAAAAATTACAAAATCCCTACACTGAGTAAGGCAGACTAAGCTACATTAGGGTAGAAATTGTCCTTGAATTTTGTTCATGATCATACTTCTCTAGCATCAACTCATAGGCATGGAGCCATTACAGTTATTTTAGATTGCTTAGTTTAAAATCAGTCAGATATTACATGACATGGAGGTGTGAGAGAACATTGGAAAATCTCCTTTACACATTTCCCTTAAAACACCAAGAAATTAAAGTTCGTATTTTATGAAATTATACTTTCATATGCTTTATATGATATTGTGTAAAAAGTTATTAAATAGTAATTGTAATTCTCTTGAACTATTTCTGAGGGAAAGATTTATTTTTTAATGACATTCCCAAGATATATTGTAATGCCTCCATCTCTGTGTATTTCATAATCAGTTTTTAGAAGAGGCTTTAAGCAGGAAGTAATTAGAGAATATTTAAAATATCCCACATTCCACTGCACTTCAGAACCAAGTTTCTAAGTATAGAGAGTACTCTAAATACTGAGCTTTAGATGAGCCCTAAGGAGAATCAAGGCCAGGCTTACCCCTGGAGACTATCCTGCAAGAATTTAATAGAAAAAAAGACTTCCGTATCAATCAACTGATAAAAGTTCTATTCTTAAAGACTATAATATGAGATAAAAGTACAAAAAGATGAGAACAATGCTTGCCCTGACAGATGCAATAGCATTGTATGAAGTATGGGACAAAAACAAAGCTTTTAGAAATATATCTAGATCTGATAAAAGTCTTTTCTTACCTGTTCCTTATTGTTATTCAATTAGATAACTTGGAAATTAATATCAGCACTCATTGTGCAAATTTCATTGCTTATAAATTATATTACTTATAAAAATACATAGAATCAATTTTATACAGTTCTGCAAACAAGATATGAGTACAGGTATTCACATGAAACAATTTTGAAATTTTAGGGCTCCTGGGTAGGTCAGTTAGTTGAATGTCAAATTCATTTTGGCTCAGGTCATGATCTCAGGGACGTGTGACTGAGCTTCACTTAGGGCTCCTTGACAAGCCTGGAGTCTGCTTGAGATTCTTTCTCCCTCTCCCTCTGTTCCTCCCCCTGATTGCTCTCTCTTGCAAATAAATAAATAATAAATAAATAAATAAATAAATAAATAAATATCTTAAAAACAAAAGAACAACACAATCTATTTTGAAATCTTTATAAAGCACATAGTTAAATAACATGTGTGTGTGTGTACTATGTGTGGCTAGTATTTCATCAGTGTAATTCTCTATTAAACAGTCTCTTTTATATATTTATTCCTTTGTAATGCATAATATCTCTTCAGGCAGCTTTATGAAGACTTCTTCACCCTGCAAAATTCACACATGCAAAATCAATACTCATTTTTCATTATCTTCAATAGTAGATTTCCCCAAAAATTTTAATTCTATTTAGAATTTAATGGTCAATATCAGTCATTATTCCAATGTTATCTGTTATATTTGCTTAAAGTCAAGCAGTTGGAATTCAAACATGAAGAGAGGGTAAAACATAAAATATCCAATTGTATGCGAACATTTACATTCTAGTGTACTAAAAAGTTACCTTGACACTTGACACTAATACAAACATCTTGTAAAATTCTCTTTCCCTAATTACTAATACAAATCATATTTCTTTAAAAGGATATACAAATTATAAGTTAGTGTTAACTTAAGTTCAGCAATATTTCCAAATAATAATTTACCATGATTAAATACTTGTCCAAATAGAAACTCATGTGAGAATATAATGTCTTGTATCTGTAGGTTGTTGCTTAAATTTGTAGTGTTGCCCATAAAGAGGGTGAGTGATTCTTCAAATGCCAGTTGGCCTTTCTAAGACTTGCCTACTTATCCACTTGACAATATAGCTACTAAATCCTAGATGTTTTATGAATTTAATTGAATTATATTCCAGATATAGTTTGCCATCCATATTTTTACATGGTTTATATTAAGTAGATTTAACTAAAATATATATCACTTTCCCCTTTATAATATTTTTAATTTGAGGGCATTGTTTGAAAAAAAATATACTCCTCTTACCTAATATCAAAAAGAGTAAGTCAGTCAGAGAAAGACAAATACTGTATGATTTCCCTCATATGTGGAATATAATAAACAAAATAAATGAACAAAGGAAAAAGAGAGACAAGCCAAGAAACAGACTCTTACCTACAAAGAACAAACTGATGGTTATCAGAGGGAAGGTGGGTGAGGGGATAGGTGAAATAGGTGATGGGGATTAAAGAGTATACCTATCATAATAAGCACTGAGTAATGGATAGAATTGTTGAATCCCTGTATTGTACACTTGAAACTAATATAACACTGTATGTTAACTATACTGGAATTAAAATAATGAAAATAATTTAATACATTTAAAAATATATTATTTGCTCTTCTACTGTTGACTGTATAGATTTCTCTTTAAAAAAATATTCTAAAAATTCATTGGGGTTTATATAGTGACCATGATTTTTTTTTCCATGTAGCAAGCTGATATTGTCATCACCTTAAAAAAATTTTATCAACTTTTGTTTGTTTTCTCGAGGGCCTCTCATAATATTTTGTTAGGTTTTTCTATATATTAGCTTTCTTCTTCTTCTTCTTCTTCTTCTTCTTCTTCTTCTTCTTCTTCTTCTTCTTCTGAAGCAGCCCTAGAATGGTGGTATTGGCTGTCAGCAAGCTAGTTCATTCTTTTTTGTTGTTCTTGGAAAGATATTTCTGCATCCTACTATTGAAATAAAGTACAGTACAAATAGTCTTGTTTTATACACTTTATCCTATTATCAGGATGTGTCCCTTTCTAAAATGGATTGTACAGGTATTTAGTATATATTTTAATATAATAATTAATTAATTAATTAGAATTTTGTTTTCTGCTTCTTTAAATGAAGAAGGTAAACATTTTCTGAATTACAAGTATGTGGGGAAAAATAAACCCTGGCTAGTTCAAAAAGTTCTGGAAAATAAAAATTAGAGTGGGGAGGGGCAGAGGGAGAGTGAGAGAGAGAACCTTAAGCAGGCTCCATTCTCAGTGTGGAACATGATGAAGGGCTTGATCTCACAACCTTGTGCCGTGATCTGAACCAAAATCATAAGTCAAACATTTAACCAACTGAACCACCCAGGGAACCCCCCAAAAAAAAGTCCAGAAAAAATTTCTAAATTTTGACACCTTCAAAGTAGCTACTTAAAAGAAAAAAAAAAATCTGTTTTTTTCTGATTGAAAGGAATTTAGCAAATGACATCAGCTCTATATTTAAAGGCTTTAGAATAAACTTTTATTCCTTGAAATTCTATTCCCCAGTAGAAAAACAGTAGCTATAAATATTATACATTTTCATAAATTTTGTATATATATATAAAATATCTATATAATGTATATATATAAATTTTAGATAAATTAAAAAATAAATATGAATAAATTCAAAATAAAATATACTATTATGTATAAAATTTATCTATGTTAATCTTATAATTTAAAAAATACTCAGGAATCCATGCTTCATACTCTCTAATTTTTTGTTATCCTTTTCTAACAATGTAATAGTTCAGCCTGTCCTTGAGCATTCCACATCTGTTCTCCAAAAGGTAGACTGGTCACAAAGTCAACTGTCTATTTTGAGGGAAGATTTTAATCATTAAAACAATACCAGTAAATATTTGCTATGCCTTGTGAAGTGAATGGTACTTGAAAAGTGCTGAAGAGTAATAGTCACTCATTCCTAACGTTAGGAAGTGCAGGAGTCACATGAAACTACTACCAATTACCTCGGGCACTAGAAGTGCTAATCCCAGTGATTGCTGTGAGGATGCCTGATGCCAATTCAGAGTTTCACAGGTGCCTTTTGCTAAAACCCTGAATGGCTTTATGACTAAGGAAGAATGAGTCTCTTCAGGCCTGTTGAATTTGCCTGTGTGTCTCCTATTTACCAAAATGAACCAAGCTTTCAATACATTCAGCTCCAGGAAAAGAGCAGAGAATGTAGAAGTCATCAAAGATAGCACTAAGGTATGTTAACAGGCAATGTTTCTGTATATAGTGTTTCCTAAGCTGAAACATGTGAAAGCCTGCTTTTCACCATTAGCAATGTAACTTTGTAAAAAGCTTTTAAGCATAATTTAGAGTTAATTCATTTGTTGTTTCCTTTGTGGTACCATTTTAAATAAATTCTGACTCCAGTCCTCTAGGTTAGCTCTTCTGTCTTCTGTTCCTCACATAGTTGTTGTAGGCACCTATTGTAGCTGGAGCCCCTCTATGACCCTAGAATTTGTAGAGAGCAGCCTCATATTTTTTCTTTGTATTTAAAGTGAATTCCAAATCACTATAGATGTATTAAACTTAGAAAGATAAAATGTATCCACCTGTGTAGCCTATTACTTATCAAGCTTAAATTACTACATAAATGAATAAAAGGCATGCATTCATTTTATATTTCACTTTTCCATAATACATATTTTTAAGAGTTCAAGTTGTTAAGAATATTTAAATTTTGATTAATAATATTTTATCATTAGCTGCACCTTATTGACATTTAACAGTTTCATTTTTTAAGGTAAATCTTAGCCAGAAAGGTCATCTTTAAGGTTTTCCAGCTCACAAAGAAGCACAATGAAAGTCTGCTTAAGAAATATTAAAGCAGAGATCATGGGTTTCTTTCTGTTAAATTAATTGTCAGTGAGTGAATTTCTGACAGCTAAAAGAGGCCAAGAGAATCAGAGGGAAATTAAAAAACATTCAAAGCTAAAATAAAAGCTGTTGACTTCCTTCCCTTGAGAAACTGCAGTTACATGGTCACAATCTTTTTTTATTTTGGGGGCAGAAATTAGCACAATTAGCATAAGTTGAACAGTACAGTATAAATTTGACATTGATAAGAATTTTTATGAAGAATAAAAATATTCAATAGGGTCTCTCTCTCTCTCTCTCTCTCTTTTTTTTTGTTGTGCCTTCTGTCTTTTCTTCATTTGAACCCACTGTATTGAGTAAAAGGTTTAAGGTATACTAATATTTTAATGGGAACAGAGCTTTTTCAAGTAAGCCTGCTTTCAAAGTATATTGACCTCTCAAGGAATATAGCATAGTTGGCCTCTCTTCTCATGCTACATTTTTTCCCAAGGAAATATATATATATATATGTATATATATATATATTTTTTTTCCTTCTAGGGTTTCAGTTAGTTCCTACATAGAGATGTCTCTCATGGGGATCCCTGGGTGGCGCAGCGGTTTGGAGCCTGCCTTTGGCCCAGGGCGCGATCCTGGAGACCCGGGATCGAATCCCACATCAGGCTCCCAGTGCATGGAGCCGGCTTCTCCCTCTGCCTGTGTCTCTGCCTCTCTCTCTCTCTCTCTCTCTGTGACTATCATAAATAAATAAAAATTAAAAAAAAAAAAGAGATGTCTCTCATATATTTCAGCCATAGACCTTTTTTAAAAAAATTAAATTCCATTAGGCAACATGTAGAACATCATAGTTTCAGATGTAGTTTTCAATAATACATCAGTTGCATATAATGCCCAGTGCTCATCACATCACATGCCCTCCTTAATGCCCATCACCCAGCCCCCATTCTCCTACCCACTTCCCCCTCCATTAACCCTCAGTTTGTTTCCTAGAGTTAAGAGTCTCTCATGGTTTGTCTCCTTCTCTGATTTCTTCCCATTCAGTTTTCCTTCCCTTCCCCTATGATCCTCTGCTGTTTCTTATATTCCACATATGAGTGAAACCATATGATAATTGGCTTTCTTTAATTGACTTATTTCACTCAGCATAATACTCTCCAGTTCTATCCACATTATATCTATTCCTCTGTCTATGGACATCTTGGCCCTTTCCACAGTTTGGCTATTGTGGACATTGTGGCTAAAACACTGAAGTGCGGGTGTCTCTTCAGATCACTATATTTATATCTTTGGGATAAATTCCTGGTAATGCAATTGCTGGGTCATAGGGTAGCTCCATTTTTAACTTCTTTAGGAACCACCATATCACTTTCCCCAGAGTGGCTATACCAGCCTGCATTTCCACCAACAATCATAGACCTTTGTACTAATCTCTAACATTTAACACCCAACCATTCACAAGTCATATGTGTTTCAAAGTTTCAAAGAAATTTCAAACATAGGATGCAGGTGTTTAAATTATTATCTTTATCTTCTCATCAAAAAATGACACTTTATCTATTGTTCCTTTTTTCAATATAATGGTGTCATTTAATGATTGCTGTGTAATAACCTATTCTAAAACTTAGTGTCTTAAAACATCCAAGAGCCTATTGATCAATTGGACAGTTTTTCCTACATCTCCCAAATCCAAATTTTCAATAATTTCTGGGCATTCAGATTAATCCTGCACCCACAGTTTTCATCATTTTTAAGAAATGAGCATTATTTTTCAAGTGGATCAGAGCAATTAACTTCTACATAATCTTTGAGTACACTTTTTGTCCATTTATATTTATTCTCTACTGCCAGATATATCTCTAAAGATATAATACTGTTTGTGACATTACGCTACTTAAAAATCTTTACAGTTATCCTAGGACTTTTCAGATAAACTTTATGATGCTTGAAGTTTGAGTTTTTATTATCCAACATGATTTGGAATGTTTCTTGCCATTCATATACTTACTTTGTTGATTCCAATAACTATAGAATCACATATTGTGTTTTCTCTGACAGTAGTGTCTTATCCTACTCCCATTTAATCTTTATCTTTCAATCATACAAACTAATTTTTATTTTTATCTTAACCTTAATTTTCTCAAAGAAGATTTCTTTTCAAATATTATTTTCATGCATTCATACCAGCCATAGGCTGATTAAATTCTTCTGAGACTTATTGTGCTTCCAAAATGTCCTGTTTCTATTTCAGTGTGTTACTGGCAACTGCAATTTTGAATTTCATTCTTGTATTATCTTTTAATCCAATGATGTTCATAAAATCTTCTGCGATGATGGCAATATTCTATAATTTGAGCTGTCCAAAATAGCAATCACTAGCCAAATATGATTGTGAAGCCTTTGATACAGTCATATAGTACGACCAATGAACTGCATTATTAGTCTTATTTTATTGCAATTAATTTAATTTTAAATAAGCACATGAGCTAGTGGGTAGTGTACATCACAGTTCTAGACTATTAGTTTTTGAGGATACAATTCAAATGTTTTTAATGTCTTATCACCACACTGTTGATCATAGTACCTAGTTAACATTTACTGAATGTAAAGATGTGTAGCCTTTCTTGAGGACCTCATAATATCTGAAAAGACATGTAAGTACAGTCCATCAAAAAGAATCCAGTCTTTAGTGCATCTTCTCCAAGAATACACATAGAATCCCCTCAAATGACCTTTCTTAACATGTAGAGTCAGTATCAATTATTTCTACTTTCCTTTTCTCTTTTGCCTATTTTATAATCCTCAAGTCTTCTCCTCACCCCACTGCACTCCACCTTGAAAACTTGAACTATACTGTTCATGACCTAGATTGTCAAGGCTGGTAAGGTCTTTTTCTTGCCTCTATCTTGAAGAGTCCTTTTAAATTTTCACAGATAATAGCTCTTTGGGTGTTCTCTGGGAGTGCAAGCTTAGGTTTTTCTCTAAGAACAGCAAAGCATATTGTTGGTACTATTGATAGAGTTTGTAGCATACTTTTAAAAGATTTCATGCTTAAAACAGACCCTTTCACAATAGGTCAGTATGAGAAGAAAGCAAAGGAATGTGGTGGATGTAATGTGGAAGACAAAGACAAAAAATGACAATGTTCACATTGACCTTTCACACTATATGTCATAGCATCATGGGACATTAGAATTTAAAGTGATTTGAAATTTTATTTTTAGCGTTAAAAACGTTTTCAAAATAAATGTATATTTACTTCCTAAACATTTAATGGCTATAAACAGAGCTGGTCCAAAAAGTGTCAGAGGGATGTCTAGTGAACTGATCACCACCAATGCTACCCAAATAAATCAATATCATGAAACTTCAAAACCTAGAGTTTGTGGGGCATAATTTGAAAACACTAACTTAGACCACTTCCCTCATTTGACAACATAAAAAACAGAGGCAAGAGGACAAATGATTTGCCTGAATTGGTACATCAGTGCCAGATCTAACTAACTAGCTAGCATCCAAATCTTCTGAACACTATGGTAATCTCTACTGTTTAATGTAGTTTATTTTCTTTCATGTACAAATTTCCCTTTTAAAAATAGCCTACCTGGGGATCCCTGGGTGGCTCAGCAGTTTGGCACCTGCCTTCAGCCCAGGGTGTGGTCCTGGAGACCCAGAATAGAGTCCCACGTCGGGCTCCCTGCATGGAGCCTGCTTCTCCCTCTGCCTGTGTCTCTGCCTCTCTCTCCCTCTCTCTGTGTATCTCATGAATAAATAAATAAAATCTTTTCAAAAAATATCCTACCTATTCCCATTTTTGTACAAAATATGTAGAAAGATAAAGTGAAGAAATACCGGATTTAGTGATAGCATATTGGAAATCCTTAAGTAAAAGGAAGCCTCTTTCAATTTTTATGTTGGACATTCTACCCCAGTTACTCCCCTTCCTGGTTATTTTTTTACTATTCTTTCTAAAAGTTGTATTATATATATATATATATATATATATATATATATATATATATATTGGCAACTGAGTTTTCATCTGTTTCTCCTTCTCAACCCCAAATGTATACTTTACGAGAATAAGCTCACTTTGTCTTGATGCTTGTAGATTCCTGCCATCTAATAGAGTCTCTGGTTCATAGTTATTGATCAATAAATAAAAGTTAAGTGAGATTGAGTTGAAAAATGCTCTCAGAGGTAAGGAGGTGGGAAAGTAAAAGTTCAAAGTAATCTTATAAATGAAAATAGGAGATGGGTGGTTGAAATAACTTCCAATTTGCAAAAGAAAGGAGTGGTAGATATTACATTTTTGTGAGTATCCAAACATTTTCCAGAAAGATAGATTTTGTTTATTTTTTCAAGATAATTAGTAAATTAGTAGAGCTGAAGGGATGTTCATTCTCTGGAGAAATGAAGAATTTTCTGCGAGAGCATTGTAACCAGTAAAAAGTAGAAAACTGTCCTTTTTTTGTCAAGGAAAGGAAATAAATATTTTCTATTGAAGAAGGAAAAGGGGAATCCTATACTGTGAATCAGGTATTGAAGACTATGTACTAAGAAAATTTTACTTGTTCTGTGTCTCTTGTGGCTTTGAGTATGATGGTAAAGTACAGAATGATAAGAAAGATCAAGATTACAAATATTACTCAAATGAACTGGCTGCAAAACATAGAGAACAAAGGAAACTGTTAGTTACTAATTAGAGAATATATTTGCTATTTATAAAAATACTATGAGTGAATAATCATAATAATATACCTTTCATAACTAGTAGGGGAGTGTACTATTCAACTGGGGCTGCTATAACAAAATATCAAAGACTAGGTGGCTTAAATAAAAAACAATTATTTCCCATTGTTCTAGAGGCTAGAAAGTACCAAGACAAAGGTGCTGGCTGCCTTGGTTTCTGACGAAGGCCTTTTTTCTGGCTTGCAAATGGCTGTCTCCTTTCTATAATCTCACATGGAAGACAGAGAGCTTTGGGCTTGTCATCTTACATAGCCATTAATCCCATCATGGGACCTCCACCCTCATGAACTCATCTAAACTTCATTACTTTTCAAAGGCCAGAATTTCAAATTCTGTCTCATTGGAAATTATGGCTTCAATATACAGATTTTCTGGAGCAAACAAACTTTTATTACAAAGCAGGGAGAATGCTTTATTTATTTTTTTGTCTGATGATAATGTGTCTTCACAGATCCCTTTCCAGTACACACAAAGTCTCATTTTGTACTAGCTAAAGGCTAGTTACTAGCTAAAGGAAAAAGTTACTAGAGAATCTAGTGATAGTTTTCTTCTCCTCTCATTTCAAGTTAGGCTTTCTCATCTTATTTCAGAAAAACTTGTATCAGGTGAAGTACTTTAAGTAATCTGGACAAATCATTTCCCCAGAGACTTGGAAAAGTAAACCCCTGCATCAAAATCTGTGATGTTTAAAGGCCATTGTTGATATACTTGAGAGCTCTAATGTACATTCTAGGAAATATGGAGACTTCTGGGAAGCATATATGAATTGAAGGGAATAAAATTTCCATTTGTGGATAGAACTGTCATGTAGTGAGGTCATGGGGATGAACTTCCACCCACTCTCTTATCAATTATGTTTTTTGTGTAATTAAATAGAAATATACTTAGTGACTTCCCTCTAAGATTAGTTTGAATTTTAGATATTTGGTATTCACAATCGATAGAAAATTGATTACTTTAAAATAGAAGGAACATTCTATTTAAATGTTTAAATAAAAAAAATTCTATGTTTACAAATATGCTATTGTGTGTATGGCTCACAAGTTCTAGAAACATTATATTTATTGACTTCATCAAGATTTTGAAGGATGTAACACTCTTACCATTTTAGCAGTATATTCTGATGACCTGATTTTAATTTGCATATAGTCAGGCAAACAATAGCTCATATTCTCACTGTTTTATTATGAAATTCTGCAAACATGTTTTTTCCTAACAAGAGTGGATTGATCAACCTAGTCAATATTGTAAACACATCTCAGCACATAATCTTAACCACTTCCCAAATGTTTCAATAGAAAATTAAGAAATTATAGAGGCACCTGCGGGGTGCAGTTGGTTAAGCATCCAGCTCTTGGTTTTGGCTTAGGTCATGATTTCAGGGTTGTGAGCTCAAGCCTTGCATCCGTTTCTGTGCTAAGCACCAGAGTCTGCTTCAGACTCTCCTCTCCCTCTGCCCCTTTCTGATGCATATGTGCTCTCTCACTCTCTCTTTCTAAAATAAATAAATCTTTAAAAAAGAAATTATAAATAAAGCTGTACTGTTGATGTGACAGTTAGAACCCTCTAATTTTACTCTAGTTTTGTCCTAATATCTGGAGTGCTCATAGCTCCGAATTCTCTTCCTCTACTGATTCTCCTCTTATACCTTGTGAAATGGCCAGGTCTGAAAATGAAAAAAATGGGCCCTGGAAGTCACATGTCCTTTAAAGTTCAAACAGAGCTGACCAAAAGGGTAAAGTGAGATGGTGACCAGCTGCTAGAGCACAGTATTTATAGAGTGAAATGATTAGCCATAGATGATAGTGTAGATAAACAACCACAGAAAGGTTGAGAAGGCACCAGGCTTCAGTTAGTGTTATAATGAAGGAATAGATATGGAATAAAACATTTGGGAGAAAACCCTATATGTATATTCAGGAATACTTCAGTTGTCATTTAAAACATCTATCATAAGTTACAGAACAAAAATACACTGTTTTTCCATTGTTTGAAATTACCAACCAGGAAAATCAGTCAAATAGTAATTTGGGTTTGGAAAAAAAAAAAAAAAAAAGCAAAATTTTTAACATGAATCTAATCAGCAAGCATTCATTGTCCACCTACGCAAACCCAAGCAAATACAATCCTATGAATCATGTTTTATTATTATAAAATTAATGTACTCATTTACCTGAGAGGATATATATTAGAAAAGGTAGTTATTTGTTTTATGGGTAATTTTAGACTAAGATTGTCTCCCTCTAAACTATGTTCACCTAAACTTTGTTGGTTTAATGACTAGATTTTTGCTTTGAGATTCATTCATTAGCTTGGGGTTCAGCTTCTGAAACATGGATATACTCTACAAAGAGGGCAAAGTATGAATTACCACATGAACCATAGTGACCTCACACCTCTTGAGACTGAGATATCAGATATAGCTTATCTGAACATATTAACTGGTGGCCACATCTGGCTGCTGGGTAGTAAAGGAACTGAGATGACTAACACTAAATATACAAAAGTCGATTAACGTGGCAAAGCTGCCATTAGCTGACAGTGGTCTTCAGCCTGGGATTGCTTCTTCATGCAGCAATGACAAGGTCTGTCTGTGGCCTAGGAGAAGTATGCCTTTGATTCTGCATACATCATGTATCAAAAAACCCTCATAGAGGAAATTACCCTAGTTTTGAAACTCTTGATTGTATACTGCTATTCTTTTTCTTTTTTTTTTTTTTTTAAGATTTCTTTATTTAATGTAGATAGAGAGAATACCTAGGGGAGAGGGACAGAAAGAAGAGAGATTTTTTTTTTTTTAGAAGAAAGAAATTTAAGCAGACTCAGTGCTGAGCATGCCCCTGACATGGGGCTCCATCTCAAAACCCCAAGATCACAGCCTTGAGATCATGACCATTCTGTGCTGAGTGAGGAGCCCAAAGTGGAGCTGAATCTCATGACCTCAAGATAATGACCTGAGCTGAAAGAGTTGGGTGCTTAACTGATTGTGCCACCCAGGCAACCCTGCTGGAGATTCTTAATAGTGATGAGAGCAACAACTTCTGGTAGAAGGAAAACAGGATATCTAGTACCTTGTTTTTTTTAAAAAGGTTGAAATTGGTAATTTTGGTTACTAAAGAATATTATAGGTCATATTTAAAAAAATGACTCATTGAGTTTATTTCTCTTGTCAAAGACAAAATTCAATAAAGAATATTATAATCTAGGACATTTGGATGGCTCTGTGGTTGAGCCATCCTGCCTTTGGCTCAGGGAGTGATCCTGGGCTCCTGGGATTGAGTCCCACATCAAGCTCCCCACAGGGAACCTGCTTCTCCCTCTGCCTATGGCTCTGCCTCTCTCTCTGTGTCTCTCATGAATAAATAAATAAAATCTTTAAAAAAAAAGGAAATCGCAAAAATACCCTGCATAGTGAAATATAAAAGCTCTAATGTCATCAGTAAGAAGAATATAATGGGTATATATGTTGATTTAATGCTTTTTCTGGAAGGTCTATTCAATACTATAAAAATACTATTTTGGAGCTAAATAGATATTTCTCCAAAGACATACAAATAGTCAACATGAATATCAAAAGGTGCTTAACATAACTAACCATCAGAAAATTGCAAGTCAAAACCAACAATGAGGCCTGCCTGGCTGATTCAGTCAGGAGAGGGTTCAACTCTTGATCTCAGGGTGAGTTCAAGCACCACATTGGGTGTAGAGATCATTAAATAACTTAATAAACAAACTTAAAAAAATAAAAACAAAAAACAATAAAACAATGAAGTATCACCTCACACCTAAATGCAGCCTAAATGCCCATGGATGAGTGAAAAGACAATAATAACGTGCCACAGTAGATAGAATATTATTTAGTGCGTGCGTGTGCATACACACACACACACACACACACAGGAAATCAGGAAGTCCTGGCATGTGCAACAACACGGATGAACCTGGAGGACGTTATGCTGATTGAAATGTTAGGCACAGAAGGACAAATACTACTACCTGATATCACTTGTATAACGAATCTCACATAGTCAAATTCACAGAAGCAGGGAGTGGAATGGTGGTTGCCAGAGACTTGGGGGGGAGAAAACAACAAGAGGAGGCAAGTGAGGTCAAGTGCGGTTTTTCTTTAGTTAGTTGTTCTTCATTAGGTCTTCTGACATTTACAAATTAGGTTTTGTGGTGGCTCTTTTGTTTTTTTACATCATTTTTAAAATAATTTTTTGAGGATGACATGATATAAACCACTGTGTAAGGCTATCACAGTCTCATATACTGAGACACATACATATTCATTCTTGAATTTTTTTCTTGCAATGTTTCTAGTAATAACAATAAAAGTTTTGCAGAGAATGTCACTATCTTACTAATCAATCCACCAAAAGATTTGAAAAGGATGCTGAATGGCAGTTCTCAGCTGTTTTACTTATTATCATGGCTTTTTTTTTTCATCCTTTGGATAAGAGAAAACTACATTTTAATGTAATAGATGTAAATCTAGATTTCAACTTATTTCATTATGAAGTAATAATATACAACAATAATATTTAGGTTACTGAGTATTGGCTGATATCTAGGTTTTCTGTTTTACATGAATTCCTTAATACTCCTAACAATCTTACATTTTTTTTACATGATGTTGATGGGGAATTAAATTTTTAGATACTAAATCCAAGAGTGAATGTTGTTTTTATGATTGTGGCTTTAAATCTACTGAGAAAGTTATAGTTTTTCTTTTTTTTTTTTCTGTTAATATACCAAGATGATTGACTATTTTAATTGAGATATTTAAATGGCATAAGACTTGCACAAAACAAAATTTATTCACAACTAAATGCAGAGATTTTAATTATTGTGAGCTTGGTGAGTTTTAACAAATATATAAACTGAAGTAACAATTACCCCAGGAAAAATATGAAATATTTTTATCACCTCAGAAAGTTCCTTTATGTTTCTATTTAGGCAAACTGCCTTTAATCTAGGGAGAAACACTTCTGATATCTATTCCACATGTTGGTTTTACCTATTTAGAAGTAATACAAACGAAATCACATGAAATGTACTACTTTGTGCCTCACTTCTCCTTCTTGATCTAATGTTTTTGTACTCCTCTATGTTGTTGCATAACTTATTGGTGCTTTCCTATTTATTGCTGAGTAGTATTCTTTTTTTCAAATATACTAAACTCTGTTTGCTTACATTTTAGGGATGGACATTTGAATTGTTTCCAGTTTGGACCTATTATAAATGAAAGGGTTATAAACATTTGCATGTAAGTCTTTGTGTGGACATACGTTTTACCTTAGATAATACCTAAAATTGCAATTGCTGAATAATAGAGTATATTTAACATCATAAGAAATCTCATGCTCTCTTCCAGAGTTGTCAAATATAATTTAATACTCCTATCAAGGGATCCCTGGGTGGCGCAGCGGTTTGGCGCCTGCCTTTGGCCCAGGGCGCGATCCTGGAGACCCGGGATCGAATCCCACATCAGGCTCCCAGTGCATGGAGCCTGCTTCTCCTTCCGCCTGTGTCTCTGCCTCTCTCTCTCTCTCTGGGACTATCAAAAATAAATAAAAAAAAATTAAAAAAAAAATAATAATAATACTCCTATCAATAGTATGTATGTCACTTCAGGTATTCTGTATCCTCACTGACATCTTGGAGGTTTATTGTTTTTAATTTTAGACATGTTAGTTTGTTTAACAGATGGCACATTGTGTGTGTGTTTTTTTTTAAGATTTTATTTATTTTGAGAGAGAGAGAGTGCAAGCTGGGGGTAGGGTAGAGGGAGAAGAAGGGAGAGAGAGACTCTCCAACAAATTCCCCACTGAGCAACAGAGCTTGATGTGGGGCTTGAGCTCACGACTCTGAGGTCACATCACTGAGATCATGACCTGAGTTAAAATCAAGAGTCAGAGAGATACTCAACTGACTGAGTCACCCAGGTGCCCCTATACATGGTGGTTTTAACTTGTATTCTCCTTATGGTCAATGGTGACAAGTATCTTAATATTATTTTTGGCCATTTTTACATCTTCAAATATGAACATTCTTTTGAAGACATTTGCTTGTTTTTCTCAAGCTAGTTTTTTTAAAACTGATTTTTAAGAAATTTTTTTACATATTCTGAATACAACTTGCTTGTCATTTAAAGATATTGTATTTTCTCCAAGTATGTAACTTGAATTTTTATTTTCTTTTTTCTTCATTTTTTTATTGAAGTGTAATTAACAAATAGAATTGTGATGTATTTAAAATATAAAATTTTGTGATTTGACATATGTATACATTGTGGAAGGATTCTCACCATCATTAATTAACACCCAACTTCACATAGTTATCTTTTTCTTTTTTGATCAGTCTTTGAAGAAGACTTATGATCTGCCTTTTTAGTAAATTTCAATTATAAAAATAGTATTCTCATCTTGATAATTTTTGAAGTCAGTGTTTCTAATTTGATCAAGTTTGAATGTATCAATTTTATTTTTTATGGTTAGCATTTTATCCAGTCTGAGACATTTTTAACTAATTCAAAGACATGAACACTTCTATTTTTTCCCCATGTAAATATTATAGTTTCAATTCTAATGGTTAAATCTTTGATTCATCTCCACTTAATTTTAGCAAATGGTATAACACGGAGTTAAAGTTTATCTTTTTTTATTGTTCCCTGTATATCCAATTGTTCTCCTATCAATTGTTAATAGACTTTGCTCTTCTTGTTGAACTTTCTTGGTTTCTTATTCAAAAAAGCAGTTAGCCATCAAAAATAGAATCAATTATACTATATATTATCTTAGAAGATAGGATTCACATAAATACGTGGCAAACATAATTAGACTAGGATCATGTTAAATTGCTTTTACTAGTATTTTAACTACCTATCATATGACAGTGTAACCTGTAAACTTGTGATGCTTAATATTAAAATTTGTTTATTGTTGACAGTAGTTTAGTTCATGAAATATGCCTGAAATACCTCATTTTAATCATAAATAACATAATGATCTTCTTCTGAATTCTAACATCTCTAATAATTGTTCCTGATCATTTCTAAAAGACCAAATATAGTGAATATAATCCTCACATATTCTTATATATGTATACAAGTAGAATAAAATTAAGAAATGATACCAATATTGAGATTGCAAGTTGAAAAGAAAATACTTTTAGAAAGTCACAGATAATCGAAAAGAAAATAACACAAAAGTATCAATAAAAGACAAACAGTAAAGAAATATATTTTTTCTCCAATTCATTTGGAGAGCTCTGTTTAAGTTCTGTTCTCTTTTTTTCACAACAAAACCAAAATTCCATACATATGGTGTGTTGGTGTAGCACCTTCAGAATTGTGTAACATTTGGTAAATTTTATTCATACTTGAGAAAGACCGTCAAACATTTTGCATGTAGGATTTGGCCTGGTGCCATTTAAGAAAAACTTAAAAAACTTTTAATTGCTGCATTTAAATTTCGGATGCCACATTAATGTCAATGTAATGGGAAGTAGGCCTGATGATACTCTTATCTAAACAAGGGCATGAGACTCATCCAGGGGATGTGACAAATCAGTGGTTAGCAAGTGTTCTACCAACTGGGGTATTTTAGCACATGACACTGTATTGTCTGACTAATTATGGGATAGCTTAAAGTAGAGGTTTGTGCTGATAATCAGGAACCAGAGTCAGTGGAAAGCTAATTGTAGGGTCAGAATTGAACATTTGGAGGTGGTAGCTATGTCCTGATTTATTAACTCAGACAAGACCATAGTAAGAAAGGATCAATCATGTTATTTAGCAGATAAATTACATCCTTGATTTTTCAAAGGGAAGAAAGAACATAGTCTTTGTGTTATAAACAAACTTCTTTATTTTGAATCACAAATGGAACAGTTATTTCAATTTTGTATTTTAAAGAAACAGAAGATACAGTACAGAAAGAAAGTATATTCTTTTAAAAAAATGCACATAGTGAGGGATCAAAGTTGTAAACCTTAAGGAAAAAGTGGCAACTTTTTGATGAAAGTGCTGCAAAAAACATGTTAATTTTATTACCATTTTTATTTATTATTACCACAAGTTTGATTAGAAAATATTCCTCAAATACCATTATTAGCCTAGCATTAGAGTTGTGTTGTGATGCTTAGTTCATAGATGGGAAGACCTCTTCGGGTTACCATATTTAAGAAGTATATGTGTTCCATGCTTTTTTGAAAATACAAGATTATATATATATATATATATATATATATATATATATATATATATGATATATACAACAATATATATATATATATAATTTATATACAAGATTAACCAAAAGTGCAGTACAGCCCAGAGACAGTTTACCAACTATAATTATAACACACATTGAGATCTTTAATGACATAAGTGCAAGAACAGAGAAAGCAAATTCAAAATGACTGCCCTTTCAAACTTTATTTAAAAATTGAGAGAACTAAAACTGTTTTTAATGAAAAAATGAAAAAAAGCACAGGAAAATGGGTTTCCAAGCAGTAAGAATGGTGAGTTTTTTCAAATATAAAAAAAAAAAAATCACAAAGTCATTATTAGACTAATTTACATTGTTTGAGAGGATATAGTAGGTATGACTAGAAAAAAATTTACATAGATTCAAGTCAGAACTCTGTTGCACTTTTAAAAAATCTCATATTAAGGGACTTTGCTTCTGTGGATGGTAATGAGTACACTTCTTGAAAATTTCTGCTACATTTTATATAAACATAGTTATGACATATTGAGATCAGTATCAGATACCGTATGTGAAATTAATTACACCTAGTGGTTTTCACATTCTACAGGAATAGATAAGTTTGAGTCACTGGATCTCTGAAGCTGACACAGGGAATGAAGTTAGAAGGAAGCTGGCAGGGCTTTGCATTCCCCTACCCACTCAAACTTCATTTCTGTCCTCTTCAAATAGTTTTTGCCAACTGGTTTTGATTTTATACATTAGATTGCATGCTTGTCTTTCAGCTGTAAGGTTGATCTGCACCTAAAAATTATGCTAAACAACAGGCCAATTTCTAAAGCATTGTCCTTGTCAGGAAGTGTACTATGTTATTAGAGCTAATTGGCTCACAGAATTTTCATATGTATGTAGTGAGTCATGAGAGAGAAGAATGGCTGGCGACTGGGCTTGCTTAGGCAAATCTTTTCCATATGAACCACATTGACCCCTAAGTATTTAACCTTCTTTCTCCCCCACACATTTTAAAGGTATATGACAGCCTCAGACAGACCCAAGATGGAAATGGGATTTCCAAGTCTGTGAATAGCAGGTAGAAATTTTAGTTGGCAAATTAGTGCATACTTAATTCCATAGTGACATACAAAATCCAAGTTATTTAGTTTTATGTTTGTCCTTTATCCTTTAAAATAAGTTGACACACAATGTTACATTAGTTGCAGGTATATGACATAGTCATGCAACAAGTGTATAAATTATGCTATGCTCACAAGTGTAGCTACCATTTGTCCCAATACATCACTGTTACATTATCATCGACTATGTTTGACCTTTACTTTAAAAACCTGTACAAAGATTTTTGCCAATATTCAGGTATTTTTAAAAGATAAACTTGGAAGCTTCTATGAAATGAGTAAAAAATGCCTGCTCACTTCATATGTGTAGAAAACTACCTGGAAATCTGGAACTCTGTTATCATATTCAACAGGTCCAATGATGGATTGGTAAAAACAAAACTTATGATCAGAAAAAAAGTCTCCAAAATATTTTTTATTCTAAATATATTGATAGTCATCAGGATCTTTTGCATTATGAAATGAATTGTGTCCTCCCTAACTCCTTATGTTGATGCCCTAACCTACAACATGACCATTTTTTGGAGGCAAGACATTTTAGGAGATAATTAAGGTTAAAGGAGGTCAACAGGATGGGGCCATAATCCAATAGAACTTTTCATTCTATGAAAAGAAAGAGACATCAAGGATACACACACACAGAGGAAAGATCATGTAAGAACGTAGTGAGAAGGCAGCCATCCACAAGATAAGGAGAGAAGCCGCAGGGGAAATGAAATCTACCAACACATTGACCTTAGACATCCAACCTCCAGAACTGTGAGAAAATAAGTTGTTTTTTTGAGCACCTAATCTGTGATGTTTTGTTACGGCAGCCCTAGCAGACTAATGCAGTTACATAAAGAAAATAATTGCTTATTCAGACATGTGAAGCTCCCTCTTCAAAATATTTCTACTGGCTTGAGAGGCTTTGGAAAATGGACAAGGCACAGAAATGAATCCTAGATTCCATTTTTAGTGATGGGTGTATAGAAGTTGATTCGAAAGCATGTGCATTGGAGTGGCTGTAAGTCAATAAGATGTGAAACATTTAAAATATTGAACTGTCATACTGGTTCAGTTGCTGAAGTTGTAAACTTGTGAGTGTTATTTGGACCATGCCAATTCATAGTTGATTCTGCTAACATTTAGACCACTATTATTAACTCAGAACCAGCGAGCAGAAATTTGACCAAAAATGTCTGGAAATGATTTAAGTCTTCCTAAGTCTAAAGAGCAATCAAAGCATATATGTAGGAAATCTGTTGAAATGATGTATCTATTCATCTTATATTGGACCTTTACCTATTACAAATTAACTTTTTCTTATTGTTGCTGTATTCTCAAAAGTATTTACCAAATAAAGTATAAAATCCAGTGCCGACTTAAATGCTGTGGTTATTTTTCAGTAATGGTGTATCTAAAGAAAAAGAAGACTATTTTCCAGGTTAATAATAATTTATTTTGGGGGTGCCTGGGTTGTTCAGTTGGTTAAGTGTCTGCCTTTGGCTCAGGTCATAATCTCAGGGTCCTGGTATCAAGTTCTGCTTTGGACTCCCTGGTCAGTGAGGAGTCTACTTCTCCCTCTCCCTCTACCCCTACCCCCTGCTCATGCTCTCTGTCCCTCTCAAGTAAATAAAATCTTTAAAAAAATAGTAACATCTTATATTCCTTTCTACTTATAACTGACTTAATTGTACTTGAAATATAATTAGCTTGTTTGGCATAGTTTTAGTATATGTATGCATATACATATACACTCAATAAATATGTCATATAGTCTTACGTGAATACAAAACATCATAGTTGGTCATAAACTGATGCCAAAATGATGAATAAGAGGATGTGCTTTCTGTTATTAGCTGGGTGGCTTACCACCAAAAATATATTCCATAAAACACATTCCAAATATTTGTTACAATTCAGAATTCACAATAAAGTTTCAAACTTGTGGTTCAGTAAACATCCATCTCAAGGTATTACATATCACAGGAATTTGCCTCTCTGGACATGAAGGTACATTGCCAATGTGAGAGTATCAGTTCCCCTTCCCTCATCCTGTTTTTCTCAGTACCTGGTCTCTCACGGATCTAGATGCTACTGGAGAAACCAAAGCTGTAGGCAGAGAACTCTCTAGATCCCCAGGTAGGCCATTGCCACGAGCACATCTCTACATGTTCACACCTCTCTAGGGCAATAATAACCCTTAGGATTTTGTCTGGCTGGGGATTTATCTCATAATCAGGTAATTCCTAGCAGATGGTAGACTGCATTGTAGACATTTTGCCAAATACATTTCTAGCCAATGGCACCCTCGGGCTTCTCTGGTATCTTTGTAAGAGAGAGTAAAATCCTCCTGAGTCCCTAAAACATATTTTGATGAAAGAACAGAAGCCACAGGGCATGCAAGTTATCCTGATCACATATTTTATTCTATATGAAACTTTTGGTTATATATTTCTGGGGAACTCAGAGGTCCTAGACTCCCAAAAGTCCTTGGAGAATCTCTCACTGAATTATGCTTTTATAATCAGATGAAACAAAACACTAACTCCCTCCCTGAAACTCACTGCACTATGTAACCCTGCATGAATTCTCTATTGTATTCAATGCCTGTAGCTCTTTCTCATATAAACTACATTAACCCTTCCAAAACTCTCACCTATGATCCACAATTAGGGACTTCCTGAGATCCTGTCTTACCTGGAAAAAAAAAGTAACCTAAAAATTAAAGAAAATTAAAATTAAATTCTTCTTTCAGAAATTACTACCTAAGTTATACTCTGCAACCACTCAGACTGTAGTAACTGAGAATGCAAGTTAATGCAAATATCGTAATCATTAGATATATTTAGTTCTAGTTTTTCTAAAATTCTCTGCAGGGCTATATGATGATACATTGCAGTGTTTTAATAATAAAATGAAGAACTATTTCATTTTTAAAATATAAATTGACTGAGTAACATAAACATAACTGAATTTATGGTGGATAAAAACAGGAAAGGATAAAAGGCTAAACCTTAACAGATTAAAGAAGACTACATTTACACTGATGGCGAAGGGGAAAGGGTGGATTCCCAAGATGTTTTTTTTTTAAAGATAATATTGAAGAGACTCCTGGATGGCTTAGGCGGTTAAGTGTCCAACTCTTAATTTCAGCTAGGGTCATGATCTCAGGGCCCAGGGATCCAGCCTTGCATCAGGCTCCTCACTCCATGGGGTGACTGCTGGAGAATCTCTCTTTTTCTCTCTCTCTCCTTTTCTCTTTACCCCTCACCCATCTCTAAAATAAATAAATAAATCTTTAAATGAATGAAATAAAATAAAAGAGCATTGAATATGTTTTTTTAAAAGCATTTAGAAAAAATTTGACCATGCAGCACCATGGATAGATATGCCAGTCAATCAGAAACAAAATCTACCAGCAGAGTTTATGTGAGGCTACACACAGGTATCAATGTAAAAATGTATTAATGAAAAACAAAAAGCAGAAAACAAACCCAGAAGATACCTATTCCTTTTTTTAATAAAAATCTATGAGGCCCAAACTGATTTTTTTTTTTTTTGAGTCCCAAACTGTGGAGAGTGAGTACCATGAAGCAGATAGTGGAACAATTATATCAACAAGCCAAGGAACACTAGGATTACTGACAACCACCTGAATCTAGGAAAGAACCATGAAAATCTTCTCCCTCACGGTCATCAGAAGGAGCCACCCCTATTAGCACCTTGATTTCAGTCTTTGGGCCTCTAGAATTGTGTGAAAAATTCTTTCTGTTGTTTTAGGCCATTCAGTTTGTGGCGCTTTGTTATGTCAGCCCTTGAAAACAACTATGAACCTAGACTCAGTTGTTTTCTTTCTGTTTTGCTTTGTTTTAAGATCTAGCAGAGGGGGGTGGGCATTTAGTAAAATATGGTTTTATATCACATCACACTTAACTAAAGCCAATAGTCTAGATAGGAGTCAGATTTTAAAACAATTCTACTTTCTTATGTTCAGATAAAAATTCATAAAATGAGATCACACAAATATTAAAACTATCTAGATGTGTTAAGAAGAATCCATTTAACAACAATCCATATAACGTCCATAACAATCTAGATGTGTTAAGAAGAATCCATTTAATAAGAATCCTCTTACTAAACATGAACAGGGGTTATATTTACATTGATGAGGAGTTATGTCTCTTATTCAGAACCTTCCTACTTGACATGGTGTCAAGTTCCTACTTGACACCATGACCTTACTTAAGGAGGTCACTGATACATTAAGAAGGATGAAATTAGGGGGATAGGGTCAGATGAAGGGGCACAGACAAATACATAAATGTTAAAAACATGGCTTCTCAGGGCATTGGGGTGGTTCAGTCTCTTAAGCATCCGGCTCTTGATTTTGGCTTAGGTCATGTTCTCAAGGTCATGGGATTGAGCCCCACAGTGGGCTCCCCACTTAGTGGAGTCTGCTTCCCTTTCTCTCTCTCTCCCTCTGCCCATCTCTATGCATTCTCTGTCACTGTCTCAAATAAATAAATATATCTTTAAAAACAAACAGACATGGCTTCTCAACATGGTAAGACAGGTCCTCTGGAGTCCTTTTAGATGATTTAGGAAAGAAAAACAGTATAGAGGAGGCTTTCCCTTTCCATCTTTCTATCTTATTATTGAATTTCAATGCCACTGGGTTTTTTTACATGCTTAATGTTAGTAGGAGTTTTTTGAATAAATGATGAAATTAGGTACCATTTTTGTTACTTCCACATTTGTTATGTTATGATACTTTGATCTCATGAAGGAAATAAAGAAAATGAATCAGCACCATGGAAATAGGAACAGATCCATTGCTTTCTTCTCAACCTCTTCAACTGCCCATCCTAGATACGATTCATAAATGAGTGAATAGATTGCCTATTCGCTTCTCTTTTACACATAAAAAGAAAATACACACCTAAGCTTAGTGAGAATATTTGTGGGGGCTGGGACAGCAGTCCCAAACCTAGCTGTGTATCTGATTACTATCTTAGTATTGTGAATAAGAATGCTTGGGGTGGGCATATGAGTTAATGCTTTTAAAAACCTTTTTAAAACCCTAAAAACCTTTTTAAAAACCTTAGCAGCCCACTTAGGGAACCACTGATTCAGTGATTCCTACTCTTTCCTGTGCCCATTCTTTATTCTAATGCAATAACTATCTAAAAAAGTTCATAATCATATTATTAAATGTTGAATCAATTTTTAAAAAAGATAAGTGCCTATAAATAATTGTTGGATTTTTTTATTGTTGAAATTATAAACTTTATTATTATTATTATTTTAACGATTTTATTTAGTCATGAGAGACACAGGCAAAGGGAAGAGAAGCAGGCTCCATGCAAGGAGCCTGATGCAGAACTGGATCCCAGAACTCCAGGATCACACCCTGAGCCGAAGGCAGACATTCAACCGCTGAGTCACTCAGGCGTCTCAGAACTGTAATGTTTTTAATGAAATGCATGAATATGTCATTTAACTTTAAATAATAGTATAATTTATTAAAACTTAACATACTATCTAAAGAAAATAAAAACAAAATAAAACAAACAACATAGTAGCTGATACAGGTACCCACAACAGTGGGTTAGGTGCCATTTATATACATATAAAATTATATATTTAATACTCAGAACAATTCTATTTTTCCCTTCAAGTTGTATTTATTAATCTTTATACCCAACGTAGGGCTCGAACTCCTGACTCTGAGATGAAGAGTTGCGGGCTCTTCTGAGTGAGCCATCCTGGTGCCCCAATACTCAGAACAATTTGCTTAAGCATATCCATTGTCAGATTAATTTGTTATTATACTATGTAGCTAGTGCTTGGAAGAACTTGGTTTTGGCTCCAAACTCAGAATTCTTTTCTATTTGTTATAATATTTCATTAAGAGTCATGCAATTAATAATCAGCAATAAAAATAAAAATTAATCTCACCTCTGAACAAAGCAGAAAATCTCATTTTCATGGATACTTATGTAATAATGACCTAACTTCTGTTCCCTACTTGTTTTGTTAATGATACAGTGTGACAATATGAATTCTTTTTCAAACCCATAGTTACATGCAGCTAGTTTAATGACAGACATCAGTCTGGAACCTCATGGAAGCTGTAATCATACTCTAACTTTCTGCTTTTATAACTAAAAGGAAGTATACTCATTCTAAAAATATACCCAATTTGACACAGGGACCCTATTATCCTTCACAAATGATGTAAGACCTAAGGACTATTCTGACTTTACTGTAAAATGTAAAAAACTAAATGTTCAATAAATGCATATATATGAATATAGTACAGATGTCTATAAATTTTCCCCATGGTATTATTTACCTTCTTACACATTTAAAGCTGTAGAGGAAATAAATGGACAGGTAAACAAGTCACTGTCACAGAATTACAGAAAAGAACTACTAGCAAGAAGTGCTCCGTTGTAAGAACGCCAGCCAGTTTTGTATACTTTCAATCGTCTACAGTCTTGCATAGTGTTAAATTCCACAATAACATTTGCAGTACTTCAAGCCCTCCAATCTCTTTTGACTTCAAAGATTAATAATATCAGAATAACATATAAAAGTTTTCTCCAGTAAGGTATCGAAGTGTTAATGACATTTTTACTGTAAATTTTGGAAATGCCATATTACTTAATAATGTATTAATTACTCATACAAATTATTGTCAGCTATACATCTACATTTCCTCAGCCGATTGATAAATAGGAACTTATTTCTTGAAATGTATATTCCATAAAAATCAAATGAAATTCTTTGCCAGGAGAAAACCTTCATGAGCAGAATACTTAAATGCAAAATTAATTTGAAGAGAATCATTAATAATGCAAACCCAGCAGTAAGTGTCACCTGAAATCTAGCCACAATACATTTGCTTCCACAATACTACCTTTCTGTATGCTTCTGTGATTTTGACCTTGGCATGCAATTATGCTACTATCCAAGGTTTCCTGAAGGGTGGAGCAAATAGATCAAAGATTGTGAATGGGAAGGAAGAGATAAATATTATGAAAAATACTCATAGATAACATAAAGTGGGGCAAAGAAAATAAGTTGTTCAGCATAATAATAACAATGAAATCTTACCAGCTTGGTAGTCACTTTGCTTGTCTCTTTTTTGTACCCATAGTGACAGGTGTCTTCTTTATTCCTAAAAGAGTTTATTATCTTTATAATGTAATGCTTTCTGCTAGAAGGAAAAAAAAAATCCATGCCTCATTACTTTCAATCTCATTTGTTTCTCCACCTTACATTTAGGAAAATGAAACCACATTAAAATGCTCACATATCAACTTCACCAGTTAGGGAATTTCTAGCTGGATTATGCCTAAGGTAGAGCAATCTATTAAGTCAACGGGGACAAGGAAATTTCTTTTACAAATGAATAAAAATATTCAGCATATCTTCTGCATTTATTTCTTAAGTTACTCTATAATGAATACAAATACTCCTTGGAATAACTTTTTAATAAACAAGGCAAATAATATAAAGGAGTAATGATGAACATTACTAACAAAACTCTAATTTGGTAATCGTAAAATTTCAATCATACAGTTTTGTGATGCTTCGCGTTACCAGAACACCAAACTTGTTTTGTAAATTCATTAGAGTGGATCTTTTTCTCTTCTTTCCTATGCATATCTGAACCGCATCATGATGTTATATTTGGATAATAAATTTTAGAGTTAAAGAAAACTAATAAATTACATGTTTGTCTTCACCCAAGTTCAGAATTTGTTGTAATATATGAATGATGAATGAAGCAGATAGATACGAAATATCAGTTTAAGTATATGTAAGGTTAATTTGGAGAATGTAGTGCCATCCTTGGCTACTTTGCGGCCCCCCATGTATCTCTCCTGATTTGAGCTTGCCAGAGAAAGCTGGATATTTCTTTCTCCAGGTATAGAACCTAGGTTTGTGAGCCTTTTCTGCAGAGAGATTGATTCAAAAGAGAATCTAGAGGGGTAAAACATGGAATATGCAGTTCATCTCTAAGAGAAGCAAATACAGGAGAATTAACAACTTCCACTATAAACCTGTCCTGCTTTTCTCTGTTATAAGCCGGAAGCTTTACAAATAAACTTTTGATCAACCCGTGTGGCTGACCTTAGGGTAGGAGATCTGAAATGTATTATAATTGTCAGAATTCACAGATTGATCTTCCAGTAGCAAACATTAACCACTATTATCTATTTTGTGCATTATCTCAGGTACATTGCCCATTCGCTGTGCACACCTAGTAAACGGGCTGAATAAACAGTTTTTGGTTTGTTTGCTACTCTGCATTGGCTTAGTCTTGAACCCCTGTCTAAGCCAAGAATTATTAGAAAGGGGCTAAAAAACAAAACAAAAAGCTGAAAAGTCACTTTCTCACATTACTCAAAGATGAGACACACTATCAAAAGCAATATTGACATGAGAACCTCATAATGCAGCAAGAAAGGCATGATATCCTCATTTGCAGATAGAACACTGCAGACATGAAACATACATGCTAATTTTTGCACTGGATTCTTGATGATTGGTTACCCACAATTATCGTGGTAATACCTGAGCAATACTCATCACACTTAGATCAAACATATAAGACACTTGTATGCCCTTCAAAACCTTACCTTATCTATTTTTAGTTATCTTTCCAACATCCTCAAATATGACTCTACTTTTTGTTCATGTTTGCTGCCCCTTGGACAAGTGTCCCTTGTACTTTTCTGACATAAAGACCTAATTAACTCTGTGTAGGATGCTTTTCCTACACATAACTTTCTGGCTTTTCCTCATTTCATTCACACATGAGAATACATCTCACTGCATCAGGGGGAACTTCCCTTACCGAATCATCTAAAAGCGGATACTCTTTACCCTCTAGTTTTTTAAATGTTAATCTTCAGAGTTCTTTTCAAAAGCTAACTGATGTTATATTATACATTTCATTATTCAATTGTTTATTCATTGCCTCTTCCAATAAAATTTTAACATCATGAGAGTAAGGGCTTCATTTATTTTGTTTTTTTCTCTACCTCTGGACCAAAGAATATTACTTATAAATATTGTGATTGTTTGATAGCGTGTGTTGAATGAATAAATAAATAAATTGAATTGAGTTGAATCACTGGTGGTCTTTGGGTACTTATTGCTGTCATCTTGTACATATATTTATATGCACATGTATACATACATGCAATTCATAAATACAAATTCTCTATGTATATTTCATTCATTTATTTCATTCATTTTCTGCAAAATGTTTAAAATGTGTGTACGATGAATTTATTTTTACTATCTGGGATTTTTTTTTAAAGATTTTATTTACTTATTCTTGAGAGACACACACAGAGAGAGACAGAGACATAGGCAGAGGGAGAAGCAGGCTCCCTGAGGGGAGCCTGATGTGGGAATCGATCTCAGGACCCGAAGATCACGACCTGAGCCAAAGGAAGATGCTTAACCACTGAGACACCCAGGTGCCTCAACTGTCTTGGATTTAAAGGCAACAATTTATGGTTATTCTTGAGACTGAAGGAAAGCAGATAAAAGTCCATGTAAATTGTATATATAAATGT
Source organism: Vulpes vulpes (assembly GCF_048418805.1). Taxonomy (NCBI): domain Eukaryota; kingdom Metazoa; phylum Chordata; class Mammalia; order Carnivora; family Canidae; genus Vulpes; species Vulpes vulpes. The sequence goes on from NC_132793.1 coordinate 129,395,113, forward strand.
TTGGGTGAGGGGAAACCTGGAATCTCTGGAATCATGCAAGGTACATTTATTTGCTATAAAGACTGACTTTGAAACACTAGGGAGCACAAATATATATGTACATATAAAAGTCACCTGCTGTGAGAAATGTTAGAAATAGATTTGTTAGGAAACAATAGCATTTGGTCTGAAAGAAGGTGGTCTTTTTGAATTATTCCAATCTCCATTCTGAAATACCATAAGGGCATAACATGTTTGTGAACCTGACAGGTGTTTTAAGAAGAGAGATACAGTAGAACACCTAAGGAAGCAGTGAACAAAAGTTATTTTAAAAGAAATATAGAATTTAGGAAATAGTCTAGGAAAAGAGTAGGAGTTATATTTTCTAAAAACCGTAAATGTTCCAGAGGAGGATTTTATTAAAGTGAATAATATAACTAAATTAAATGTGTGATTTTTACAGATCTCCAACCATGCTTTATTTAGCAATGGAGATATATCACAGCGTTTATAATTAGATGCACCATTTTTTCCAATATTGGACCCGCCTGCTATATTTAGATAGTATAGTGTTTTACTCAGAGATCACTAGCTGATAGTATATATTGGGTTTTAAGTTAGCTATTTACAAGCTTTGGAAGAAAGGGGGTGGATAGTAGAAAAGGATGGTTAAGGTTAAGGTGAAAAGTTCTTTCTAGATCTACTCAACCTCAGACTCTCATAAATGTTGCAGCGTTACGGCTTCATTCCTAGAGAAGTTTTTGATGGCTGTCTCAATGACTGACCCACAGTGCATTGGTATGGATGCTATTGGGATTCTAAATGAAGCAGACCAGGCCAGTGAAATGTAGTGACCTTACTGCTGTTTCTTCATCCATTTACTTCAGACATATGACTCCAGTTTATGCCTGTATGACCCAAACACTGGATTGTAGCAGGGTCGATTCACTGCTTTCACTCATTGTGATGACTGATCTGGACTGTCACAAAGTCAGTCTAATTGATTGTATAAAAGTTGGCCAACAAAACTCAAAAGTTGCCTTTTACGTTGGAAATCACTCTGCTCATTCAAACGCAGATATGCAAATCAGATATTTCTCCCCTGATCTGCTTTCTCCACTTTCTCTGAGTCACCATTTGCACTAGTGGTTTAGGGCACTGAAATGCCTGCAGCTGCTCTAAGTCCTCTTACATTCACACCCGGAACCGAAGGTGGCGCTAAACCGCTGAGCCACCTGGACTGCCCACTGAGAGTTTTTAAAGCCATGTATGGGTGCTGGATTTTGTCAAAAAAAAAATTTTTTTTTATCAATTGATATGATCGTGGTATTTTTCGTTTTTAGTCTGTTAACATAATGGATTAACAATAATTCATTTTTGAATGTTAAAACAGACTTGCATATATGAAGTAGAATAAATCCCACTTGGTTGTGGTGTTTAATTATAGATAGATCTATATATATCTATCTATGTATAAAACAAGAGGTAGATATTAAACATATTCAAAGAAGTTTCACAGATGTTGAGTGGAAGACACTTTATAGCAAGCTGAAGAGACAATTTGAGCTAAAGCTGAAAGTGCACACTGAGAAAATATTAGAAGCTTGGCTGCAACATGAAGGAAAATAATAGTTTGAGAGAGACATTTTTGTGGGTATAGATGCTTTTTGTTTGTTTGTTCATGTGTTTTTTTTTTGTTGTTGTTGTTGTTAACTTTTGAGTAAAAAAAAAAAAAAGAGATGCTGAAGGTAAGAAGTCTATGGAACAGGAAGGTGCAAATATAATAGAGTAGAGGTCATAGAGAAGATTCCAGAGGAAGCTGTAGTTTATGCCACAAACCAAGACACTTGCAAAAGAGTAGCCCAAAGTAGAAGAATTGACAGATAGATTTTTCATGTTAGGGATATATTTGGAATGGCTGATGCAAGAATTCAGTTTTTTCAAGATATTTACAAACATCTTAAGCAATTGTACATTTGGCCAAACACATCAGTGTCCTTGAACTTTATTTCTAGTATTAGGATTACAAATGGAAAGCATTTTGTCTATAAACAATTTATTGATTTTTATATATAATTTGATGGAAGAATAGATACAGCAATATTCCAGCAAAGTTCTTTCTTTTTTAAAGATTTCATTTATTTATTTGAGATAGAGAAAGCTAGAGAGAAAAGGGGTGACTGAGCACAAGTAGCGGGGTGGGGCAGAGGGAGAGGAGAAGCAGGCTCTCCACTGAGCAGAGAGCCAGATGTGGGGCCCTATCCCAGAACTCTGGGATCATGACCTAAGCCAAAGGCAGATGCTTAACTGACTGACCCACCCAGGTGCCCCCCAGCATAGCTCTTTCTATTAATCAGATATATCTCTAGAAATGTTGACAATGCTGTTTACTTCTCTGCTTATCTCTTCTCTTAGCTCTGAATTAAAATCCAACTGATTCAGGTACCTAAATTCCATAGTAAAAAGTGAATAAAATATGTTGAGAACTATTGTTTGACTAGTGATTTGGGACCTTTCAATTTCTGTTGTATTTGGAGATCATAATTTAATTTAAACAAATATTTGCAGAGAAGAAATATGTTAGTTTTCCACTTGGCTTAGCTATCACTTATTAGCTCTGTGGGTTTCTAGTAAAGACAATTGATGTTAGAAGATCATTATTTTGTCTGTATTGTTTATATTATTTGAAACTTGGCAAAATTATTCAACATAATCTTACTTTTCCCTTAAAATATTAGCAATAGAATTTGTTTTGGCTTTGTGCATGTATTATAGGTAAAAAAATACCATTGTTAAAATAGAATCATCAGTTATGGTATATAATTCTTTTTAAAAAAGATTTTATTTATTTATTCATGAGATACACAGAGAGAGGGAGAGAGAGGCAGAGACACAGGCAGAGGGAGAAGCAGGCTCCATCCAGGGAGCCTGATATGGGACTCGACCCTGGGCCTCCAGGATCACACCCTGGGCTGAAGGTGGTGCTAAACCGCTGAGCCACCCAGGCTGTCCTATTGTATTTAATTCTGAAATGATTTAAATTTCTTAGATACTTCATGTTCATAGATATCTGGATTGACCTTGTTTAAAAAAAAGAAATTCAACCAAGTAAATTTGAAGATCTAATGGACTTTATTAAATGATTCATGAATTGCGAAGCATCCTATCTAGCAAATAGAGGGAAACTCCTAGGAGTTTAACAAAATGTAAGGTTTTCATAAGAAGGATGGTAGGGCAAGAAAGTTATTAGGAAAAGAAAATAATTCTTCCAGGCAAGGTCACCTTTACTTAGGTGGAAGACTAGGGAGTCTCATCATGCAAATGACCTCATCTTTGGGGAATAGAGAGAGATAACATGACAGCTTGCCTCATTGGCCCTGATCAGAAAATTCCTGGCTTGACAGGTTAAGACTTACATCTTTGGGGGAGATTGCAACTGCAATTAGATTAGGTATTAAGCCCTGGTTTTGTGACTTGGCCTAAGTGATGTCATTTTGGTCCTGCCGGTTTTCTTTCTCACAACCTGTAACAATCAGACCTCTGTTTTTACTCTAAACAAAACTAGGTGAAGTTGCAATAGTGGTGTGGTGTCATTGGTTCATTGAAAATATAGATAAAATAAATTGTACATTGAGCTTTGACAATGATTTTAAATGTTCTTCATTAATGTGTATTTAAGGATTCACTTTCCAAAAGGGCTAAAGGTCAATTAAAATAAAATAGACAGTTTTTGAGTGATGGCTGCTCACCTTGTGCACTAAGATGAAATAAGAATAAATTATTTGCTTTCTACTGTTAAGCAGTAAGAAAACCTTCTGGGTCATGATATACAGTAGCTACTAAAAGATGACTGTTACTTGAAAGACATGGAAAGTTGGTAGGAGATAGGGAGCTATTTAAATGTCCTATATATTTATATTGACTATGATTAATTTTTTTTATATGTAGATATATTGCTTCTGCAAATATATTATAGAGTCTGAAGCCAGTTATATCTTTACGTTCTTATTAGCTGTCATGAATCTCTTATAGTATGACCAAAAAAAGTATTTGCTGACAATTAGTTAAATATTGAGATATATTTCAAGGTGCAATTCTTTTCTTCCAGCCAAGTTTTTCCTCCCACTTTTTTATTTTATTTTATTTTTTCCACTTTTTTTCTTTTAATGAGATAAGCAGTTCTCTGTTTTCCTCTTTTGCAAAGACCTAGACCCATTCACATTTCCTGAAACATTAAATGTTGTCCTAAGCAAAATTAGTAGTTCCAGTCTTAATGGTTTTCACTTACCAGGGTGATGTTTATCCTGAAAAGCATTCCACACAGAAAATAAATATGTAGATATTCAATATGCAAACATCAAAATAATTATCAAAACATAGCCAGGTCATATAAATTATTTAAAACAATGTTTTAAATGTAAGAAATAAGTAATACTTACCATACATTTAGTGATTTTTCCCACTCTTTCAAGGGAAAAAATTAAGGATTTTATTAATTTTTTTGAGAGAGAGAGACAAGCAGTGGAGGGAGGCAGAAAGCAGAGGGAGAAGGAGAAGCAGACTCTGCCCTGAGTGGGGAACGAATGTAGGGCTGGATCCCAGGACCCAGAGAACCTGACCTGAGCTGAAGGGAGATGCTTAACTCACTGAGCCACACAGGTGCCTCTGAAGAGAAAATTTTTAAAGAGATAAAGTAGTAAGTTATGGTTTAACCAATATTCTCAAACCAATACAGTAAAAGTGGATATATCTCTCATAGACAATCTTAAAATAACTGAAATGAGTGCAACATTTACTTCTGTGCAATAGGGGTCTGCTCAGAATGTTACCAGTATGTTTATTGCTATTTACTATGCAAGAAGGAAGAGGGACTAAAGACACGTAGAATAGGCATGGCTATTGGACACCATCTATGTTAAAGAAACAGAATATCATAGTCACTCCCAAACCCTTGTTAACAGATGCAGAACTGTAGGCAAATAGATGTGCTTTGTCATTTCAGGCAGAGGTTCCAGAAATATTTAGATATACGGGAGGGAGAGAGGGCATAAATCAACATAGTATTATCTAGATAATGAATAGAATACTGGAAAAATATCTTTATTGAATGATCCCGAAGTTTCTGGCCCTACAGATCTTTCCTCAGTGATAATTTTAAATCAACCAAAATGCAAGCTAACCCAAGAAGGTAAAAACATCCTTGATTAAAGTCTCCTAAAACAATCTTAAATAAAATCAGCACCATATATACATAGAGAGCATCCCATGCTAAAAAGAACACACAAAGATTGTTAATAAATCAGCAACATATTGAAAAATTGTAACGTAGAGGGTTTTACGGAGTTCCAAAAAATTAACAAGATACTAATCATGCAAAAAGGAGAGTAGAATGTGGATACATATATGAACCTTAACAAAAAGAAAGGATAAAGCACATCATTGGGGGGAAAAAAGAATGAGAAATTGGCAACCACTTCCTCATTTCTACTTTACAATTTTAATACAAAGTAGCAGTGCTTAATATTTTTGAGTGTGCACTTTCAATATTAGGGAATGTTGTAGGTTCTTTCTTTCTTGAATTAATTTATTTAAACCACAGAACAAGTATATAAAGGTAAGAGACTATGCAATATGATCACACCCTGTTTAAGATAAAGAAAATGAAGTTTAGAAAGGTTGAGTAATTTGCCCAAAGTTACAGTTTGTAAATCTTACTTCCTGTAAAGAGAGCTCCATTAATCTGATCAATCAATCAATCAATCAAAATAGGAATAATTCTAGCTTTTTGACTAGTTTTGTCAAAGGGAACATAAATTAATTGACACTTTGAGAATTCATGAGAAATCATATCAAATCAAAGTTTGCCCCTATTTTTCTAAAACCAATTTTGCCTCCAATAGTTTTAGCCTCTGTACCTCCATCAGCCATGAATACAATAGGACTATTTTCATGCCATCGTTTAGCCTCTGTTTGTCAGGCAGAGTAAGAAGCCCTACCTAGTCTCTCAGGTCAACCATGGTCTTTTGAACCACCTTATGTTAAATACATTGCATTCTTGCCCTACACTTTTGGGGATGTCTCCCACCCATTTCTATATAGTAGTTATACAACTATTTCTTATTGAATAAATTAGTGAAAAATAGTATGAATAAATGAGTGAAAAAGGCGTATGATACAACTGTAAATTATGATTAAATTCAGGAACTTTTAATGTATGAAAATACAAAACAATCATCTGATCTACATTCATATTAAAAACTAACCCAGGGGAGGGGGGGACCTGGGTGGCTCAGTTGGTTAAGCATCTGATTCTTGACTTCAGCTCAGGTCATGATCTCAGTGTTGTGAGATCAAGCCCCGAGGCTCTGCACTCAGCATGGTGTCTGTTTGAGATTCTCTCTCTTTCTCTGTTCCTCCCCTCTTTTTCTCTCTCTCCCCCAAATAAATAAATAAGGTCTTTAAAAAATAGGAGTATATATAATAAATAATAATAATGAACAATTATAAAATGTCAATCCCCTCCCATAGATAAGATAGACAAAGAAAGTGATAAAGAGAGGACAAGACCAAATAAAGTGTTCTGAAACAGAGAGAGTCTGAAGCAATCTTTCAAGCAGAAGTACTTGAAAACCTACATTTATTAATTCATTTATTTAGGTGAAAATTAATTCAAATACAATTATTTAAAATGTTTATTGCTACCACTATTATTCACCATATGTAGCACTTTGACAGTGTTTTTAGAAAAAGTAATGTAAAAATAACTCAAGGTGAAATTAATGTTCTATTATAACCCTTTAATCACATTTCATGCCTAAACTCTCTAATGAAAAACTGGGAATCAAGAGTAGAGTAAAAATTTGCTATAAATTATTTAAATACTTCACAAGCACTGGCACTATGAAAAGTATCAATTACTTGGCTTCATGTATAATAACAGAAGCACAGACTACAGAGTCACGTATTCCGATTTCAAGTTCTAGTTTTACTATTGAAAAAATTACAACTTGACAAGGTTTTATGATTATTAAATTAGATGATACACATATGAGAAGCTGCCAAATAGTGAATATTCTTTTAATTACGTCTCAATAACTTTGCCACAGAAAAAATTTCCTGCATTCAGATCACCTGGTTTTACTCTTTATATCATCCTCTGTGATGGCAATTTATCTCTCTGATGGGGCTAATGATAATGATGGAAATCTGTGATTAGACCCTTGTAGTGATTATGACAAATGTTGGTAATGAAGTTTGAATTTGTTCTATCAACAATGGATTTTATTCTTCAGAGATTTTAAATAACCATTTTATTTTTTAATAATGGGTGGGTGAGAAATGAAAAACAAAATGGAACCGTCATACATATAATTATCTTGAAAAATAACAGGGATGATGCTAAAATTAGTAAAGGCATTGTGGTATGTTAATATTTTTTTATGTTCTGCTGCATTAATTTGTACTTAACTTTTATTCAGTGAGCCATTATACATGTAATTACATATTAAAATTAATTTGCATTATTTGCACTCTATTATATAGTTGTGGTTTTATGATCAAAGATAAATTTTGAAGTACAATCTGGATATACAACAAAAATCATTATGGTAGATTATACAATACTGCTCTTTTACATTAAAAATGAGAGTGTTTTTCTGTGAAAGATACATTAACTTTGCAAGCAATAACTTAGTTGAAAAGCAAAAGTAAAGAGATTGTTGACAAAGATTTTCTTAAAGAAAGGGAAATTACATTCATTATACTTCTATATTTGGATCAGTGATTTTGTTTTGATGTAACATTATCCTATTCACTCCTTTTTTCCTCAAATGAGGCTGCACATAATTTTAGCTTTACTGGTGGTTTGTCTATTTCTTTATAACTATGACTTTTAAAATTATATATTTCTAATAGGGAGGTGGGGCAAGGAGTTTCCAATCTAACCAAGAACTGCATTTGTAGATTTGATACACAATTCTCTAAATATAGCTAATTGTATGTGAGCTTAGTTAAGCTTTCTCTAATAAAAGGAAATTTTATGCATTACTGCAATATACAAATGATATATTAACACTCAAGAAATTATGATTAAGTTTATATATTTATCTTCTCCTTTGATAATAACCCTTAATAAATCAGTAAGTAACCTAAAAACTAAGTAGTTTATAAGAGCTTATAAGCTGTGCCCTTGAACACAGCATACCATATAGATATTTTAACTTTGCATAAAATATCCTTTTAAAAATGTAGAGGTGGCTAAGTAACAAACACTAAGTTAAACAAAAATTCTCCATTCACACATGAATTCTATTGCACCTATTTATTGAATCACTTTTCCAATTAACAAGGCAGGAAAATTAACAAGGCAGGAAACCACAAATGTTGGAGAGGATGCGGAGAAAAGGGAACCCTCTTACACTGTTGGTGGGAATGTGAACTGGTGCAGCCACTCTGGAAAACTGTGTGGAGGTTCCTCAAAGAGTTAAAAATAGACCTGCCCTACGACCCAGCAATTGCACTGCTGGGGATTTACCCCAAAGATTCAGATGCAATGAAACGCCGGGACACCTGCACCCCGATGTTCCTAGCAGCAATGTCCACAATAGCCAAACTGTGGAAGGAGCCTCGGTGTCCATCGAAAGATGATGGATAAAGAAGCTGTGGTCTGTGTATACAATGGAATATTCCTCAGCCATTAGAAACGACAAATACCCACCATTTGCTTCGACGTGGATGGACCTGGAGGATATTATGCTGAGTGAAGTAAATCAATCGGGGAAGGACAAACATTATATGGTCTCATTTATTTGGGGAATATAAATAATAGTGAAAAGGAATAGAAGGGAAGGGAGAAGAAATGGGTAGGAAATATCAGAAAGGGAGACAGAACATGAAGACTCCTAACTCGGGGAAACGAACTAGGGGTGGTGGAAGGGGAGGAGGGCGGGGATGGGGGTGACTGGGTGACAGGCACTGAGGGGGGCATTGGACGGAATGAGCACTGAGTGTTATTCTGTATGTTGGCAAATTGAACACCAATAAAAAATAAATTTATTATAAAAAAAAAAAAGACTGTCTCTCTCTCTGCACCTCCTAGCTCTGCTCTCTCCCTCTCTCTAAAAAGAAACAAAAAACTTGAGGACTAAGGTTTTGAGAAATATAAAAGTTGAAGGAATTCATCACAAGTATATTTATATTTCAAGAAGTGTAACAGAAATTCTTTAGAGAGAGGAATAATGGTAGGTAGAAATATAGATAGAGCAACAGATAGAAAATGTAACTATATGTATTTTTACTTTCACATCCTTAAAAATAATTGGCTCTTTGAACATAATAATAAAAACATAGCATCGTAACAATAAAACATAAGGATAACATATTATTTTCTATTAAACCAAAATGCTAGCAATTCAGTTTGGACTATTTAACTTATGTAAAAATGTTTGATGATAACCGAAGAAAAAATGTAGGATAGAAAGGGAAGTATATTGTATACTTTTTATACAATAAGTGGTATGATATCACATGAATAACGTCTAAAATAACAAAGCTAAGAGTTATAGCCAACAACCCAATGGAGGAAAAAAATAATGTTTAATGTAATAAAAATGACAACACAATATATTACTTTTTGTGGGATTCTGGTAAAGCAATACATGTGAGGTAATTTCTGTCTTAAAATGCTGTATAGGAAAAGATGCATGGACTCAAATCAATGATCTCAGTTCTCAACTGCTTCCATCTGAATAAATTAACTCAACCTAAGTCAAAAACAAAGAATAAAGTGGAAAAAATAAACAAAAATTAATGTCAATGAAACCAAAAGAATAGCTATAAATAACAGACAGTAATAAAACAATAAAATAATAATAAAAAGCCACATACTATCAAAGCTCATGTAAGAAGACATAGATATCCTGAACGGCATATTAAAATTTAAAAATATTGAATTTGTACTTAAAACTTTCCTACACAAACACACACACACACAAACATCTTAAAGCCCAGATGGCTTCCCTGGTACGTTTTGCAAAAATTTTTGCAAAAAGTCATGAAAATTTAGCATACACTTTCCAGAAAAATAAAAATAACTTAAAAATTCTCAAGATCGTGGGGCACCTGGGTGGCTCAGTGGCTGAGTGTCTGCTTTTGGCTCAGATCGTGATCCTGGCGTCGTGGGATTGAGTCCCACATCCAGCTCCCCACAGGGAGCCTGCTTCTCCCTCTGCCTGTGTCTCTGCCTCTCTTTCTGCATGTCGTATGAATAAATAAAAATCTTAAAAAAAATTCCCAAGATAGTAAAAAAAAACAACATCAGCCTTATATTAAAACTTGGCAAAGGTAATATAGGATAAAAGTACTATAGATCAATATAGTTTATGAATATAGGTACACTGTTCTTAAAAAGGAAAAAAAATGATTAGCAAATGGGATCCAATGATATGTAAAAATAACAAACTTCATCACAAAGTGAATTTTATCCCAGAAATTAAAAACTGTTTTAACATCAAAACACTAATCAAGGCAATTTACCATATTAAACTAAAATAGAAAATCATACAATCATCTTAATAGATGTACAAAAATCACTGAACAAAATTTAACATCTGTTCCATGTAAAAATTGTCAGCATGTAGAAATGAAGAGAAGCTTCCTCCACCTAATAAAAGACATCTATGAAAAAGTATATACCTAATATCCTATTTAATGGTTAATGACTGAAGAATTCTTCTCTTATGACTAGGAAAAAAAACATGTATATCTTCTTTCACCACTTCTATTAAATGTGATCCTGAAAGAGGTAGGGAGCACAATAATTATGGCAAGAAGAAAAAAAGGCTTTTTTAAAGATTGCATTTATTTATTCATGAAAGACACAGAGAAAGAGAGACAGGGGGGCGGGCAGAGACACAAGCAGAGGGAGAAGCAGGCTCCATGCAGGGAACCGGATGCAGGACTCGATCCCAGGACCCCATGATCACAACCTGAGCCAAAGCTAGGCATTCCACCACTGAGCCACCCAGGTGCCTACCCCCAAAAAGATATTTAAATTGTGAAGGAAGGGCAAGACAGCCTTTAATTACAGACAACATGGTCGTCTATGTGAAATATACAATAACATTAAAATATTAGAACTGATAAGTAAATTTCACAAGGCTATAGGGTACAACATTGATATGAAAAAGCCAACTGGGGCAGCCCAGGTGGCTCAGGGGTTTAGTGCCGCCTTCAGCCGTGGGTGTGATCCTAGAGACCTGGATCCCGTCCCACGTCAGGCTCCCTGCATGGAGCCTGCTTCTCCCTCTGCCTGTATCTCTGCCTCTCTCTCTCTCTCTGTGTGTGTCTCATGAATAAATACATAAAAACTTAAATAAAAAGCCAATTGTATTTGCATACATTATAAACAATGATAAAATTCTTAAAAAGAACAATTAAATACATCATGAATATAAACACTTAGATTTAAATGTGATAAAAGATATATAAGAGCTATTAGGAAACTACAAAACTTTTTTGGAGAATTTAAATAAGATCTAAATGTGGTGCCCTCTTCACAGTCCAGAAGCCTCAATTTTCTAAAGAGTTTTGTTCTCTCCAAACTGATCTATAGATTCAATACATCCTAATCAAAATCCTGGCACTTTTTTTTTGTATATATTAACAAGCTGATTCTGAAATTCATATGGGATTGCAAAAGGCATTGAATAGTAAAAAATTGAAAACATGAAAATTAAAGGAGTAACATTACATAATTCACATAGCTACAGAATGAAGTAGAGTGTGATATTGGCAATAAGAAAAAGAAACAAGTTAATACCTCAGAATAGAGTTGGGCCCTATACTTACACATTTTGACACATTATTTATATTTATGATAAAATCGCAAAGGCCATCCAGTGAAGAAAATACAATCTTTCCAAAAATGCTATGGAATAATTAATATCCATATGCAAAAATATGAACTTTGATTTACACATTATGTATATTTAAAAATGATTTAAGTTCATTGATATGCCTAATATCAATATTGAAAACTATTAACTTGTAGAATATAAAATAAGGGGAAGTTTTTTTTTAATAAATTAATTTTTATTGGTGTTTAATTTACCAACATACAGAATAACACCCAGTGCTCATAAGGGGAAGTTTTTATGAATTTAAGTTAGATGGAGATTTCTTGGATATAAGACCAAAAGTAGAAGCTGCAAAGGAACATATTGATAAATTGGACTTCATAAAGATTACAACCATCTGATCTTCAAAGAACATTGATAAAAGAATAAAAAGACAAGCCACAGCCTGGGAGAAATGATTTACGACTCACTTATCTGCAAGATGACTTGTATTCATAATATATAAAGACCTCTCAAAACTCAATAATAAAAAATACAAACATACCAGTCAAAAAGGAGCAAGAAATTTAAAAGATGCCCTGTGGAATAAATTATTTAGATATGGCAAATAAGTGCAAGAAAAAATGCTCACTATCATTAGCCATTAGAGTGCAATTGAAAACAGTGAGCTGTTCACTGCACACCCATTAGAATTGCTAAAATTAGAAAGACTTATCATACCAAGTGTAGGTGAGGGTGTATAGAAATTACTACTCTCATTTACTGGGTAGCCAGAAGTAAAATGAAACAATCCCTTTGGAAAAAAAGTTTGGCAACTTCTTAAAATATTAAATGTATACCTTGTATATAATCTAACCATTCTACTTATAGGTATTTAGTTACCAGAACTAAAAGCACATGTCCACACAAAAACTTGTACTCAAATTCAAATGTTCATAGCAGCTTAAAACTGGAACGAACCTAAATGCCTATCAATAAAAGGAATGGATGAATTCACAAGCTCATCTAATAGTACCCAGCAATAAATGGAATAAATAATTGATGTTCTCAAAAAATAATAATTGATGTTCTCAACAATGATAAAAATAAAAAATAAGTAAGTTAAGAGAAAACAAAACAAAACAAAAAAGACATAAATATGCATAGTATGTGGTTCCTTTTATATAAAATTCTAGAAAAACAAAGGAATCTACAATGAGAAAACAGATCAGTGATTGCCTGGGAAGGGAGTTATGAGGATGTGCTAGTGACAGTGATGACAAAGGTGCATGAGAAAAGTTTTTTTGGGTGATGGATATGATCATTACCTTGAATGTGTTGATTGCATCACAGGTATATCCATATATCAAAACTTTAAAATCTGTGTAATTGGGCAGCCCCAGCGCTCAGCGATTTAGGGCCACCTTCAGCCTAGGGGGTGATCCTGGAGTCCCGGGATCCAGTCCCACGTCAGGTTCCCTGCATGGAGCCTGCTTCTCCCTCTGCCTGTGTCTCTGCCTCTCTCTCTCTCTCTCTCTTTCTCATGAATAAATAAATAAAATCTTAAAAAAATGAAATCTGTGTAATTTAATATGACATTTCAATTATACACAATAAAGCTGTCAAGAAACAAAACATAGCAAAGCATCCAATAATATATCGAGCTATAGGTAGTTCCATGAAAATATTTAGTTTTTTTGTTGTTTTCATTTTACAATTGTCAATAAAGAGTAGAATTGTATGTGTTCACCCTTATTTTCATATATGTGTGTTTGGAGGGATACTAATATCCAGTACTCATCATGGTAGCTACTTATATTATTTTTTAAAAGGGACTGTGGGTATATGTATTTATTGATTTGTGGTAGTTAAAGCTGAATAATATTTTGCAATTAAGGGCGAAGTTTCAGTAATTGTCATGTTATATACCACATAAATTGAAAGGATGCAACTAATTTTCTCATGAAGAAAATGGTTGATATATACATCGATAATCAATCATTCAGCAAATATTTATTGAGTGTGACCTATCCTGGCAGGCATTGTTCTAGACATCGAGGATAGTGAAACAGAGAGAGCTTCAAGGGTGATCAAGCTTTCATTCCATTCGAGGGACAGAGGTTATAATGGGTATATGTTTAAATGTGAGTGTGAATGAGAAAGTGTTTGCCTATCTACGTGATGGTAAGAGCATTATGAGGGAAAATACACAGGATAGGACTATTGAATCGAATAGTATATTGTAGTCCAGAAAGACTTCTTTGACAAGGTGACACTTGAAGAGATCCAAATGAAATGAGATATTTCTGGAGGCAACTCTCCAGGAAGGGAATTCAAGAGGGAGACAGATAGTAAGCAGCTCTGAATTAAAAAGATGCTTGGTTTGGTAACAGCTTCAAATATCTTATAATCCTGGGCTCTACTTATCTCCTGAAACTATCCCTTCTCTGATGGTTTTCTTCAATATATATGTTACCCCTAAAGGTACTCTGTACTGTAAAAAGTCATGCAAATATGGATAATTTGGAAAGAACTGCGATGTTTCTCAATTTTTTCCTACCAGAGTTGAAACTTTCATGTTGCCTAGAACCCAACCCTGTGCTGATAGTCTATCGGAATGTATAGATGGAGTTAATATTCATCCTTCCATGTGTTTTCAAACTTGTTGACCGTAAGGCACAAAATCAAAAGTCTACTATTCTGTAAAACACCCAAAAAGCAACTGAACTTGTGGGATTAGGAGAAAATTCAACAGTCCACCAAGACCCCAATAGATGCTGAAACCATGGATAGTAGAGAATGCTGTATATACTGTTTTTTTTTTCCCCTGGCATATACATAGTTAAGATGAAGTTTAATTTATAAATTAAACACAGTAAGATATTAACAACAATCAACTCTAAATTGGAACAATTACTACAATAAAATTACAGTTTCCCTCTCTCACTCTTTCTCTCAAAATACCCTATACTGCACTCACCCTTCGTGTTTTTGTGATTGATGTAAGATGATAGAATGCTTACGAGATGAGATGAAGGGTGGTGAATGACTTAGGCATGGGACATAGCGCTTCACTACTATTGACCTTCTGATGTAATTTCAGGAGATTCATCTGCATCCAGACAGCAATTGACCACAGATAACTGAAACCATGGAAATTAAAATTGTGTGTAAGGGAGAACTATTGTATATCCTTTATAGTATCTTTCTCATTCTGATAAAATGTTGAAGTGTTCCCTTATTTATTCTAAAATATTATTCTAATATACACAGTAACGGAGCAGTAATCACTAGACATTCCCAAATGTTCCCGTGGAGGAGCACAGTAGGGTGCTGGGTGTTAGAGTAGTATCTGTGTTCTACAGAATGCCACCCCTTTCTCTCTATTGCGTACTCTCACCATTACTACCGCCCCATATTGTTTCGGTGTCAGACTAGGCATCTTTACCTGAATCAGCATTATTGCTTATCAGCTCGAAGCCTCACCATAACTTTCCCCTCCTGCCTGATACTGGAGTATAGGCGTAGGTGGAGGAACCAGGTTGTGCCAAACATTTATGCATGAAAGAAGGCAAAGGACTTTAAAATTACCTTCAGATCACCGCTACACACTGATTCCACACTCAAAAACAGTCTATTTAGATTGCCTCTAGACTTCAATCATCTCTTTTCCTCAGAATAAAATCTATTTTTTTTCTTTTTGTCTTATGGTCTGGATATCAGAAAATATGGCAATTTCTTAGAAGAAGCTTTATACTCAATATATATATTATATATATACATATATATATTATATATATATATATATTGCTGCACAAGTGGTACCTAAATAGAAGTGGCTTCTCTATTATGAGCATTTGTGAAAAGGATTAAAGCTGAGGCTATTTTGCAACATTCTTGCAATTGCAAACAAGGGAAAAAGTGAATAATGCTTTGTGTTGTTATCCTGAACTTCCTTCTCAATATTGGCTTCATTAAAATAAACAGTACACCTGGCCTGCTTGATGCTCACACGAATGATAAATAGCTAAGTTCCTACCAAAGCCCTTACATATAGATTTTCTACATTCTGTGCCTTTGGCTAAAGGGAAATAATAGTTAAGGAAATCCAATTGGCAGCAACAGTCAAATAGTCTACTATTTGAGGACAGCTCTAAGTAGCAGTTGTAAAAGTATTGGCATACAAAACTTCTGGAAGATCCTCATGTATCCTTTTTTTCATTTGAGGTGTTAATTGGCAATAGCATTCAAATGTATTTGTATAAATAATGGTAGCCCTCCCAAAACCACTGAAGTAAGCTATTAAAATTGCAATGGGGCCTATAGTTACATACATAGAAGTAGAACATGTGCATTTGTTGATTAAATTAAACCATTTCTCCCCCTAAATGTGACTAAAAGCAATGCCAGTTTGATTGATGAACACTTTACCATAAATCTGAGCACCGGATCAGAAAGAGCACTAAAAGAATAAAATACAAAATGACTGATGCTTGGATACCAACGGTAGATGGCAAATAATCACAGGATACATATGTTGGTACATTTCAAGTAATACATCGCAATAATAGACAACATTAGTTTTGCAACAAACAGAAAATGACCATGTGTTTGTAATTGGGGCAGCTCAATTTATATTGGTGACAAAAGCAGTGGTCACATTTTCTTGTCAGGTAAGGATAAAAACCTGCTTCGACAAAAGTATATTTCTGAAGTCAGTGGAGATTATTACTCATAGAGAGACCATCCATCCCATCACTATCAGTAGCAAATGAGATTTCTGTTTCAGCTCAAATCCCTCCTGTGGGGAGACGCTAAACATCACTTTTTATGTAACTCGTCAGTCATTTAAATAATATAGTACAAAAACTAAAATATAACTATTTTAACCTTACTATCACTTTTCTATTTATTTTTATTTTATTTGTATAAGTACTTATATTTGTGGTTTATGCATTTATAAAAGATTTGAGACAAAATAATCATTTTACATTTCTATTAAAGTATTTGTTGTTTGTGAATTTTTTCCTTGACCTAACAATAGTCAAAGAAATATTTTGTTCACAAATAACACACTCTATATTTATTAGTTAAAAATAAAATAACCCTTTGATTACTTTATTAGATAACTCAATTACTTTACTAGTAAAGTTTCTATAAACATTATGTCAATGATGTGCTCTAACCACTAGGAACATAAATAACTACAGATATATCCTCTTTTCAATTTTTTTCAAATTGATTGATTAAATTAAAAAAACTTAACTCATTATGTAGCATAAATACCAAATATTAAATCATTAAAATGTTTACTTGATTTTTTCATGCAGATGCCTTTTATATGTCCTATTAGAGTAGGACCCAGGTGTGCCTGGGTGGGTCAGTCAGTTAAGCATCTGCCTTCACCTCAGGTCATGATCCCTGAGTCCCGGGAATGGGGCCTTGCACCAAGCTCTGCATGCATCAGGCTCCCTGCTCAAAGGGGAGTTTGTTTGTCCCTCTGCTCCTAACCCATTTGTGTTCTCTCTCGCGCTCATTCTGTCTCTCAAATAAATAAATAAAATGTAAAAAAAAAAAAAAAAAAAAAAAAAGTCTAGGATCCAGATTGGAAATAATCTGCATGATGAGAAGAAAAAGCACAAAATGAAAACATACATGACTGAGATTAAAATTAGACTTGTTAGCACTTCCACTTAAATAATAATAAGCAGTATCTCCATTTTGTGGAGCATATAGAATAGACTCTGTTAAGAGTTGTTAGGAATTTGTTGTTTCTTTAAAGCTTATCTTAAATATGGTTGAAGGGAAATCCTAATAACTTTTAAAATCCTGCTTGTTAAATTTTTAGAGAAGATATTCCTGTCAAGTTACAGGCCCTATAATTTTGCTTTATTAATGAATATATATTGAATCCAATTCAATATTACATAATTCCTATTTAAATATGCTTGTGATATCTCCCCATTAAAATTTTTTTATCAGTGCATAGTTTCCCCTATTTCAGAGAAATAAGTCATTATGTTTAAGATCTAATAGCCCTGACTATTTAGTTATTTAAATAAGTATATTAATGCACTGTATATACGGCTTCGAAGAAGTGAAATCTAATTAATCTTGGACATTCCTAAAGCTGTGGCCTGTGAACTTTATCTGCTAAATAGGTATTATAAAACATAGTAAATTTTTAAGGACTATATTTTCTTAAGTCTATGTTGGTATTGTGATATATCTTCTCTACATTTTTCCTATCTAAAATCTTAAACAACTATAAAATTTGTATTTCAAATATAATGTTTTAGGAAGAATTAGATATAGAACACAAAAAGCCATTAAAAAAGAAAAATCAATCTTGTAGCTAGGATTACTGTTATAAACACAAGATAAATATATATAACTTTTAAAATTTTATCCATGATATTTTCACCTGCTCTTGTATTCATGATTTCGTTGCCATTTATTTTCCACCTCATGACATTCACCTTCCTTTCTTGTCTTAATTTCCTTCTTCTTAAGCATTTTGACTTCTATAAAGCAAATAGATAACTTCTCTAGTTATTGTGTGCATCCTCTTTACTTTTCTCTTTTTTCTCCCTTCATTCACTTTTCATTTCATAGGGGTTCCCATGACCAAATTGTTACCCTTTATTGCCTGTTCTGTGAAAATGGAGCTTGGCGATACTAATATTTCTCCTTTGCTAACTGGAATGATGTTTGTCAGTTGAAAGCAGTAGAGAGATTTAACAAGGTGGAAGGCTTTTCTTTTTAGTTTTGGTGTGTTCCTCTGTAGCAGCTTCTGCAGTGACATGGCTTCTCCAGCATCTGGCTGCTGCTGTGTGGGCGGTCTTCTTGGAGCTAAGCTTCTGAGACTGGCAGGTTCTTTAGTTCAGGCTTCTTTCTACAGCACAGGTGGCTTCTGAGAGGCAGCCTCTTATATTTCCTTGGTTTTGTTAGTGCCAAGCTCCTGAATTGTGTGTGAAATTTCCAGGACCAAGCTTCTGCAGAGCATGCAACCCCTCTCGTGTCAGACTTCTGCAAGATAATACACGTGAAATCATGTGTGTGACTAAAACTCTACATATAATAATTCTCCCTTATTATGATTTTCTCAATATTTTTTAAACTTTAAATTCCCTAAAACTTGTCAAAGGAGCACCTCTAAAGTGGAGAACTGAAATGCATGTTACAGTTGTTCCACATCAAGGTAAGAATAATATATATATATATATATATATATATATATATATATATATATGTCACATATATGTTGTCATACACACACACATATATATGACACACACACACACATATATATATGACAAAGTACTGAACACAATGAAAAAATTATCTGAGCTCTTCCCAACTGTACAGATGGTAGCAACCTTTCATCTCTTACTGTACCTTTTTGTCTTCTAGACATCTATTTTTGAATAAAAGTAGTCCTTTTTCCATTAATCATTCCATACAACAAGTGTTTATTAAATGCTTATTTTGTATCTGATAATTCATCATATTTTGGATGGTCAAAGATAGGTAATATAATTTCTGTATATTCTCTTTTCTTAGAGAAGTTACAGCCTAATAAAAGACCCTAACTGTATTTAGGCAGCACTTCTCATAGGGAAATCTCCTACATAGATAAAAAGAAATAAAAGACATTTCAGGTGGAGGGAGCATATAGAGAAAATAGTGCATGCAAATATTTGAGGTGATGAAAGGCAAGCAAAAAAAAATTACAGTATGTTATGCAGAGAGAAAGTAGTTTGATGATTCTCAAGAGGTGAGAGGGGGCCGATGGAAAATTCCTTAGGAGAATTTAGTGAGAGCAAATTTTGAAAGACATTATATTGTATCATATTAAAAGTTGAAGCATAATCCTGTGACTATGAACTCTAATTTTTGCAACCATTAAGCTAGTTTGGATAGCCCCACTATTATATAGTAGTTTATTACCATGAAGTATTGCAATTAATAGAAAAAAGAATAATTTTATAATGGTTAAATGCTTTTCTGAGAATACAAGCAGTCTGAGCATAATACAAACTGATAATGATTTATTTGTCTGATCAGTCTTAAATTACCAGATTACTGTAGTGGCATATAATGCCTAAAGATAGTAAAAACTCAAAGGAAAAAAAATATAGCTGTCTGAGCTACTTCTTGCTTAAAATAGCTTTTAAAAGTAGGATAAAGGAATAAAACAGCCCTTGTGTTACCTTGCAGATTATAAAGTAGTTCTTGAACACCACTTAATCCTCTCTCAATCAGTGCCTTAAATTTAGTAGAACAATTTGAGAAAGTTTATGCTGGGATGTAACCTACATCTAATCATCAGTTCACCTTATCAAATGCCTTATAAATTACTTCAGTGCATTTTTAAGACTCCAAGTCTCAAGGCAGAATTGTCAAATGCTAATTATTATTTTGTCCCTACCATACAGGCAAGCATTCTTTAAAAAGAAAAACTTTCGAGAAAGTAGAGATGATCCATTCTTAAAACAATTGAGTTGGGCTAACACTGCATTTCTTTTTTGGTTGTTATTGTTTATAAAATGGACAATACAATGTTATGCTCTTCAAGTCATGCAAGTAAAATATAGTATATTTGATCACAAATAAATCATACAATTTTTAGTGTTATCAAACATTGATATTGAGCATTAATATGAAAATAACTATATACAGCAGTAAGAAAGAAACAGAGAGAGTGAATTGCCTGGGCCTTATTGTAAGATATATTCAAGAGTTAATTACAATGAAAGAGAATGGAATAATTGGTATAAATTGTTTAGACCTTCCTTGAATACTTTAACATAAAGCATACCTGGGAGTATAGAGAAATAAGTGGATGAGAACTCTGTGAGCCCAGGCATGGATGAAGAAAATAAAACTTTTTTTCTGAGATAGTTAGTTTTTACAAAAATGGACAATGGTATTTAGAATGAAAAGAAGACAAATTTTGAGGCTGTAGATACATTTGTAAATGAAAGCGATATATACTTAGTTTAGTAGGACTAAGAGAGTCAGCAAAAGCCATCAGGAAGAAAGTTATGATAATTCAAACAGTGCTTTGTAAAGACTGATAATCAGCAGTTTGAAGATACACAAAAACGTGAAGATTGTTGAGACAGGTCGACTTATGTGCCTGACATGAAATCTTTGTAAAGTTTTAGGAATGAGTTAGGATAGCTCCAAAGGCCATGGCTATGAGAAATACAAGCATGGAGCAATATAGCATGCTTAAAATTTTAAGAAAACCTTGATGATTTAATGACTGCTTATTTTCAGAGAAGGAAATGTCAACAGAAACTGACACTTTTTAATTTGCGTGTATAAAGTGTTAATAAATTGAGCACAGAAATATGGAAAACAGCTCCATTTTGGAATACCCCTTGAAAGCACAATCAGAAAATTGGATGAATGATTTAAACTCATTTACATCAGGAGGGTGAAATGTTACAAAAGCCCAAGGGGGAAAAAGAAAATAAGAAAGTCAATAGTGAACGTTTTGGAATGAATAGTTTCTCTAATATATTTCAGAGGAACAAAACCAAGAAATGATAAGACTTATTTACTTTAAATAGTCTATGTAACTTGAGTATTAACTTCTTTCTATATATTACTGATCTAATAGCCTCAGGTTCACTTGTCATCTTTATATGTTGTATAGTTGTCTGAGGTTTTTCCCTCTAATTATCCAATTGTAAAATTTAAAAGGCAGATGGAAATACTTTCAGAGCCACTTAAACCTGAATTTAACATGGAATTGTGGAGGCTTTAATGGAGCACCTCTTAAATGAAGCTCAATTTTAAGGAGCTAGAACAAATGCAGGTAAGTTCTTATGTCATTTGGCAATTAAAAATGTTGAATAAGTATGGCCAACTAGCTATTGAATTAAAATTAATGTAGTTATGGACATGAACCATTAAAGTTTCTATTATTGAAAATTAAAATAAAAGGTAAAACCAAAATAATAATGTATAAATTACAATAGGCTAAGCTATTTGTTGTAAGACAAAAGGCTTATTTTGCAATCTTGCAGACACTAGTGTGGTTCTAGGTGCTTTAGTGTCCACTACACAGAATTCTTTGTTTCTGTGGCTCCATCCTCTCAGCTGAAGCCCTTTGCCAGCACTATCATGGGAGGGGAACACAGTAGAGGATCTCACACCAGCAATTAAATACTTTCACAAGCAAAGGACTCATTTCTATTCACAGCCATTGGGAGAACTAGTCAAATAGCTGTGCCCTATAAAAAAATATAAAGAAAAGATTGTCCTTCTTGTCAATGAAAGGGGAGGAGCACCAGATTTCACTGAATATAATTAATATTTGCCTAAAATATCATACTGAAAAGTACTAAAGAATCATTCCAAAATTCACACGATTAGCACTTTGCTCATTCATTTTCTTTCCACAAACATTATTTATATAAAAATTATTTTTCCCTGAAGATTATCTGAAATATTGTATTCAGAATTTCTGATCAGTATGAACCTCCTGTAATGAGAGTTTCTGCCAAAGCAATGAAATGTAATGTGGAGAATCTTTAGCATCTTATTAACCATTATTTTGGAAATAGTAAAAATAGTTTATAAGCCTCTGTCACCACATTGCATAATTCTTAGCTCTACAAGTATTTCATTAGGAAATTATGTGTATACGTGAAGCATTAGTTTTAGTTGTGTGTGTATGTATGTGTGTGTTTGATTCTTTAACTTTCTTGCTTAGATCACTTTAATATTTTTCTAGTGTTCTTAGGTTACAGTTCATAAAATTTAACAATTCCTTTGATACCCGTCATAACCTGGTTCCTATATGCGTTTCATTCTTTGCCAATTCTCCCCCACTTTCATTAGGCTCCAATCACATTAGCCTTCTCCTATTTCAAATGTGCCAAGCACATTCCATCTTTAGATCCCCATAGTATTATTTTCCCTTTTTAGCAATTCTTTTCTCCATGAATTTGCTTAGTTAGCTCCTATTGAATCTTTACATCTACATTCAATAATGCAATATTACTTCATTCAAAGATTGTTGTTGTGTTTAATTTTATCTTGACTCTGCCTAATTTTCGTCATTATACCTTGATTCTTCCACATATTGGAATAACAATGGAGATATGTACCCTATAGCATATTAAATATGTGCTTACCTGTTTCATACCTACTTTTCACTTATATTAAAACTCCATGAAAGTTGGACTATGATGATTACTATATCCCTAGCATCTATCCTAGTGACCATTCTATAAAAATATGTTAATTTTTTAAAAAGAATAAATGAAGGACAGCCTGGGAGGCTCAGTGGTTTAGCACTGCCTTCAGCCCAGGGCGTGATCCTGGAGTCCCAGGAGCGAGTCCCACGTCGGGCTCCCCGCATGGAGCCTGTTTCTCCCTCTGCCTGTGTCTCTGCCTCTCTCTCTGTGTCTCTCATGAATAAGTAAATAAAATCTTAAAGAAAGGAGAATAAATGAAAATAGTTAAGTTGCATACTAGCTTCTCTAATATATCACATGGGCTTGGTTGTTTATGAATCATCTAAATATGATATCAGCATAATATACATTATGTACATATTATACATTACTATATGTTATTATACAACATGATGTACATAATATAATATTATATATGTGTATATATGCATACACACACACACACTTGTACAGCACTCAAAGGAAAAGAGGGAAAAGGAGAAGGAGAAGGAGGCAGCAACAAAGAACATTCTGAAGATAAAGAAGAAGAAGCCGCCATCACCAGCCGCCATCACTAGCTGTGCTCAATGAGAAGGGCATTCATATCGGAATGGAGGCCATTTCATCAAGATTCAGGGAAGGAAGTCGGCTAACAATAGAATGTGCCCACTTACAATATGATAGTATTCTATCTGTTTCCTTTGACTGTGGCCACAATCCAGACTCCTTTTGGATATCCAGTGCTGGCTGGCCTCCCGGAATTGGCTCCTGGCCCAGGTCTATCTTGTTGTTCTGTGGAATGCTCTGGAGAGATTTTATTTAGAAACGTGAGCACAATGGCAAATAGCACAGCACTTAGATTTTCAGGTATGGTCAACAGTGTATGGCCTTACAAAACTGTACTTCCCCTCATCTTTCCAAGGGTCAGAAGGTGAATGCCAGGACTTCTACAGTTGGAGTGGAAATGTGCAGCACACTCGGGACTAGAGCAAGAAAAACCATAGGAAATAATAAGAATATAGAGTAAATCATTAAATAATAGAGCTGGGTCAGACTGAGTCAGATAGCAAATGTCATGAATGAGCAATTTGTTGTGTGTTAGTTTTCTATTGGTGCCATAAAAATTACTATGAATTTAGTGTCTTCAAACAAAAGAAATTTATTTTTTTTAAAGATTTTATTTACTTATTCATGAGAGACACACAGAGGCAGAGACATAGGCAGAGGGAGAAGCAGGCTCCCTGCAAGGAGCCCGATGTGCTACTTGATCCTGGATCCCGGGATCACACTCTGAGCTGAAGGCAGATGCTCAACCACCGAGCCACTCAGGCGTTCCAACAAAAGAAATTTATTATCTCACAGTTCTGTAGGTCAGAATCTGGTAGGATTTCTTAGTTTCTCTTCTCAGAGCCTCAAAGGACCAAAGTCAAGGTGTCCACAGATCTTGGTCCTTGTCTAGAGGTTCTAGAGCATAATACACTTTTAACTGATTCAGATTATTGGCTAAATTCAGATTCATGTAATTGTAGGTCCTGTTTACTTTCTGGTTCTAGGCTCAGGGGTCATTCTCAGTTGCAGGGACTGCCTGATTACCTGGTACACAGCCTCCCTCATCTTCAAAGCCAGCAAGAGCAGATGAGGTCCCTCTTATACTTCAAATCAGTCCTGCCTCTTTTTCTACCTCATCTCCCTGACTTTAGCTGGAGAATTGTCCCTTCTTGCAAAGGTTCATGTAATTAGATTCAGCCAGCCTGACTAATTCCAAATAATCTTCCCATCTCACCATTTGTAATTGTAACCACATCTATAAAGTCTCTTTTGCCATGTAACCAAAACGTATTCACAGCTGCCAAGGAATAGGATGTGGCTATCTTTGGAAGACTATTATTTGGCCATTATTAATCTACAGTGGGCTAATAGAATTAAACAATCTATACATTCATTCTTTTGAAATCTGGAATAAAAAGAGAATCGGGAATGTGGTCAAAATAAACAGTTGTGCTGAAACTGAAACAGTCTTTCGTTTACTAATTCCGCTGACACAAAGATTGGATGCCCAGAGTAGTAGTAAAATACTATTGTTTCAAACATATCATTGAGAGATTCCTAAGAAATAAGGTGTTTCTGAGAGATAAACTGATCAGAAACAAATCTAATCCTTCCTATTTTTCTTGGCTAAAATTATTGTACATGGCATGATATGATCAAAAGGTGGCCCTCACTGAAGCCACGTGAAATGTATATTCTGGAATAATTTCCCCAATAATTTATCAAGAACTAAGCAAGCTAGAATAAACTTGTGTAGCCCATGTAAAGATGCATTGGAGAAATGAGTAATGGGATTTTTTTTAACTTTTATTTCTTGACCTCTCTTTTATCTCAGCATAATGGCAATAGTGATATCTTTACTTGATATATTTAGGGACTTGAAAACTTTATGCTAATTTCCAAGGTTCAAGTCAAAAGGCACCCTGGAGTTCCCGAAGGGAAACACTGACCTAATGGATCAATGGATCTTTTTTTAATGACAGATAGTTTGATAAAGCCATGAGTTGGCAAGTGCAGAGGTTGTCTTGCTTGGCTTTTTGGGGTACATCTGGTATCCCTCATTACAAAAGGAGTTAGTAAAGGAAGACTCTGTTGGCAGGTGTGCTGTGCCCAACTACCTGTAAATCTGCTTTGGCATACTGAGATACTGCTGTATTCTCCACTTGTCTATTTTAGGCAGTTCATAAACACAGCTTGGCTTGTTTATTAGAGTTCAAAAACCTGGCAAAGTACATCACTACAGCTCTTTTTCATCTGCTGTGTTGACACGAAGATCAGTGACCCTTTTTGAATGATCAAGATTTTGACAGCTTAATTTCTGTGTCATGAGTTGCTAAGGTAACACTATTTTTGTGAATTCCACAGTTAATAAATCCTTAAGAAATATCTTCCATTTTTAGTATTGAAAGTAATTTAATATTAAACTTAAAAGATTTATTTTTTAGTTCACTTTTCATTCACTGAATAAACTCGACCAACGTGTTGGCTGTTTTCCTCTTTCTTGGAATACCTGATTCAACAAGGACAGTAAAAGAAATTTAAAATACGATGGCATCAACTGGAAAGGAAATAAAATATCTCTAGGAAGGAACCGAGAAAACCCTTTTTTGATGGCCAGCTTATACTTTTGAGACGAACAGACAAAAGTGCACTTTCAGGGCCACCTTTAAATTCGAGGGTTTGCATTTTTATATTCATATTCCAGTACAACTTTCAAGTCACATTTGCATTTCCAGAGAAAAGTGAAGCATTTATTTTCAATATTGTTTAACAAATCACCACAAGCTTAGCTACTTGCAACTTAGAATACAATACTCACTTATTATCTCACGACCTCTATAGATCAGAAACCCATGCATGGTTGAATTGAGCTTTCTGCTCTGGAAATCATAAGGCTGAAATCAAAGTGTCATCTGAGTTCTTCTCCTTTGTGGAGCTCAAGATCTTTCAAATTCTTTTTTTTTTTTTTTTTTTTGGTCAGAAGCCTCTCTCTTCTATTTATTTACAATACAAGAAGACAAAGAACCTCATTCTCTGTTGCTGTCTGTTCAATGAGAACCACTTTCAGCTTCTAGAAGCCATCTGCAGTCCTGAGCCATTTGGCCCCCAAACAGTCCACCTCAGTTTCCGATGTCTCTGACTTCAGAAAGGGCTCAGTCTTTTTAAGGGCTCACTTGGTTAAATCAAGCCCTTATATCTCTTTTGTTTTAATCAAAGTTAACTAATTAGTAAAAAAGCTTACAGGACTGATACCCATCATATTCACTTTTTTCAGCCTCTTGAGGAGGGGGTTATGAAAGGTTTATACAGCAAGGAACAAAATTATGGGGGGCATCTTAAAATCCTGTCTACCAAAATTAGAGTGTGTGCTTTCAAATACAAAGCTTTGTTTTGTATATAGCACCAATAAATAGTTCCAAGTTCATTTTAGTGATTTCCTGAAGCCATTTTAAAAGATGAAATCCTAGATTACTTTTGCATTTGCTAAAGTTGGTATTGTGATTTCCTATAGTGAGTCCTTACAATTATAAAATAGAAAAACATTCTCTGGCACATCTGCCTGACTATTTGCTAATAATATAGACAGACAAATGAACTGTCAGAATTGCATATTAACATTTAAATGACAGTGATACTAACATCTTTACAATGATATACTGTATACAAATAATTTTGATATGTTTTGAAAAATTATTTCATGTAATTCTAGACTTTAGAAATATGAAAATTTATAGTAAAAATGTCAATTCCTAGGAAAATATTTCAATTCCTAGAAAGTATATACCATGTGAAACCAGAATATAAAGCGAACACATAGCTTAAGAAATACTATGAACAGGAACAGATCATTTCAAGAATTTTATAGAAATTAGATGCCTTGCCAAAGGAAAAAAAAAGTAATTGGTTAGACAAATCCAAGGAGATTTATGAGATGACAGTAAACATCATATGAGAAAGTAATCAGCTGTTGCAGGCAATGAGCAGCATTATCCTGAGGATTCAGAATGGAATTATGTCATTGGATATCAAATCTGGAAATCAGTTACTCAACACAAAGTACTCAAATGGAATATGAACCTAGTCTTAAAAAATAATAAAATAAACAATAACAAAAAATCTCTCCTGTAAAAGAAATAAAAGGAATCTTGGGTCGAAATATTATCGAAACTATAATATCACATAAATAAAACCAGTAATGTGTAAGTAATTTGACATAGAATATATGTAAATGCTTTTATATTTTTTTAAAAAAATTATATAAATGCTTTAAAAACTGTATAAACGTATTTGGATAGCGAGGAGTCTATACAAGAATTAAGTGTATAATTTATTATGCTGATAAAATCTAGTATCTATATATTGAAAACTTAACTTCTTTTCTACTATTCCAAAGATTTTTCTCTTCTATGTTCTAATATTGTCAAATATCATCACTATCTACTTAGTTATAGTCAATATATTATACCACAACAATAAGAATACATCAAAGTGTTTTGATTCCAGTTCAGAAAGACATCTTGAATCTATTTCTTTTTTTTCTTCTTTTTTAAAATTTAAATGCAATTAGCCAACATATAGTACATCATTAGTTTCATATACAGAGTTCAATAATTCATTGTTTGCATATAACACCCAGTGTTCATCACATCACACGCCCTCCTTAATGTCCATCACCCAGTTACCCCATCTCCTCTCCCTTTCCTCCAGGAACTCCTTAGTTTGTTTCCTATAGTTAAGAGTCTCTCAAGATTTGTCTCCCTCTCTGACTTCTTTCCATTCTGTTTTCCTTCCTTTCCCCTATGATCCTCTTTGCTGTTTTTTTATATTTCACGTATGAGTGAAACCATATGATAATTGTCTTTCTCTGACTTATTTTGCTAAGCATAATACCCTCCAGTTCCATCCATGTCGATGTAAACTATTTCTGACTTCTGTCTTCACTGTGATTTTCCATTGGTACTTTACAGATTATAGACATCAGATAAGCCTATGGAAAATTTTAATATACACATAATCAGACCTCTCCTAAAATTCTGATTCAGAAAGCCTGGATGGGAGCCCAAATATCTATCTTTTCTAAAAGCTTTGCATGTTATGCTAATGAGGCCTTTTGGTGAAGACTAGTATTGGTTTTCCGGCTTTTGGTATTGATATATACTCTTAAGTGGCCTTCTTGTTAATAATTTATTTCTTCATTATTATACATCACCTACAAGGTTCTCAGAATGCCTAATCTTAAAAATTGCTGTTATATTAATTCTCCATTTGTGCATTTCTCTATTACCTCCTTTCTTAGATGATAAAGTTAGAACTTGTAAGCATGATACCTGAGATTTATCAAAATGTATTTTTGCCAGTCCCATCTTGCACCAATTATGTCCTCTCTGGCAGCATTGAATTTTCTCTAGACACTGGCATGGCATGCATTTTCACACTCATGTGACTTTCTGTATACTCCTATATAAGTTGCTTACATTCCCTAAATTTTGTCTACCACTTCTAGCACTTTTTCTGTCTATGAAAACTTCTACTTATTCTTTAAAAGGTGGCATGTTATCTTCTAAATGACATCTTACATACCCAAACTTAATTTATCACCTCTGTGACCCCTTTCAAGTTTCCTTATACTTGAATAAAGTATTTATGTTTTTATAAATCTGTCTTACACCAAATTTCTGTTTCTAAAAAAAAAAAAAAAGATATGTCTTATTTATCTTTTTGCTAACCATATTCTATATAATTTTACATGGACTTTCTTCAATAAATATTTAATAGTTAGTGAATGAATGAATGAGTAAATGAATGAATGTTTGCATCAGTAAGAAGAGTGAGTTCCTGCCAACAAACTTTCCCAGATCTATTTCCATAGAGCTGAAATGATGGTGATAAAATTATGATAATTTGAATAATTTTAAAAAATAATATTTATTCTCAAATTAGTTGTAGGAGTATATTTGTGTACCTTTATCAATTTGTCTTAAGTGAGAAATATTAAAGATCCCCAGGGAAAGTAAGAGAGCATCCTGGCCAAGTGCTTTGACTTGAAGCTATTGTTCTAATTCATCACTACATTTTGTCAAGAGCTCAGTTGAGCTGCCAAATATCAGAATAGCCCATTAAAGCAACAAGCCAAAAAATGGAAGAGGGAAGGCTTTAATCACTTACTGTAATGCTATAAATAGGAGGCTAAAACCTGAGGAAACACCAACTCCCCCTGTTTCATTTTCCCCCATAGAACGGAATGCCAGTGGAGGGTCAGGAAAATCAGCAAAGACAGATGTGGGGATCATCTCACCACGAAGGCAGCCCCAAACAGAAGATTGGGGTGGATGTATAGATCCTGGGGCTGCGATGAGGATAAGACATAATGAATGGGAATGGAAACTACTGAGTGCGTGAATTCAGTATTTTCCTTCTCTCTTCCTAATAAAGAAGCTTCAGCAGATTCCTGAAGAAGACTCTGGACACAGCCTCAGATAAAGGGACCTAGGAATTAACTCCCAGGGAGTAAGACTGCAAATATGCAACAAAAGAGCATGACTGGCCAGGTATCCTGAGTGTTGACTGCCTGTTCACTGAGTCTGGTGTGAGAAGGCAGCCCATGAGGCCCGCCTGCCAAAACTTTTGTGATTCCCAAGGGAGGGGTGTGAAAGTCATATAGCATTTTGGCCTAGAGCTGGACTCCTCACTTTCAACAAGAAACCAAATAACAAATACATCCATTGGGGAGTATGAAAGGAGAGGAAAAGTATGTAGCAACAATGCTATTAGTATTTTGGAAGGGATTGAATTAAATATGTAAATTGCTTTCAACGGTATAGACATTTTAACAATATTTGTTCTTCCAATTGATGGGCATAGAATGTCTCTCCATTTCTTTGAATCAACTTGAATTTTTTTCATCACTGTTTTATAGTTTTTAGAGTAAAGGTCTTTCACCTCTTTGGTTGAGCTTATTCCTAGATAATTTCATTGTTTTTGGTGCAATTGTAAATAGGATTGTTTTCTTAACCTCACTTTCTGCTGCTTCATTACTCATTTATAGGAATGCAACAGGTTTTGGTACATTGACTTTGTATCTGGTAACTTTAATGAATTCATTTATCAGCTTAAGTAGTTTTTTGGGGAAGTCTTTAGGATTTTTTTTTTAAGATTTTATTTTAAGATTTTATTTATTTATTCATGAGAGACACAGAGAGAGATAGAGAGAGAGAGAGAGAGCCAGCAAAGATACAGGCAGAGGGAGAAGCAGGCTCCATGCAGGGACCCCGATGCAGGACTTGATCCCAGGACTCCAGGATCACGCCCTGGGCCAAAGGCAGGCACTAAACTGCTGAGCCACCCAGGCGTCCCTCTTTAGGATTTTCTATATAGAGTATCATGACATCTGAAAATAGTGAAAGCTTTACTTGTTCCATACCAATTTGGAAGCCTTTTGTTTCTTTTCATTATCTGATTGTTGTGGCTAAGACTTTAGAACCATGTCCAATAAAAGTGGTGAGAGTAGACCCAATCTTTTTCTTCATCCCCACCTTAGGAGAAAAGCTTTCTTTTACCACTGGTATTAGCTGTGGGTTTTTCATATAAGGGCTTTATTATGTTGAGATATGTTCTCTCTAATTAATGATGGTTCTTATCATGAATGGATGTTGTGCTTGTCAAATGTTTTTTCTGAATCTATTGAAATGATCATATGGTTTTTATCCTTTCTCTTAGTGATGTAATGTATCATGTTTATTGTTTTGTGAAAATTGAACCAGCCTTGCATCCTGAGAATAAATCACACTTGATTGTGGTGTATTTTTTTTTTTTTTTTAATATATTGTTGGATTCAGTTTGCTACTATTTCTGTTGAGGATTTTTGCAACTATGTTCACCAGAGATATTGGCCTATAGTTTTCTTCTTTTTTGTGGTGTCTTTATCTGGTTTTGGCCTCAAAGAATGAATTTGAAATTTTTCTTTCCTTTTCTATTTTTTGGAATAGTTTGAGAAGAATAGGTATTAACTCTCTTTAAATGTTTGGGAGAATTCTCTATGAAGCCATCTGCTTCCGGTCTTTTGTTTGTTGATAGTTTTTTTATTACTGATTCAATTTCAGGGCTGGCAATTGGTTTGTTCAAATTTTCTATTTCTTCCTGCTTCAATTTTCGTATGTTAGATATTTCAATAAACTTATTCACTTCTTGTAGGTTGTCCAGTTTGTTGGCATATAATTTTTCATAGTATTCTCTTACAATTGTATTTTTGTGATATTGATTTGTAATTTTGTGTATTTAGGTTCTCTCTCTCTCTCTCTGTCTTTTTTGTTTGAGTCTGGCTAGAGGTTTGAC